>NW_027526361.1:176347022-177082022 GCF_048455015.1 Haemaphysalis longicornis | reverse complement strand
TCACAGGATTTTTTTTTGTTGCATAAGAGTGTTAGTGCAGTATAGTGAACTGTACGCGTACTGGAAGTGTGCTGCGGGTGTATTAGCTTGGTCTTCGAGTGTGTCCCTTGTACTAAACAGGGGCACGCTGTGTGTCTGATGTCCTTAGAGTTTTCGTGTACCTGTGCAGACTTTGTATATGTCGGTGTATGAGTTTATGGATGTCAAGAAAGTGCGGAAACTTGTTTTGTCTCATGGCGCACACTTTCTACAAACGCATTTGCCGTTTTGAAAGAAGGAGTTTATCCGACGTGGGGTACCGAGGATCGATACACCAAGCCTTGTTCTGCACCTCCCATGCCTCCTATTTCAACCACGGCCTCCTCCGGTTGCGCTGGGCACCACAGGAATGGGCGGTACTTTTTGGCGTCTTCACGAATGTGCGCTGAGAGGATTTGGGTTGCCTGTTCAACGTTTAGGTGTTTCAATGCGTGGCGTTCTTTCACGAGTACCAAAGAGCGAAGACCGTGTAGCGACCTGCATTAGCACGAAAAGCCAGATACCACGACAGGGCCACCTGTAATTGCTATATAGCCTAAATAGAGATAACTGGTCATGCGAAATTAAAAAAACTCACAAAATAAAAATATTATAAAGTTACGGAAAATGGCAAAACGTATAACGCAGGGCATTTCCACAACAATACAGATTTCACAAAAGTTCCACCTGTAATTAGTATAAAGCGTAAATGGACACGATTGGCTAAACGAAATGTTGAAAAACTAAGAAAAAAAATAGTAAGCAATTACGGGAAATGGCAAACCGTGTAATGCCCTCAATTTCCACAACAATGCTGCTTTTGCGAATGTTTCACTTCTAGTCGTTATAATAGCGTAAATCGAGGTTTGGTCAGAGAGGATTGAGAAACACCAACCAATTTGTCTGTAACAAATTCACACTCAAGGCAAGCGGAATAGAATGCTACGCATAAGTTGATAATTCTCTGCATTTCTGGAGATTTTAATTGAAGTTGTGGCGTAGTTTAGATGTCTCAGTGAATGTACTCCAGTTTTTCTCTTGCTTAATTTAACGTAATATGGAAAGACGGACTGCTTAGGCCTTTACCTATATATGTGAGTGAGGTATGAAAATGGTCACCACCATGTGGATCTGTGCTCACGCCCCACACAAGACAAGGAAAGAGATCTGCGGAACCAATAGCAAAGTCAAGATATCAGTATGTGTTTTGTCCTATGTTATGGTATGCAGGCTGCTTCCTGTTAAAAAATCATGCACCCGGTGATGTTACTAATTTATCAATGAGAGGACCGGATATATTTGTACGAGCACAGCCCCAAGAGATCTGTGTGCATTGAGGTCGCCTGTGAGCATTTTGGTTCGGGTAGCTGGTCAACCAGTGCCTCCAAATAAGAGCTGAAAAGCGGAAAATAAGAATGAATATAAATGGAGCATACCGTTATCAACCTATTAAATATATTTGTACGAATTGCTACAGCTTCAAGGACAGTGCTTAAGGTGATGCTGTGGCATGCTAAGGGTTTCTGGGCGATTATGCACATATCGCCCCAAGAGTGTGTGCAGCCATCCCCGTCCCTTCTGAATACCATATAACCTTTGAGGAAATTTGTGTGTTTGAAGAATTGAAGAATTTGGATGGGTTTCCTGGACAGTTGGCTGAATAGAATACAGGATCTGATACACATTGTCAAAATCAGTTGCAATGCCTGTGCAGTTCTATTGAACAATATATCATTTTTACATTAATAAGTGTTCAGAACTACTGGACTGGGATATTTATGTAAGGTATTTCGGGGCTTGGAATCTCGGAAGGGATTTTTAATCTTTCTCTGTTGTCCTGGACGCCGCAGCCAGTTCCATTCGCTGCGTTGCAGCAAAGAACGGTGTGGCGTGCATGTCATCATTGAATGTCCGCGGAGTGCCCGACTGACCAGACACTTTCGATCGCGCACCGTTTTAGGTGTGCTTTCCCTGAGCCGCCACCACTGAGGGCGTCAGTAGCGCCACGTGTGGCACAGGCGATGTAGCGGGGGTGGGAGCGGCCGTGGCTTCCTCCGTCTTCATCTCCTCCGTGCCCTCGCATGTGCTTTGGGCCTGTGAAGGGGGAACGGTGGATGTAACGTCGCTCCCGACGGTCACTGTTGCCTCCACAACCACTGGTGTCTCGCCAAGCTGTGTGGTGTCGGTTTGGGTTTGCGGGAGACAACCCGGCCGGAAGGCGAAATAGGGAGCAGGCCAGACTCGCTGAACAAGGTTCCTGTGGAAACCAGACGCCACTCCGCGCCATGGCGAGCTCCGCCTGCGTATACCCGCAGGGGGAAACTGGCAAACCTCTTTCGCGCTTTGGGAAGGTGATGTTGTCCATTACTTTCACATTAAAGACTTTTTTCCCTGCTGGAATTTCTCGCATTTCCGGGAGTAGACCGAGTGCTGTCCCCCGCAGTTAACAAAAGTGAGGGGGTTGGCGTTGCTGTTGTCTGTCGGGTAGTCCTGTGCAGTGCAGTTGGCACAAGTTCTCGAGAAGAAGCTCCTCGAGAAGATAATAAACCGGAGGCTAGTGTACTTTCTTGAGTACGATAGTCTTCGCGATAGCTTCCAGGCAGACTTCAGGGCAGGGTCCTCTAAGAACTGCCAGCTTGTGGCACTTTAATCCCATAAAAGGATGGCTTCGTGCATAAAGTGTTTTGCCTGACAGTTTTTCTACATCAAGAAGGCCTACCACACTGCTGGGCGTTCCGGGATCCTCAGTAACTTCAAGTAATAAGGTGTTTGGGAAAATATGTTTAACACGTTTGATAGTTACTTGTAGAGAACCTTTAGCGTGAGGATTGGCTGTGCACTCTCAAAGGTTCACATGGAAGAAAATGGCGTGCTGCAAGGTGGGATGTGTCACTGCACTCTTGTCATAGGTAAGATGCACTCTCTTTGAAACGCATTGCCACCTACAATTTTGTACGCCATGTATGTAGACGACGTCTAGATATGTTTTAAATCATGTAATATATCAACCTGTGAACGTCAAGTCCAGCTTGGCGTCAATAAACTTGCGGGCTGGGCAGAGAACAATGGTTTCAAACTTAATCCTGGTAACACCTTTCCGGGGTGTTCTCCAGGAAGAGTGGGATCCATCCGGATGGAGATATTACCTTTAATGGTGTTTCGATTCCTGTGAACAAGGAGCACAAGTTGTTAAGTGTTGTGTTTGGTTACAAACACAACACCTGTTGCATTGTGTTTGTTGTGTTTTGTTTGATCACTATCAGGCAACTTCAGCGTAAATGTCAGAAACAATAAATATCCATAAGGTCCTTTCACATCAATCGTATGGTGCCTTCAAAAAACTCCTGCTGCGCCTGTATACTCCCTTGGTTTGGTCTCGGTTTTACTTTAACAGTACCGCGTATGGCTCAGTGAAAAAAACTGCATTAGAAATGCTCTACCCAGTGCTACACTTAGGTTCGTTCCATAAAGTCCCAGGCCAACGTACATATGCTGAATGTACCAAGTGGTGCCTTGAGGGTAAGCGAGTGTACATTGATTTATTTGTGTTTTTAAAATTTCATCGCTGAATACCCATCCTTTTAAACCTGTTTTTAATATTACAGCCACATCTCTGCTGTTTCTAAATCCGCCATCGGCTCCTCTCCCTTTTCCCTTAGAGTGACACAGGAAGCTTCGGATCTTAATGAGTCGTTTTTAGATGTGTACAGATCATCTTTTTCAGCCATTCTGCCACCTTGGCAAGTTTGCTCGGGGTCTTGTGATCGACCTTTTACTAAATCTGATAAAAATAGGCTAGAAATAACTCCAATATCGCAGCCCTTTCTGTCTCCGCAATAAAAATATTTGTCTGCAGAATTTTACAGTGATGCTTCTGAACCCTCCGGTACGGTGTCTTGTGATGCTCAAGGTCTAAAGTTTCCTCCAGGACTGTGAGCGTACACACTAGCATTTTAACAGCTGAAGCATATGAAGCTTTACTCATTGTAGAACACATTCTGAAAAACCAGATTACCAAGTTCGTCATCTATACAGATTCATTAAGTGTTGTTCATCATCTAGACAGATTCACTAAGTGTTGTTCGTGCACTGTCATCTCCCAAGCCCAGCAAACACGAGTAATTCATCTGATTTTTAAAACGATCATGTTATTGTATGCCAAAAAGAAACTGGTGCTGTGCTGAGTCCTGGCACACGCTGAGATCACTGGTAATGAGGTGGCAGGTGACACTGCTGGGGCACGGAACTCGGAAACACAGTCGACATATCAGCGGTACCCTACACTACATGGTTGGAAAAGCGCTTTTTTGAAACACAAGGGACAAACGTAGTGCGAAAGAAAACCAGACAGAACGAGTCAGAACGAGTTCTTTCGCTCAACGTTTTTCCCTTGTGTTTCAAAAAAGCGCTTTTCCAACCATGTAGAACTACCGATACCAACTAGCCAAACAACAAGCCTTACTGAACCCTACACCAGCCTCAAACGACCCCTAAGAGAACTACTTCGTAAGCATGGCAAACACAGTGGAGTGAACAGACAGATAACAAATTACACGTAATAAAAACCCCACTTGGGACCATATACCATGTACGCATGCAACAGGTACACATAAGTCGCCTTGGCTAGGCTACGGATAGGGCACATACATACAACGCACTCGTATCTGCTCACGGGATCTTCAAATCCACTGGGTAACAGGCGGGGAGCGGCCCTAGCAGTAGTTCACATCATACTTACATGCAAGGCACTCGACACCACACGACACGACGATTTTCCTGAAATGTACAGAGGAGACATCCCGCAACACCCAGCGTACGTTTTGGCCGACAACCCAATGTTTTTCATTATTCGAATTTTTTACTTTTTATTTGACACCAGTTTTACAGCTGCTTACACATGCATAATCGTCCCGGCCCCATACACCAGCTATCCTCATTGTATCGTGTTTCGTTTAAGTCACAGGTTTTATAATTTAGATTGACATGCCATTAATAAACTGATAAGCGTTCTTTGTCCCATTTGGCCTTGTGCCATTAAACATGACCATCATCGACATACGGAGCTGAAACTTGGTACCTGACTAAACAGCTACAAAGCTAACTTAGATCGGCGCAGCGGGCTATGGAACGAAAATGTGCGGAATAACACTCAGACACAAGGAACGAGCTACCTGGATCTCAGAAAAAACTATAGTAGAAGTAAGTAATAAGTAATAATATTAATTTCATGTTCCAAGCAGTACATGAGGGTGCGACAGAAAAGGCTGCTCTTGGCAGCTTGACCAGCTCCTGCCCCCTGCTTAAAAGGGCAGCGTACAGCAACACATGAATAACAAGAATGTGCGATAGCAAACGGTCTAGGTTTTTTTATTGTTTCAGAGGGAACAAACGATGAAGGGGTTAAAAATATTACAACATATTTGGTTAGAAACTTCCCTATGCAATCATACAAGAGAAATAACCTGATAATACACATTAGATTATAACAGTGAAAACATTATACATATTAGCACACATGATCACTCGCATCTTGAAAAATAGAGTACAGTTGCATAAGGTAAAGTAAGCGACAACTTTCAATCAACAAGGAAAAATCAAAAGAACTCCGAATTACACACACATTATATGACAATCATAAATTTTACAAGAACAATTCATAGATTTTCTTAGCAGTAAACTTGTTGAAATCTTTAAATTTCTCATTTTAGTCATTCAAAATCTTCCGAAGTTCTTGTCGTAACATTTGATCTCCATAATTAGTTCTAACCCACCTTCCAATACTCCGCGCGACGGGTTCCGTCGACGTGTTTTAGGTGCGGAGTTCCTTAGGATCGCACAATCTCCGTCCGCGTCCGTGCGCATATCATTTGCAAATGCAAAAAATTCCGCAGGCACCTTCAGGATTCGAGCTTGTGTCTGGTAGACCACGCAGAGTCAGTGTCAGTCGTCTTACCGATTGGGCTACGACCGGTAGTTATTACCGGGGAGTCAAACAGCTTACTCCCTCGCCTGTAACTGTGCAGAGTTCCTCAGGACCTCACAATGACCGTCCGCGTCCATCCTTGCGCACACCACCTTTAGGAAGAAGTGAAGCGAAATTCCATTTGAGCCATGAATTGCAGTTTCATTTAAGGAATAATCAACTTGCAATTCACGGCTCAAATCGAATGACGGACGGGGCACAAATCGGATGTCCATGGCGGCGCAACTTCGATGTAATTGGGAGTCCGCGTTCTCCGCACCCTCGCCATAATCCACGAGGTGGAGATGCTGCCATTTTTGTAATGTCTAAATTACCCACACTAAATAAGTGGCTGAAATTCCGCTTTTTTCATGTTCAAGGCTCTGCACAAACGGCAGCTGTAGATATTTCCTATATCTAATTAACGAAAATGATTCATTAGCCCATCTACTTCGTGATCCCGTGGAACGCATCTGAATTAGTTTACGTTTCTTCCTAGCCTTGAAATATCTTTTCCAGATACTGGTTCAAAAACACAAACTAACGAAGTGATCAATAAATGCCTCTTCGAGCTCCAATTTAGCAATCGTTTTTCCGGCAATGATCACTTTAGTGATTGTGTTTGGCAAGCTAGCTGTGAAAAACTCCGAGATTTTCTACGTAGCGTCTATAGGTGGTTAAAGTAGTTATTCCTGGCTTGTTTATTTTTGTTTTCTAAAGCGACTGCGGAAAGTTTAAATTCGTTAAACACCTCGGGATCACGCTCTTTTGGAAATTTATTGTACATCGAACACATGGCTTTGATTTTGCTGAGAAGCTAGCGATTAATCAAAGGTTTAGGGCTTTTTCTGGATCGTGTAAAAGTTTTGTATGGAAATTTTTTATTGCACGAGTTCCTAAATTTGTGAAGGAAATTATCAAGAGCAATGTCTGCGTCATCACTGGATAGAATATCTTCCCATGACGTTGTTAATAGTTCATCACGGAGTGTGCTCAGGTTGACAGGGTAAATATTACGAATTGTGTAAGGTGGTTTCTCACTTTACCTTTCTGCTGAATGGCCATAAAAAGAGACAGGTGATCACTTAGATAAGACAGTATTACACCAGATTTTACGTTTGCGACATTTGCGCTAATAACAAAAATATATGTAAGGGCGGAACAGGTTTCGGTAACCCTCGTTGGCATTTTTATAGGAGTAATAAAACCATGATATTGAGACATATGTGCAAGTTCTTTCGCTGCGTGATATTCTGACAACATATCAATATTAAAATCGGCACCACATATAACTTTAACCGCGTTGTTAAGGCAACAGTGAAAAAATGTTTCCAAATACGAGAAAAATGCACTGTAGTTTCCAGTGGGTGGTCTATATACAACTGAAACAACATAGTTATACAATGAAAGGGGCAATATTTCGAAATCACTATTTGTAGCACTGGAATCGTGGTAAACTGGCAGCGATAATCACTATTTACCTGTAATAAGATGTCATAATTCATGTTTAAATGAAATGGACTTGGGCTGCCATTTAGTGGTATGAACCGACAGCCGCTGGGCAATTAGGGTAACAAAGTGGATGTCGAGAGAGGCGTGGATACAAAAAGAAGGGGGCAGGCCATTGCGCCGGTGGAGACATGAATTAAAGAAAGTCGGGTGTAAACTGTGGACTCGAGCAGAGCAGAACAAGAGGCGTTGGAGGTTAATAGGAGAGGCCTTCGTCCTAGAGTTGACAGTGACGATGAAATGCTTGGAACGTAGTCAACCAACACATCCAGTACATAGTTGAGGCGGTCGCAAAGTATACCTCATACCCAAAATATTACTCCGTGCCAATCAGATGACTTGAAATCTTGCTCAAATGATTTTTTCTCTTTCCAGACTCGGCGTTTTGACCGCTGAAATTACGTCTTTCCAGCGGTTCAGCGTCTATTTGCTGGCTTTCCTTCAGTTGCAGCAACGAACGCATTCGATAGACACTTTAAAAAGCACACCCAATACCAAAGCAGAAACGCAAGGCATATGTGCTGCAACGATTAAATCACGCAGTGGAGCTCGGAGCTTGTGATAACTATAGATTTCGCAGTGCTTCCAGAGACTAAACAAAGAAAGAAAAGATTTATCGCAAGTGATTCGTAGTCCCTTTCAGTGTTCCTTAAATGTCCCTTCAAGCCAATCGCAACCAGCTGCCGATATTATGTCTTACGTTGAGTGGTTTCGGATATCTATTCTTTGTTTTTCTCATTTTGAAGCATATTTTAGTGAACTTTGTGCGTTAAAATTGCTGTCAATATTATTTTAACTAGGCAATTCGTCGGATGAAGCAAACTTGCATGTTGTCTTCATGGCCCTTTGCAACACCCCGTAAGAGGTTTCCATACACATGGGAGTTCGCATTTTCAGATAAGTCAATGTTCTAGTAATTACCTCCTGCCAGAATTGTGCTAAAGCTATTAGCATTACGGGAATCATTGCAAATCAAACTCCGCATTTTCGCTAGCAGCGGGTTTCTTCCTCACTTCGTCTTTCTGCACGCATTGCGCCAGCGCTCCGCTCGGGTATTGCCGATGATGCCTCCCTTCTCGGTGATGTCTGCAGCCACATCCGAATGCGCGTGTCTGCTACGGCAATAGACTGCGTCACAGAGAGGACAGAATCAACTTGTAATAAAGGGACACTGAAGTGATTTGTAAACATTGCGGGATTACGAGCGCAAATTGTAGTCCGGCGTCCCTAGGCCCTGTTTCGACTACTCTGAGCGCGTTTACGCGAATTTATTTAGTAGAAAAATCAATTTCGAAAATGCTGTCCTCCCCTTCGAACCCTCGCCAATTTTGTGTGGAGTTTTCGTGGGATGTCAGGAGAAGAGGAGCTGGCAATTGGCTGCGCTACTGCACGGCTCGCCGGCCTTCCGACACAGTCAGTCTGCCCAGCGTTTCGTCCGCCGGCCGCCGACGGGTCGTCGCAATTCGTTCACTCAGTTGAAACGAAGCCAGAACACGTTTGTGAATGGAAGAATGTGCCTTTCCTTACTTTGTTAGTTTGTACACTGTATCTCGCTCCAAGTCAAGGTCGCTTCACACAATTGCTGCACAAGCGCGCATGCCACGCTTCGCTGACTGGTACTCCATTAGGAGAATATAAGGCCGCTTAAAGGCGGGAGAAGAGTCAGCAAAGTCAATATAGGTACTAAGGAAACAAAATCAACTAAAACTTTTAACAGCGTTAAACTAGGGTGCAGGAAGCAGCTTTTTTGCGCTCGGCGAACAAGCACAGCGGTCAGCAGCACGACTACGCATCTGCGAACGCTTTTCCGTCTAAGAAATGCAATTGCTAGACTTGAGATATTCAGGAAACTTGTGGGGATCCTTACTGCACGAGTGCAAAACAACAAATAGTCACCTAAGATGATAGAATGCTACAACTAAATAAAAGTGTAAACTGGTTATACATTATATACCTTATATTTCCAAGGTCGGCAGCACTCGCCCGTTGCCGAGTGGTTGGAGCGCTAGGTATGTTGCAACTGTTTTGCAAGTCACCAGTTCGAATCCCCGGGGGGACATTCTTTTTTTTTATAAGTTGACTTTTTAGTTTTCGGCCGATGTTTTCTTTTCTGAGTTCACCTTTTTTGGGCCGTAACGTTGCTCCACGAACTAGTTCACAGAGCGCGCGCAGGCTGACACTGGCGCGCTAGCGAGTTCTCGTTGGCGTGCTGTTGCCATAAGCACCGACTGCTTGCGGGCAGTGGGCACAGGCCAGTATCAACAGACCCTTGGCCTGGTGCGAACACGCTTTTTATGATACAGGCATGAGTGACGCAAGCTCCGAATATAGGCGAAAAGCGCATGGCATTTCAGCGTCTGCGGGGACGCGGAGGGCGTTCATCCACTGCGTAGGCCTCGGCTAGCGATTACTACGATTCCAAGCTGTCCTGGCTTGTCTTATGCATTTTACAGCCGACAACATGGCAGACGCGCGGTAGGACGATTACTGACATCCCACGATGCCGTGGGATGTCAAGCATGTTTTATAGAACCGAAACCGAAACTTCTTTGGTTGCTAACACATCATGGTGCGTCTCCTCCCGTCGTCACAGCCTTACGTTGGTGCGGCCGCCGCTAACCGCGCATGGTAGTTTATCTTCTGTCGCGCTTTGTAAAATAATTACCGACTTTTCAACTGGATAAACGATGAAAATTGTGCTTATTTCAGCCAGTATACGCAGTGCAATCAAAAGCGGCAGCTTGACAAATTCACTTCAGTGTCCCTTTAAGCCCAATTGCATGCAGGCACAGGATGGGGTGGAACCCCCTTCTGGGGTACCATAAGCCTCTAGAAGCTCCTGGCCTCTGGCTGTCAGTGCGAGCAGGGTCGTAAGGTCGGGGCTAGACAACAAGGTCTCCCATCGCTTTCGGGAGTCGGGTGTGGGAACAGGGGTGGGCCGCAGGCTAATCTCAGGAGATACGCACTCGGCCAAGAAGTGTGCCAGAGTGCCTTCTCTATTGTTTCAGAACGGGAAACTACTCCAGCACCTGTCCGGGTACATCTCATTTAGGAGAGTAGTATGCGCTATCGATCCCGCCTGTATCCTTCGGATAACGGTCTGATGTTTGCGGAATAACTGCAGGTGAGGCCCGTATAACGTGCCCCTGCGGTCTCTGTACATTTCGGCCATTTCTCTGTAGCTTGTGACGGGACACACATGCGCCGGCTCTTCCTCAGCCCGGACGAACAACACTCGGGCGTCGGGAACGGCGAGTTCGTTTCCTACTATCTCCGAGTTTGCCGGTACCCACACAAAGCTCTATGGCTCGCCGAGGGGGCATTCCCCTGGACAGTATCGCACATGCCGCCGGGAACATTCTCCCCTTCGGGATGTTGGCGTACGCCTTCATGAATTCCATGACTATGGTGCCGGCCCTCGGATGTGTTTTCGCGGGGGCGACGGCAACTTCTCCCCTTCATCCGGTGGGGTTGTGCGGACCGAGATGCTGTCGCGTTCGTTCCGTACTTCGGAAGCACCGCGTCCGTGTACATGATCTCGAGGCCCTCTTCAGCTCGAGTGCCAGCGCCCTGGTCCTCGCGGACAACCGCCTTCGTTCTTCCCAGGCTGCATGTTCCTGGGAAAGGGGTTGGTCTGTACTACATCCCTCCACTCACGAGGTAACGTCTCGGTTCATGCTTGTGGTTCAATGGTGCACCCCACCTAGTGCACGACGGCCCGTCTGTGTTCGGTCTGACTAAGTCTGACCCTTTGGTTTGAAAGGTGGGCCTCTACCATTTTATCTACCATGCCGTGCCTGCCATGCCCACCAGTTTCTGCGTGGACAAGTGGATGGACAATCCCATGGCGAACTTTGTCGGCTTCCTGACCACCGTGTGCGCGCCTTGCGGACCACCTTCGTCAGCTGGAGGTACGGGCCAGAGTAAATGATGTAGGACCCGATGAACCCCTGCACCAACTTCAGGGTGTCGCCTTCCTTGATTCCTCATTTCCTATTGGTGACTCAACTGATCATGCTCGAGATCTTGTCGGAAACCATCTTGATCTTGTGTGGGTCCTTGGTGGCCTTGTCGTCGTCGCCCAGTAGGAGGCCCAGGATCCGCACCTGCTGCATGGGGTCGATCGTCGTGCCGTCTACCGTGACAACCAAGTTTTCTGATGATTCTTTCTTGGGCCGACCGGTTTGCACGACCAACAGCTGGGACTTCTGCGGGGCACAGGTCAGGCCCCAAGTCCTGGCGTACTCGTGGACGGTCATCACCACCCTCTGCAAGGCTTCTTCCGTCCCGGCGTCGGAACCCGCTCGGGACATCCTCACCTTAATGTCACCGGCGTAGAACGCGTGGTCCACGCCTTCGATCTTTTGGAGTAACTTGGCAAGGGGCTAGAGGGTCAGGTAAAAGAGCAGCGGCGATAAGACTGACCCTTTCAGAGTGCCCCTGTCTCCGAGCTCTGTCGGGTTCGACCGTTTCACCCTTATCCTTAGGGTCGCCCTGCGCATGATCATCAAGTTCTCGATGTACCCATACGTCCTGCGGCTGCAGCCCTTCTCGCGGAGGTTCTCGAGCCCGCTCCAAGGGGACACGTTGCCCAAGGCACCCCTGAGGCGAGTTTCTCGGGGTCTTCTTGAACCCCAGTTCGTTTAGCTGCAGGCGGACATCTTGGATGCGCAGGTGCCGGCGGAATCCGTACATAATAGCCGGCATCTGGTCCATCTCGTCCGGAAACCTTTCGAGTCTCCGGAGAACCTTGCGGTCAGCGACCTTGCTCACGAAGGACGTGAGCGAGATCGGGGGCATCTTCTCGGTGGTCACTGGTTTCCAAGCTTGGGAATGAATCTCACTTCTGCTACGTTAACTCCGCGGGTTGTTCTCAGCGTTCCCAGGCCAGGTTGATGTGATCCAGGTGCTCGGCCCTTTCTCCGTTCTCATGTTCTTCACGAGTCTGTAGGTAATGGCGTCCGTGGCGGGTGCGCTCTTCTTGTTACTCCTGTCTACGTCATATCAGCCGTTCCGTGGTGCTAAAGGCGCGTCCAGCTCCAGATTTTCGAGTCCCGCGTGCTCCTCCGCCACCGGGAACTGCCCGTGCTCCGTCTTCAGATAATTCACCTTGAGGTCTTCCATGACTCACTTGCCATCCTCGCCGTAGGCGTTGAGGACCTTGTGTAGGTTTCGGTTCGTGGCCGCCCTACTGGTCAGCGGAACGACCAGATGTCTTAGGACGCACTACGTCTGGTGCGGAGACAGCGTGCCCAGCAGGCCTTCGTGCGTGCGTATCCAGTTCTCCAGGAACAGCTTGGTGGCATACTCGGAGAGCTGCTTGTTCAGCAAAGATACGCGCCTCGACAGCTTTGTGTTTCTTCGCCAATTTCACCTCCGCGTCAGGGAGTGTCGAGCCGCCGACATGTGCGCGAGCTTGTTGTCGACAAACGGCGTCTTTACGGTCGTGGCGACGGTCTACGTGAATTTATCGAGCGCGGCATCCTGTTGTCTTGCTTTCTTCGCGTACGGCCTTCGACTTCTTCTATTGGCATTGGCGGTAGGTTCGGCCCCTTCAGCCCCGCTCTTGCGCATGCGATCTCACATGGTGATCCTCGCCTTGCCAACTTCCGTCCTGAACTTGGGTCCTCTGATCATCACGTCCCGGTTATCGCAGTCGGATTCCAGGCCGACGTCCTCATTGCGCCAGGTTCATTCGAGAGTCCCCGCAATCCACGACCACTCGGGACGGTGTCCCGGCTCGTTCCGGTTCCCCTTCGGGTCGCTACCACGGGCTCGTGGAGGAGCGCAGGTTCCAGGTCGTCCATCGTCCATCGCCTTCGCGAGGGCTTCTCCTCTGTCCCGCGTAGCGCGCGTTGTTCGATTTTGCGACTACCAGAGTTCCCTATGCTACTCGCGGATTTTTCGTACTGATCTTTTATTTGGACTATTTCTCTTTCCCCTCCAGATCCGAAAATTTTTTCGGCTACTGCATTCACCGAAGCGCACGGCCGAAGCATCATAAGGCAAAATACTCATCGGATTGGCGCTAGTGTTCAGTTGTCTGGGCTTCATCAACATTATTTTATTTATTACAATCTAAAAAACAAAAAAACAGAGCCACATCTACTACGGCAGGAATGTCTTCTCATTCCGCAGTTTCCCCTTCTCGATCAATCCGCGGCGAGCAGTCAGCCGACCGGTCGGCAAAGCGGTTTTTTCGGCACCTTCGTAGGCAAGCCAGTCACACCATGCAGACTTTCTGTCGGCCGACGTATCTGTGTTGCCGTAGGCTTCGAGTGACAAGGCCGTCTGCCAACCCAGAAGTCGGCGTCACCGTCGTGTCTTCATCTTGTCGGCCTTCTGTGAGAGCACCTTAACGAGAAGCGTGGTACTAGAGTAAAAACATAACTACAGACGAACAAGAAAGTCTGTAAGCATGCTTCAGCAAGTGGCAATTCGCCAAAGGTGCCGCGCACCCCGCCGACGCTATGCCGACGAAGCTTGTGCTCCGCCGGAAGTTGGAGAAAAAATGCCTTTCAAGAGCATGATCCCTGCTTCGTGACGCACATGATGGAATCGATGACATATATGATTTAAATGGCGGTCTCCGTAAATACGCAGGAAAGGGTGGACAAGCGGCAACGAGCTTTGCAGCGAACGTTTGAGTTTCACACTGCACGTAAAAAGTTATACTTGGTACAGGTGACGTGTACCACCCAACCTAACGACTGCGGCTGTTCATTTATTGTGCTCAAAACTCCTTCCAATTGCCCTTTTTAGGGCCCTCAAAGAACTCCCTTCAAGCTCGAAATGCTGCTGCAAAGGCAAAAGCAAGGTAGCGGGAGGGGAGAAGGCCGGACGGCCTTACAACAAGGACGACTTACAACAAGTAAGGTGGGCTCAGCAGGTATCTCGCAATGGTGCACCCTAAACCTCCTGCCATACTCAACCCCCTCAGGTGGGCACATAAAGCCACCAGGGCGAGCCCACTGGCTGTCCTCGAACAGCAAGAAATAAGTATAGCCTCTATACAGTGAAGTCCTGAAACTCTATAACGTACTCCTTCAAGCAATAGTTCAGAAGAACGAACGCTACCGATCGCGTATCTACAGCTTACTCATGTATACGGTTCACGGCTATCAAGCACAGAAAAATTGCGAAATTGCCATAATAATGTGAAGGCTTTAATAACCAGGAAATTCGCCACGCATCTGCCCGCGTGGCTGCACATGCCGTCGGAAGACGATAGTCTTTTGGCGTTCCTGCACCGTAACAGCCTTTCCTTTCCTGTCTCATCCGCCCGCGTCTCACGTCTGTTCCACTGGACTGCAGAGTGCCTATTCTCCGCGTTCGAACTCCTGGGGCGCCATTCGTCCGCCTGTTGGCCCCTAGAACTTCAGCCACGAGCGCAAGGCTCAGGCGCCGTACTTGCTTGTACTGTATGGTTAAAGCCAGGGTGTCGAGCTGGAAGTGAACCGAAGAGAGAACCGAAACCGAGACCATATTTTTCCCGAAACTGAATTCAAACCAGAACAGATATTTTTTGAGCCTGCTGATCCCGAGCTTAAGCGAACGAAAAAAATCAATAATGGTTACCGTTCACGACGACACTATTCTTCCATACGCTGGTGATAATGCGCGGTTAACGCAATACAGGGCCTTTCTATTCCAAGCACCATCAACTTCATAACTTTTCGCGTACTTTCCTTTCCATATCAGTCACAGAACTCTTAACGCTGACTTCGTAGTCACACGAAGGAATGATGCAACGGCATGCTACTGCTGGTAGCGGGAGAAAAGCACACGGATGACCAAACGAAGCGTAACGCTCTCGGCAGCCCGCAGACGATATGAGACATCGACTGTTTAGGGACAGTCGGACCGTAGGTTTGATGCACGGCGCAGTGTGAAGGCCAACACCTGAAATGTCCATTTTGTTGCATTCGTTTTCTGGCCTAAAAAAGGCAGAACGCATAGAATGTGTACATACTTCACAAGTGCGACATCTAGGAGCTGCTCTGTGTCTGAGCCGTTGGCTGCTCACCCGAAGAATGCGGTTTTGATCACAGCACCCAGCTCCCGTTTTCCTGACGTACATGAGAAACAAAACGTTCCTTCTGCCGAGATTTCGACGCACGTTAAAGGCCCCCAGGTGGGCTAAAGTTCTCTGCCGGCCTGCAGCTAGCAGTACAGTGCAGCTTGCAGCACCGGATCAGCTTCGGGGCATCCAATGCGCCACTAAGTTTGGGAAGTGTGTTCCCAGGGGAAAACAAGAAAATGCCAAACACGTGGTTTAAATTTATTCCGCGCCGAGTTCCAACATCAATAATTTGTGCTCTTTTGTTCTGCCTTCAGCCATTGAATAACCAAAACACAAAAAGATAGATTTTGCTCTACACATCCGTTTTATTGTCCAGCGTTTAACATATCCAACAGTATCATCACGGAGAAGGCAGGGAGCTGCAAGGTGCCTGGTACAATAGTGACTTTTATAGACGGTTGTCTTTCTTCGACTACTTAAACGCGAAAATTTTGCTCTGTATTTCTGGCTGTTAGTAACTCGATTCAGCCACCCGGCTAAACGATTTTTTAAGATAACCCTTGAAACAGGAGGAGGTGCAGCAGGAGGAGGGAAAAAACGTTTATTAATTCCTATAAAAGCAAAATTGAGCGCTGGATGATCTTCAGTGTAGTAGCGTTGACCATCCAGGGTGGCTGGCGTCCCTAGTCCAGGATGCCATGGCCCTCAGCTGCTTGTCTGGTCCGGATCACCACACCGCGCTGGTCATCCAGACCCTCGCTGGACAGCAGGGCCTCCCACTGCTCCGTCGATGGAGCAAAGACCTCTGGGAGTTCCTTCACACCCTTGCACTCACACACCATGTGGTAGAGAGAATTGGCAGTCATAACTGTACAGACTGGGATGAATCATGTGCAACTGTGAGGCGTGCGGGATAGAGTTAGTTTAGAGTCTTCTTAACTGCGTTGCTTCTTCTTTGGGCAGTTGTGCATGAGCAGGTGGATATTTCCGTCTGCTCAATCTGTTTTTTCTAATATGTCCCTCGTGCGCCGTGGGATACGTGGGAACGTCGGCGGGGGAGTGGCTTGAGCTTATGTGATGGGGATGAGGGTAGTGGTGGTTGCCAGATGGGAATGATCTCGAGCTGCGGCATCAGCCGCCATATTAACCTCCAGAAACTCAGGCCCCGGTGTCCACACCATGTATGTGTCCGGTACATCTTCTTCTTTTTCATCCGTTAGCTTAAGGAGTATACTAAGCGCTACCGTGGAGATGAGACTTTTCTGAAAATGTCTGAAGGTTGTTTGCGATTCTAAGATTATAATCATGCGAGCTTGGCTTTCCGTGATCGTTGTAGTAGCGACGGCAATCGCTGCTTCTTCTGCGGAGTCAATGTTTTCAGTCGGGATAGTTGCCGAGCTTAGTTCCTTTGCTTTGCTGTTGGTCACGGGTATCGCATGTGCTGCATGGTTTGCCCTTGAATATCTTGCGGTGTCGACGTACCTCGTTCCGCTATCATTACCATAGGCTTTTTTTCAGTGCCTTTACCCTGGCATTTCTCCTTCCTTTGTGGTAAAGAGGGTGCATGTTGCGAGGGATATTGGCAACCGTGACGTACAACCTCATACAAAGTGGGATGCGCCTTTTTGGGGTTTGGGAATCCAAGTTCCCCTCATACCCGAGACGGCGTAAAGTGGCGCGACCTGTTTCTGTGAGTTGCAGCCTTTCAATCTGGCTAACCCTGTGGACCTCTACAAGTTCCTCCCAGCTGTTATGTAGGCCTAGTTGCAGTTGCTTCTCTGTTGGAGTCTTCGCCGGTAGACCCAGTGCCAATTTGTATGTTTGCCTGATCAGGATGTTGAGTTTTAAATGCGAATGCATTTATTAGCCGGGGGTTGTCTTGCTGCGTTGGCCGGCGTGCGCCTGCATTCCTCCAGCGCGAGCGCACATGAGCGCGCGCCTCGTAGTTCTGCCTTTTTCGTCGTCGTCGTCGTAGTAAATGGGAATTCATTTCTTAGTCGGGGGTTGTCGTGCTGCGTCGGCGTGCGCCCGCAGGTGATATCTCTCCGCGCTCATCCAGTACTGCGGTGTTAGTCTCGTGTCTAACGTGTATGGGAACTTGATATCGCACGCCGTTGCCACGTCTCCCGTTCGAGACACGTCTCCGTACAAGGACTTGTACACCCTTGCCTACACCGGAGACGGAGTCTTTGTGGTGACCGTGTACCTCGCGCCCCACTTCGCTCGAGACGCCGTTGCCCCGCAGCTGGACGCGGCTATGGAAAGTGTGCGTGTGCGCTCCAAACCCTCTGACCCCCTAGTCTTGGTTGGCGACTTCAACGTTTACGTGCGCAAGAAGAGTGGCGTGTTGCTGGTCGAGTACATGCAGACCAGGCACTCTATGCATTGTCTCTCTGCCGGCTTCGACACGTGCCCCACTACCATTCACGGGATCTGGTCTTTACGCGAAACTGTGACGCGCGTATGCTTCTCAAAGACTCTTTGACCGTGCACTTTAGCGATCACAAGGCAGTGATTGTGGCCGTCAGGTACAACGATAACACAAACAGGTGCTGATGAATAAATGATTACGTTCACACTCTCGTCATTAATTACGCCATTAATTGCAACACACTCATCGGTGCACCCAATGCATTCGCATTTCTGCACGATTCCCTTCGGGGAGGTGCGGGGGAATTTTTTTGGGGGGGGGCGTTCTTTAGCCCTAAATATTGGGTACCATATGTATATCTGCTGATAATCAATGCTTCTAATAATCGAATTGTATCTTCTTCCTTGAGTCCATGCCTTTTGTTCGCAACCCTCTTGACCAGGTGGGTTACCTTGGTGATGGTACTTTTGAGGTTTTGGAGTGTAGCAGCTCCTTTTCCGTCCTTTTGGAGAGTTAGGCCTAATACTCGCAGTGTGTCGACTTTTGGGATAGGAATGCCATGAAGCTTCACTTGCGGGTCCGGTGCTTCCGGCAAGGGTCTGCCTCTCGTCCTCTTTTTTAGCCAAATATGTAGGCAATACAATTTTGAAAGTATGAAAGCTGGAACAATGCTTCATTATTGTCAATTATTTGTTCAACAAAAAGCAAGCATTAGGGGTATTTGAGGCAAAACAACAATACATGACTGATACTTGCCGTGTTATTTCACTTAAAAAAGACGTGGGCATAATTTTGGCCTATATTTTTACCTCAAAATAAAAAAAGGGGCTCACAGCGGAGCCTTGGACTGCGGCTCGCAATTGTAAAAAGAAAACGTTTCAACTGCAAAGAGCCAGGACGAAGGGCAGTAGAATTAAGCAAACCGGCCTAGTGTCTATCACGGGACTGGAGGGTAAAAGCGTCAGCGGTGGGCGAGAAAGAGAGAAGAGGCAGTCACTAGGCACGAGGCACAAAAGACCGTCGTCTATGGAGAAAATTTCCAGCAAAAGGAGCCGGTACGCGGCCAATTTTTTAGAACGCGTAGAGCGAGCAACTTGGCACGTTTTAACACATCCAAACAATGACAGATCTTGCACAGAAAGGCGTCACCATATGGCACGCACTTTCTCCTTTTCCAAAAAACTGTATCCCCAATCCTTACAGGCGCTATCTATTCCATCGTGGATAAGAAACGGGGCAGACGAAGTCGATGACTTGCATTAACTCAGGCCGGTCCCGCTGTATCCCATTGGCCCAGCGCTCACACTTCGCGATTGTTCGGCTCTTTTGTCTCTTTCAGGGTGCTTTGCTTTCGGAGATGCCCTTCCCTCTCTAGTCTAGATCGATACTCTGCTGCTGATACTGGTTCTGGAGGGGGGTAGTGGTGTCGACAAATTAAAAAGAGCTTTCCCAAAAGAAATCCCTCTCGTGCTTCACACTTACCTTTCAATTTGTTATCACATACTCTGTTATAAGATCATCACCTACTCTGTTATAAATAACAAGAGTATTTTGAATGCTCATGAGTTGTGTTGAGTTTTTACCGTTACATTTTAATAAATAGCAGTTTTCGCTATTCGCTTATATTTAACTCTCAGAACCTGTTCCCGAGCTTTTTCAAGCTTAGAAACAGTTCGCGAGCGGGTTCTGGTTGTCGTTTCGTCGAAGCGGAACTGAACACGAACGGAATGAATTCACCCGAACCCGAACCGTAACCGAACCGGTGTTTTTTGCGGTTGGACACACTTGTTAAAACGCTGTTTTCATCGCTTTTTATTCGCTCTCGTACACGTCCATCACGCATCCATTTTAATCAAACGAACACGGGATAGACCGCACGTGTATCGGCGTTATTCTTCAAATGGTCGTAATATTGTTTGTATTCCGACCAAGGATGAAAACTATCTTGCACTGCTGCCAAAATAAGCTGCAAAAATAGGGGTTCAGGTATACTGGCTCTCGTGTGCGGGCGAAAACCATCCTTGTGCAGCACTTACAGTGTTTCAAAGTTATTGTGAATTGTTCAGCACTCCAATCCTCAAGCTGCACTACTGATGCCCATATTGATCGTCCCTGCAATGCTGACAGCCCAATGCATTACCTCGCATGACTGAACAAAAAAATCAGTTTTTTCTTTCTTTTCTGAAGCCCTTGACGAACATAAGCCCATCGAAAGCGACGTTTATTACAAGAAGACTATGAAATCAGCATGTCTAGCAATTATCAGAGATGGTTTCTTCTCTTCGCAATGAATGGAGGTGAAAAACTTTAAACTTTTATTTCTCCAAAAACCTGCAAGGAAACAAAGAAAATGAATCAGGAAGCGGAACCTGCCTTACAGTTTGAGTCGCTCTTTCTTGCTTCAGTTCATTGAAAACTGTGCCCGCATATGTGCGTGTCGACAACAATTAGGATGTTCGTCACAAAAAAAAATTTCTAAGCACTTTTACGTTCATATAATTTTCATGTAACAGGCTCACAAGCGGAACAATAACTGCCACGTTTCTGCTTGTTTGTTCTTTTTTGCATCACATTTGAAGCACTTTTAGAGGGAAACTTTCTCCGCCAATATTTTAGTTAATCCCCAGATAGCGGTGTTTCTTTAGGCAATCTGTGGGTGTTCCCAGAACGTGCCGCGCAACGAATACGAAAATTCACTTTTAAGAATGTTGTCCACACAGAGTCCTTTCTGCTCTGAGAATCTAAAAGCTGAGAAGTAGTTGCCACTCAGTAACTACAGTCACGATGGTCTTTTATCACAGTGACATACACATCAGCAGTTGCAGACACATCCTGCCACATTGATAAACGTAGGCCGCAATCTTGCCGGTTTGTCTGTATCTTTGAGGCATCGCAAGTCTCCAGCAAAAGACTTGTAAATCCAACCCTTTTTTGGGGTCCTGACACACCCGTCTTGAAATCACCGACACCAACTGGAAGGCTGTGTTGATGCAAGTAACACTTAGATGTTTCCTCGGCAGGGGCTGAGGACACTTCAAATATTCTTAAGCCCTTCTGAAGGGTTGGGAATGCGAAATCATGAATACCCTATCGAATGATGAAGACGCTTGAAAGAAAAAGGAGTTGACCTTTCAAGTTCAACTCAACTTTATAGCGACCTTTCAGTGTTTAAAATAAAGCAATTTCCGGCACGACGCTTCATAGTTCATGCGGCCACGACCACGTGGCATGTTATGTTCGAGGCGTTTGAATTACCAGCCTTCGGCGTTCACTATTGCACTATGTGATCCATGCTCCCGATACGCCGACGTAAAACAATTCTCGGTACGGTGAAGCCTGCTTACGGACTTTGAAGAGGACAGGTTATTAGTGCTTTCCCTTGAATAATTCCGCATAAATTACATCCTTTTACCCCCATTCACCCATAATCGGTAGCTGGAGGGCCCTCGCTCTCCTCGCGTGCCTGGACGCGCACCTTCACCGTGATAAGACCTCAGCGCCGCAAGACAGGCAGACTCAAATTCAGAGTTCCTTGCGCCTGGCGTGTTCTACTCACGCTCCGTCGCGTTCCCCTTCAAGCGAGGCGACGTTCTGCGCGCCCAGATCATTTTTCTAGCGCTGCAAGTTGCGGAGGTTATGGTGCCGTAGAGCACTTCTACTCTGGAGGACCGGGCTCTCCGAATAAGTTTTTTTTATCTATACAGCGGCAGGCACGTTGTGTAGCGGAAAGCAAGTACTGAAACAACGGTATTTTTGTGGCATGGTACATTCGAAGCTTTCCCCTTAAAACACGACCGACATCGATGGAAGTACTCAAGGCATGGCTCGGCGGTGAGCGCTAGCGGGACAGCCGGCGATAGAGAGAAAGAAAGGGAGAGAGAGAACACTTTATTGCTATTGCAAAGGAAAATGGAAAATGGGGGTGGCGGCGGAGGCTAAGAGATGCCTCATTCCAGGTGGCCTTTATAGTGAACTTCACCAGGCTCCTTTGCTCTTTCAACTTTGTTGCGGTAGTCAGCCACCCTTTATGGTTTGGTGCGCCTTCTTAAGTTATTGGTTTTTGGCAAGTCCCAGGCGATGTGCATATGATGCTGGGTACTGCACAGCGTGCAGTTTGAAAGGGGCGTGTCTTTACGGTTTATGTAGAAGGGAAGTAAAGCTGGTGTCAGCCGCTTGTTTGTCAGCGCTTGTCGCAGGATTAGTTGTTGTTCTCGGATAAGTCTGGGATGAGGTGACGCTAAAAGCCTCTTAAAGGACAAACAGGCCTTGAACGTGAGCGTAGAAGTATTTCCGCACTGGACTTGGTACGCGGTCGAGCAGAGAGGCTTCTTCATTTCACAACATACCAGTGTGACCAGGGATCCAGTACAATTGAACTGATCCTTCGATTGCAGAAAAAATGGTATCTAGTTTGGATGACGGACGTTTTGGCCAAGAAAATTCATGCTTTTTTCGAATCGGTGTAACTATTGGGGATATTATAAGGGTTGCCTTGATGATCGGCTGCGGGGGCTGTGGTGAGACTTTCTGCCTCCTCCACTGTGTGGCAGCTGCGGAGATTAGTGTTCGCTTCTCCTTTGGTGATCACCTAGTCAATCGCCCACGTGTTTGTAGTCTTGGCTGCGTCAGTGAAAACATTATATTGACTGGTTCCCGTGTGATCTTTTTACTAAAAACAGCTGGCTCGTACTTTTTGGTGGGTGGGGTTTTTTCCCCAGCTATATGACGTGGGATAGGGGCAAAGTGTTGGAGGTGCAGAACTTTTTCTGGAATTCCGGTTCTGCCGAATTCGTTCCTCAGGCTTGCATTATATCCCAATTCACTCATGATGAGGCACCCTGCTTCATTGGATTCAAGTCGGCGTAACTGATTTTGTCTATTTATTGCGATGACTTCCTAAACCTTGTAAACTGTTTCCGTAGCATTCAGCGTTTTATTGCTAGCAATAATGTAAAGGCTTAATGCTAATTTCGTGGCTTTTCTGATTAGCATATCAAGTCTCATTAACTTAGGATTGCGGTGGGCCTCTTTGTGTCCACCTCCATCTGCTTGATTGAAGTCCAGGAAGTTTGATGCTGGATAGCGGTTCGATCGGTTCCCCTTGATGTGTCAACTGAACGGAGGGCGGTTTCTATCGCTGCTTATGCACGAAAAGAAGTTCTGTCTTTCCGGCGGAATATTCAAGTCCAATACCCTTTGCGGATACCTCTAGCGAATTTAATGCGTTTTCATGGTCGCCCTAAATTTGGACAGGGTTGCCTCTATTGGTACAGATTGTGGCGCCGTCAGCGTACAGAGAACATTTAATATCAAAGTTGCGGTGAGGGCTCTACGAACTTTTAGCATCGCCGAGTTAGAGTGGTGGCGACGAGACAGATTATTGTGAAATGCGTCATTCGGAATGAGGTATAGTGCCCGACCTGTACTCGCTCACACCAATGGTGTCGGCGAGTACACGGAACAACTCTGCGTCATGCCGGTAAAGCCGGTGTCCACATTGTAGATCATTTAATTCGCCCAGCATGGTGAATGTTACGGAATGCTGTTTTGGGGTTGATGTAAGAATTGCTTTAAGTTGGGCTAATTCAGGGTGCGTAAGGACATCCTCGTGTATTCAGAGCAGAGTGTCTTGACTACAAAAGCGGAATCCGATCATGTAGCGCAGTAAAGTGTTATTTCTCTGAAGGTGGTGTTGGAGCCGTTTGATACCCACGCGTTCCATAAAGTTTCCCACGTTACACGTGAGAGTAATGGGTCGAAGGTTGGTTAACTGAACGGGCTCGGCGAAATTGTTAATAGATGTGGTTGGAAATAAAACCATGTGCCCTAGTTTCCATTCTCCGTAAAGTACTTGTTCCTTCCGTGTTTATTGGTTTCCTCTTGCTGAATCTCCAGGTCTTCATCCGCAAGTGAATGGACGCGTTCACATTGGCGCCATAATTTCACTGATTTCGCATTGCTAATTCGTTGAAATCAGAGTTTCCTTTGTAACAACGTGTCCGTGAGCTCAAGCAGCACCAACCGATACCACCAAACCCCAGAGACACGCCTTTTTAACCGAATCGCTCGTCTTTTTCACCTCCACCCTGCAAAGGGCCACTAAGCCTAAGCCTGCTCTGCAAGCGGTAGGCCTCGTGGCAGTAGCACGGCTGCGGATTACCGCCTCCGCGGTCACCGCTTCGCAAGGAGATGGAGGCGGCTTCACGAGTCTTCGACACCCAAATGTGCGTTCATGTACTAGGCGAAGCAATTACACCCGAACAGTTCCACGTTGACGCCGGATGGACGGTGTTGGGAAAGCACATGTCGAGACTACGCCAGCGAGACCTCATCGACAAGCTCGCCGGCCCCGGTGATGAAGCAAGCTCGACATCAAATTTCAACGTGAGTGTTAGGGCCTCGGCCATCAAGGCAGTACGCATGCCAGATACGTCACTGGACGTGAAGGAGATAGTCACGAGACCTAAATGAGCACTACATATAGTCACGAAGCTAAAGACGACGCAGTTGTCTTCAAAGAAAACAAGTTTATTGGAGCGAACTTGCGCTACCTAACAACTTGTGCTACCCTAACAACTCAAATAATACAGAGGCAGCGAAGCAGTAGTCAACAAAGGCACGTGCGGATGCGAGCGTCGGCGAGTCCAATGCCATTGCATCAGCTATGGGGGTTTGTCACTCGGCACTAGGGTGTCTCGAATAGTCAAATTGTATCCAGAACTCTGTAGATCAACGAAGATTATTTTAGGCTGGTGACGCTAGTTCGAAGCACTCTCCCTATGAAAGGATATAACACGTGCGGCATAAAGAATGAAACATGCTCTTCACTTGTACTACGGATAACACAGGTAACATAGCCCGGCGCAGCCGGTCAGCAAGAACAAAACGTAAATAAACAAACCCAAAACATGGTTCGTGCCATTACCTACCTTATAAGAGGGCATCGACCCGATGCTAAAATAAAAGACAGTGCGAACAAACGAAAACAAAATAGTATTATCTTGCGTAGTGAGGTTTTATGCGAACCACGTCGACGACTTCAGACCACGTGCGTCGTCGTGATATTCCGGAATCACCATAGGGGATGATCTCGTAGGTAAGTTGGCCAACACGTTGTAGAATACGAGAGGGTCCGAAATACCGTCGGAGAAACTTCTCACTGAGTCAGCGTCATCGGATCGGAGTCCATGCCCAGACACGATCCTCCGGGTGGTACTCGGCGTCGCCACGTCGGAGGTTGTAGCGTCCGGCATGCCCCACCTGCTGGTCCGTTGTGCGAACTCGAGTGAACTGGCCGGCCTCCACTGCACGCTGAAGTTATCCTGGGACGTCGGCGTTGAGGTCGCGTTCTTCGACGTGGGGACGCATGGCGTGAAGCATCGTAGTCGGCAGTTTTCCGTAGACAATGATGATGATGATATTTGGATTTTAATGGCGCAAGGCCAGCTAAGGGGAAACAGCGCCAAACAAAAGTGATTTCATGACAGCGACGTGAAAGTAAAAGTAGAGAATTTCAGTAAAAATAAACAATGTAAAACACAAGCTAATGAAGATGACTGGTGTAAAGGGCCAGGTTGTCATGATGCATGATAAGAGATGAGATGCAAAAATTGACATCGGTGAGTAACTTAAAAACATGCTTGGTGGAAAACATTGGCTCATCTCCTAAAAAGTACGATGGGGGAAACGGGACGTGTTGTCTGTATAGTTGTGGGAAGTGTTTCCGTCGTGTTGTGTTAAGTGCCTTGCATTGGATGAGTACGTGGATTACGGATAGACCCTCTCCACACCCGCTGCACATGGGTCTTGGAGGTCCAGTGAGCAGGTGCGAGTGTGTTGCATGTGTGTGGCCTATCCGTAATCTTGCCAAGGTCCCTTCGGTGTGTCTGTTGTGCGAGTCAGTTGTGTATCGTCCCAAGTGTGGCTTTATTACATGTAGTTTGTTGTCTGTCTGTTCACTCCAGTGTGTTTGCCATGTTTTACGTAGGTGTTGTCTGATGAGTGGCTTGGGGTCAGTGTAGGGTACTGTTGCTATGTCTAGAGTGTTTCTGAGTGCAGCAGCAGCCGCCATTTCATCAGCCAACTCATTGCCAGCGATCCCAGCGTGGCCTAGAACCCAGCAGACGGTCACATTCAGACCTGACGCATACGCTGACATCAAAGATTTAAAAACAAGATTTACAACGTAATTTTCGCAAGACCTTTGTGACGGCAATGTGCGCACGACGCTAAGTGAATCTGTGAAAATAATGGACTTAGCAATGTTATGTTCGATAATGTGATTTAAAACAAGCAATATACCACATGCTTCCGCCATAAAGATGCTGGAATTCACATTCATTGTTTTGCAAGCATTAAAGTTGGGTCCTTCTGCAGCACAACACACTGCAGTGGATGTTTTTGATGCATCACTAAAAAATTCTTCCGCGCCATATTTCGCCTGGAGATACATGAAATGCTGCAAAATGGCAGTTGTGGGCACCGTATTTTTCTTAAAATGCGTAAACGACAAATCACACAATACAGGACGAAGATGCCATGGGGCTACAGAATCAATGAGAGATGTTTTAAAATTGTCTAAAAACGAGACAGAAAGTTCAGAGGCCTCCTCTCTCGCCCTGAGCGAGAAAGGCGCAGAAATAGATGGACGATTTAAAAACAGTTGGGATGTAGCTGTATCGTTCAATATAGACTTAATAGGATGGTGAGACATTGATGAAACTTTAAACGCATATAGTAAATCGAAATGCTCGCGCTCGAACCCTAGGCACTATCTGTCGCACCCGACTTGCAGACTTTCATTCATTCGTTTATTTTGCATTTTCGTAACAACAACAACAGAAAATGCAGGAAGGAGGGCAAAAAGCTGGACGCAGCCAGCTTGACAGGGACCCAACTCCCTTTACAAAGCAGTGGGGCACATAGCGAACAATTCCGGAGTTTCTTATTTGCAGGTAAAAAATACAACACCAGGCAAAAAAAAAATTAAACTGGAAAAAAAAGTTTTTTTTATCATGCTTTTCACGTTCACAAACAAAATCATGACACTGGACATTTGCAGTGCAATGTAAAGAAGGATAAAAGAAAAAGAAAGACTCATCTAGTACATAGTTACAACTTTGTAGGATTTCGGTGGAAAAAAAGTGCAGGATTTTACAGCACACAGAATATAGGGAA
This sequence comes from Haemaphysalis longicornis, assembly GCF_048455015.1. Lineage (NCBI taxonomy): Eukaryota > Metazoa > Arthropoda > Arachnida > Ixodida > Ixodidae > Haemaphysalis > Haemaphysalis longicornis. Next base: position 177,054,962 of record NW_027526361.1, on the reverse strand, counting down.
AAAGAACTGCAAAACATTGGGATCACGTTACAAACGCACAATGGCAATTACAAATGAAACAATGCATAGCAATTCAAAGAATGGAAGAAAAAAAAAAACACGGTGTTTACAAATGATTGTGAAGGTAATAAAGTTTCAGTTGAGTAGGTGTAATACTAAGTAAATTAATTCCTTTGGAGGCGAATTCATTTAAAATTCGTGGTACACGGTTGTTAACCATATCCAGGCCGTGGTTGGTCCTACAAAACGGAATCACCCAATTATCATTATTTCGAAAAGAATACCCGGTTTCAGGGACACTCTGCAAACTGGATAGAGATAAAAATGTTGTGTTATTATGCTTGAGGCTGTTTTTGTACCTGATGAGTAAATTGAAATTGTATAAAGAAGTAAACGGTAAAACCTTATAGGAATGGAAAAGATGGTCAACGGGTGAATGATAGCTTAGGTTTGCTATGTGTCGGAGGGACTTTTTTTGGGCTGAGTAAATCCTATTTATATTTTGTTTTGAGGTAGTTCCCCAGACCAAGGTACAATAATTTATCTGGGAGCAAAAAAGAGCTTTGAAAACTAATAATTTAAATTTCTCAGGTAAAACATAACGGACTCTGCAAAGAGCGCCTGAGATAGCCAGAGAACTGGGCACTCAGTTCACATGCGAAGTCCAAGACATATTCTGATTAAAGATTACCCCAAGTGTTTTAATTTCTGACACTACTTCGATGTTGTTTAAGCCAATTCGAACGCGAAACTGATAATATAGACGCTTCTGGGAGGGGGTAAACACAACTGCTTTGGTTTTCGTGGTATTTATTTTAAGTGAATTAGCGGCACTCCATATATTTAGATTGTCCAATGTAGCGTTCGCCATTTGGCAAAGTTCATACGGATCTTTAGATTGTATAAAGATGCTCGTATCATCGGCATAGATAATAAATGTAGCTTCAGTAGTTATGTTTACGACATCATTGACATATAGATTAAAAAGTAGTGGCCCGAGTGTACTACCCTGAGGAACGCCAGCGGTGAGTTTCATAAATTTAGACATACATTCATTGATCAAAACACACTGTTCCCTATTGTCAAGGTATGATCTGAATAATGCCAAGGCAACACCGCGGAAACCATTGTGTTCAAGTTTTAATAATAGTGAATGGTGATTAAGAGAATCAAATGCTTTTGAGAAATCAACGAAAATACCCATGGTTAGTTTCTTATCTTCGAATGATTGTAGGATAATGTCTTTTTGTGTTAGTAGTGCTAGCTCTGTCGATCTACCCTTCCTAAAGCCAAACTGCTGAGTTGATAATATATTATTCTTGTCACAGAAAGAATTGATTCGTATTGATATAATCTTTTCTAGAGCTTTTGAAAATGCAGGAAGTATAGAAATCGGATGGTAGTTTGAGAAATTGTTTTTATCTCCAGATTTGTATATAACTACCACTTTAGCCCGTTTCATTTTGTCTGGAAACACCCCAGAGTGCAAGCATAGGTTATAAATATGCTCCAATGCTGGTAAAATACAGTCAAGAACGTACTTTATTGGTCTTATGCAAATGCCATCAACATCCCTGGACCTCGAGTTGCTCAGCGAAATAAAAACTGCGAAAATTTCCTGTTGCGTCGTTGGGCTCAAAAATACGCTATTTTCATTAGGCGTCGTCAGAAACTGCCTGATAGATTCGTCATGGTTACTTTTAACTAGGTTAGTAAAGTAAGAGTTAAACTCATCTGCCAGATGTACGCCACTAAGAACAGCACCGTTGTGTTCGATTTGGGTTATCTCGTTGCACGTTCGCGACCGGTTTAAAAGTGTGTTTAGTGAACGCCATGTTTTATCGGGATGTCTCACAGTGACCTCATTCAGTAGGTTCGTGAAGTAGTCCCGCTTTGCATTTCGCAACTCTTTAGTTACAAGGTTTCTGTATTTTTTAAAACATTTAAAATCTTCTGGCTTCCGGAGTTTTATAAATTGCGCGTACAAGAAGTTCTTCTTACGGATCATCTCGAGGCATTCTGCGGTGACCCAAGGTTTACGTATTTTCTTAGATTTCACACGTTTTTTTAATTTAAAGCACTCTTTATAGGCACAAGTAAATTTGTCAATAAAAATATTGTAGGCTTCATTTGCGTTGTGCGAGGTTAATACATCATGCCAGTTTAATAAAGTAATTCGTTCCCTGAAAGTATTCAGGGTAGTATCAGTGATGTCCTCAATCAGAACTGTAGAGGATGAATAAATCTTCTTGCATTGGGGATTAGCCTTTAGAAACATATAAATCGGAAGATGGTCACTAACGGTATTTTCGATAACTCCGGCTTTTATATTTTGTACCTCAGCCTGTGTAATAAAGAGATCTAAAAGAGTTTCAGCTTCCAGCGTAATGCGCGTAGGTTCAGAAATTACATTCTTAAAATTATTTGATTCTAGCAGTAATAAAAGTTCATTAGTCGTTGTATTAACTTCTAACAAGTTACAGTTAAGGTCACCACCAATGACCATTCTGAGTTTATTATCGTTCGCAAAACACAATAAATTTTCTAAAAAAGAAAAAAAGCTAGTCAAATTACCAGATGCTGGCCTATATATAACTGTAAAGATGTAGTCACCGCACGTTACAGATAGCACTTCGTAGTTTACTGAAGATACTGTAAAGGTAGGCAGCAAATTCACCGAAAGTTCACTTTTTATTAGCTGAAGCACTCCTCCACCTCGCTTTCCTTGCCTATTTAAGAAAAAAGATCTATAACCCGGTAGTACAAGAACTTCATCGTCACAAGTATACCACGTTTCGGTTATCATGATGACATGAAAATTAAACAAAAAATCATTGAGAAGCGCAGTTATACACTCATGTTTGTTCCTGGCGGATTGGACGTTGCAATGAAAAAAACTGAGGTGTCTGCCGTCTTTAGGGCAGGCAAGGTCGTGTGGGGCTATCACTTCAGATAGAGCCGTTCAAGTGGAGCAGCGATACAAAAGAAGAAACAAACAACTACAAGGCGAAGTGAAGCATTGAAATACGTAACACACTGCGCACACTCAGCCTGTTCAATAGGCCGACGCCTGCATTGAAGATCAGATATTACACGATGCCGAAGTCGACAAACCAACATACTATATCTGTGTTGATGGAACATCGTTATAGCTGACCAATAGCTTATTGTTGTACACTTACAGGTCTGATTAACATTTTTCCTGCTTTCATCAACATAAAATTGTTAACTCTGAGTGGTAGTGCAATTGCTATGTGGAAACTTTCAGCCAAACTAACAGCACAACCAAACATACTGAAAAAAAAAGACCTTGAGACTGTAGTTAACTTGCGTACAGGACCCTTATGTCATCCTCGCAACATCGGACGCATGAGTGATTCTGAGCACGGGCGTGTTCTCAGCTCGTCGTGCGAGTATATGGCCGTTGCGCACCCACACAAACCGCCACCCAACTTCGCGTTTCCGAGATATTGCCTGACCGAGAAGCCTCTTTAGTTCCGGGCATAGGTGTTCGTTAATAAACACCGGATTAGCTCCGGTAAGACCAAGATCAGTGCCGAGAATTTTCGCCTTGCGGGCCTTATCGAGGATTGCGTCGCGCTTTGTGCGCCGAGCAAACTGGACAATGATGTTCTGCTGGTTCGGTGTTTTAGGGACAGGCACGCGATGGCACATTTCAATGTCCGACGTGGAAATTGGCTCACCGATCTTGTCACCAATTTTAGCCATCAGCTCTGGAAGGCTTTCTTCCTTACAAATCGGCACACCTTTGATTTCCACGTTCGCGTTACGAGAGTACTGCTCACATTCTTATACGCGGTGCTCGGTACCTGACAACTGAGCGGTGAGAACTTCACACTTAGACTTAAGGGATTGGTTCTCGTCCCGCAATTTCTTATTTTCTGCTTTTACAGCGCCGAGTTCAGCTTTGTTTTTGTCAAACTCATCACTGATGAATTTCACACTGTTTCGAAGTTCTTCAATTTGGGCTTCTAATTCCTTCCTACAATTTTTCATCTCATCTTCCAGCTCACGCTTAACATCGGCAATGCTTGTTTTCGTCATCGTCTGAGTCTGGTTTGGCCAACGTCACAGTTAATGGCTCAATCAGCTAACCACACCCACAAGATACGATAAAATGCGATGAAAGGCAGCAGCGACAGAAGCAGCTCACAAAACAACTACAGAGGCCATTTGCGGGAATTCGTTACTGACCTGCGACACACGAAGTGAGCGGGTTAGCTCTGACGAACTGCTTCCACTGCCGCTACTGCCAGTGAGGGTCCTTTCCTGGTGCGCAGGCTTTATAGCGGTGCTTGAAATATCGTTGACCGCCCGGTCCAATGAACGATGTCGATAACTTGCAGTGGCGCCGCTGAGTGTTGAACAGGCACCGCCGTGTGTCTGACGAAATACTATCAGCAGCCGTCGGATAGTTCCGTGACGCAGCGGTGCTTCTTGAAGGGACCTGCGACACACGAAGTGAGCGGGTTAGCTCTGACGAACTGCTACCACTGCCGCTACTGCCAGTGATGGTCCTTTCCTGGTGCGCAGGCTTTATAGCGGTGCTTGAAATGTCGTTGACCGCCCGGTCCAATGAACGATGTCGATAACTTGCAGTGGCGCCGCTGAGTGTTGAACAGGCACCGCCGTGTGTCTGACGAAATACTATCAACAGGGCTAGTCCGGAAAGCACCAGACGCAAGTCGAAGGCCCAAGTGCTGCACTGGGTCGAGCATTTTCAAAGCAGTTTCCCTTCCTGAACCATACACAACACTCCCATAGTCTAACCGCGAGCCTAACAGGCTGGTAAACTCTCGCAGCAGAAGTAGTTTGTCAGCACCGTACGAGTGATGCGACAATACCTTGAGAATATTCACTGTTTTAAGACATTTTTGTTTTAGTTGTTTGATATGAGGGATAAAGGAAAGTTTTTCATCAAGGACTATACGTAAGAACTTGTGTTCTTTTTTGACCGGAATCGAGACACCATTCAGTTTGATGTCTGGATCTGGCCTGATCCCACGCCTTTTGGAGAACACAACACAAGTGCTCTTAAGTGGCTTTAGCTTAAAACCATTCTCATCAGCCCAGCCACCTATCTTATTAACACCAACCTGGACTTGGCGTTCGCAAATTGACATATTACATGACTTAAAAAATATTTGGACATCATCTAGATACATTGTACAGGAAATGGTTCGTGGCAACGCCTTTCGAAGTGAGTTCATCTTGACTATGAACAACGTGCAGCTCAAAACGTCATCTTGAGGAACACCATTTTCCTGCACAAAAACATTTGAAAGGGCAGTACCAACTCTTACACGAAAGGTTCGTTCTGCCAGGTAGCTATAAAGAGTGTTAAGCATATTGCCCGAAACACCGAATGATTTCAGGTCGCTAAGTATCCCGTATCGCCAAGCGGTGTCGTAGGCTTTCTCAAGACCAAAAAGACCGTAGCACCAAACTGTTTGTGGACAAAGGCATCCTTTATATACGACTCAAGGGCGACGAGTTGGTCGTTTGTGGATCGCCCCACCCTAAAGCCGGCCTGGCAGCTCTCGAGAAGACCATTGTACTGTAAGAAGTACACGAGTCTTCTGTAATCATCTTCTCGAGAAGCTTGCACAGGCTTGCACAGGCTTGTGAGGGCGATGGGTGATAACTGGCGGGAGAAGAAGGGCCCTTACTCTCCTTCAGGAACGCAACTACAATAGCCTCCCTCCAGGATTTTGGAATGTGTCCCGAAAGCCATATGTTGCTGTATAGGTGTAGGAGTGTTTCAAGAGTATCTGGGTGTAGGTGTTGTGTCATGGTGTATGTAACCTGATCTGCGCGTGGAGCTGAAGGTTTACATGTGCTCAGGGCAGCCCTCAGCTCATAGAGCTTAAATTCAGAATTGTAACCAGATTTTGACCTGTTATTATCATGTAAGTACTTTTTTTCACACGCGGTTTTCTCATAGAGTGTAAATTCAGAATTGTAACCAAATTTTGACCTGTTATTATCATGTAAGGACTTCCTTTCACAAGCGGTTTTGTCTCAGGAAAGTGTTTGTGTAGTGTGCAGAGCTGGAAACGTGTTGGAAGTGTTGTGCAAGTGTATTAGCCTGGTCTTCGAGTGTGTCCCCTGTTGTACTGAGCAGGGGTAGGCTATGTGTATGTTGTCTATTAAGTTTACGTATTCTTGTCCATACCTTGCGAGTGTCTGTGTAGAGAGAGAGAGAGAGAAATACTTTATTCAATGCCAGCAGAGGGGAGGTCCGGGCTACGGAGAGCCGCTCCCTCCCCCCGACGCGTTTACGTCGGCCCCTGTACTAGGCCGCGCCGGCGTCGGCGAGAGCGGCGCGCGAAAGGTACTCGGGATCTCGTCCCTTTCACCCCCGTCGGCACCTCTCTCCGCCTCTGCCTGGCGAGAGCAGCCTCGAGCTGCTGGACGGCGAAAGTTTGTGATGTCAGGTCCGGTGAGTTCGCGGCACTGACGATGGTGTCCGGCAACCGGCCGTAGAGGTCGACTGCTTCTACAGCATGCACTGCACAGTCCCACAGGATGTGGGCCAAAGTTGCGCGTTCGTGCTCACATACACTGCACACATCACGGACGTAGACGTCCGGCCACACGTGGCGTGCGAGTGCCGGCGTGATTACCGATAGTATCTGTAACTGGCGTAACAGCACTGCATGCGAGCGCGTGAGTCCCGGGTGGGGCGGTGGCGCGGTGCGGCGGCCGAGCCGGTACCACTCCAGCATCTCCCGGTACGTGAGGAGGGGCTCCGAGTCCCATCCGTCGTCGTCGTCGTCGTCTTCTCGGTGGTCCTCCGCCGCGGAGTTCGGAGGAGGAGGGGGGCCCCGCCGGCAGCTCGGTGGCCGCGGGCCGGGCTCGCCGTGAGTTAATGGATGTAAGAAAAGCGCGCCAACTCTCCCTTTTCGCCTCACGACGCACACGCTTTCCAAAGGCCTTTGCCCGTTTAAACGAGATCAGGTTATCCGAAGTGGGGTACCGGCGGAGGACACCCCACACCTTGTTCTGGGCCTCTCGCGCCCGCCTACAGTCTTCGTTCCACCAGGGGCTCCTTGGGTTGCAGGACGCACTGGAGGCCTGGGGAATGGATTTTTGGCAAGCGTCGAGGGTGTGCGCCGTGAGGAGTTGGGCTGCTTCCTCCACGTGTAGGAATTTCATGGCTGTGTAGTGTAGTTGAGATGTTTGAGTGAATGGGCTCCAGTTTGCTATTGATTCATTAAACCTTTTATGGGAAGATGGATTGCTCGGACCTGTACCTATATACGTTAATGAAGTGGGGAAATGGTCACTGCCATATGGGTCCGTGCCCACACCCCACTCAAGACATGGAAAGAGAACTGCAGAACCAATAGCCAAGTCAAGATGTGAGTATGTATTGTGTCCTAAGTTATGGTATATAGGCTGTTTTTGTTGAAAAGGCATGCTCCAAAGGATGTAAGAAACTTCTCTATCAGGCGACCTCGGGCATCCATTGTAGAGGAGCATAGCGTTATCAACCTATTAAAGATTATCGTACGTATCGCCACAGCATCAAGGACAGTGTTTAAAGAAAGAGGGTAGCATGCTAATGATTTCCGGGCGACAATGGCCACACCTCCTGAAGAGTGGTTGCAGCCCACCCTGTCCTTTCTGAATACCATGTACCTATTTAAGGAATTTATTTGTTTAGAATTGAGGTGGGTTTCCTGGAGACACATGATACTTGGCTGATTGGCATGCATAATCTCATACACATCGTCAAGATTTTTGAGGAGGCCTCTGCAGTTCCATTGGATGATGTTTTCTGTTCCCATGATGTAAATTTAAGAATAACTGGATTGTGTGTGTGCGTGTGTGTTCATGTGTCGTCTTTCGGGGCTGTTACTCAGGGATTAGGCTTTTTCGGCCTTTCTGTAGGCTTGGACGTCGGACGCCGCTCCTTGCGCTGCTTTGCAGGCAAGAACGGCACGACGTCCATCTCGTCGTCCGATGTCCTGGGTGTGCCCGTCGAACCGTGCCCCCCGGACTTGGCCACCCTTCGGGGGCCCTTCGTTTGAGCCGCCACCGCCGCGAGTGTCGCGGGCACCAGAAGTGCACGGGCGGTGCGGTGGCGGTGGGAGCCGATGCGGGGCCCCCGATGTCCATCCCCTCGGCACCCTCCAACGCACTGGAGTACGGGGAGGCAGCGGCGGGAGCGGCATCGGTCCGAACAGAGACGGATGGCGCCACAACCGCTGCTACCTCAGCAACCGGCGTGGTCCCGGGTTGGGCTGCATGAGGCAACCCACGGGGGGGGGGAGCGTGGGCGGGACCAAGTCCGACTCGCGGTACTGGGTCCCAGCCGAAACCAGACGCCGCTCCGCCCCCCGGCGAGCTGCGTCGGCATACCTCCCCAGAGGAAAAGAGGCGAACCTCTTTCGCGCCTCTAGGAAGGTGATGTTCTCAGTGACCTTGATGTTGATGATCTTTTTCTCTGTTTGAAATTTTCCACCTTTGCGGGAGTACGCTGCATGCGGCCCCCCGCAGTTCACACAAGTGAGGGTGTCAGATGGGCAGTTGTCAATGGGGCGATCGTACGCCACGCATTTTGCACAGGTCGTTCGGCAACGGCAAGAGTTTGTGCCATGCCCGAACCGCTGGTGCCATGCCCGAAGCGGGGCGGGTTCGGAAGGTAAGGACGAATGGAGCATCGAATGAAGCCTGCATTTATATATTGTGGAAATGCCGAGCGGTCAAAGGTCAGGATAATGTGTTTGGTGGGGATTATCTTGTCGTCCCTGCGCATCGTGATGCGCCGCACGGCTGTGACGCCCTGATCCTTTAAACCTTCGAGAAGGTCGGCATCTGTTTCCGCCAAGAGGTTTGTCTCAGATATCACACCCTGGGAGCTGTTTAGGCTCCTGTGGGGTGTAACCCTGATGTCCAGATCATGGATGCGGGTTTGTGCAAGAAGAGGGCGGGCTTGTTGTTCGGTATTGAGTTCTACAAGGATTTCTCCGGTCCTGAGCTTTTTAGCTTGATATTTGCAACCTATTCTGCTTTTGAGAAATATAGAAAACAAGAATACAGACATAGAAGCGACAGGTCTAGCTGAGTCCGCTGACTCAATCACAAGAAAACGAGCATAGTTATTCACGGTTGTTGACAAGACAGTTGTTGAAAGAGGTGGGAACGAAACTTTGGTGCGGCCCCTTTTCGGGGGCCGATCACGTTTGCAGGGGGATTTGGAAAATGCCATATGATACATTGGAAAGCAGGGAGACGGGGGTACTTTCTCCTTTAACCTTACCCTGGTAGTCAAAAAGGTCCCGGAGTTCCCAGCCTGGTAGACAGGCAGGGAGCCCATCGGCCGGAGCTTGACCAAGGCTTCGACGGCCACCGTTTACGGCTTCTACCCTTCACCTTTAAACACCTCCCCACGGTTGGACACGACTTATGTATGGGAGCTCGGGGTCCGCGGTGTCGCTGCTCACGGTCATCATGAATACTCAAGGTGCCCCGTGCGGGGGTCTTCCGTAGACAAGCTCGAACGGTGTAATGTGTGTGGTTTCCTGGATACACGTGTTGTACGCAAATGTGACATACGGTAGGACTTCATCGCAAGTCTTATGTTCAACGTCAACGTACATATACAGCATATCCGCGATCGTATAGTTCAGGCGTTCCATTAGTCCGTTCGTTTGGGGTTGGTACGCCGTCGTTCTTCGGTGATCCGTGTTGCTGCAGCGTAAGATTCCTTGCATGAGCTCCGCAATGAAGGCCGTAGCGCAGTCCGTAATTAGGACTTCAGGGGCTCCATATAGCAGCACAACTTGGTTTATGAAGAATTTGTCTACCTCTTTTGTAGTCCTCCTCAGCAGCTTTCTCTGCGTAGCGCGTCATGTAGTCTGTTGCTACGACAATCCAATTGTTCTCAGATCGTGACCTAGACAACGGGCCCAGAAGGTGCATTCCGATCTGTTGGAAAGGCTTTGTTTGGGCGGCGATCGGCTGGAGAAGTCAGGCGGATCTCGTAGGTGCCCTGTTTTGTCGCTGGCAGTCACGGCAGCTCCGGACATAGTGGGTGGCGTCGGATGCAAGGCGGGGCCAGTAGTACTTCGTCTTAATTTTTCCAATAGTGCGAGCTGTGCCGAGTCCGGAAGACGGGTCGTCGTGGCATGCTTTTAAAATTTTGTTCCGAAGGTCTGTAGGGATGACAAGAAGATATTTCCTTCTAGTTGCGGGGCTGAAATTCTTCACAAGGACGGCGTTTTTCAGGCTTAATGGGGGTAAGTTCCGTTTGAAGGCCCTAGGCACGCAGACGTTGCGTCCTTCTAGGTTGTGGCTCATTACGCATAACTCGGGGTTGGCTTGCAGCTGGGCGGCTAGGTCGCTTTCTGTCACGACTCCGAAGAATGCGCTGTCTTCATCGGAATGTTGTGGCAGTGGGTAGACCAGGGGGGAGGGGCGAGACATGCAGTCGGCGTCGCCGTGTTTCCGCCCGGATTTATAGACTACTGGAACGTCAAACTCTTGCAGGCGCAAGTTCCACCTACCAAGACGGCTACAGGGGTAATCCAAATGGGCAAGCCAACGCAACGCATGGTTGTCAGTCACAACATTGAAATGTCCTCCATACACGTATGGATGAAATTTCGAATTGGCCCATATAATAGCAAGGCACACTTTCTCAGAGACTGAATGGTTTTTCTTCCTTGGAGAAGCAACGGCTGGCATAGGCTATTAGTTTTTCGCAATAGTTTTGCTTTTGGACGAGTACGACACCCAAGCATATATCACTCGCGTCCGTGTGCATTTCTGTTTCGGCGTTTTCGTCTAAATGGGTGAACACAGGCGGGCTTTGCAGGCGCTGTTGCAGCTCGCAGAACGCTTTTTGTTGGCCATTTTGCCAGCTGAAAGGGGTGCAATCTTTCGTCAAGCCATGAGTGGCTCTGCGATGCGTGCGAAGTTTGCGACGAAGCGCCGGTAGTATGCGCACTGTCCCAGGAATCTTCGCACGCCCTTCTTATCTTTCTGTCTTGGGAAGTTCGCTGTGGCTGAAGTTTTGGCCGGGTCAGGCAGGACTCCCGTGGCGTTGACCACACCACCCAGAAATTTGAGTTCCTCGTACGCGAAGCGGCACTTTTCAGGCTTCAGGGTTAGCCTTGACGAGCGAATAGCCTCGAGTGCAGACTCCAACTTTGCAAGGTGTTCGTGGAAATTTCGGGCGAATAATGCAACGTCGTCAAGGATTTCCAGGCAGGTGTGCCATTTCCGGACAGTAGCACGGTGTCCATCACTCTTTGAAACGTTGCTGGTGCCGTGCACAACCAGAACGGCATCACCTTAAACTCGTAAAGCCCGTAAGAAGTTATGAATGCAGTCTTCTCTCGGTCTCTCTCGTCTCTTCTATTTTCCAGTAGCCTGTCTCTAGATCCATCGATGAGAAGTACTTCGCGTGAAAGAGGTGGTCGAGGGCACTGTCGAGTCGTGGCAGGGAATAAACGTCCTTTTTGGTGATTTTGTTTAGTCGCCGGTAGTCAACGCAAAACCTTAATGGGCCGTCTTTCTTGTTCAAGAGGGGCTTTTCGATGGCTGTTTAATGTCGTCACTGAGCATGTCTTCCACTTGTGTCTTGATGGGTTTCCGCACGTGTCAAGACACCTGGTACAGTGACTGTCGGTTAGCTGGGGCTGTATCTTCGGTTATAATTCGGTGCTTCGCTAGAGGTGTATGACGTAATTTTGAGTTCGACGAAAAACATTCACTGTAGCGACGCAGCAAAGCCAATAAGTTGTCGTTCTTCTTCCGGTAGCGCCAGATTCACGTCGCAAAGATGCGGAAGCTTCAATGTGCCTTCGGGTGCACGTTTAAAGTCGGCGACGGCGATCACGTCACTTGCTTATTGCGTTTCTTCGAAGAACGTAATTGCAGCGCCCTTGTTTCAATGCTGCTAATCCTCGGTGAAGTTATTGACCAAACATCCCCTCCTGTATTTTTAAAATGCCTAACGCATAGCGCGCTTCCCAATGTGAGTGAGTGATACGCCTGCAGTGCCCACATGTCGCGAGGGTGGGCCCCGAGCTGAACCGGGATCACGCAACCGTAACTGACTTGGAGAGCGGCTTGTGCTTGGTGTCCAAGGTAACCGATGTTTAGGATTGTCAAAGAAATGGCGCTAGCGTTAGCGCTAGAAAGCTCAGAGCCGCGGCGGAGCATGTTTTGCCAACGTTGCCGCTCTCAACCACGCGTTGCCCCAAGCTGAACTGGTCACATGATTGAAGCGCTCGGAAGGCTACCGATTGGGGGAGAGTGGCCGGAGTAGGAGAGGGCTTGGTTGGCCGGTTCGGGCTGATGCGTTTGGTAAAAATACAGGAGGCGATGGACCAAAACATGGGCGCGCACTGCCTCTTGCAACACCGCGGTCAAGACAAAACTTTTGGTCACTCTCTACGATAGCGTCGACGTCAGGAGCAGCATCTTCACAGTAGACGGTGATCATCAAGCTTGCGCGGGGCGGCAGGGTGACGTGATCATCGACTATCCGTATTGCAGCATGGTGTTCGGGGATTGGTTTCGGAGTAATCAGAGGAAAAAGTTACCGACTTCTGTAGAGCAATTATTGCACCGGTGTCCGTCAAAAAGCCCATTCCAAGAATTACGTCGCAGGAGAAGTTAGGCAATATGACAAATGAGGCAGGGTGCCTGATGCCGCCTATGGTGACGCGTCATGTGAACGTTTTACTTGGCGTTACGAGATGGCCTCCTGCTGTTCGTATGTGCGGGCCGTCCCATCTGCTCGTAACGTTCTTCACCTTAAACGCAAATTACCCGCTCATTCCTGAGTAGTCAGCTCCGGTGTCTATGAGGGCGACTACATCAAAGCCGTCGATGGACAACTGGACGTCGGACGCCGCCTTCCTAGAGTTCCGGGTACGCCGGGGCGTCGTATTCCGGCTTGTAAATGTTGTCGATCGGGTTCTGTGCGTCGTTGTTGTGGTCGCCTTCTCCCCACCAGGCCCGATCATGTCCGGTATGCGTCGCACTGTTAGTCTGTCGTCGTGTTCGGGAGTCACGTCAAGGTTAGATCAGCTTGTCCGGCTACATATACGGTGTTCGGTGGGTCATTGCGTCGTTGGAGAATTTTCGTTTGTCCGTCGTTATGTAACTCCACCTCCACAAGTTGCTACTTTTAGTTTCCCCCGCGTGGGCTGGGGGACCTTCCACGTGAGAAGTCAGCAGTGCTACGGTGTTCGGTGACTGGCACGGGTACGGCGACGGCGAACGGTGGAAGCGGCCTGGTCTTCGGTTGGGGTTGCATAGGTCTTCTTCGTTCTCAGTAGGGCGCTGGCCGAGTCGGGGGCGTGTTGCGTTGACGAAGAATCCTCGCAAACCGAGCCTCTTGTAAGGACAGTGACGGTAGATATGGTCGGCCGCTCCGCAGTGGTAGCACAGCGGGCGGTTATCGGGTGTTCGCCACACGTCGGTCTTCCTTGTCGTCTGGTATGGGACTACAGGGGGTCTTGCCGGCGACAGTGGACGGGGGTATGGCCGGGCCTCTTCACGACAGAGTGGATCAGGGCGGGGACGACGAAGAGCGGCGGAATAGGTCATCGCTTGTGGCTCGCGGGGTGCTTCGAATGGCGTAGCAGTCCCCAGTGCATGTTGAACCTCTTCTCGGGTGCCGTCAGTCGGGGAAGCCACGTGAGGTTGTTGCGTCATTAGGAAAAGCTTCCGAAGCTCCTCCCTGAGCACTGCTCGGATGATCTCGCGCAGTGTATCGGAGCTTACAGTAGCGGTACCGATGGACTCCGAGAACAGCGCGTTGACAGGGCGGTCTTAGTGCTTGGTTCAAAATTCGAGAGTCTTCGCCATCACGGCAGCTTCAGGCGCGAATTTTGTCACTGTTTTACGGGGGTTGTCGACAAGGCAAGGAAATAGTTATTGCTTTACTCCTCGCATAAGAAACCTGAGTTTCTTTTCTTCCGTCAATTCCAGGTCCCCGCGCGAAATAGTCGCTTCATTTCTTCAACGAAAATAACGACTCCTTCGTTGGAGTGTTGCGTTCGAGTTTCAAGCGAAAGCACAGCACGTTGTTTTTCACGGCGGTAGTGAAGAACTCACTTTTGAATTGAGTCCAGTTGATCAAAGAGCTCTCATGCTTCTCGAACCAAGTTTGAGCTGCATCTTTCAAGTAAAAGAAGACATGCCAGAAAGATTCTTCATCATCCTACCTGTTGAAGATGCGGACGCGCTGCAGCTTCTCCAACCATTCTTCTGGGTCTTCAGCGGGGGCTCCCAGTAACGATAGCGGTTCCCGGGACGTTTGGCGACGTTGCGTCTCGCAGCATGGTGGTGAGTACAGCGGTCGTTCTATTTGGTGCTTCTGACAAATGACCGAATTCGGGCGCTAAACCTTGCAGTCGGTGGCTGGCGCTTGTTGGTCTGGCTAGGCGGCTTTCAGAGGTCGTAGGGAGCGTGAAGGGTGCGTACCCAGCACCTACCAGATGTCACGAAGCGAAAGACGACGCAGTTGTCTTCAAAGAAAACAAGTTTATTGGAGCGAACTTGTTCTACCCTAACAACTCAAAGAATACACAGGCGGCGAAGCAACAGTCACCAAAGCGACGTGCGAATGCGAGCGTCGGTAAGTCGAATGCCGCGGCATCTGCTCAGCGGGAATGTATGATTAGGCGCGAGGGTTTCTCGAATAGTGGAATTGTATCCAGAACTCTGTTGATGAACCAAGATTTTTTTAGGCTCGTGACGCTTGTTCCAAGCACTTTCCCTATGAAAGGAGATAACACGTGCGGCATAAAGAATGGAACATGCACTTCACTTGTACCACGGACAACATAGATAACACAGCCCGGCGCAGCCGGTCGGCAAAACAAAACATAAATAAACAAACCCAAACATGGCAATGTAATCAGGATCGGTACTAGGAGTGTCGCCGCGGATATTTTCGCCTCGCAGCCAGAATCACGAGCGAGGAAAGCACGACGGATACTATTTGCCGAACGCGCCGTAAAATATAATGGTCAAATGTTTTCCCCAACGACAGACGCGCCGCCCTGTACGCGAGAATTACACAAATTAAGAGCAAGGGAGACACTGTGAGGTCAGCGCATACCGCACGGCACAGCGTGATAACGTAAAGGACATTATTCAAGGCATCCCTGTCGACGCAAGCGCCGACGAGCTCCACAGAAACATTGCCAACGACAGGAATCCGCTTGCAGGCGGTGCGAAGGAAGAGGCAGCACGACTACCATCATCGTGGCCTTCAAAGAAGACGACGTACCAATCATCCTCCGCTATGATGTCACACTCATACCGTGTCGTCTGTACAGGAAACAGATCGACGTATGCCACCCGTTCGGCCTGGATGGACACCACAAAAACGTGTGGCCGACGCCGTCGAGCAAGATATGCAGAGTCAGCGGATTTGCAAACTTCGTAGACGAACATCCGGGCGCCTCCAAATTCAAGCTATGTGGCGGTGCTCACCCGACCGCAAGCACCACGTGTAAGGATAAATACAGAAATACCTTCACTGTGCGCAAGCGCCAGTGGGAGTCTCGAAATTTCGAATGCCAGCTGCCCCTCGAAGAGCGACTTCCCGCCGCTCGACATGCCAGCTGCGCGCAAATCAAGAGCCCCTTCGGAAAATAGCGCACAATCCAGGGATAACAGTTGCAAACGGAGTCAAAGCAGAAACGCGACGGGCAATTGAACATGCAGAAGATGACCATCGCGCAACCGCGTAAGCTGGGTTGACGCAGCGCCAGGAACCACGAAGAACATCCCAAGGGACAACAGCAACGTCAATGCTAAGAAGGATGATAAGACCTCGAACAAGGAGCGGGAAATCAACGATTCGAGACAAGAAAACGCGGCTATGCGTGCCAGCACAACCTCACCAAGATCGCGGAGATCCGAAACTAACTATGCAGCTTAAGAGCAACAAAGATCTAATACAAACAGAAACAGTAACAAGACTGAAGAAGTCGTGGCTAACCAGGGGCTTACCAACAAGGGGCCGGTGTCTAAGGAACAGCCGTAGAGTAGCGCAAACACAAGGATAACAAAAGCAGCGACAGCGGCCAATTCCTTAAATTCGAATTCGCGGAGATTGAAGACCTGTTCATATCAATGAGACGTCCCATCGATGCCTTCTAACTGAACAACATAAGCAGACTCACCTGCTTGGAGAAAACCCCACAACCAATAAAAGACACTCGACGTTCGCATCACTATTCAACAACTCAACCAAGGAACACATGCGCCATCCCTTCAGCAAGGCCAATGAGGGCCTCCAGCGCAACAGGCGTAACAGTGTGGCAGTGGATCTACCGCGGCCTCAGCAAGAAATAATTCTGCAGAAATATAGACAATTATCTAGTAATCCGTACATTCTTATGCCGCTTGTCTTGAGTGTGCGTTTTTACAGAGTTTTTGGTTTTTTTTAATCCTGTCTGACCAATTATCTCTATTTACGCTATCATAGTCATTGGAATTGCAAAATTCGCGAAATCTGGATGATTGTGGATAGGCAGCGCGTTATACGGATTGCCATTTGCCGCAAGTGCTTATTATTCTTCTTATTTTTTTAGTTTTTCAAAGTTTCATTACACTAATTATCTCCATCTACGCTGTTATAGCGACAGCATTCTGAAGTTTCGGGAAATCTGCACATTGTGGGAATGCAGGGTTTTGCACGTTTAGCGATTTCTCGTAATTTTTCGTGTATTTATCTATTTCTTGTATTCAAAATTTCTTTGTACCAATTACCTAATTTACACGGCGATTATAGGCGGAACTTCCGCTAAATCTGTATTATTGTTGAAATGCAGGTCGTTAGGCAATTTGCCATTTTCCGCCTTCTTTGGTATTTTTTTATTTATGATTTTTCGAAACTTCGTTCGACAATTGTCTCCACTTATGCTATTAAAACGACTACTGGTGGAATTTTCCCGAATCTGAGCTACTGCGAAAATGCAGGGGTTTACACGGTTCGCCATTTTTCGGAATAATTCTATATTTTCTTAGTGTTTCGTTTTGAGAAATTTCGTTCGACAAATTATCTTTACGCTAATATAGCAATTACAGTGGCAACTTTCGCGAAATCTGCAATATCTGCAATCAAGCACTCCTCCCGCAAGCCGGACCCCAAGAAACTCTGACAGACGCACATTTCGTTCCTGGATACAGAGTGGATGCGAGCCCGCCGAATGGCAGGGGCCTCTGAACTATGGTCCAGAAGGGACTCACCTTGGTCGAACACAGGTTGAACATCAATACTGAACACGCACTCAGCGAAGGTATATCAAACAAGAAAATAAAAGAGAGCATTGTTCTACTAAACGTCTACAGTAATTTATTACACATAAATGAGAAATTTAAAGCCCTCCTCTACAAGGAAAGCACCTCGGCGAGCCACAACACGCTGATTGTGTGTGGGGACTTCAACGTGATGGACCCCGCCAGGGGCTATGGCAACCGCACAGCTCCAGGCCGAAACCTAGCTCAAGACTCAACGGAACTGAACTTCACCCTCATAACCGACCCGACACACCCGACGGAAATTAGGGACTCACTATATCATGACACCGACCCCGATCTCACGTTCGCGAAAAATAACAACCCCGTTACGACCACCGGGAGGAATACGGGGGCGGACCTTGGCAGTGACCACGCAATCGTGGAGATTATCATTCCGGAACACTGCTGTACCACCACCAGGAAACAAACGTGGATTGACTGGATAGCCTTTAAATACAACAGACGTTAGAACAAAGAGGAAGTCAGCAAAATCGAGATCACCAAAGTCGTACGAGACTTAACCCAGGAAATAGAAACGGGCGTAGAAACCAACAGAATGGACAGCCGTCTAGCTCACCTAATCGATACTAAGAAGTCGATACTAAACCTCTGTGAAAAACAGGGTCTCAACCTCAAAGAAAGAAAGTCGTGCAGCTCAACTACACAATCAGGAAACACTGTCGGACGGTATGTGCGCAGATGTGGAACGAGATCTGCAACGTAGCCGACGGTCACATTCATAGCGGGCAAACATGAAACCTGGTAGATCTGCACGAAGAAACCCATACAAATTCACACCAGCGAGGCATACTGGCCAACGCTATCTACCAGGGAGTCTAGCGGCACGACACTGGCAATGTAATTAACCGCATAAACTACAAATACCTGCCACTTACACCCACGGAACAACATGGACAGTACGGTTGAACACCCAACGTAAGACTCGACGAAGATATCGACATGCAAGAGTTCCGCACGGATCTACAATACCACAACAGCAGGTGTTCGGCGGGCCCGGACCTTGTCACGAACAAGGCACTCAAGAAGGTAGAGAATTGGGCGAGTTGGAGTGCGTCCATGATGGTCAGCGCAGCGAAAACCGGACAAGAAGAGTAAAGACGACACAAGCGTTGTCTATCAACTGAACTTTTATTAGAAAAAACACGTGTTGTATAACCTAAAAGTGGGACTAAAAACAGTACGAATAAAAAAACAACAAACTGCTAAAAACAATGGCTGCGATTTAGATCCGCTAAACTTGGATATGCGAAGCTAAAGCTTGACTTAGTCTGCTTGAGTCTTGGTTTCGCTTGTTTAACCTTTGATTTAGCTGTATTGCCCACCACGCCTCAAAGCCGGTCGGTTCCGTACAACGCTCACAGAAGGAGGCCGGGCGAACACGGCGTTCATCCATGGTGAGCCGACGTTTCGTCTTCGCCGGCCGCGAGACAAGTTATGTTGCCCGAAATGACCCAGCGCCGCATGCATAGGAGGCCGTGGGGGTGGTTGGTTTCCTCGGCCGCAGCGGCGGTGGCGACCGCTGTCGGCACCCGCAGGCGCAAACAGCGGTGCGCGTCGAGGGGTGTGTCGCCGGGGGTGCTTCTCCGGTCAAAAGGTCATTTGCGCATTCTACACGAAATCGCTGGACGAAAGTAGTAAAGCTTTGCTTCAAAACCTTATCCCACACAGCCACTTAAACACCCGACTTGTCTGGGAAGAAAACCTCATCATCTGTAAGCGAAATTTACTCACGGCTCACGCACGTGTCTCTGCTCTTTATAATCTGATAAGCTTCGGCTATTTCTCGGGTGCGCTGGCTTTTGCTTCTCATCATCACGACTGTCCTATTAAACTGCGGAGCGCAACGCACTCTTTGCAGTAGCGGGACAATAGCTAGGATGGCCCGCCCTTCAGTGACGCGCATTTTGTATTAAGCAGACGTTTAGGCATCGTCCCATCTGGCCAATATACTTGCCACCGCAGGGAAGCAGCGGAATAGAGTAGGGGACTCCAGAAGAGCTGTTGGTGAAACGTTTTCGTGCTTTATGGTGCGCTTTTCACAACCACTAGCTGCTCCCCCTTCCTGCAACATTCTATCAATAGAGCTTATTCAAAAACTGGCGCCCTCTTGCGAGATCCGCGTGCCCTTCCGCCATGTTGTGGGATTCCCGGATCTCCGGATACCGCTGTGTACAAGATAGCCCGGGGTTAGCGACGCGCACGTCGGCATTTATAGTTGTCCAAGATGCCCAAATACTGCCGTGTAACTTGCTGTGCACGAAGATCATACGAGGACAACACGGAAATAGCGTACACATCTTTTTTTATTTCTCAATGGAAGCATGACTCGAGCCCTGCGTGAAGTCGCTTGCGGGTGTGGACTTTCCTTCGCGCAGTAATATTATAGCTAAATCGTATGCATAGTCACGAAACGAATAATATGTGCAGGGCTAAAAAGGTCCCAAAGTGAGCTATTTTCTAGCCTTGTATTTGCCGCGGAGCACTCCCCCCTGCTGGCGCAGTGCATCAGACAGCTCATACTTTATCGTGCGGGTAGAGTTTTAAGTCTGCCGTTCATGCTTTGCGCGGCCACGTTTTCTTTTTATTCTGGGCGTTCGGTAAACTTTTATGGAAGTACTACGCATTTTTCGTTTGCCAAACGTTGCAGGAAATAAGGGTTCCGCCAGAGTTCCAACCTTCACGTAGTCCCATAATAATATTACTATTATAATATATGTGTATTGCAATGTACAAGCTACATTAGCGGGCCTGCCGAAGCCACAGAAGGCTTGAAGGGCAGTGCCCGACAGTTGGCGGCACCGAGGCCAATCGCTTCGCCGGTACGGACACACAAAAAAAAGAAGAAAAGAAAAAATAATAACAATAATATTAAAAAATGTGGTGAGTGAAGAGCAAATAGTTAATAGAAAAGTTCAAACAGACATTTCTTAATTAATATTCGGCTATTGAGGGAGAAAACATCGTCTGGTAACTGATTCATTGTATGCGGGACATAAAAAGCGCGAATACGTTCCCCATACCTAGTTCGTGTAATAGGCAAAACGAAACGATTGCGTTGACGAAGGTCCCTCACAGGAATGTACGGAACACAGTACTCTTTCGTCCAAACATATGTCAGAACTACTGTTTGTGTATACAGAACTAAGAATTTTGGCATCTCAGACCATGAGAAAATACAGACATTGCCATCAATATTTGAACCATACAACATCGATTTCAATACCAGTTTCAATAAACTGTCAACATTGTTGCGCCAAAAGGCCGAGCAAAAATAAAAGTAACAAATACCATAGCGTAGTACGCTGTAACCAAGAGCGTGCACGATCTGTTTACGGAGTGAAACCGGACATATTGCGCGCATTTAAAATAACAAACAGGCAATTTTACGAACATGGGAACAAATGTAGACCAACTGGCTGTTCCATAACATGTCAGAATCGAAAAATATTCCCAAGTACTTAACAGTCGAGACATAATGAACCGGAGAACAATTGCAATTATTACAAGACAACTTGTGTAGGAAGATTGGTATTTCTTGGGAGGTAGGTTTGACAGGATTGTGAAAACATACAAGTTGTGGTTTAGTTTTGTTAATCCCTATCACGTTGTTTTCAAACCATTCCATTAGTTGTTCACAATCGTATTGTAAATTCTTCACAGCTTAGTAGCGCAACTGAGTAGCGCAAATGACGTACGTACTACTTTCGTGTATCGGTCATGTACCGCACGTCGCCTGCTGTTCGACCGTAGCCAATTTTCCCAAGATCAAATTTTTCGAGCTCATTTTCTAAGCGGTAGTGTGCACCCAGTTTTGTTGCCCATGGCGCGAGCAAAGAACGCTCGCTGCGACAAGCCCTCGGCCTTTTTCGCTCTTTAAGGTTTTCGCAGTTCTTTTTTTTTTTTGTAAAGCCTTTGCGTGTGGTGCGGACTCTCGGCGGTCGCCGTGAGGCACGCGCTCACCAGCGCTCGGCAATTTATTGGTAATTTAATTATTCATTGGCAATTTATTGGTAATTTATTGGCAATGTTTAACGCGTTACACGCCACACACGTTACGCGCTACACATTACGGCCAGCTACAACGGCTCCGCTGTTAAAAATGCCAGGAATGCAATGAATTTTCTTAAGTGTTTTTTTTTTTAGGTTTCCTCTGCGTCCCAGAGGATCCTTAGTGTATAGCTATGTCGCGAGTGCCCCCTCCCCCATTTCAACCTCAGGATATCCCACAAGTTTCGAAGCGTTTCAAGAATAACCTTTTGAGAAACCCGCAGGACGCGAACCAACGCGGATCTACTTTCGATGTTTGCGTTCTCAAAGCAAAAAAAAAGAGAAGAAACGCGACAGCCTCCAACAGCTTCCCTGCCGGTGCCTCCCTGACTGCTTTGTCGATGCATAATACGTATTTACGAAGTCGCCCGCAAATGTGGGCAACAGAGAAAGGCCCACAGATCACTCCTCGCTCATATTGCTGCGCCTAAATCTGAATATAAAAGAATAGACATTCGCCAAGCCGAGAAAGCTCGTCACACTCTCCGTGCCGAGTAATCCCGCGACCACCATCCCCCCAACATGGCGACGCGTGCTCGTTTCGTTTTCCTTCCGGTAAATGGCGGCACTTTTGCATGAGGTCTATACCGACACACACACTGACCACCTTGCCTGCACGAAAGACGACATTAACGTCACACTTGTTGGGAATCTTTTTCATGCAGTGTGAAACAGAATGCAGATACGGAATAACAGTGATCTTTCTTCACCCATGTGGGGGCGTTGCCGCTGCATTCTGGCCAGACATTTGTTCTTGCTTCCGTCGATTCAGGAATCGTTGCAACACGGAAGCAAGTGCGAGGTGCGGGAAACCTGCAGCTTGTAATCTGGCAATTTGGCGCGAAAAACTTTCGTGCACATCATGAGCACGGGACTTCTTTAGCGCTGAGCTGAGACACGAAGTGGCCAACCTGTGTTTGACAATCTTGGAATGTGCAGTGTAAACATTTAACGAGGGTTTTACAGATCTGGGGAATATGACAAGCAAACACCCTTGTAACCGTCTGCGGTTTACCAGGGTGCGGTTCCAGGGTCAACGTTACGAATAGCGCCTCGACAGGTTTCCGTCGTGGTCACCGCATGTGTCTTGATGTCTTACAACTCCTTTTCTATTGCGATATTATGGCATGTGTAGAAAACCAAGAAGAAGAAGAAGCGAAGAAGAAGAAGTGAAGAAGAAGAAGTCACCACAGGCACGTTCCTGTTCTAGTCATCATCATGCTTTTCTAGAATAAATATGTGTTCGTCGCAACGTCACCACGGCCTCTGCGATTCCTACGTCTCAATGGTGCCGTGACCAGGATTCGGGGAAGAATACGCCATCGACGCTGCCAGCCTCCTCAGCGTCAACGGGCTGGCCGGAATTTAACGTTGATCGGACAAGCGTCGCTGGAAGGATCAACGCCGTGGAGAAGCATCGCAGAATCACGAGAACAGGCGAGTCCTCAGTGCGGTATTCCGTAGAAACATGAACAGAGACATACTCGTGAAGAAGCGCAAAGCGCTGCGAGGGCAGGCTACCACCCTTGTTAATGAGGTTGATCAGAAGCTTGTGACACAGGTAGATCGGAGCGCGTTGGTAACGCTACGTAACCAAGTGACAAGAATCTCGGAGGCTCTAAAGCAAGTGGACAGCCAAATAGAACAAGTTTTGACAGTAGAAAATGCCGAAGCTGAGTTTGAAAGAGTGCTCGAATATGAAATGAAGATAGTAGAGACTTTATCCAAGATTGACTTGAAACTCGAGGAATACGAGCTGAGTTCTCGCACAGCCCATCGTGCTCAAGAAAATAATGTCAATATTGACATGCAAGGTACTAACCGCATGGAACCAAGTGACATAGTGAAGCTGCCAAGGCTCGAAATGATCAAGTTTGACGGAACGAGGAAGCTATGGCCCCGGTTTTGGAATCAATTCGAAACGACAATACACGGCAGAGAGAGCATGCCAAAGACGCAAAAATTCAATTACTTGCTGGCATCGCTAACAGGAGAAGCTGCGTCACTAGTTGAAGGATTGCAGTTCTCAGAAGAAAACTATGACCACGCCGTAGAACTGCTGCGGGAAGCCTTCGGCAAAGAGGAGAATCTGCGAG
This sequence comes from Haemaphysalis longicornis, assembly GCF_048455015.1. Taxonomy (NCBI): domain Eukaryota; kingdom Metazoa; phylum Arthropoda; class Arachnida; order Ixodida; family Ixodidae; genus Haemaphysalis; species Haemaphysalis longicornis. The sequence goes on along the minus strand of NW_027526361.1, from coordinate 177,031,494 downwards.
AGGTTTATATGAAGGAGCTTACAAGTCTCGAAGCTGTCAAGAGCAAGAAAGACTTAACGGGAGCCAAGCTTCTTTACAACAAGGTACAGCTTAACCAACGAGGACTCGAATCATTGGGAGTAAAACTGGAAAGCTACGCGCCAATGCTACTGACATTAATCAAGAAAGCTTTGCCTTCCGATATGATGGTGGACTTCAAGATGAAGGAAGCCACCAAAGAAACAAACAACATTACGGGATCATCGCTATCTGCATCGGACGCCAGTGTTGAAACAATCCAGAGACTGTTAGATTTTCTCCCAGCAAACCACTAACATCTCTGCGACGTCCCAAAAAGATCCGAACGTCTATGTCCCAGCAGTATCTCTATTAGACATCCGTACAACCTGCGATATTTTTCTGAAAATTTTTGGATGTTGAGGTAACGTTGCTGGTACCTTAATGTGGGACGTTATTTCAACTATGCTGAAGACGTACTCTAGATGTTGCTGCTGCTTCATTTGTGGACAGTATTTAGACATATTTTTCTGACGTTGTTCAGATGTTGCTGGTATGTCTGCTTGTTACTTCGTACATGTCTATCACAGTTACATATATTTTTAGCTATATCTGCTATACCTTATTTTCAAACTCTCCGCAGCCGTAACCTTTTCATGTTACCGAGGGTTTTGTATGTGTTTTGTATGGGTTTTGTACCGAGGGGTTTTGTGCAAGTTTTGTAATCCACCAATATTGCTTTTACAGAAATATAAATGCGGAGGACATAATAAATAAATTATCTTCAACATATGCCTGAACGAAATTTGATGCCTAAAGGAGTTTTCATTCACTGAAACCACCATTTTACTTGGTCCTTGTGCTCGCTCTCTCCGATGTTTCTTTGCGCGCGGTTGAGATCTTGTGCTTGTCAGCAGCAGATCTCGCGTATGCGCAACTTTTTTCGTAACAAAAGACTTAAAATAGCGTAAACTAGCTCAAGGCGTCATTTTAAGTATAGTTTGTGTTACCGCTCCGGAAAAAAACATTGCCGGCGTCGCCCATGCATTGCTGTGAAGCTGGCCCCGTGAGGAGCGCGAAGAGTCTGAGCTAGGCGTCAGCCTCTGTATGCAGCAGTCTTTCGAACAAACGTAAAAGCCAGAGGCTGACAACCGACAACAGTGAAAATGGAGGACCAAAACAAATTCCAATCCTTCAGGGCTGTCGGCTTTGGCGGAAGGCATTATGATTCCAGCTAATCGTATATGTAAGGTAAAACAGATTTGGCAACCTTGCCTAACGCTCGAAACTATTGTATAAAGTCACTTTACATTGTCACGGCATGAGAGTGTGCCGACATGCACTATGGGGCACAAATAATGTAGGTTGGTTTCCAAATAACCTGCTGTGTGTATAGGCGCGTGCTGGTTTTATACCAGGCAGTATGTAGGCTTATTGAGTATGCAGTATGCAGGCTTATTGAGCAAAACGAGTAACCGGTATTGCAAACATACAGTAAGGCATTTTTGTTCAAATTTGGAGGGATATTTTGGTACATATGCCACAGCCATATTATCCCAATATTCAGATAGGCGTTATAGTAGAACTGCACTCAAGAGGAGGAGGAACAGCCGGGGGAGAAAACTTTAACAGTAAAATCGAGCTGGTTAGTGGGAAGGCTCCTCAGTCCCAGACGAGAGACAAAGATTCATTCTTCAATTCACCGAACGTCACCCAGAGTTGCCCAGGATTTGTTCTTTGCGCCTGAAGTGGTTGGAAAACAATAAAAAGCTGCCTGGACATATTCATTGGTTTCGAATTCTGTTATACTGAAAATTGGCATGTACACTATTTATTGCGTTCGTTGGCGAGTATATCAAGTTTTCAACACCGCAATCATGGCATAACTGTTCGGGTTGAGATTGAGTCCGTTACGATAACGATGGTTCGATAAAAATTAGGTGCGCAAAAGCTTTCTTCGAGTACTGTGGACAACATTATCTGCGGCGTAGCACAAATCTCATTGCATTGCATATCCACACGAACTTTGTGAGCCTTGGAAACATCTCCAAACCTCCTGGGACGTTTGGGACGGTGCAGAAAACTGAATGCGTTGGGCACAGAAAAAAAAAACTTTCATCTAACACAAGTCAACAAAAACGAGAGAAATGGAAAACACCCGTTTTATTTCCTGCCGTGCGCCCCGCTGCTTCATACGTAGCATTACACTGTTGAGTCTTCATAAGAGCATCTCAGAAATATTTCGGGGAAGCTTACGCATTTTCAATACTTACCAAGGAGCTCTGAGCACTGAAACTCGCAGATACGCTAGGTAGGACGCGTTACGCACGATCGTCTGAGCGGTGCTCTCTGAAAGACGTTATCGCTCTCCTCGTGTGTTGTAAACTTGTGCGCGATAAACCTTGAAATTATTCAGAGCTGTCGGATTCTGAATAAAAACACGCTTTTTAAGGCCCCAAAGCATCAAAGCGGGCGATTTCTAGCAAAGGCACTGCTGCCAGTCACAACCGGACGATCGCGGCGCGAATGTAGCAGACGACAGAGGAGCGGGTCCCTCAGACGTCACGTCCAGGGGGCGCCACTCAAATATCTCACCGTCATTTCCCGCAGTGCCCAAAGTTGAGTATAAACTCCTCCCGCTAAGATAAAAACTACATAAAATACACTAAATGTGTACTAACGCTACAGTTCGAACTATTGAAAAGTTTACTGTTGTATATGCTGTTTTGAGACCGCAAAACATCCATGCCGCAAAATAACGACGGTGCTATAAAGCCAGATCATATGAGCCAATCCAATCCACTAGTCATGACCTTCGGCGTTCAACCTGGTTCAACGAGTGCAACGGCCAGACGCGTGCTGCGCCGTTCAGTTTAAACGTGTTACAGGATGAGAGCCTTGAATGTTACTCAAATGTCTACTGTTACTACTGTGAATGAAAGAAGACTGTGTGCAGCCGTGTGAATTGTGTTGTGAACTCAATTCGTCTGGAAGAGCTCAGCGAGCCGAAAGCGCGACGAAAGTTGTCACCGATGCAACGCTATTTAGACCGTTGCAGTTGCGACCTTGTTCATCGCCTTCCCCTCGTGAGTATTGTGCATTTCAACGTCATTACTAATGAAATATCACGGTTTATTAGTTTTGCCAGCATATCTCTGAAAAGCATATGGGTTGTACGTTGTTGTTTGCGTTGTGGGAAACGTGCCTTCGAAATAAAGCGGTGGCGTTACAGACGGGGCGGAGCGATAAGCAGATAAACACTTGCGCTTTGTTCACCGCACAAGCACAACGTCGCATCTCATCGCGAATGCGGCCACAACACACACACACCCACACCACTTCGTTCGCTGGCCTGGCTACAAAGCTTTGTTTGGACAGTTAGCGATGTCACGACGATACAGGGCTGTGCGAGGGAGATGTGCTAAGCACTCGTAAAGCAAGGAACTTTCTCCATCGGAGGCAAATTACTGTCGACAGAAAGGCGGAACCGTGGATGCTTGTCGCGCTACTTGCCGCCTGTTGGAAACGCAAGCGGCCTTGCGTAGGCACACTATTTCGCTTCCGTTCGCCAAATGCAGAAGCGGCTTAACGTACGGCGCATGCGCAGTGAGAACGACGCAAAGAATAAGCGTTCGCTAATTTTTGCATACGGTTGCGTACGTTATTCTAAAACTCTCTAGTTTCCGCCCCGTCCGCTCCATTGGCCTACGCCTTCCCTCGAACCTACCAGTCGAGGTTCAAACTCTGTGAAGCGTGCCTCAACAAAAGCAGTTGTTGGCGACGCGATCTTCAATGGATTTACAGCGCACGTAGACGAGAACATAAGAAGAGAAAATAGGACAAAGCGGTGAACTTAGAGTTTTATTCAGACACGAAAGACATAAACCGGGACACATCCGATAGTAATGGCAACACCACCTGACGTAAACATCATCTTGCGCCCTGCCAGCTACACCCGTTGCTCCTACTGGCTCCGCAATGCTGATTTGCCAAAGTGGACTAGCTGTGTGGAGGTTTGGTCCATACTCTTTAGCACAGCCTCGTTTCCCACTCGTGCGTGAAGGCACAACGCCTCAGAAGTGATATCGGGATTTGTTTGCGTTCGCAGCGTAGAAGGCGCCTTTTGTACAGTCAGTAAAAAAACAGAACGAGAGATTGTGCACCTGAACGGGAAAACTCTGATGTGCAGCAGTGATGTAATGAACACGAGTGGCAGGAATTTTCATTGTTATATCCTGTGCGTATATATTTCTGCGATTTGGGCAGAGAAACTGTAGAATGACAAAATTTGTGCGATGATACTCAGCACGCCATGGAGCGGAAGCGCCCAACCACTAAGTGCGCAATTGAACGGAAGATGATAGGTATAACATTAAGCGACAAGAAGAGAACGGAGTGGATCAGGGAACGAACGCGTGTTAATGACATAGTCGAAATTATGAAATGGAGGTGGGCAAGGCATGTAATGCGAAAGAAAGATAACCGTTGGTCATTAAGCGTAACAGAGTGGATCCCTAGAGAAGGCAAGCGTGGCAGGGGGCGGCAGAAATTAAGTTAGATGGGCAGATGAGGTGAAGCTCGCGGGGGTAAATTGATCGCAGTTATCGGAGGACCGGGATAATTGACGATCTGTGGGAAATACCTTTGCCCTGCAGTGAGCGTAGATTGGTGGGTGAAGATGATGACTCATTCCTAAAAGAACGCAAAAAAACTCAGCTCAGCCTCAAAGAATGCAATTTTAACTTTTGTATTTTTAACACGCCGTTCTGCTGAATATAGCAACCTTGTTTTCGCGCAAGTTGGTGTCTCTTTTATGTCTAGCGCTGAACTGCAAATGCAACACCAAACTCGTAAAAAGACTGACTGCCAACTTTCACTTGGGGAAGGCCTACCCCAATAGCATTGCTATAAGTCAATTCCTCCCACCTACAAAGCCTGCTGTATGCCGTAAAATTGAGCCAGTATCAATTGCAGATTGCGTGTATCATGTTTTACTTCACAAGCGTCTTGTTTGCGTCCTGATTATCCCGTCTACCAGTCATGTTTGTTGGTCGCATAAATGCCACCTAAGTCATTATATTTTGCATGTGCTTCATTGCTGAGACGAATATTTCTAAACTTGTTTATCTCCTGGTGCAAGCCAATGCCATCCATGCCCCACCCTTCACTGCATTGTAGGATCGTGCGGTGTGGCCTCATTAACTGTATATTGATGCAAAGTTGAATTGTAAAAATATTCGTCTGGCTTGTGTTCAGGGCATAGTAGGTGCAGTAATAACCAAAGTGAGTGGGGGAATCTATTATTTTGGTTTCATTCCTACCTGTTTTTAAGCAATGCCGCAGCCACCACTGTCACATGTCTGTTGTTTAAACGCTAACGCCACTGAAAGAACATAAGCAAAATGCACTTCATTTAATGAAAGCCTGCCAAAACAACTCACTACAATAGAATTCTAACCTCAGAAATTCGAATACAGTGGCCACTGGAAATTTTACTTGAGTTTAAATTAAGGGAAGTCTATGTTTAAACTTGAGTGTGCAGTAAATATTTCTTGCACTACCATAATGTTTCCTGCTGTACAACGTACATTTCAAATAAAAATGTAGGCCTAACAAGACAAGCGAACAGGACAACAGGACGAGTTTTTCAGTGATGTGGTTTTTGAAGGTTTAGTTATGCATATATACCAACTAGCCCACCTCGCCATTGTGCTGCAGGATGTACGTCCATGGCAGAGACGCTGTCCGGGTTTGTGCATGTTTCCTTTTGCCACATTTTGTGGACATGGCTTCATCGGTGTATATATTGTCACTTCACTCAAAAAAGTGTTTAACATAGACACAGAAAAATATTTTACAAGTTCAGGTCGGACCCGTAGCTGGGCTAAAATGTCCTCAGAGTCCCGATTCACGAAATATAGTGCGTATAAATAGTGGTACCTCACATTAGCAGTCATAATTTTAAGGTTGCCTTAGCAGTGCCAATGCTGGCATTAAATTACATCGACTCCGCTCTCTTCCTTTCCCTTAAAGTTACACCCATCATCTAACATTTCTACGGCCTGCTAAGTAGTCCCTAATTTCAGTTAGACCCTTTTATTGACCCTGGAAGTATCTGCCCCGTAGGTGAGTACCGGTAAGCTGTAGCTGTCATACACTGTAGTTTTCAAGGACAATGGTAGGCGGCCACTCTGTATTATACCAGCCTTAAAAGCTGTATTAACAACATAGATTTTCCTGTACCCATGCCTAGATTGAAGAACTGGATTGCAAGGGAGGTGCTACTGCAACAGTGCACAAGGCGCCTGCTCGAGCTACTTTTGACGGTCAACTTGGCGCAGGAGTTCTCCTGGTTTGGGAAAAAGAGAAGCACCCTTTTTTCCACCTGCGAACGACATCCTGAATTGTGTGTAACTAGATATCTTCGTGTTGTTACAGACATCAAATTATTTGATTAGACAATGTATAGGGCCCAGATTTTTATTTTCACTCACATCCTGCGCAAATATCAACATTGTCGACAACCGGCGGCTTCTTAGTTTTTATTGCTAGAAGAGGCATTTAATTTCCTTCAGCCTTTGGATAATGAAATTTCTACTTACTTTCCAACCAATCCGGTCCGCAACTATTTTGACAGTTTCTGGCACCACAACGAAGAATGAAAACTGTTCAAGAATCCCTACCATAACTGATGATGGAGGCATGCACCATAGAACCACCATTGAATTATTTTCTTGCTTCGATGCATTTTTATTTTGTGTTATTGTTCTTTGAGCGTATCACTTGGTGTGAATCATGTAGTTGTGTATATCTGTCTTGTTGTAAATATTATTCAATCATTTCCGTGTTCCCCGTTTTTTCGTTTGTTGCCAAATCATATCACTTTGTGTCAAATATTGAAATAGTGTAACATTGTATTTTTTTCCTATCCAGACTTGAATAAGTTGTTGCTAAAGTTTTTTGTTGTTTTATTGTTGTCCTGCCATTTCGCTAAATGTGAATTATTTCATCACGTAAATTACTACTGCTCTTGTAACCGCCGTACACTCATTTCTGTATACTCACCTTTTCTAGTGTCTATAACCATTTCCCTATATGTTGGTTTGTTTAAAGTATCTCAAATTTGTATGGCACTCACACCCACCACTCAACACCACGTTTGTGTTTCCAAGGTGGTTTTGGTGTATTGTTCCACAAATTCTTCACTAGATTTGAACTATTTATTTCGGTAAATTTGCTTTGTTTTTGTAACCACCATTCAATCATTTTTTTTGTTTCCACACTGTTTTTTTTCCACACTGCTGTTTTTCACCCATTTCACTTAATGTGAGATACTTCAAGTTGCATAACTATATTGTGCTTGTACGCTGGGTTTACATGTTTGCTTTTTTTCTATTTTTGTCAACCTTTTTGCTGTGTTTGACTTATTTAATTTGTCATGAATATTTTTACTATTCTTGCAAATATACAATGTGTACCCTGTGAGCCAGGGCAAATAGGAATCAAAATAAAGTGGTTGTGTTGCGAAAGCATATTACATAATTTTGTGAAGTCAACATAAACTGTGTTACTGAACTCTTGTGTTTTATGTGTGCATTGAAAGCTTTCTTACTACCCAGCTGCTCTTACTTACATCTAGGTTGGCAAGACTGTCATTTTATAGTTTAATTTTTGAATTGTTTCCCTGATAGTTTATTTGCAGAAGGCCTGTACAGCCATGCTGGTGGTACAATTCGATGACGCTACTGTTGTTGCCTTAGTGTCAAGGTCACTTGTGCTGATCAGGACTGGTTTGCTGTTACTTACTGCCACTTGTTTTCGATGCGACATTTCTTGTTTAGAGCAGTGCTTCGTGTGCTTCTGCAAGAGTGTGTGGTCAGCTTGTTACTTCACATATAAGACTTCATGCAGTATGCAGCACTTCAAAAGTAGAAACATTATTCTAGAAACCAGGTGACAAGTAACAGCAAACAGTGCTGAATAGCTAGTAAGACATGTATTTGAAATATTATTGCCTACAACACGTAGGCAGCCTTGAAAAGGGGGCTGGCCAAACATCCAGATAATGTATAAAGAATGTAAATTTCCATTATACAGGTTCATCTCTACAATATCATACTAACGTACACTAGTCATGAATATAACAAACTTAACTTGTGCAGAAGACAGAAAAAGAATGTAGAACAGACGTCTATAAACGTCTTGCATGCGTACCACTACAATATCCATACGACGTACCACTAAGGTAACGTCCCGCAAACAGCGTATAAAAGTACCATGAGACGTCTACAGTACGTGATCCTTCGTGTTATTTGGATGGGTTTTTTGCAGTTGTGGGGACGTTGATTATATGTAACTCTGACCCCAACAGTACGTCTCCTGGACGTCTGCAATGTCTATTGCTGACGTCTCCGGGATATCTGCACGACGTAACGTGGTTTGCTGGGCTGCGAATTCACATCAGCAGCAGAGAAGGAGAATTGGACGACCGAAGCAACAACCAAGCGGAAGACCATGGCGCATCCAGGACGAACATCAGATCTACGTGCAGGACGTCAAGTTTCCAGAGCATCGCAAGCAAAAAGTGCGTATTCTGTGGAAAACAAGGACATTATGCAGAAGACTGCCGACGGACCATTACGCTGAGCGAAAAGAAGGCTGTGCTTCAACGGGAAAACCGATGCTTCCGATGCACCAGACCAAACCATACGGCGCGAATTTGCCGAGCCAACGTTCGCTGCAAGACCTGCAAAGGAAGACACGCCACTTCAATGTTCTGTCCCAAAAAACGCGACCACGATAGGAGCGATGCAGAAACGATGCGTAAGGGCCAGGAAGAGTCAAGCCAAGCTACATCCAGCCGGTCGTGCAATATGCACACTCAACAGACAAACACCTCTACGTGCATCTTGCTACAAACTGCTATCTCTTGGATGGAAGGGCAGAAATCTGGCAGCTACGCAAGAATAATGCTTGACACCGGGAGCCAACGATCCTTCATTCTTCAAAGCTTGTCACAAAAACTAGGATGCAAGGAGAAAAGAATTGAGAGGCTAACCGTTGGGTCGTTCGGTGGCGGCGAGAAAGAAATGGAAATGAGGGTTGTGGAGGTGAAAATTAAGAGGCATCCGTCCGAAGAAGAGATTATAATTGATGCACTGGAAATAGACATGATCTCTAAAGACACGTTGCCATCGCCACCGAAGAGAGTGGTGCAGGAAGTGAAAGCTCTAGGACTGACATTGGCAGATGACCTGACGCAATATCACAAGTCAAGGGTCCCATTAACTACATCGTTGCTCGTCGGAGCGGATTATTATTGGGAGATCGTTACGGGACGAACAAAACGGCTTCAAGACAAAGTAATGGCCATGGAAACGATTTTAGGGTGGACGTTACATGGGCCAACACAATTTCGAGCCCAACCAATGAATTCGTCAACAGTGATGGTGCTGAAGGTAACCACAACGAATGAAGACATAAACGAAGAAGTAAAAAGGTTTTGGGAGCTAGAATCAATAGGCATCAGCGACAACATTGCTCACACCAAGACAACAGACAACGATGGAGTACATACGTACATCAAAGACACTATGGATTTCCAAAACGGACGTTACGAAGTCAGGCTTCTTTGGAAGGAAATCGTCACGTTGGACGAAAACAAGTTGGTCGCCGAAAAGAGACTTTTACAAGTAACCAAAAAACTACTTAAGGAACCCAAAAATCTTCAAGCATACGATAAGGCAATACGAGAGTATATTGAATCAGGTATAGCTGAGAAAGTGAGCACGGAAGAAGACAAAAAAAGGAAAAACTTCGTCTACTACATGCCACATCAGGCTGTGATTAAAGAGGACAGAGCGACAACCAAGATTCGAATCGTGTTTGATGCATCTGCGAGTCGCACGGCAGGTCGGTCGTTGAATGACAACTTAGAGACTGGACCAAACCTTAACCTTGACATCGCATCCCTATTGATGAATTTCAGGCAACACAAAATAGTGATGGCTGCAGACGTGGAGAAAGCTTTTCTTCAAATAGCCATCCACGAAGACGATCGGGACACACTTCGTTTCTTGTGGTGGAAGGAACTACCGAACAAAGACTCAGAGCTCCCGACAGTTGAGACCTGGAGGATGAAGAGAGTTACATTCGGCACGAAGCCCAGTAGTTTTCTGTTGGCTGCAACGATTCATCATCATCTAGATGCAGTAAGAGAAAAGTTCCCAAACACAGTGGGTGAACTAAAGAAAGGAATTTACGTCGATGATGTGTTGCTAGGGGCTGAAGATATGTCAACAGCAGGAACCATGTACAACGAGGCACGAAGTATATTTGCTGCAGCCGGAATGAATTTAAGGAAGTGGACATCTAGCGATCCAACCCTACGAAGTGTCTTTGACAAGGAAGGGGAGGACCTAGACCAGCGACTGAGACAAGGAAAAACTAAAGTGCTGGGGATGAAGTGGAATTTCTTAGAGGACCAAATTACCTTTCCTAGCACGGCCTGGCGTTCGGAGATGGATGTCGCAGAGATATCAAAGCGTCAACTTTTAGAAGCCACTGCCAGATTGTACAATCCCCTAGGACTATTGACACCCTTTTCCGTGCGAGCAAAGCTGCAATTACAGAATGTTTGGAAAGAGTCATTCACCTGGGATGATCCTTTACCCGATGGATATCGAAAAGCTTGTATGGAGTGGATTTCAGAGCTGGAGGTGCTGGACGGGTTTTGTTACCAAGATGCTCGCACTCCTTTGGAAAAGCGGAAGAGTTATCAACTCTGCACGTATTTTCTGATGCAAGCCCAAGAGCATACGGAGCAGAGGCATATCTTGTGACCACATACACTGATGGAATCAAGAACACCCAGCTTCTAAGGAGTAAAGGAAGAGTTGCACCGCTTAAGGACGTAACACTCGCAAGAGTAGAGCTTCTGGCAGCCATGGTCGCAGCACGGTTAGCCAAATACATTGTGGACAACTTTGTCGGAAAAATCAAAGACGTCAAGTTCTGGACAGATTCACAAATAGTGCTTTGCTGGGTCAAATCAAGCAAAATCAAGGACATTTTCGTTCAAAATCGAGTAAATGAAATCAAGAGGAAATCAAGTGCAAATCAATGGGGCTACGTAAAAAGTGAGGAAAACCCTGCCGACCTGATGACGAGAGGAATAAAAATGAAACAACTGCTTGCGTCGGAAGCCTGGTGGAAAGGTCCAGTTTGGCTAATAGGATCTTGCGAGAGACCGGCATATGAACCACAGATAAACAATATGGAAGAAAAGGAGGTCGCGAACATGGAGCATTGTATGCTTACGTCGTGCGATACTCAAGAAAAAGTTATTGACGTGAGCAGGTTCGGATCTTATACTAAGGCCCTAAAGATCGCCGCATGGGTGCTACGTTATGCTGGGAAGTTACGAAAGAATAAAACATCAGGTCCTATAACAGCAGAAGAACTCAACAAAGCGGAATTATTTCTCATCAGGCAAGAGCAAGAAGAACTCATGCATCCAGGCGAGACGGTCAGGAACGGCGCGACAGATAGGAAAGGCGCATCCCAATTACATGGAATCGGAATTTTCACGGACACTCAAGGTGTAATCAGAGTGAAAGGACGGCTGGAGCGAAGCGACATGAGTTTCGACCAGAAACACCCAATTGTACTGCCGAAAAACAGTAAGCTTTCTGAGCTTTTGGTACGACATGTGCATCACCAGACAATGCACGGCGGCGTCTGTGTAACGTTGACCAGATTACGAACAAAGTTTTCGGTAGTTCAAGGCCGACAGTTAGTCCGAATGATCATTAGGATATGCATTACATGCAGGAGATTCAACGCTTGACCGATGACTCAGGAAATGGCGCCATTGCCAGCTGACAGAATCACCAAATCAAGTCCTTTTGATGTCATAGGAGTCGATTTCACTGGACCACTGTACGCTAGAGAGGAAAAAGGACGCACTGAGCAAAAGATGTACATTGTCATTTTCACGTGTGCGGTGACGCGAGCGGTACATCTTGAGCTGATGAAGAGCACATCCTCTGAGTGCTTTATACACGCTTTTAGGAGATTCGTGGCCAGAAGGGGCATGTGCAAGACCAGCTACAGCGATAATGCCAGATCATTCAAAAGGTCGGAAAAAGAAATCAATAAAATACTGAGGATGGAGGACGATAAAGCGCGTCTATTCACAACGAATCTTCAGGTCAAGTGGAAGTACATAGCCGAGTTAGCACCCTGGTGGGGCGGGTTTTATGAAAGACTGATAAGAAGTTTTAAGTAAGCCATCAGAAAGACCATTGGAAGACGGCTTATGACAGAAGAACAACTCCGGACAATCGTTGTGGAAGCTGAAGGGATACTCAACAACAGACCGCTCACATATGTATACGACGACCCAAACGAACCACTGCCTATTACCCCGGCCGACGTCATAGGCGGTAGACAGAGACTTCATCAAGACCCCACAGCCGCCGAAACATGCCTAGGAGCTTTTTGGAAGAACTCCCGGGAAAGAACAGCAGCGTGGTGGGAAAGATGGCAGCAGGAATACCTAGCAGAATTAAGAAGCGCAAGCTTGAAGTCGTCAAACAACACAACGATTAAGGAAGGGGACATAGTTTTACTAGGGGACAAGACACACCGGGCCCATTGGAAGCTGTGCAAAGTTGAGAAGATATTTCCAGGCAGAGACGGCCTAGTCAGGGCATGTTTGCTGAAGACACCTGACCGGCAGTTAATCAGGAGACCGGTACAGCTTTTGTACTCCATGGAGGGATGCTACAATTGAATTTCGCGGGCGGGAAGATGTAGAAAACCAAGAAGAAGAAGAAGCGAAGAAGAAGAAGTGAAGAAGAAGAAGTCACCACAGGCACGTTCCTGTTCTAGTCATCATCATGCTTTTCTAGAATAAATATGTGTTCGTCGCAACGTCACCACGGCCTCTGCGATTCCTACGTCTCAGCATGCTCTTAATTTGTTGTCTGCGCGGAGGTCATTGCATGATATGAAGGAAACGTTCTTGAAGAGATAGATGCTCAATGCCGCGTTAGCGGCCCCGTTGGGGGCGAGTTCAGATCCTAGGGTTAGATCTTAGTACAACCTCTTAGTACAACCTCTTAGTATTAGTACTAACCTCTTAGGTTAGTACAACCTCTTGGACCGTGCGCTACCGCTGCGAATGAGGGACTGGTGTTAATCGATCAAATTTAGGGGAATTCCCAAGGGGGAGTACGTTTCTGTGAAAGAAAACTTGGCACAAGTTCCGCAGAAACTTACTACACCTCGGGTACTACAAAAGGTTACATCAAAACACAAAAAGAACTCTTGTGCCATTGCTACGAGGAAACTCTTTACAACAACATCACTCTCTTGGACTGTGGCAGGATCACGCTGACACGGCGCTAGGGACTTTCTTTATCTGACTCAGAATGGGCCGAGGTTGCACAACCTTGAGATCCTCACATTTTCTGTACTTATGCTGAAAATGTTTTAAGCGTTTGTTATTGATCTCATCTTTTCCCTCTTATTACTCCGTAGTTTCTCCCGCTTTCATTTCGTTTTTCGCCTCACTAGGTGCACCCCGACTAAAGTAGCAAGCCCCATCGTTTGCGGGGCTCATATCTTCGGTATTCATTAAAGCTTTCCCTCCCTCCCTCCCTCCTACCCTCCCTTCCTCTCTCTCCTCTCTCTTTATCTATCTATCTATCTATCTATCTATCTATCTATCTATCTATCTATCTATCTATCTATCTATCTATCTATCTATCTATCTATCTATCTGTCTGTCTGTGTGTCTGTCTGTCTGTCTGTCCATCTATCTATCTATCTATCTATCTATCTATCTATCTATCTATCTATCTATCTATCTATCTATCTATCTATCTATCTATCTATCTGTCTGTCTGTCTGTCTGTCTGTCTGTCCCTCTATCTATCTATCTATCTATCTGTCTGTCTGTCTGTCTGTCTGTCTGTCTGTCTGTCTGTCTGTCTGTCTGTCTGTCCGTCCGTCCGTCCGTCCGTCCGTCCGTCTGTCCGTCTGTCTGTCTGTCTGTCTGTCTGTCTGTCTGTCCGTCCGTCCGTCCGTCTATCTATCTATCTATCTATCTATCTATCTATCTATCTATCTATCTATCTATCTATCTATCTATCTATCTATCTATCTATCTATCTATCTATCTATCTATCTATCTATCTATCTATCTAGCCGGCACAATCTGGTCCTACACTAAACGACACGGAAAATTCTTCCAGGTAATAGTACGGCCTCGAAGATTGGTGGAGGCGTCACAAACAAATTTGGTGTCCGCTCCGGTGGGCGTGTGAGGGGGTCGAGATTTAATTTCCTACGATTTCTAGAACATTCCGCGGGCCGGGGAAACTCGCTGCTCTCGGATGCGGCCGTCCTCCATCCGGAGGGTACACCAGAGCAATGCAACTAGTTACCACGCGTGGCAATGTCAGCTCTGAAACGGCAACTGGTGAGCGTACGTCTCTATGAGCAGAGACGGTGCGTTGACAATGATTATGTCGATTCCTGTCCAATTCATCAGTGCAAGGCACGCCTGATGACTCTGGAGCAGTGCGAGGATCAATGGACACAATCCAAGAGTCAACTGACGCATTCGCCATTAAAACAGCCGGTGTACGCGGCTACTTTTGGCATGAGCGCGTCGCTAACAATCGGGCTGCCTTCGCGAAGTGCAAACGGATGAATTGAGGATCACAAACATAGCCAGGTAACACAACGGCGTTCCACCCAGGCATGAGGCACCCAACTCTTGTCCCATAGAACTACGACGGGGCCTTAATTGCACCGCAACTTAACTCCTAAGCGTCTGGAGCTGCGTACACCTAATGGCCTTCGCCAACAGCCCTATTGCTTACAATTTAACATCGCAAGTTACCTCGCCACGCCTGCTAGGGAAAGTTTCCACAGCAGATATAAACCACTTTTTTCCTCCAGTCGTGTCATGGTCGCAACAGGTTGGAATGATGCTCAATTTAACCTGGATACTCGAGAAGATATTCCAAATACAAGGCTTTCCGTCAGATGAGAAATTGCTTTCGGAGCGCACTTTTACTGCGAAGCGGTATATGTCTCACGCCCTGAGTTTTCATTTCCGTGTAGAAGATTTACTCGGTGCCGTTGCTGCGCTTCTGCTCGCCATCGCCGACACCGCTCTTGAAACTGTTACCCGTTCGGTACCAGCGATTTATCTTTCGCAAGCTGCGCAATCGGCTGAAAACCATTTCCCAGTTACCAGGCATTACTAGAGCAACGTGCCCGCCTCGAACGCCCGCGTGCGGTCATAATTCTTTTTCAGCAAAAAAGGCTTTCCGCGCGACATTTTCGCCCGTGTGTTTCACATCTACGCCCGCGCCCATCACGAGTTGCCGGTTTATGTGTGCGCTGCTGGGGACGCGCATGCCCAACCAGTCTTCATGCCGCTACAGATGACATGCGCATTGTGCTGGCGGGAAATTTAAACGTGGCAGTCTCGCGGCCGAATGCGACCTGTCAGTCGATGGTCAAGCGGTGTGGGTTTGGGTCGGTGTGTTACACAGACTGTGCGATGCCTACAACGTGGGATAGAAAAGAACATTCACATCTGATTCTACTGGAATAAAGCTCGAGTCGACAGACGCGTGCTATTTGCTCGGAGCAAGAACAGGGGGAATCGAAGGGGCGTCTGCCGGAACAAAAGCGCGAATGGGCACGAAAACAAAAAAAGCCATTGCCGGCGCCATCTTCACCGAAACGTCCAGCTCGCTGAGTAGCTGCGTATCTCTTCCGGATGAACAGCAACGCTCACGTCAGCAAACATTTATTGTTCTTGTGAAAGGGCTGTTGGAGCGACACTTTCAACGGTGCCTTTCACTTCTAAGCATGCGCGCATAACTGGTTACCGTTTTACCAAGCACGAGTTTGCAGTGGAGTTTGGGGGGGGGGGGGCGTGCACGCGGATATATAGGCTTCATGCCCTGAGTGATGTCATGTGTGTGGTGCTGGGCGGATGTTAAACGTTTACGTCCACCGCCTGTTGCAATGTTGTCATCCCACCGCTCACAACCCGTTGTTGCGACCGGGTGGGCCGACCCGAGCCGAGCTCCGTCGTCTCGACATACGTTTGGTAGCGTGGTGTGAAGCGTGCGGCCAGCCCCTGTTGCAGCCATGAAGAAGGCCAGAAGCCGTAGGCTAACGTAACTGTTTACTTCATAGCGAGAGACGAGCCGAAACCAAAGAACAATGCCCCGACGGGCGAGGTTACAGCACAGGACTCGAGCAGAGTGACAACATGGAATCACTGCTCAAACAAGAATGGGGTATAGCGCTTGAGAGGCTCGCATTTATACCCAAAAAAGCCAACGGTCAAAACAGCGTTCCCCCTAGATTGTGCACACGCCACGAACGTCACAGACACAGACCACATTCTTTCCAGAGTTCGTGAGCAGTCGGTCGCAGCGGCGCACGCTGAGCCCGAGAGAGGGTAGAGAGCAGGACCCCGCTGCGATCGCGGGGCCTCTGTGTCCTTGAAGCGCGTTGAGACGTGCTTCGCCGGTAACCGTCGAAGTTTGAAACGCGCCGAAAGCAAAGCGTCTGACCCGGGCTTGTCGAGACGTGAAAACATTAGTCACCGATATCGTGGGGATTGTCTGGAAGGCACACGTAGTAGAGGCTTCGCCGCACAGCCGAGGAGTATTGAAACGAAACCCAATGGCGGGCTCAATCGTAACACGTCCCAGGGAGATGTTTCCGGGGTCCTCAGTGGTCGTGCGAATTGGGTTGGTGTGGTACGCAGACAATAAATGCGTGCGACACGGGAGGGTAACAGGCAGCTCCGTCTTCTTCCACTAGAATAATACTCGAGTCCTTGAAAATTCTATTGGGCCAAGTTCTAATTGCTCAATCGCAAGTTTTAAACAGACGTGTTTTGTTTGGTGCATTTCGTATATGGCGGCCAGCTTCGCAAGTCATACTTCAGAGAGCGGAAAGGAACTAATTTTTGTGTAACGTGAACCCATCCAGAAACAGAATACAAACCACTCAAGGCAGGCCGTCCAGTACCACTGGCGGCAAAGCATAAGTACCATTCACGTGAAAGTCATAGAATATGTACCGTCAATTCCTTCGTCGCCCTTAGCACACGGCCGATGCAATTCTCTTAATACTGATTCACAATATCATTCCTCTTACAGTTCACACTTTCAAATGAATAACTCATATTCATTGATTGATTGTAGGGTTTTAACGCGCCGACGCAACGCAGGCAATGAGGCGCGCCGTAGTGGAGGGCTCCGGATTAATTTTGACCACCTGGGGATCTTTAACGTGCGTCGAAATCTCGTGTACAGGGGCGTTTTTGCTTTTCGCCTCCATCAGAAAAGCGGCCGCCGCGGCCGGGAATCGAACCCGCGACCTCGTGCTCAGTAGCGCAACGCCTTAGCCACTGAGCCACCGCGGCGGGTGAATAACCCATATTGCGTTGCTTCTATGGCACACAGGTTGCGTCCCATGGACCGATACATTACCCGCACACCTATCGATTCTACGCGGGCTGGTGCCATTGCCAGCATGCCAAGACAGCGCAATTTTACAGCTCGCGCAACCCTTTCCTTTCGTTGGCGGTCAGGACAACTCCACTAACTCTTCTGGGCCCTCGTCGCGTTGCAGGGGCCCTATATAGCCTTTTGAAGATCGCTGTTTCAGTAGCGCAATGGCTAGAGTAGCGGTTCACGATAGCGTATACAAAACATTACACCTCTGCGTGAAGCAGGCGCCGCACAAAGACGCAAAAAAGGTCGTTTCTTTCTGTCCTATTTTACCTACCGCTTACTCACCGCCATGCTGCCAAGCTCTGACGTCGTTCTGGCTCTGACGCTGCCTCTATGACGCACGAAGCACAGAATCAAGTTTACGGCGCCGCTATTGGCGGGCCCCTTCAAATGGTGTAGTCAGTCAGCGTTACCGGCTCTCGTGGAAACGCGGGGGTGGTCCCGACGGGTGGCGCTTGTAGGGACGAATGTCGACCGTCGGTACTCGTCACTATAGCCGAGTTTGTAGATATAGCGCCTCTTTTACAAGGTATGGATAACTGTGAAAAACACGGAGATTCTCTGCAGGCGGAAACACCGCTACACGGGTGACCGCGGCAAGCATGTGCCTGCACGGCTAGCAAGGAGCCCATTGCGCAGTGTATGCACGATAAGGTATACACCGCGGCCGCTAAAACTTGTCGCCGCCAGGCAGAGCGAAACTATTGCTGAACATCAGTTTATAAATACGTAAGAGGGGATGAGAGTGCAGTGAAAGATTGCGCGGGTGATCGTCGCCGGCGCAGCTTTGTAAAGCGGTGACTGTATAACTATGGTGATGATAGCCTTTTCCGAGCGCCGGGGCCTTGGAGGGACCTGTTCTCCGCGACAGTGCCGCATGCGGAAATGCTAGCGCGTCCCTAGTCGTCGGTGTAAATGTTCAATTACTGCCTTGAGCGAGCATGTTGTTTTTGGAAATTCCCTACCTGGCCTTCAAATGATCGTTTACCTATTCTGAAACTGACGTGCTGACACCACTACAGCCGACGCGAGGAGAATGGTCGCCGGCAGGTTTGAGCGGCTCGACCGGCCCCGATCGGCAGTTGTAGTAGGAGTCTGCGCTGCTAAAAAAAAAAAAAAGCTCGACAAACGCCGAGCGGAGCCAATGGCTGCGCGCATCTCGAACCTTGCCCTCTTTCTCTAGGTGGTCTTGCGCCTAATCGGTGACGTCACCGCTTCCACAGTGCTTTGGAGGCGTGATGAGGGGGGATGAGCTCCAGGCCTTAGTGCTGGCCCTTTTCAATGAACGATAACTCGGGTAATGCTCAACGCCTTTAAACCATTTTTGCGGCTGGATAGTACTCCAGCTTTTGTACACGTAAAATCGCAACCTTTAGAACCATGTTTAGGGCCACTTTAAGCGACCGTGAAGTGCGTCTGTCCGAACATGGGCCGCCCTCGGCAGTGAGTGTCCTGCGTGTATTAAGTACGAGTGACGTGATACCTTTTTCTGCCAAATATTCAGGCGGTATTTCACACCCACTTCCCACACCCTTCCTCAATTGGGGCGTTCCAAAGTACGACTCAAAAACAGTGCGAAAAACAGGACTAGGGAAGACGAGACTCGAGGCAGGGCTGAGCGCCCACTTGTAATTCTAATTAGAAGAAAGGCAGTTTTGTGCATGTGCACGTTCTAGCAGCTTGCGCGGATAGTTTGCCTCTATTGAGTGAATGATGGAGCATGAACGAATATGCATTATTATAAAGAGGCATGGAGAGCTTCTAGGGGGAAAAGGTAAGTAGGAAAAGGAAGAGAAATACCACCGAAGTTCATTGTGGTATCACTGGCCTTTCCTGGTCGTCTTGGCGCTTGGTAACCCACTAAAAAATTCCCCCGCATTTCCCCGAGGGGGAGAATGTGAAAGTGCGAATGCACGGTTGTCGGCCCGCTTGCGGCGCTTGCGCTCGGCCCCCGCAGCCCACCGCCATCTCTTCCATCTCTTCCATCGGGTTTGTAGTATCACGTGTACACCACGCAGTTATCAAGCCGCTATAACGCCGCTGAGTCGCCAACGCACGCCGCTGACGACGTAGTTTGAATGCGTTAAAGATATAAGGCGCGTTACTCACTCTGATATCAGCGTGGCTTCCGTGGCTTAGTCGGTAGCGCGTCGCGCTGCGGCCGCAAAGTCCTCGGATCGAAACCTGGCGCCGGATGCTGTTTCTTTTTCAAATGTAGAGGAGCACTGCGGACGCCAACGCCGCCGACGCCACCGCCGCCGCCGGCGGTGGATGGTTTGGGGTCGCTTATAAAGAGCATTCGCTCTTAAAACATGGGCAGGCCCGCTCTATACTGCTGTGCAGGGACCTTTCTGTAGTGCGCATTGGCCTTTTGCTCCGAGTAAGGTTGAATTACTAATGAACTCGTACTTCTAGCGAACTTTAGCACAGGACGAAGAAAGAAAAGACGAAACACACGCTAGACTTCAACTTGGTTTATGCTAAAACGAACAAGAAAACAGGCATATCTGTACATGATTCGAAAGAACAAAAAAAACCAGCATATGATTCCACAGAAATGAAACGGCGCAATGTTTGCACTCGCTCTTATCACTTCTGCGAAATCATGGGCTTGTTTGTTTTTTTGTTGTTGTTTTTTCGAATCACGTACATATATGCGTGTTTTCCTGTTCCTTTTGCATAAACCAAGTGGAAGTCTAGCGCGTGTTTCGTCTTTTCTTTCTTCGTCCTGAGCTAAAGTTCGCTAGAAGTATGAGTTCATTACTAAGCAGTAACCAACCCGCCCAACTCTCCGGTTGAATTACGTCGGAGTAGCCGTACGTGCACGTGAGCTTCAGATGGCAATGGACATTTATGAAGCCGGGCGGCTCTGCCCTTTCGAAAAGTCGACAGCGCCCGATTAGAATTTACACGTTAGGCGCCGTAGCCTGCCTACAAAAATTGCACGCGGATGCCGATGTCAGGGAAGTGCCACCGTTATAACCTTTTCGAATTACGTCTGGAGTGTATGCCGCGTAAGTTTAGGCTTCGCTAAGAAAAAATTATTCTTGCCATCAGCGGGGGATTCCAGCAGGCAGGAAGCGGAAGAGATGACAGGTAATGTTTTGGAGGCGCTCACGACTTTCTTCTCTCAAGCGTTGGCGGCCTGTTCGGGGATATCAATGCGCCTATGTTTAGGGAGCCCTGTGATTATCCGGATTATTGCACGGTACAGGACATTGAGGTCCCGTACCCGTTTTTGTGACTGTCTGTGTGCTGATATGCCATCAGCTATTCTGCCGAACGCCACCGCTCGCGCAAGCGCATGGCAGGCCCGTCGGCTGGATCCGCCGATTTTGCTTGAGATACAGGAAATGATGTGACGCGTCTGTCGCCAGGTTTTGCATAGGATACGAATCCGTGTGTTGGGAGTGCTGCAGCTGGTAACTTGGACGTCGAGTGGTGGGGTAGGGCCAATTCTGTTTCGTTCGGTGGTAGTTTCAAGCCAAGTTCTTCGAGGGAACTTTCAATGTGGAATACTGTTGCGTGGCCGGTTGTTTTGTTAGCATGCGCTGTTTGCAATTGTAATCAGTCACTTCCGTGCAGACGACAATGTCATCGGCGTAAATAGCAAGTCGGGCTGAGATGTTCCCCTCAAGTGCGTGAGCCACCCTATTGGCCAAGTTGAAGAGAAGTTGCCGAGTATCGATCCTTGAGGAATTCCCCTATTAAGACATTTCACTGTCTTTCAGTTCAAAGTATGAGCGCTGGAATTACGAGCCAGGGAAAGCACCCCAGATTTTCGAAGTCATACCATGTTACTATAAACTTTGGCGTTCTTTCCCCTAGTTACTCTGGGACAATCTGCTACACCCGCACGTGTAGCATAGTGAAGAGAATAAAGCTCTCACCCCCCGCGCCTCGCGCCATGACCTTGTCGTCATGCGCGTGGGGCTGGGCAGGCATTCCTTCCAACATGGTGTCAGAAGTGGGATGTGCTGACCGCTGCTCTCCGCCTGAACGACACGTCAGCACACCCAACCAATCCTCGTTCTGAAGCCGCTTCTGCCTCGTCTACGGGCCTTCCCTCGACTACAGACCTGCGTGCGACCTTCGCGAGCGACTCACCCTCGATGGCCAACAAGAACGGCAGCTCGGCCTCGTTCCAGATCACGGCACCTGACCCGTTCACCTTCTCACCGTCAGACTGGCCCCAATGGAAGAGACGTTTCCTCCGCTACCGGGCTGCTTCAGGGCTCAGCGATCGACCCAAAGAATGCCAGGTGGATGCACTGGTCTACCTCATGGGACCCCAGGCAGAGGACATCTTCAATACCTTCAAGCTGACTACTGACGAACAGAAGAACTTCGACGCAGTGCTTAAGGGCTTCGAGGACTACTTCATACTTCGGCGAAACATCATCTACGAGCGGGCGAAATTCAACACCCGAGTCCAGCTGGATGGTGAGTCAGTCGAAGATTTCGCAACAGCCCTACACGCACTAGCAGATTCTTGTAACTACGGGGAGCTCCGTGAAGAGTTAATTCGAGACAGACTAGTCGTGGGCCTCAAGAACCATAAACTGTCGCAAACTCTGCAGCTTGACCCCAGCCTAGACCTAATGAAGGCGTTAACCATCGCTCGTCAGAGTGAAGCAGTCCAACAGCAGCAGGCAGAACTCTTATCGGGCACGCCAAAGGAAGCAGTCAACCTCGACGCTCTGATACGGCGGAGTAGACCCGCTAAAGACCCAGTTGCAACGCAACCCCCAACCACACACCACCCGAGGGGCTTCAAGAAATGCGGCTGGTGTGGCAAAGAGCGTCACGCGAGGGCCATCTGTCCTGCCAAAGACTGCGTCTGCCAGAAGTGCGGGAAAAAGGGCCATTTCCAAACCGTCTGCCGCTCAGCAAATGCTCTTCGAAACATCGAGCAGGAGCCATGTTTCCTGGGCCTCATGGCGACGACGGCTTCATCCAAGTGGGAAGTCTCTCCCCTCGTCGAGTCACAGACCCTGGTCTTACAAATCGACGCGGGAGCGGATGAGACTGTTATCCCGGAGCGACAATTCCGACAGCTCATCAAGCACGTCGTTCTGACTTCCCCCGACCGGAGGCTTCAGGGTCCAGATGGAAAGACTCTGCGCATCTCGGGACTGGCAAGGCTTCATTTCAAGCTCAACGGCCGAGAAAGCGTGGAAAAAGTCTACATCTTACCTGGTCTACGCACAGCCCTACTTGGAAAACCAGCCATCACCAACCTTGGTTTGTTTCCATCAGTGAACAATGTGTCGGTACCACTTCCACTGTACGAGCAGACCAGGGCAGAGCTTCAGCGAATGTGCTTGGAAACCTTCTCAGAGCTGATTCGAGAGCGTTATCTTAGTCCCGAAGAAATGAGCTACATCTACGGTTACAACCAACCGTCGAAGCAGGACATCGAGCACCGCCCTCCCGAGTACATCGCGGACCCGATTCTGTTCCGGCTATTGACACCGCCCTGTACTCCCCGTGGCGGCCCCCTCCTACCCTCGCGGCAAGCAACGCCCGAGCGCTGGAAATTTCCGCAACCTCCCCCGGCAGCTTCCGTGCCACAACCGGCGCGGTGCCCGCACCATCCGCGTGGCAGCCCTGCTGACAGGCGCCCGCGGCACCCTCGCGGGGAGACGAGCGAGCCGTGGTACAATTTCGCCAACAGGGGTGAATCGCTGCTCGAACCTTCGGTCTCCTGGCTGCCTGACGGTGAGTTCTTTCGAACCACCAGCGCGCTAGAGCGGCCACCCCCGGCGGATACGGAGACGATGCTGGAAAATAGTGAAGAGGCCCGTGCCGCCGTGCGAGGAGCATCCATAGCGCAGCAGCACAGACCACCAGAGCAGCAGCACAGACCATCGCGTATGAGGCGGTTTTCAGACTACACCCCGAGCAACGAGTCACTGTCCGCATCGACCGAGGTTCTCCTGCCGGACCCCACAGCGACGGCCAAGAAGCAGAAGCGAGGGGACGCTCGCAGAAAAAGCAACGACGACGCTCGCAGAAAAAGCAATGACGACGCGAGCGGAGGCGACAGCTTTCACCAGGGCGACACGGACGAAAAGCGGATCGACCCCAAGTCCATACCATCGCTGCGGTAGATCCGACCGAGCTGGAACCGTACAGCGGCGAGCCGGTCCAGAGAGGCGGCTCCATCGGACTACAAGCTGTAACCTTCCTTGAAAGGGGAGGATGTGGGACAATCTGCTACACCCGCACGTGTAGCATAGTGAAGAGAATAAAGCTCTCACGCCCCGCGCCTCGCGCCATGACCTTGTCGTCATGCGCGTGGGGCCGGGCAGGCATTCCTTCCAACAGTTACTGGTACGTTCCACTCCGTATTTGTGTCGAGCTGCCATTGGATATACTAAAATGGTGAGAATTTTTTCTGTCACTATATAGAATACAGTTCTTTTAATAACCATGCTGCACCGGCATTGAATGCTAAAAATAAGCAACCTTCACTTTGTACTCTGGCTGTGCACTCAACAGAATATTTTAGTACCCCAAAACTCTGATTACTTGTTCTTCAAGCAACTATGATCGTTACTTCCTTCGCTTCTTCACTTTTTCCTGTTTGACAAGGCTGGTGTTTCGATTTCCTGTGCGATGCCCAGGGTATGCATCTCAAGCTTTCCGATGCCCACCAAAAAAGGGAATGGTCACGAAAAAAATAAAGGGTTGCAAACTATCCCCAATCAAATATGCATTACAAATTTAAAATGTTCAAAGCGATGACACCTAACGCGTTTTTTGTATGGAATTCTAGCAACTATATTTATTACTTACTATTGTCAAGTTGTAAAGCTTTTTTGCCGTGTCTTTGGTGACCTCGACCGTGGAGGGAACAGGCGATAGATCACGAAAAGCGGGATTCGAGGGGTTTGCTGACGTTACCATCATGAATCGGTTTGCGAAGACCCGTACGACAATTATCTGCTCTCCAATACGACGGTCCCATCCATACGCAGTTGAAGAGTCTTGTTCGTCCACCTTTATTATCCTGCAAAAAAGGAACAGGTTTTCAACACAGGGTTGTTATATTTATTTTTTGTCAAAATTTGTCAGAATCAACGTAAACCAAACAGTCTAGGCGAGTGTTTGATTACTTTGGAGGGAGCAACACTGAGATGGCTGTGCTTTCAGAAGCCGCGTCCATTTGGGTTTCACCTAAATAGCTTCACTTCGGCCGGCGCTACGGGCAAAGCACTACCCTGTGGCGGAATTTAAAGCCCGCTACGAAATTCGCAGACTGTGAAGTCATTGGGGTCCACAGGAAACCGCTACCATGTGAAAAATGTTACATCCATCTGACTTGACTTTGCGAAAATGACAGATTAAGAGAGGATAGCAGCGCTGTTGAGTCGTTGGCGAGGGGTGGGGGCACTAGGGAGGTGACCGCAGGATGTGCTCCTGTGCGCCTCACTTTTAGGTGACATGCGTCCTGCGCGGCGTTGAGGCGCAACAAGCAAGCGAAACCTTCGAAGCTTTTGTATTACCAACAAAACTGACCATATTGTGAGCACCACTTCTGTGGGCTTCGCTGCAAAAAACAACGTATATACTGAGGCAACCGGATCTCCTGTGAATGCTGCGACATTTTGTTATTTCTGACGGCGCAGACCACCACATAGTTTTATGGTCGTTGAGGCAGCTTGTGGATGCGGAGCGAAAACACCGACATAAATGTAAGTGCCTGTACGTCTCTACAATTGATAAATACCTGAAAAATAACAGTAATAAGAACTGATCCGCGACGAATCCCACAAAAGCGATGATGGGCATAAACCGTGTTTTGGGGCACAAACGTTTCTTCCACTAAAAAAGCACTACTCCAGGAGCGATGTTACCATGGAATCTCACTAGATTCGACGTTCAATAGGCGATATCAAAGTACGGTACACCCCGTAGTCTTTGCTGTGGCTACGTTTACAAAGCCGGTGTGCTGTTCTAGACTAGTTTAGCGCTCTCTTGATGTCGACACGACTCTTTCAAATGGAATCCTTGGATCTAAAGCTCACGTAAGCGGGACATATAATATTTTTACTGTTCAAAAACCGAAGAAGTCGAACATGAAGTTGACCCATTAACCCCCGTTGGCAGGTTGCTGGTCAGAGAAATGAGCTGATAATATTCTCTTTGATAAAACCGACACTTCTGTTTCGAAGCAATTGTTCTCCCCTGGGAAGTTTCCACTCCGGAGATATCAAGCTATTTTTAAGGGACGTGTGAACAATGTTTAGCAAATCCTCAGCATACTCCTCGAACAAAGCTTTTGACGTAGACAGCGCAATGCCATCGCCGCGTTGTGTCGCCTTCCTCCGCGTCTTCCCCGACGGAAATTTGGGCAGCAATTTTGGGCGTAGTTGATTATGCGTGATGTACTGTATCAGGGAACGCCTTGACCAAATTCGCAAATGTGCGGGATCCAGTGACCCATGCACGGCAGGTCTTCTCAGGGGCCTTTTCGGATTTCGGGGAAGTAGGCTCAGTGGCTAAGTGTGGTGATGGGGAGCCCAAGGACGCGGGTTCGATTCCCAGCCGGGGCGGCGGCTTTTCTGATGAAGGCGAACAGCGAAAACACCCGTGTTTTTGAGGTTTCGGCGCTCCCTAAAGATGCCAAGGTGTTCAAAAAAATTAATATGGACCGCTCCAACAAAGCGCGCCTCATCACCTGTGTAGTGTCAGCGCGTTAAACATCATAGTCAATGAAACATCAAGTGCGCCATCCGAGCACTGCGATGCCACATCGCATACAGTCAAGTAGCCTGGCGCACGTATCCTAGGAAAACAAAGGAATGCTACCACAAGCCTCTATCTAGAGTCAGTTCACATGCAAACGACGGAGCACACGCCTAATCCGAACGCTGGGAACCCGTCACCAGTCTACGCAAGATATCTGAGCAACGCTGTGAATGGTACGTTAGGCGAACATTTCCACTCCCCCTGTTACTGCAACCAAGGCTATCGCATGAAAGCGGAAGCATTAATTCCTTTTAAAACCAACCAACTCGTGGTCGGCGGCCAGGGCGTTTTTCGTAAAACTTTTAACGTGTCGCGGTAGTGTATCACCTGCGTGTTTAAATCTGGGACTTTTGTTCGAAAACACATCAAGCTGTTGTCAGCACGAAATGACCGTTGATTTTTGACTGCCATCTGCGTGAGTTGTCTTTCTTGCCCTACCTTTGGCGTCACCTCTACGCGACGATGGTTTCCCAGTGATTGACGGCAATCAGCACTGCATGTCGTGCCAACTGCCCCATTCTTATTTGGAGCCACGATATTTCCCACGTGAATTTCGTCCTTCGATCATGACACCCATTTCCTGTCCCGAAGCTCAGTCTCATCCGATCGTTGAGCCTGCCCGAGGTTTCTACCCGGGTGCTCAATAAATCGGAAGGCCCTATTAGTCATGTGACGCTTCTTAATTGGTTAGTCACAAACTGATATTACGGTGGGTCCACGCAGAGCTTGGAGGAAATGAGACACACTGAGGCGGGCAAAAAACATTATCATTTTGTTTAATGGGGTGCCTCAGTGGTGCCGGCTTCCTCACCAGGTTGGGCGGAATCGTTCGGGTTTCAGGGATGGTGAAACGTCGACGGGACGCCGACGGGCCAAGTGGGTCTCGGGCCCATAGGGTTTCACCAGGAGGGTTTCACCGGCAGAGCGGGGCCTCTGGCTCGAAAGGTCTGCGCGGTGAATCCGAGGGCAGAAACGGGAGGCAGTACCGCACCGGTAGTTCGGCGAGCTCGAGCTGCAGGCCACGGTCAGGAAGCGGAGGCCGGGCAGGACGCGGTAGCTCGACGGGCTCGAGGTTAGACCAGGTCAGGAAACGCTGGCAGCGTGTGGGCTCCTGGGAGGGACGCGCTTTCGTATTGCTCTTACAGCTGCGTCCGAATCGCAAGACGGTCGCCCCAAGTCCAAAGCCGAACCTCTCCGTTCGCTCCTCTTTATTTCCTCTCCTCCTACGTCCTAGCAGCGGCGGGGAGAAGGGCGGGAAAGGCCGGCTACAAGCGGCGGTGGACGATGCGGCTGTCCGCGCACCCGCCGGGGACGCACAAGCGAAGGGAAGCTTGGCTCACCCCGATGCAAAAAGGAAACATATATCCTTTGCGATGGTGCCCAGCGTTCCCACGGGAAAATTTCCTGCGGCCAAAGTTTTAAATGCAGAGCATTTCAGTAACTCACGATGTCACCCCCGTTGACGTTCGTAGTCGTAGTCCGCATCGCTCCCCCTACACTATATAAAAAAATAATACTTACCTGCGCCAGGTTTCGATCTCACGACTCTGCGGGCGGAACGCAAGGTATATGGTGCTCTACCCAGTGCGCCATAAAGCCGACGCAGAATGGAAGGTTTCGAACGCGCCTTATATCCTTGACTCATTCAACCGTCGGCCACCGGTGCGCCCTCTCCCCCGCGTCCTAACATCTGTGGCGTGATCGTGACGTCAACATCACACGTTCGTGTGGTGGCGCGATTTCGGCGCTATAACACTCTCTCGCGAGGGGCATTGGATTGGATTGGATTGGATTGGCTTGCATTGGATTGGACTGGCTTGCCTTGGCTTGGCTTGGCTTGGCTTGGCTTGGATTGGATTGGTTTGGATTCGGATTGGATTGGATTAAAGTGGATTGTGTTGGATTGTGTTGCGTCATAGCCGCTCCACGTTGCGTCATAGCCGCGGCAGGGGGTTCACGGCACGTTTCACGTTTCACCATCGACTTCATCGACAATGTCTACGCGGGAAGACAACAATTACAACAACAACAACCAATACGTAATCCATACGACTTGCAGGCGCGCCCCCCGCGGAAATGCTCTGCATTTGATCGTGCCCCTCTCGAGGGGGATGTTTACTTTTTTCCATCTGGCTCGGAGAGGTCGGGACACACGCACGACCGTCACATCTGACCACTCTGGGAGAAGAGTTTTGCCATTGCAAAAGTCTTGAATTCCACCCGTGTAGGCATAAACATTATGCAAACCACAAAGTCCAGTCGTGGAGCACGGCACAGTTTGCTCTGGGCAATAACGACACAGGGGAAGAGGCATCACTAAAGCACATAACAAGGCGCATTGTCGCTTCTATAAACTGGACCCTAGCGATCGTTGCAAAAACTTCAACTGTACAAGCACAGAGTAATAAACAAAAAATACGGGTTGCGGAAGCTCGTAATTTTGCACAGAAGCATCACCCACCATCGCGTGTTAGGGAGGGTACGGTGCACAACTCCTGATTCGCAAGGCATAATCATGCGATGGCTGAGGACGGCCGCCTCCCGCGGCTGGATGGAACGATTGGAAGGAACTCTGAATAATTTCATCGATTACAGCTTCGGGCGGCATGTCCCCGAACGGGCTTGCCGTTGGGCTACTGCATTCAGGATACGGGGGTCGTGGCCTGTCTCTGTCACCCACCGTTTCCGGCTGTTGCTCATTTCCGGTTTCGAACACAGCAATTTTGATTTTGTTTACATTCACATTTTTCTCCTGTTTCGTTTGGATCTCATGGATTCTGCACGTGACGTCAGAGAGCTTCTCGACCACGCGGAACGGACCCTTCCATTTCGGCGAGAGTTTTTTGGTCAGTCCTAGCGTCCGGAATTCTACCTTCACGAAAACTTTGTCGCCTACGTCGGAACAGCTGGGTTGGCCTTTTAGATCAGAGTTCGCCTTTCTGTTCTGCTGTTTTGATGAAAGCCTCGGCAGCCAGACGGTGTGATATGAAGAGGTCTCGAGCCAGTTCTTCGTGGTAGTCCTGCATGGTGTTGTAATGGATCTTAGCCGCCTCATCGCCGACACTCGGCGTCGTTGCATCGCGCCCGTGGAGGAGGAAAAAGGGGGCTTCGTTGGTGCCCTCATGAACCATGGTGTTCTAAGAGAACATCGCGAAAGGAAGCCACTGATTCTAATCTCGTTGGTCATGAGCGACAAGATGAGACAACATGCTCACTAACGTTTGGTTCAACCTTTCTACGGCGCCGTTACATTCAGGATCATACGCGGTCGTTTGTAGCTTCTTTATACCTAAGAGATCGTAGACCTCTTTCATGACCAGAGAGACCAAGTTTGTACCATGATCGGTCAGCAGCTGTTCAGGCACACCGCGTCGCAGTACTACCCTTTCTACAAATGCTCTGGCTTCCGTTTCTACTTTCTGGTCAACTAAAGGAACAGCTTCCGCGTAGCGGCTCAAAGGGTCCACGAAGACCAATATGTACTTGCTCCCCGCTAAGGTAGTGGGCAGTGGACCCACTATGTGCATCGCAGTGCGCTGAAATGGGGTGCTAAGCCTCTGAAACACCTGTAAATAAGTACGCTTCTGATTCTTGGGGGTTTTGTGAACGGCGCAGGAGAGACATTTGCGACAGTACTCCACAAAGTCTCGTCGCATCCCGGGCCAAAAATACGCCCTGCTAATCCTTTCACGCGTCTTACGGTCCCCTTGGTGACCCGCGTACGGAGCATCGTGGTGAAGTCGTAACGGCTTGCCTCTCATGGAGGCCGGTACCACTAGACGCCCTTTAGTATCGTCTGGTTTGTATTTGAACAGGAGTAGTCCTCTGTCATCAACATAGTACTGTGTATCACGACCGCCGGCCTGAAGTGACTTGAGTAGCTGTAGCTGTGGCTGTAGCTGCGGGTCATCGTCCTGTTCCCGTTTTATACGGGCCCCTTCAACTACTGGCGCGAAACCCTCGACTAGCCGGAATGCTGCCCTGCTCATTGTATCGCGGTTCTAATTCGCTGTCCCGGCCTTGTGAATGACTTCGATGTCGTACTCCTGCAAGAGTAGGTTCCATCTCGCTAGCCTCGAGTTCGGGTCGCGTGCGCTCATCAGCCATTTTAAGGGCTGGCAGTGAGTGACAATGCGGAAGTGCCGCCCGTACAGAAAACACCGGAAATGACGGATGGCCCATACTACGGCGAGGCATTCGTGTTCCGCGGCTCCATACTTCCGCTCCGCGGAGTTTCACTGGCGACTCACGTATGTTATGGGATGTTTCTTCCCCTCAAACTCCTATGAATGGTCTACTGATATCGGGGAACCTTAACACTGGAGCCTCCATCAACTTCATTTTCATAGAAGCAAAGGCCGTCTGCTCTACTTCGCCCCCGTGGAACGGTTTCTTGGTGGTAAGTTGTGGCAACGGACGAGCCTGCGCTGCGAAGTTGGGAATGTGTCGCCAATAGTAGGACAAAAGGCCCAGGAATTGCCGCACCTGCGTCTTTGTTTTGGGCTCGGGGAAGTCACGCACGCACTGTACATTACCCGGGTCGGGACGCACGCCTTCTGCCGATACAATATGTCCGAGGTATTTGACTTTGGGCCTAAGAAACTGGCATTTGGAAGATTTGAGTTTAAGGACCGCCGCTTGATGAATTACACTGTAGAGAAGTGACCACACTTGATGAATCTTTGTGGTAGTGTTCCGCTTAGCATGTTTGATTACGTACATGGCGGTGGTTGGATACCCCAGGGAACAAGTTTTTTTTCTGTCATGTACACCCTCGATCGAAATTTTACAGACCACCAAGTCGGCAGTTTTGGGTTATATCTCTGTCACCGGCAGCCCGGGGTATTATGTTCCTTATTTTTCTTTACTTCAACAGCTATACGACATCTCACATGCACACGGCAGCTTTTCGAGCGGCGACCGGAAGAGAAATAACGTACAACTGTCATTTCCTCGGTCAGTAAACTTTTTATTGTGGCTGAACATACCTATTTCTGGCTTTGTTTTGTATTTAGGGTATGTTTCTGAGCTCTATGTGTGCCTCTAGAATTTCCGCAGTCCCACTTGCATTGGTCGTTCCGCTTCCTGGTGCGGGATCTGCGGGACGTCTGCTGAAAGGCGCAGTACTGCCTCGGCGGCTATCTGGTGAGTGACTTTGATCATTGAACAGACTGAAGTTATGTACCAGCGACTCACACAATGTTCGTTGATTTGTATAGGCCAGCCCTATCGTTGTAATATGAACATTTCTTAACCCACTGTAAACTAATTGCGGGCTGAAATAAAAAACCAAGTTCTGATATCCCTTCCACGAGAAGGGTCGGATGGAGGTCCATTCTCAGTGGCCATGGCCGTAATCGTCAATTCCGTATCGTTCAGAGAGAGTGTGCGCTTACGCCTTTCCAAGTGTTTTCTGCAGCATTATAGACTTGCGATGAATTCAAGTTACGTGTGAGAAAGTAGTCAAAGCCCCTGTCTCAAGGGAAATACCATTAAAACGCGGAGATTTCGCCCATGCGATTTGACTCAAAGTCAAAGTCCAAAATCTAGACTGATTCGACCCTGTCGAAATGGTGCGCTCGGATAGACGTCGGCGTCTTAATGCCGGGGATATAGGTTCCATTCTGACCGCGGGAACCGTTTTTTTTTGTTGATGCACTCGATGTGTCTTTGCTCATGCGCATTCCCCTTTTTCGCTTCCGTTTCCGCGCATTCCGTTTCCGCTTTTTGACCCCGTAACGGAAACATAGAAAGCTTCGCTAAAAAATACCGTGGTTAGTTTATAAAGTATCGCCCTCTGAAGGGCATCAGGTACACACGTGTTAACAAAGTGCCTTTTATTGCTTTAGGTAAATACCTTTTTTTATCTAGTGGGTTTCAACTGTTCGAGATAAATAAACTGGTGCAATTTTTATCAGTCTACCTCTTTCAAAGTATGCTTGCAGCCGGTGAGGTGTAGGGCCTCCCAGGCGGCACAGAAAGTGTGTCCCAAGGCCAGCCCGTCTATGGCCACTTGCTGGCATGTCCGGACAGCATCCAGGTTCTGGCAGCCACTGATCATACGATGAGCGGCCAGCATTCGGCAACCAGCGCTTCGGTATTTCTGCGGCCGCCCGTGTTCAAACGCACAACGGCAGCTACCCGGCTGCCAGATATTCAGTTCACTTTCGGCTGCCGATGTTGAGAAAAAGAATGGCCGAAGTACGTCTTTAGGGCATTCGTTTTTCCTTCGGGAAACTGGGTTCAGCCGAAGCACTGCAAGCGACCGGCCACAGAATATCCGTATTCTTGTGGCAGTTGGTGTTCAAAAGGAGACCGGCCGGAGAGCGGCTGCCTTGCATTCGCTCTCTCAACAGTGAACCGCGCGGCCGGCGGCAGAATATTCGTTTTCTTCCGGCAACCGGTGTTATACAGGACACCAGCCGACGCACGGCCCCAGAATGTACATTTTTCCTTCGGTTAGCGGTCCTCGGCCGAATTACGGCAAGCGAATGGCCGAAGATTTTTGGCAACCGGTGTTCAAGAGGAGACCAGCCTGTGTAAGGTCGCAGGTTATATGTCATCCTTTCGGTAAGCGGCATACAGCCGAACAACGGCACGCGTCAGGGCGCCGAGAATTCATGCGCAGACGTGTTTGGAAGGGGACCCGCCGGTGTAGGACCAGTTTTTTCCTGGGTGAAGAAAGAGCTGTTAGGCAGCCGACTGACGCAGGCACGTTTTTTATCCGCTCGGTGTTTCTACGTTGTAAATAAACGAATTTCGTTTCTCAAACAGTAAATATTGTTCTAGGAGAATGGGCAAGGTGCAAGGACTCACTGGACATTACCAGGGAACATTTTAGGCCATCGGAAGGCCATTGATTGCCACAAGAAGACTGTGCCACACCGACGGGTGAGCTAAGCCTAGCCAGTCATAGCCGCTACCACGCCTCGCCCGCCGGCTTCGTCGACACATCAGCTCGAGGCTAATCGCCCCCCCCCCCCCCACCCGCCAAGAAATGGAAACCATTAGAGACATCGACCCGCCAGATATGATCGACCCACCAAAATAAGCGGCCTTAAAGGGGGTCGAGCAAGCGGCCGCCAAGCAGGAGCTCAACAGGCGCCATGTCAAAGACTCCCCACCAAAGAAAGGCAAGGGCGCGCAAAAGCGCAAGTTTGCGGCTATTCTTCTTATTATAATACTGCGAAAAACAATGTTTGACTATTTTGTTGGTGATAAACATAAAAGAGGCTAAGCTCGTGCATTATTGGCTCGACTTGGTGCCCTGCTTCATGGGATTTTATGACTGTCTATTTAGAAACACGTGTTATCTTAAATTTGCCTTAAGAACAGAGTTTCGTGAATGACGAAGCCTGGATGTTAATTTAGTTGCGGTGTTTGAAGGCGAGCTTAGCTACACTTCGGAAATAACTCATTTGTTTAAACATATTCGCCAGCATCCTAACAAGCACGAATTTCGTCTGGTTTTTCTTGCTCAACGCACCTTGTAGAGTTCACGCACAATTTGGCTCGAGCAATAGATAAGCTTAAAGTAGTTTACTGTATTTTTTGTACTGCAAAAAATCATTTGGAGGTGTTGCATATCAGACTCTTGTTAGTACATTGCGGGCTATAAACTGAATGAATCGGTTATTGCATGGATAGCCGAGTATATCTCTCTATACTCGGGCTTGGTTGCACCTTGGTCTTGGTTGCACCGAAACCGGACGGATGCTGATCAACTCTTTCTTCGTGATACAGATCGCGCTGTGGCGGAGCGGCTTCGTAGCAAGATGGGACGACTACGGAAGGCGACTGGCCCATGCTTCGCCGCCTGCAGCCAGCGTGGTCAACGGCTTTTCACGGCAGTTATCGCCGAATCCTTTCCACAGCGTGGCGAGCCGATACCAACGCGTCGACACCGTGACATCACCAGAACTACCTCGGCTCGACTATAAGTACTGCAGCCATCCGGACGCGCCTTTCAGTGGGCTTGGTTGCACCGAAACCGGACGGATGCTGATCAACTCTTTCTTCGTGATACAGGTTGGTGTAAAATACCAAACATATTCTATTCGAGACAATTCCGTTACGTTGACGGTGCTGCCAAGCCCACACTTTCTTGTTACCATGATGTTTGATTGTATAAGTGTTATCAAATTATTGTTGCTAACGTCGGGTGATGTTGAACTGAACCCGGGGCCGTCCTCGGCCTCTGAGTCTGATTCTGAAGCAATGACTACGAGGCAAATGCTAGAAAAAATATTGAAGGAACAAACCAAGACAACCCAGACATTAAAGGAACTAACAAAAAACTTAAAACATGTTGAAACAACTGTTGCTAACATCCAGGAAAGAATTAACGCGATTGAGACTGATATGGGTCGTTTGACAAAGTGTGAAGAACAAATTGCGGAATTCGAAGAAACCTGTCAGAGAACTAGTAAGCAGGTTCAAGATATAGTGGCGAAAATAGACGACTTAGAGAACCGGAGCCGGAGGAATAATCTTGTCATTTACGGAGTTACTGAGGGTCCGAGGGAGGATACCCAGTCATTGGAACAAAAAGTGAAGAAAGACATTTTTAAGGACATATTAGGTATCGATGTAGCCTCCATAGAACGAATTCATAGAGTTGGTTACCCTCAAAGCGGGCGTCAGCGACCAGTCGTTCTCAGGCTTTATAACTTCGCCGAAAAATACAAAATTCTCTCCTGTTGCAATAAGCTCAAAGGTTTCGTTGCCTGAATTTCTGAAGATTTTTCAAAGACAGTTAGGGAAATACGCGCAAAACTTTGGAAATCTGCCGCGGGCGATAAAGTTAAAGGAGCAAAGGTATCGCTTGTTTATGACAAAATAAAAATTGACGACAAACTATATGTTTGGGATGCTGAAAAGAACTGTCGAATTGAACAGGCCGAAATTCGTGCGAATTCACAGAAACGCCCGGAACTCCTGAAGGCAAATGACAGGAAAACTTAAAAACTCTCCGAATT
Organism: Haemaphysalis longicornis; assembly: GCF_048455015.1. NCBI lineage: Eukaryota > Metazoa > Arthropoda > Arachnida > Ixodida > Ixodidae > Haemaphysalis > Haemaphysalis longicornis. The sequence goes on along the minus strand of NW_027526361.1, from coordinate 176,996,198 downwards.
ATCAGCCTTAATGCTCGCAGCGTAGTAAATAAATTCGCACTGCTTGAAAGTATCACCTTAACCCACAACCCCCACGTTATAATCATAACGGAGACTTGGTTGCACGCCGGTGTGCCGGACTCTGAAGTTGTTCCTTCGTCGTATAAGCTACTCCGCAATGATGGAGGCTCACGGGGTGGTGGGGTAGCTATTGCCATAAAAAACCACGTTAAATTTTCTCGCATGGCTGACATCATTAACCATGAAAGTGTGTGGTGCAAACTGGCATATTGTGACAAAGCAATTACTTTAGGGGGCGTATACCGACCACCTAAATCTGGTCCAGAATATGTTGAAGTAATTCATGATTACTTAGGTCGACACACTAATTCTCGCTCAAAAATAATTATTACGGGAGATTTTAATCTACCAGGTATCAATTGGCTTAACCTGACGCACGATGGCAAGGAAACCTCAAGTGCCGATTCTTTACTGTTCACTGTCTTCAGTTTCTCATTAAACCAGCTTGTTACCGATAACACTAGATGTTCCTCTACGCTTGACCTTATGCTTGTTAGTAGTTCGTTAGAAGATTGTAGGACCACAGTAGAGACTGGTATTTCCGATCACGTGATGATAAACCTAACCTGTCCATTTTCAACTTCGCAAAAAAGGGTAAAGCCCAAAACCACCTTTTTTAAAGACTACACCTGTGCAAACGACGCGGCTATCATGAAATACTTAGAATCCTGTTTCGCCCAATTCGCTGCTATTACTGATGTATGCACGATGTGGTCCCGCTTTAAGGCCATTGTCTCGTTTTGCGATACACACTTTATACCAGTAAGAAAGCAACCTGTTAACCGCGAATACCTTTGGGTGACAAGAGAAATAATTCACCTAAAAAGAAAGATAAAAAGGCGACGCAAGCATGGCGAAACAAGCCAGCTTCAAATCCTTATCACTGAGATGCGAGATAAAGTGCGCGCCGCAAAGGAGCATTTCTTCACGAACACGCTTCCTTCGTTTATGCGCCATGAGCCCCATAAGTTTTGGCGGTACCTATCTGCTAAAAAGACCCCAGTCCCAGAAATAAAATCGCCTAACGAAACGGTGGTTGACCCTGTAACCGTAGCCGAAAAGTTTAATAGCTTTTTCCAGTCAGTATTTACCCGTTCTTGCTCACAAGTAGCCTTAAAACCATATACTGTTAATAATCCTATGCCTGAAATAAATATCAGCGAGGAAGGTGTCCTCAGCCTTTTACGCAAGCTCGACTTAAAAAAATCTCCTGGCCCTGAGAGCATAACAAACAACTTCCTATTTAAATACGCTGAGTGGACTTCAAAATACCTGTACAATATTTACACAGCCTCTCTTAACACCGCCACAATTCCATATGATTGGCGCTGTGCAAAAATAAAACCGATCCATAAGTCAGGCTCAAACCAAGATTTTAATAATTATAGGCCAATTTCATTGACAAGCACGTGCTGTAAAATGCTTGAACATATTATCTTCAAAGCAATCATGACCCATTTAGAATCTAATTCTCTGCTTTACGAGCGTCAACATGGTTTTAGAGTTGGCCTGTCAACGGTTACCCAACTTGCTGAATTTACTAACGATATTGCCGACACCCTAAATGAAAGAGGACGATTAGATGCAATCTTTTTAGATTTTTCTAAAGCATATGATGTCGTTCCCCATCAGGATCTTATAACAAAACTAAATGCAATAGGAGTAGAAACGAAAGTTGTCTCATGGATTCAGTGCTATTTAAAAAACCGAAAACAATATGTTGCTTTAAATGAACACAACTCGAAGACTCTGGATGTATTTTCTGGTGTGCCACAAGGCTCAGTCCTTGCCCCAATTTTATTTTTAATTTATATCAACGATATCCAATTTTCTGTTGACCCATCTATTACAACTAGACTGTTCGCAGATGACTGTGTGATGTATACAGCAGTTAACAACACAGAAGATCAGCTAAAACTTAACAAATCGGTAACTTCTATCCAGGCGTGGTGCAAAGACTGGGGCATGAAACTAAACAAAACCAAAACGTTCAGCATCAGTTTCACTAATAAGAAAGCTCCTTTAAATCTCCAGTATAAAATTCAGGATACTGAAGTGGTCAAGGTTGACCAGGTAAAGTATTTAGGTGTCACCTTTTCTAGTAATTTATCCTGGGAAAGCCATATTGACAACATATGTAGTGAAGCACTAGGTAAGCTGAACTTCTTAAGAAGGCGCCTACGCCAGGCACCCTTAAAGGTTAAACTTAATGCCTATAAATCTCTGATTAAGCCAACTCTAGAGTACGCCGACATTATATGGAGCCCCCACCAAAAATATTTAGTATACAAACTTGAACGCGTACAGAACTTGGCTTTGCGTTTTATCTTTTCCGACTACTCCCACTTTACTAGCGTTTCCGATCTACGAAAACGGGCAGACCTCCGAACTCTCTCAGACTGCAGAATGATATCTAGATTGAAGTTCATTTATCTTTTGTTCCACGATGATTATAAAATACCCCGAACTAACTACCTCCAAGCTCCCTTCAGGCATTCTTCGCGCACAAATCATGATAGGACTATCAGGCAACCTCATAGCAACATAAACACAGATAAGTACTCGTTATTTCCATCAGCCATCGGACTGTGGAACAGATTACCGGCGGACGCCGTCAACAGCACATCTGTAGAGTGTTTTCTAAGAGCCATAAATGATCTAGAATTTTAATGCTTGATAAAAGGAAAAATTGCATATTTAGTGTTTATATAACTTCCTTTTGTGAACTAAACGTTTACACTGTATAGCATGCTTGTGTTCATGTGTATTCTATATTGTTCGTGTTTCTTGCCTTTTGAATACCTATGTTATCCTTACGATGAAAACTTGAATTCATTGTAACCACTCCTGCATGGGCCCTGAAGGGCCTGCAGTATGTTGAAATAAATAAATAAATAAATTAAAAAAAAGCAGTCGGTCGCTCACAATGGTTGTTAATCTGGTTATGCTCCCGTGACCTCAGCGATTCCCCAAGGGTCAGTTGCGAGCCCTCTTTTGTTTCTGTCATATATAAATGTTATTACTATTGGCCTTAAATTTTTGTTCAAAATGTTAGCGAATGACTGTGTAGTTTACATGACTATAGCGAATGAACGTGATTCCGAATACCTGCAGCATGATTATAATTTTATGACATCCTGGTGTGCTGATTCAGAAAAGTCGTTGACTGTTAAAACGTGTGTTGACGTCACCTTTACAAGAAAACCTTCATTCCAATTGAATACGTATCCGTAGATTACACTGCTTTAGGAACGGCCGCTGAATATAAATAACTAGGAGTTTATTTAACGAGCGGTTAGAGGTTAACTAGGCACGTTCAGAACACAAAAGTTGCAGCTGCACGTATTTTTGGCTTTCCGAGGTACAATTTCAGCGAACCTCCATCTACCTTAAACGAACAACCGTATTTTACTCATGTGCGCTCAATGTTGCAGTACGTATGTGTTTTCTGGGATTCCTACACCAATGAGCTGGTTGATATACTCAAAAACATACAGAATAGGTTAGTGCGATTCGTATTAGGTAATTGACACTGTCAACTTAGCATAAGAGAAAATAAAAGTAAACATGAATGTTAATACGGGAAAGATAAGAGATGAAACCTCAGGTTGAATTTTTTTTCGTAATATCTAACATTCGAAAACTGGAACAGAAGGGGAGAAGTATATCCAAGTGCAATTCTACATATCCCAAAGGGATATGTAGAATGGCGCAAAGCAAATTATTAACTTTCCTTTAAAGGTGACGCCTTGCGCGATTCATTTTATCTTAGATCAATACGAGGGTGTAAATATCCTCCACGTATGATTGTACCAACTGTTTAGAATGAGAATTTTCACCGCGCTTTGTAGAAATATTTTATTTGGTCTCATATTTGATGCTTAGTGTTATGGATCTCCCTGCTGTACTGCATTCAGAGGCAAGCAGGTATCAAATAATTAAATAAATAAACAAATTAAACAAATAAATAAATAAATAAATAAATAAATAAATAAATAAACAAATAAATAAATAAATAAATAAATAAACTTGCGGAGCCGCAAGTTCGCCTCCGACGGGTTGAGAAACTTACGCATTCAAACTTGACGAATGAAATATTTATTTTTTTATTCGTTGCAGTATGCAAGGTTTGCTGTATCAATACTACCATTGCTATGTTATTAGTTTTAAACAAATTATGAAACTCTAGTCTTACGCCTTTCCTTGCGTAAACACAGGGGGATACAACTGCAGCCACCTGAAGCAAGGCGTCATTCTCAACGCGTATAGAATTTTTTACCGTAGTACATTATAGGAAATTGAAGTTCTTTTAGGCTATTAAGTGGTGTGCATGTAACTCATGAAAACAACATAAAAAAATAGATAGAAAATAAAGCACTCTTTCGTGAAAGATCACCATAAGAGTTGATCGAGTAGACAATTTCTTTTCAAGAAAAATACTTTTTGTGTGAAGGAAATTATATTGAATTCTCCTCAGTTTTTGTGGAGTACCAAAACGCTTCGTAAAGGCATTCGCGCCGGTCATATACAACAAAACTGGTCTAGCAACTGCTGTAAAAATAGTTGATTGAGTCAGAGCATGAAAGTGGTCAGGAAGATTGTCCTAAACGAAATTGGCTAAAAGCGGCACTTTCATCTTTGTGAAATTCAACAGCCTCCACCTCCCCCCCCCCCCCCGTTATCCTTCTCCGTTTATTGCGGTTAAGCCGCCCCACAGAAGATATCAGGACATGGACAATACATCTATTCCAGTTCTGCAAATAACGGAATATTTTCTGTATTTGACAATAAAAAAGGCACATGAATTAAAGGAACGACGGTTTGTGAGCACTGTTTAATAAATAAATTTTGGCATCAACTGACGCTGATAATTAAGCAAGGCTGCGCTGAAGGCTGGACGTCTGGTCGTTGCCCGCGGGCTAACTTTGATGTGGCTGAATTGGACCCAAAATGTTGGGTTTGTACTGCTGCACAGCGCGGCTGAGTCATCTGCGTGCGCGACATGCAGTGACCGGCCTGACTACGGTTAACGTACTGTGGCTGAACTCCAATGCCCGCAGCACGGCCGTATTTCCGGCAGCTTTAGTCCGGCTGGAGTGCGACGACCGCATCTCGGCTGTCCTCCGGTGGCCCTACTTCGGCCGTACACGGGTGCCTTTGGACTGGCCGGAGCCCTCCGGCTGGAATGTGGCCGTACGAATATAAGCCGGTCGACTGGCCGAAGGACACTGGCCGTTGAACAATCATGGGGTACGTCCGTATACGGCCAAAAGGCCCGCATCTGGACACGGCCCGAGCATGGCTGCCCGATAAAGGCTGGACAGAAAATCACTGGCCAAAGCACACCGGCTTGATTTCGGCCGAACAGTTAGTGCTTCCTGGGCTGTTAATGTTGATGAATGTTCAATTCCGGGATGTCATGTTGTCCTTCACTTTGGCTTTAATTCCCTCTAAACCACAGGAAATTACCCCAACGGATTCGTTTTCGGTTTGTTCTGCATAACCTTCCACAACATTATCTCCCCTACGTCAAGCTCTTGCATCTTTATCGCATTCCTCCCTCCGAGAACTTCGTTTAGTTTGCGTGCCTGCAAAATCCGGTATCTGGCTTAATGAATCGGCGATGCTCTGGCGGAAATGGAATTGGGCTGTCGAGCAGTTTAGGTTGTGCCACCCATGAGCCTCATCTCTTCAGCTCGCTTTCGGAGATTGTGCGGGCTTCAAAGTATGCCTGCTTCCGTTAGCGAAGACCCAGAACTCGAACGCCTCCCGTACTCATGGAAGGGCAGTTGAAGCCAGGCGCGACCTTGCGAAGTCACCCTCACCAGTTTTCGATGTATAGTGCCAACCTTAAATATTTTCTAGCATCACTGCACTTTATTCCCTTCGCCTCTATATGCGTTCTGCAACAAACTACAAAGAATCGATCCTTTTCCCCTTCCTTCCAATGATTCTCCTCCATACAAAGGAGGTGCTAAGATGGCCGATGCAACCTGCTTAACGCTCCACTGTCTCCTCCACTAATTTTACCGTTCAGCGCGAAAGTACTGGGATCCTGCCATGGGACCTTGGTGGTGCGTAGCACTCATTCATTCTAGAATCTGGTCATCTGCCGTGCAAGCTGTCGTCTGGCAATCCCGGATTCCCTTTTCAAACATACACGCATTTTGCTTACTGCTTCGTCTGCACCCAATGCTCTCCCCGCTATACCTACTTTTAATTTTCTTGGAATTATGTTTTACCAGTTTTTTACTTTTGTTTACACTGTGTTTAATATTGTTTCTCTAAGCGTCTGCTGTTAATCAATTCTATAATCAACTATTATTTCCCCCAAAACCTGTATAGTTTCTCTCGGCAAAGTAGCAGTTTCCTGTCCAATCACTCTGAGTGGCTAATACCCAACCGACTGGTATTACCACCACATTTTCTGGCAGTAAGAAGCCTTTGATCACTACCTGAAGAAAACCATTCCGATTTCGCGGCAACACCACCTCAGCAGATGCAGGTGCCAAGCAGAAGTTTTTCTCGTGCTATCATCACCATTCTTTACATTATTTAAAGTGAAAATACGTTACCTTCCCTATGTTCTGCCTTTGCTGGTAAGAATTTTCGCGAACATTGTTTTTGTCACTGGATATTCCTCCACAGCGGAGAAAGCAAGTCACGTGTTTGGCAGTGAAATTTTGGTGCATGTTGCCCGGAAATCGGCAGTTAGGCTACCGTATAAACCGGAATATAGGTCGAGTTTTTTTCCAAAAAAATCCGCACAAAAGTCGCCCCTCGTCTTATATGGTGGTCATTGGCAGAACGTAAATCGTTGTCTGGCAACAATGTGCAAGCGTAGTCCGTCTCTCTCGCTCTATCAGGCCTTTATTTGATTTCGCTTTTCTCAAGTTTTTCGTCTTTTACTCGTCTATTACGCGTGCGTGCATACATTTCTGTACGTCTCTGTTCCGAGAAGAGTGGCGGCAGTCGACGCCAGTTCACCGCGGCGTTTAAGCTGACGGTGATTGCGTCACCGAGCAGAATGGGAATATGGCGGCGTAACGCCAGTTAGGCCTTTCAGAGAAAAGTGTGCGGTACTGGCTTAGCCAGAAAGCTAAGCTGTGCGCGTGCAACACCCGAAACCGATCGTTCCGTGGACGTCAAGCAGTGCTCCCCGAGTTGGAGAACAAAGTGGCGGACTTTGTCCGGGAACTTCGCTCACGATCGCTCAGGAGGCCATGCGGGGACCGGCTCCGCGAACTGTACAATGAGTGGATAGCCGGCGACAACAAAAAGACCTATACGGGCCGGTTGCGACCGTGTCAAGCTGGGTGTCCTTCTCTGGGCAGTCGCTGCCCGACGACATGGGTACACGAGCGTTCAGGAAGTGCTCCATCAGCAACGCGCCTGATGGCATGGAAGATGACAGTGCGAAGCAGTCATCCTCGGACGACTCTGAGAGTTTGGACGAGTGACTTCGGCAGGCATAGTGAGTGGCAGTGACAGACGGGCGTCTAAAATAAATATAGGCATTGTGAGTGCGCTTCTGTGCCAAATTATTTTTTTTTTGTCAACCAACATAACGCAGTTCTGGCCACATAAAAATGGCGCGGTTGTATAACTACAACGGTGCATATCACGTGTTGCAGTACATCAAAATGACTGAACAAAGCTGGCTAGCTATTGTTTATTCTTGCCATGTCGGCATGATGGAAATTGTGTACACGCTTCTATAGTCGCTGGTATAATCGTTAGATCAGCGCTCCGCGTGCGCAATGCTTATTTACCGTGCATAACTAATTCGCATGTTGGAAAAAGATCCTTCCATTCTGCAGCTTCCTTCATCAATCTTCCAAAAGAAGAAACGAAAAGGAGAGCTGTTGGCACCTTGTTTAAAACTATTAGTACGTGTTGCAATAATATTTGAGTAATAAATGTTTATTGATCCTAAAAGGAAAATAAGTAAGAGCGGAAGGGTCAGCCTCTCAAGTGCAAGAGGTCGTGAGTTTCAAACAGGAGAATATTTCTTTCTCTTGGTGGCATAAACTAATTTTACTGCAGAACAACTTAACTATATTATGCAGGTTTAATATAGCGTTTTGTTAACATTGTAAGTCGCTCTGTTCATTGCATTTTCCCTCTTTATTCACCCCTTCTCCCCCCCCCTCCCCCTGAGAGGCCTCGCCAGATTTCTCGACCCGGCGTCTGCGACTCAACACTCGGCCACCAGTGCGACCAAGAGAAACAGCACAATCACGCATGACAGAGTGCAAAGTAAATAACAAAACAAACGGCCATGGCTTCGGGGCCACAAGAACGTTCTAGAATGCCCTGCAAGCCGGTGATCCTTTCTGCGTCGAATCGCACCGATGTTTCGAGATTGGGGAAAGAAGGAAAACAGCAGCCCGAATGGCCCCACTGCAGCGAGCGCTTTGTATGTTCCCAGGCAGCACAGGACTGTTCGGCCTAAAACAGGCCGAAGTACTTTGGCCGGTGATTTTCTGTCCGGCCGTTTTCCGGCAGCCATGTTCGGCCCGTGTCCAAATGTGGGCCTTTTGGCCGTATACGGCCGTACTCCCATGGCTGTCCAACGGCCAGTGTCCGTCGGCCAGTCGACCGGCTTACGGTCATACGGCCAGATTCCAGCCGTAGGGCTCCGGCCATTCCAAAGCCACCCGTGTACGGCCGAAGTACGGCCGCCGGAGGACAGCCGAGATGCGGTCGTCGGACTCCAGCCGGACTATAGCTACCGGAAATACGGCCGTGCTACGGGGATTGGAGTTCAGCCACAGTACGTTAACTGTACTGAGGCTGGTCACTGCATGTCGCGCAAGCAGATGACTGATTCGCGCAGTGCAGAAGCAGCACAAACCCAGCATTTTTGGTCCAATGCAGCCACATCAAAGTGAGCTCGTGCGCAACCACCAGCCGTCAAGCTTTCAGCGCACCCTTGCTTAATTACCAGCCTCAGTTGACAGCAAAATTCATTTATTAAATAGTGCTCACAAATTGTCGTTCCTTTAATCGCTGTGCCTCTTTTACAGCCGAACGCAGAAAATATTCAGTTCTTTGTAGAGCTTGAATAGATGTATTGTCCAGGTCCTGATATCCTCTGTGGGGCGGCTTACCTGTAATAAACGAGGAAAGAGGAGGGGGGGGGGGGGGGAGCGGTGGAGGACGCATAGTTTAGTGGGTTGAATTTCACAGAGATAAATTGCGCCGCTTTTAGCCAATTTCTTTTAGGGTAATATTCCGGAACACTTTCATGCTATGGCTACATAAACTATTTTCATAACAGTTGCTTGACCAATTTTGATGTATATAAAACCGGCGTGAATGCCTTTACTAAGCGTTTTGGTTCTCAACAAAACATTCCGGAGCCTTTAATATAACTTCTTCACAAAAATGTAAGTCCAGTTTTTGGCCATTTTTCTGTCAAAGACATTTTCTAGTCGATGAACTTTTCTGATGATCTTGCGCAGGCCTGATCCTAAGAAGGAGCGATCAGGTACTTTCATTTTCAATTTATTTTAATGTTGTTTTCATGAGTATACGTCCACACCACTTAATAGTCCAAAAGAACTTAATTTTCTTCTAATGTCATACTACGTTCAAAAAATTCTAGACGCGTTGCGAATGACGCCCTTCTTCAGTTGGCTGCAGGTATCCCTCTGTGTTCACGCAAGGAAAGGCGTAAAATTAGAGTTACATAATTTGTTTCAAACCAATAGCATAGCAATGGTAGCATGCATACAGGACACCTTGCATACTGCAACGAATAGGGCAATAAATATTTTATTGGTCAAGGTTGAAGGCGAAGCGTTGTGAACCGGTCGGAGGCAAACTTGCGCCTCTGGAAGTTTATTTATTTATTTATTTATCTGTGTATTTATTTTTATTCATTTATTCATTGTTTTATTTATTTATTTATTTATTTATTTATTGATAATTTATTTATTTATTTATTTATTTATTTATTTATTTATTTATTTATTTATTTATTTATTTATTTATTTGATGCCTGCTTGCCTTTGCATGCATTACAGAAGGGAGATACATAACACTAAGCATTAAATATGAGACAAAACAAGAAAATAATTCTACAAAGCGCGCTGAAAGTCGTCAATATAAACAGTTAATGCAATCATAAGTGGAAGATAATTACACTGCAGTATTGATGTAAAATAAAATGAATCGCGCAAGGCGTCACCTTTAAAGGAAAGTTAATAATTTGCTTTAAGCTAGCGGTCCCACTTTGCGATATGTAGAATGGCGCTTGCACATACTTCTCCCCTTCTACTCCAGTTTTCGAATGAGAGATATTACGAAAAAAGTTCAACCTGTGGTTTCGTCTGTGATCTTTCAAGTCCTGCCATTTCAGTTTACTTTTACTTTCTCTCATGCTAAGTTGAGCGTGCCAATTACCTAATACGAATCGCACTGACATATTCTGTTTGTTTTCGAGCGTATAAACCAGCTCTTTGGTGTAGGGATCCACGAAAACACATGCGTACTCCGAGATTGAGCGCACATGAGTGAAATACGGTTCTTCTTTTTAGTTAGATGGAGGTTCACTGAAATTTTGTCTCAGAAAGCCAAAAACATATGCAGCCGTACCTTTTATGGTGTGAACCTGCCTATTTAACATCTAACCACTCCCTAAATAAACTCCTGGGTATTTATATTCCTCGGCCGTTGTCACAGCAGCATAATTTACGGTATACGTATTCAATTGGAATGAAGGTTTCCTTGTAAAGGTGCCGTTAACACAATGTTTAACATCCAAAAACTTTTCTGAATCAGCACACCAGGATGTTATTAACTTCGAATAAAGCTGAAGGTATACGGAATCACGTTCATTCGCTATAGTCCGGTAAACTACACAGTACTTTTGAACAAAGCTATAGGGCCAATAGTAATAACAATGCAAAAACCGATTCATTCAGTTCATAGGATGAAATGTACTGCGCAGAAGGTGATATGGAACACCATCATTTGCTTTTTTGCAGTCCAAGAATATACATTCAACCACTTTAAGCTTATCTATTGCAAGAGCCAAATCGTGCGTGAACTCAACAATCTGCGTTGAACAAGAAAATCCTGACAAAATCCGTGTTTGCCAGGATGCTGGCGATTATGTTTAACCAAATGAATCATATCCCAAGAGTAGCTAAGCTCACCTTCGAACATCGGAACTAAATTAACAGCTAGGCTTCGTCAGTGACAAGGCTCTGTTGTTATCGCAAATTTAAAATAATTTTTTTTCTAAATAGGCAGTCGTAAAATCCCATGAAGTAACATAGTGCAGGGCATGAAGTTGATCCTACCAATGCACGAGCGAGTCTCTTCTACGTTTATCACCAGAAACATAGTGCAACATTGCTTGTCGCAGTTTAATTGTAAGCAGAATAACTTGCGCTTTTGCTCGCACTTGCCTTTATTTGGTGGGGAGTCCTTGACATGGTGGCGGTTTAGCTCCTGCGTGGTGGCCGCGTGCTCGACGCCCTTGAAGTCCAGCTATTTTGGTGAACCATCTCCATCTCGAATCGGACATCTCTTCCGGGTCGATGTCTCCAATGTTCTCCATTTCTTGAGGGGGCCAATAGCCTCGAGCTGATGCGTCGACGAAGCCGGCGGCAGAGGCGAGGTAGCGGCGATGACTGGCGAGGCTTAGCTCACCCGTCGGTGTGGCACAGTCTTCTTGTGGCAATAAATGACATTTCGATGGCCTAAAAGATTCCCTGCTAATGTCCAGTGAGTCCTTGCACCTTACCCGTTCACCGAGAACACTCATTACTGTTTGACAAACGATGTTCGTTCATTTAAAACGGAGAAACACGGAGCGGATGAAAAACGCGTCCCCGTCGTTCGGCTCCCTAATGGCTTTTTCTCCCCACCCCAGGAAAAAACCGGTCGGTCTCCTTCCAAACACGTCTGCGCATGAATTTTCGCCGCCCAGGCGCGTGCCGTTGTTCTGCTGTATGCAGTTTGCCGAAAAAATGACGTATAACCAGTTACCTTACGTAGGCCGGTCTCCTCTTGAACACCGGTTGCCAAATATTCTGTGGCTATTCGCTTGCCGTAATTCAGCCGAGGAAAGCTAACCGAATGAAAAACGTATATTCTGGGGCCGTACGTCGGCCGGTATTCTTCATAACACTGGTTGCCCGAAGAAAACGAATATTCTACCGCCGGACGCGCGGTTCACCGTTGAAACGAGTGCACGGCAGCCGCGCTCCGGCGGGTCTCCTTTCGAACACCAACTGCCGCAAGAATACGCATATTCTGTGGCCGGTCGCTTGCCGTCTTCGGCCGATTACCGCTTCCCGAAGAAAAAACGGATGCCCTAAGGCCGTACTTCGGCCGTTCTCTTTCTCAACATCGGCAGCCGTAAGAGAACTGAATATCTGGCAGCCGGTTAGCTGCCGTTGTGCGTCCGGACACGGGCGGACGGAAAAATACCGAAGCGCTGGTTGCCGAATGTTGGCCCTTCAACGCATGATCAGTGGCTGCCAGAACCTGGATGCTGGCCGGACATGCCAGAAAGCGGCCATATACGGGCCGGTCTGGGGCCACACTTTCTGTGCCGCCTGGGTTGTTTTTCTTTCGCCGCGTGAGGCCGGGTATAAAAGGAGTGCCCGTGCGTACACTAAAACAGTATTGTTGGAATGTTGTGATGTCATGGATGCCTTTGTTCATGCGTACATCGCCATTGGCGACTTGCGTCTGGGAAGACTCCAGTGGGCTCCCGAGTTTTCTCGAATCTTCGTGTTCCTCCTTAAATGGGCTCGCCTACACCGAAGCAACACTTCATAGGTAGCCACATCGCCTATGGTGTAGCGGTGCATCCTCCGGCCAGTCGGTGGATATCGGTGGACTTCAAGTGTTACATATGCATCGAACTGTTTATGTTCTACGTTGAAACATTCTTTTTAGTACTCGTTTGTGTCTTTTCAAAATACCTACAGCGGAAAAAGAAGCAAAAGCAGGATAAAAACGACGGGACTTTATTTCTTTTCGCGCTGTATGTATTTTAATAGCAGCTAACAACTCGCCCAACAGTACACATTGTTAAATGTTCGTGTCATTGTGTAAAGTTTAACGCTCTCGCATTTGCGTTATTTTTCTAACGTCTTGTAATATTTCATACTCTTGCACCTTCGCAGTGACTCGCTTGTTGAGAGATAAGCCCGTCTTTGTTTGTTGGTCGATTTACGGCTCTGTCTCGTTGAGGCAACTCATGAGACGGCCAGCCCCTCGTACACGGTGCCCTGTTGGGTCACCGGGTTTGTTTCCTCGAAAGAATTGACTCCCCCATCTTCGAGGCAGCTCTCCGAATTAGCAAACGTGACATTTGTCCATCTTTGTTTTCTTAGAAATTGTGGACTCCTGCATAAGTCTGTATCGGTCGTGGTTTGAGCGACCAAAGGTATTGAGAATGTCCCGTCTAGTTTATCTTATGTTCGAACTGTACTTGCGTGCTCAACATGGTACCGCTGTTTGCATCTCATTTTCCTCAGCCAGAAAGTTCAAGTTGATAGCTAAGCCTTTCGCAGGTGAGAAATTAATTGATTGATTGATTGTAGGGTTTAACGCACCGCCTCAACGCAGGCGATGAGGCGCGCCGTAGTGGAGGGCTCCGTGTTAATTTTGACCACTTGGGGATCTTTAACGTGTGCCCAAATCTGGTACACACGGGCGTTTTCGCTTTTCGCCTCCATCAGAAAAGCGGCCGCCACGGCCGGGATTCGCACCCGCGACGGGAAAGAAATTAAGAGTCATTTACAAAGGTAATACTTACGGGCCTTCCTTTTCCCAGTCTCCATGAAATTCCACATAGCTTCCTACGCCTAATTTCATTTTCTTGTGATCGTACCGATATCTCGGCTGTAAAGAAAAAAAATCATACAATAGCGCAGGTTATATGTTGCCAGGCTTCAAAGCTGGCGTTCGCAAACCCGCATCAGTGCTGAAAAATTACTTTGTTTGAAACCACGTGTAACCAAAGATGCACAAGGCCATCCTGGGCTAGTACAGATTCCCATCATACCTAAGCCCAACTTACAAATTAGTGTTCAAATTTCCTACAAAGTCTCGCATCTGATAACCAAGCTCAAATATTTCACTCGCGACTCAAAGGTATTCCTTATGTTAATAACAGCTACACAACAGTTACAGACGTATTCTTCCAGAACGACAAGGCAAATGTGTAGTCAGATAGTCGGTAATTTTATCTCTAAGCGTCAGTGATGGACTTATTAACATTCTGTTGACTGAGTTTGATATTTGGTATTACACTGACCAAATGTTCCAACCTTATTTCAAGCAATCATCTCTGCATGAAATAAGCAAATACAGGAGCGACCGCCATTTTTTAAATATGATTATCTTTCTTGGGTACTTAAACCACCCTACATTTGGGTCAGCCCGTCTGTGTCTCTCTATATCTGTCTCTCGAATCAGGCACATGGCCCAGAAGATAAACAAATTCTGAAACGAGCAGTTTATAGACTCAAAAGCACTCTAAGCCTCAATATCTGCTACTATACTTCACACTTGTCAACATTGCAAAGCGGAAAGAAAATATTAGGCATATTTATAGCGGAATATGAATACAGTAATGCGTAACTGATGCTTGAGAGGGTTCTTTTTGTTGAAAATGATGCCGATCTAATATTACCGATAGCAATAAAAAAATACGCCTTCTAAACCACACTTTTACTTGAAACACGAAAACAGCTCGTACCAGAGCCTGGGCCTCACGGCAACATTTCAAATGCAACAGTGGCGAAAGTGCCGCACGAGATAGGCAGAGCCTAACTGCCACTGAGATGACGCAGGACGCCGCAGCTGCTGCGTTAGCCTAAGCTAAGCCGCCCCCCCCCCCCCCACGAAGACAATGGAACGGGACACAAGCTACACCAACTCCAGCGTCCTAGTTTATTGGTCACATTTATTGGAGAAGAAGTAACGGCAAAAGCAGCAGCAGCTATCGTCATGGATTTCGAGGAAGTTCACGAAGTGAGTGACCACGAAACGGCGGTAAACAACCACTCTGGAGAGCTACAAGAGCTCCATGGTGAGCGGTCCACACAGCTACATGCACATAACGCTGTGACAGAGGTGAGCACCCTTGCACGTGCCGGGGCTAATGACTTGCCTAGTGGATATGGAAAACTACTCTCTCCGCTAACAAAGGTGGACATAGTGAGACCACGTAAATAGCCGCCAGTCAGACATTACACGACAGCTTTAATCCCACAAGCTAACTTAGTCGTCTGTGGACGAGAAGGAGCAGCAAAACTTTATGTTACAAGAATAGAGTTTGGGCCTGTGACCCTGTGCAAAAGTGCAGCCCCTATTCTGGGACCCCATTGGTCCAGGCCACCACTCTCGCCTGTTTAGCTAGAGCCGTTTGGGTCACCAGCCCTGCCAAATTGAGCAAGACGGTCTCCCATGCATCTCTGGTAGGAAATGGGTTACAGTATAAAACTGGATTTTTATACCCCCACACCAGGTGCAAGGTATCGGACACCTCACCGCAGTGCGTGCACCACCCATCTTTTCCACGATCGCAATGCTTTGCTACTGCAGGGCACAAAAACTTGTTCCTCTGCAGGCGCCGTACTATTCGCTCACCGACCTTGCTTACACCTTTTGCAGGGGCTGAAAAAAGCCGGCAGTTATTGCAGTATTTTTAACGATTTCTGGAAAACCGCACAAGCTGTTTCCTTGTCTCCAAACTGGGAAGACTAGGTGAGGCGCGCGGTGGGTAAGCGCTCGGGCAGCCGCATTCGTGGCCTCGGTATCGCTTAGGCCCTCATGGCTCGGTGAGCACTCAATTTCTTTAGTTGTTTTCATATCATTTCATTTATTGCACCCTCAGGGCTTTACAGCATTGCAGAGGGGAGCGGGCACTGACGAACAGTGTACAAGATACAAAAACACATTTTCAAACAAGAGCCAACTAACATCAAAATGCAACTGTTCTCAGTACATAATTCAATAACAAGCAAATAACAAAAGTCAGCCTGTTACACTGTCAATGCAAAATAGATTATGAAGCGCTCTTTTGAAACTTCAAGGATCGGCAATGGATGCAAGTGATTATGGGAGGTGATTTGAACTGCATGGCAGCGATCATACCCCGACTTATATTTCAGTAGATGGTCTCTCGGTCTCTCGTCCACAGCGTCTGATTCCCTCCTCTGACTGTGAGGCATTTAGAACTGTGATGGAGGAAGCCGTGGACTCGGTGAGCTCATGTGAAGCCTTCATGGACACTTTGTCAAGAGCTCGAAAGTCAAGCAGCCAAGTATTGCGGCTTCCGCATAGATACACCGCCGCCGACTCGGAGTATGAGAGGCTTCGCGCAGTGCGTCGAAGAGCAATAAGACGAGCGCGCCGGACACAAGTGCCTGAAGATATCCGTGCGTCAAGACGAACCCAGAAGGCGATTTGAAAGCATATGAATAAGCTCGCCAAGAGTGAGTGGGAGTCCTTCGGCTCCAAGCTGGAACCCCGGAAGGCGGTCTCCAGAATATGGCTCATGCTCCGAAGTTTGCGGACCCCGCAGGTTCAACTGCACCCGTTCAAATCTATCTCACTGAGCACGAACACCAGTGACCTCCAAGAATTACAGCGGCGCCAGCAGCTCTTCTTCCGCCACACTCTCCCCCCAACGAGGGACGCTCAGGCCCGGTGTCCCCAATGAACGAGCCATTCTCCATGGCAGAGTTGCTCGCTGCACTGGCTTCTGTCAAGAAATCCAGCTGTCCAGGCCCGGATGACATCACCTACACAACCCTCTCGCACCTAGGTGAAAAGGGAAGAAGTTGCCTCCTGCATGCCTTCAATGTTTCGTGGGAAACTGGTCGTCTAGAGCCAAAGTGGAAACACGCTCGCCTTGTCCCAGTCCTAAAGCCAGGTAAAGTTCCAACCACCATCGAGTCTTACCGACCCATAGCGCTCCTGAGTTGTGTCGGGAAACTGATGGAAAAGATGGTGCTGCTCCGCTTGGACTGGGATTTGACAATCTGAAATATATACCCGGCACAGATGTCTTGTTTCCGCAAGGGTCGTAGCAGCCTCGACAACGTCATCGCCCTTGCAAATAGCACAAGAGAAGCAAAGTGTCGGCGGAACATTGCTGTTGCCATGTTCCTCGACATCAAGTCAGCGTATGACTGCGTCGAGCATCAATCCATCCGCTCGGCGCTGAAGCCTTTAGGCATCAGGGGCCGCATGTGCGCATGGCTATCGGACTACCTCTCCGATAGGTATGTGTACATGTCTACCGACATGGGCGACTCATCGCTACATCAGGTGACCCGAGGTTTTCCCCAGGGTGGGGTGCTGAGCCCTACACTCTTCAACATCGCCATAGTTGGCCTGGAAAGGCTTGTGCATATGGAGTTCTGGGCGCAATAGGCGAGTGTTACGGCCAAGACTGCAGCGAGCAATTGACTCTATTGCGGCATTTCTGGCATCTAGAGAATTAGTGATTTCAGGGAATAAGTGTGCGTGACCTTACACGCTACGGCCTCACTGTTGGAGGGACCGCAATTCCATACGTCCCGACCCACAAGTTCTTTGGAGTGACAATTGATAGTAATCTCACCTGGTCGCCACATGTTCGCCACCTCAAGGACAAGATTACTTCGTTCGCCCGCATATTCCGCATGCTCCCCACCAACACTGGCGGTTGTTCAGTCAATGCTCGTCTACGGGTATGCAAAGCGCTTTGCGTTGGCCTGATCATTCTATCCAAAGGATCTGTCAAAGTGCTGGAGAGCATGCAAGCACAAGTCCTGCGGGTCTACATTGGCGTTCCAAGGACAACCTCTACCATCGGAACGCTAACAGAATGCAGGCAGCTCTCCCCACTTGCTCTAAGCACGCAGGAGTTGCTTCGTGCGCGTCTGCGGGTTGTGGCAAGACAGCGGGGCCATCCTCTAGCGACGAGCTGGGCCAAATAAGTGCGTGAATTTCTGCCAAAGTTGTATCAAGAGCCTTATCCTCCTGAGCACCCGCCCTGGATGCTCCTGCCCATAGCAGTCACGACTACTGTGGCCGGTATCACGAGGAAGGAGTATATTCCGGCTCCCGCACTAAAGTTCCTCGCTCTGGGCTACATGTCGCGGATATAGAGACCACACATGTGTACACTGATAGGTCGGTCTCATCAACATCATCCACTATCGGGGTTGGGATACCGTCATCCCGTACTACCATCAGTGCCATGCTCAGTCACAGAACGTCAACTACGGCTACCGAACTTGCAGCTCTCAGGGTGGCTTTCCCTCATATCGTCAAGCAACCCGCTCGAGAGTGGGCCATCTTCACAGACTCAAGGGCTGCCCTTCAATGTCTAGCATCTTTTGCAAAAGACCAGCTTGTGTGTGACATACACGCTTTACATCTCCAAGCACCATCACATTGCCCTTAAGTGGATTCCACCCCATTGTGCCATAACTGGCAATGTGAAGGCGGGCATTGCTGCATCCGTTGCGGATAAGCATCGTGCATCGGAAATAGCTATACCATTCTCAAGGAAAAATGCATCTATACTTGCATCCAGCGTGGCATGGAACATGCAGCGTGCAGCCTGGGATGACGCATAACGTCATTACGCGCCGTTATCTTTCATCGATCCCAACTGCAAATTTAAAATGCCACCACGACTCTCCAAGCGGGTACAAGCAATTCTGCATCGCATGCGGTTGAATGTCGCATACACGCGCAACTTCCTCTTCAATATAAAACAGGCTACGTCGCCACTCTGCCCGCACTGTGATGTGCGAGAAACCCTGCAGCACCTGCGCTGTGAATGTGGTCGATTCAGTGCTCAAAGAGTATCCCTCGCAGTGACTTTGGGACTGCGGCTATCCGTGGACATGCAGCTAAAGGACGTTTTAGGACAATGGGCTTGTCCCAAACGTGGTTTACATGCTACCAAAGCTCTGATAGAGTACCTGCAACACACAGGTCTAGACCAGTCGCTGTGAATAACTCGCCGTATATGTACGCATCAATTCCTTGAACTTCATCGCCATCATCTTCATCACGTCATCAACTGGCGTAGCAAGTTAGGCCTTTTAGCCCAGCTAACGTCGCCAGACTGCATTAAAGATCGCTCTCGCTCTCTCTCTCTCTCTCCATTCCTGACACGTGTTAGGCAAGAATGAAGGAAATATGTTGACGTCCGGCAGCGAGATACGGCAACTTTCTGCGCAGGGTCAGTGCGATTTGACACATAAGATGGTGGGGTTATCAAAAGTTAACGAAGAAGGAAGTTGTTGTGATAAATTTTGTGGAAAAGTACCGGCCGAGATATCTTACGGCGAGTAGCAAGCAGTAGAATGGCAAGAATCGATTTCATGTTTGTAACGCTAGCCGCTCGGCGATAATCAGATAATATAAACCTTACGGCACGATTTTGGTTCCTCTCGAGTTCGCTAACTAGAGTGGTATTGCCAGGGTCCCATATAGATGAAGCACATTCCAAATGTGGACGAACGTAGGTAGTATAAAGCAGCTTTTTTAGATCCACAGGGGCTGTGAAAGAATTTCTTCTCAGGAATCCTAAGACCCCGTTTGCTTTACATGTAGCAGATGTGATGTGATGTTTCCAAGATAGGTTGTTAGATATATGGACACCAAGGTACTTGTAGGAAGGGACGGAATCGAGTTTGGTTGTGTTAAGGAGGTAACTTGGACATGCGGCGTTGTTACGAGATGCGCGCATAGACTTACAGTTGGAGACATTTAATTCCGTTTGCCATAATTTACACCAGTTAGGTACTTTGGTTAGATCTTCTTGGAGAATAGCGACATCATCATTATTGTACATTGGGAGATAAATTACACAATCATCCGCGAATAGGCATATGTTTGATATGATACTATTAGGTAAGTCGTTAATATAAATAAGGAACAGTAAAGGCCCCAGGACAGACCCTTGTGGGACACCGGAAAGTACTGGTTTAGTAGAAGAATCGAAATTATTGGCTGATACAAATTGCGAACGGTTAGTAAGAAAGCCAGGAATCCAAGCAAGCACATATGAGTCAATGTTTAATAGGCTGAGTTTGTGTAAGAGCAAGGAGTGAGCTACTTTATCAAAGGCTTTGCTGAAATCAAGGAACACGCATTCACTTATTGTTTCGCAGTCGAGAGATATGTGCAAATTATTGGGAAATAGTAGTAGCAGGGTTTCGCAGAAGAATTGTTTCCGGAACCCATGTGTAGCAGCTGTAAAAAAATTATGTTCTTGAAGAAACTTGATAAGGTGAGTGGCGATGATATGTTCCAAAAGTTTGCATGGCACAGATGCAAGCGAGATTGGACGAAAGTTAAGTGGATCATGGATTTCCCCCGACTTATGAATTGGGACCACCGTGTTTATTAACCAGTCGTTAGGAAGCTCAGCCGTAAGAAGTGACTGTGTAAATATTCGTTCAAGAATAATAGCAGAATACTCGGCCGTATTTTTCAAGAATGTTGTGGTGATGCCGTAACAGCCACAAGCAGATGAAACCTTCAGTTTGTCGATGACAGACCATATTCCTTCTGAGCTAACAACTATGATATCCATTAAAGGAAACTTTGATGGATTTGAGGGAATTGTTTTGTTAGTAGTGGCTGGTTCAGAGAACGTTTAACGAAGGTACGGTTAAGTAAAGATGCATACTCATTATCCGGGACTACATTGCCTTGAAATATTCAAGGCAGTTTGTTATGCTCACCTCACAATGTTCCAAAATCGTTTAGGTATATTTTGCAGTATAGAGGGCAAAGTACAGTTAAAAAAGGTAAGTTTAGCAACTTTGAGCTTGCTTAGATACGTTAGCAGCTGCAACTTTGTATACTGACCATCGAGCCGAAGACGGGGACGACGTTGCAGCTTTAAACAGTCTTTTCTTGCGGTTAGAGAGCCGATTTAAGTGTCGATTCTACCAAGGGGAATTAGCATTGCAGCACACCTTTCTTAGTGGAAACATATTTATTTGTTAATTCCACGATTTTATTTTTAAACAAATTCCAGTTTTCTTTTACAGTGCGTTCAAAGCTTGCAGAAAAGAACGAGTACAAAAAAGAACACAAATCGTTATTTATTGCTTTAAAGTCGGCTTTGTTATAATCTCGGATCATTTTGAAACGACTAGGTGAGCGCAGGGGTGGAAGCGATACCGAGAAGTGGAATATGTCATGATCGCTGAAACCAGGCATCAATGTTGTCGGGGACACAAGATCTGGAGATGACATGAACAAAAAATCTAAGAGTGATGATGAAGTCGAAGTGACACGCGTCGGATACTGCACTAGTTGTGATAGCCCAAAATCACTACAAATTGAAGAAAAATGAAGAGATTCGGATGCCGTTGCGATAGAGCACTGATACGCGTCTGGCCATTGAATGTCGGGAAAGTTGAAATCGCCTAAAGGAATAACAGTTGCGCCAGGGAAACTTACAGTGATCTGATTCAAGCAGTCGTGAAATGGTTCACAAAAGTTTGGCGGGCTGGATGGTGGTCGATAACAGAATCCAAATATTACCTTTTTAAATCCGGTATGAATAAAACACCATGTCCATTAAATGTCAGTAAGAATAGGAACAGAGAAGCATTCAATTGAATCTTGGACCGCGAGTAGAACACCCCCACCTCGACGCTGAAATGTGTCACAGTGAAACACCTTGTACTGTTCTGCGCATTGAAATATTTCATCATCTGAGACTGAGCTGGACAACCACGTTTGAGTTAGAGCGACCACATCAGCGTCACAATCATTCATCAAGGCACACAAGTCACCACTTTTAGAAAAAAAGGCTGCGTATGTTAGTGCTTAATAGCTTAACACCACTAACCTAATAAATACCCTAGTTATTTATTATTTATTTATTAAATTATACTTATTACCACTAACCTCCTGCGTTCCCCTAACTTACAGCACTGGACGGCGTACGGCCTGACCGAAGTCTACGAGGGGACGCAGCCTGGGCAACATATGCGGTGTTACTTGCGGCACCACTGGAGCTACTGCGCGAGCAGTTACTTGTAAGGTCGGGAGGACCTGTGCTATTACCTATGTTATTACTTGGCGACGAACATTTATCTGTAGCATTACCGATAATAACCACTGCTTTAGTGGTGTTATCGTCGCCAAAGCATTTTCCATTGGCAAAGAGTTTTGTGTGACGATGATTGAACAGAACTTGTAATGCCTTACCATACTCGTACAAAATTTGTGTGGCGTCCCGCGTAGTTCGGCAGCGGTTCCCGCGCCCCGCGTAGTTCGTCCCTCTGTTCGGCAGCGGTGCGCTTTGGACGCGGCACTGATTCATGCGCTCTTTGCAGTTCCTGCAACACGTGGCCTCTTTCCGCAAGAAAAGCTGCCCTTCCACCGGCTGCTGGCAAGACCCGGCTAACACCTGTTTCAACATCGCCTTATCAACGGACTCGGAAAGCACCGGCACGCCACAAGCAGGACTGCGCAGGACAGGACACAGGTGCCACTGGACGACGTACGACGGCCCAGCCTTCTGTTCGGCAGCGGTGCGCTTTGGACGCGGCACTGATTCTTGCGCTCTTAGTAGGTGAGAGTCCTCATTGTGTAGTGACGGTGCCAATTTTGAGCGCATTGCCGCCGAACCCAGCATTGATCTTGATGTATTGATGAGCTGGTGTATTGAAGGGTTGATAAGGTTGTGCTTGCGCATTCGGAACTGCGATATTTTTGACGCGATGAGCAAAGAAATGAAGGAAATGCAAAAGGCCCTTGAAGACCTCAAACTAGAGTTAAGCGCTGACCTTCGAACCCTAAAGGACAGTGTAAAACATTGTAAAGACAGCTGCGATGGCATAAACGACATTAGGACTGAATTGAAGGATATTCGGAAGGAACTGCTACGCTCTCGCGGCAAAATGAAGAACTTCGCGCAGAAAACGGCGGGCTCAGTGTTAGAATCGAAGAAATCGAGCAGCACTCGCGATCTAACAACTTGGAAATAAAGGGAGTGCCGGACGATGGTGACGCAATAGATGTGCTCAAAAGAATTGGAAGCCACGTACACGAGCCGATAGCAGACTCAGATATCGACGTATGCCACCATGTGCCAACTTTTCGACCGAATGAAAAGAATATAATCGTGCGCTTTGTTCAGCGATCGAAGCGAGATAGCTTCCTTCAGAAATGTAGGACGCAGGAAACCACAACGACCAACCTTGACTAGCGGTAACAGCACGGCAGTGCACGTGAACAAGCACCTTACCCCATCTAATAAGAAACTGCTCGGCGCAACGGTTGCCCGAAAAAAACTGTCGGCTGGAAGTTCGTCTGGACCGCTGGGGGGAAGGTCTTTGCTAGAAAGGATGAGGACTCACGTGCTCTCAGCATCGCATGGTGAGCGACATTGAAAAGATGACAAACTGAGCAAGAATAAATACCCCGATAGCGTTCTCCCCCTGAAATGGCCACTATAGAAACAGGTTGTTGCTATTATGATCATGAGACTTTCAACAAAAAATTTGGTGAAAAAAGAGGAGGTTTTCAGGCACTGCGTGTAAACATGCGAAGTATAAAAAATAAGAAGGATGATCTAGGAATCCGCTTGAGTTCTTTCACTACTGAGTTTGATGCAATCGGGCTTACGGATACTTGGCTGACAGATGCAGACCTCACGCCCCACCTCAAAGGCTACAGGAATGTAACCCTCAACAGAATAAATAAAACAGGCGGCGGTGTAATGATATATCTCAAAAGTAATCTACAATTTCGGGTTATTGATGATGTAACCAGAAGCAATGGAAACGTGGAAATTTTATTTATTGTAACATCTAATGTTGTTATTGGCGCCTTGTATAGGCCACCCTCCGGAATTGTGTGTGAATTTACATTTCTTTAAAGCGCATTTTATTGTCATCATCCTAAGAAAGTACTGTTAATGATTCTTGGAGATAATAACATTGATGTCATGTCGGAAAGCCGTCCTGCAAGGGAGTTTAGAGATATTATCAACGCACATGCCTGTAATAACGTGATCAACATACCAACTAGAATCACCACTAGCACCGCCAAATACATGTCTTGATATTTGCATATAGATATTGAGAATGTTTCAGCAGGTGTTCTGCTAAATGATATTAGCGACCACCTACCAATTTCCTGCCTCGGGCACTTGACAATTAAAAATAATTCCTAAAAAAAACGTGCTAAGTTTTGGTTACGACGTATGCAAGAGGAATCATTAAGCCACTTCCTTTGCCTCATAGAACCAGTAAATTGGAGTTATGTATATGCAGACGACTGCCCAAAACGCGCATACAAATCATTTATTACGAAGTTTCAGGGATGGTATCACTGTGTTTTCCATCTTAAAGAATGCAAAGCACAACACAAAAAGATTAGAACGCGCTGGATAGCATTAGAACTATATAAAAGAGTCAAAGAAAAAGATAGGATGTTTCATAATTTCCTGCAGAAGCGTGATTCTGAATTATTCTCCGAGTTTAGAAAAGTACAGAAAAAGGTAAATTCTGATTTACGAAAGGCTAAGAGCGATTACTATCAGGGCAATTTTTTTAACGTACGAGGGGACCATAAGAAATTGTGGGATAACGTTAACGACTTATTGAACAGCAAGCAACAGCATGGCTCTGTGCAAGAAACAAATTTAAACTCTCGGCATGTCACTGGGGAAGAACTCTCAAAAAACAATGAATAGGCATTTTATAAGCGTTGGGAAATACAATGGACAAATTCAAAGCCCAGATTACCCTATCGAATGCAATAAACTCCAAGACTCAATTTTTCTTTTACCAGCTACATTTGTTGAAATTGATAGTATAATTCACAGCCTTGATAATGATGTAGCCGCTGGAGTTGACGGAATAAAATCCTTACCATTAAAGTATACGTCCCATATCATTAGCCCAGTATTAACACGCATAATAAACAAGATGCTGGAGACAGGCGACTTCCCTGATGAATTAAAGATAGCCAAAGTCACCCCCGCTTACAAAGGAGCCGGAGAAGCCGACATTAATAATTATAGGCCTATTTCAGTTCTTCCAATTTGTCAAAAACATTTGAAAGGACTATTGTTTATAGGTTGAGTCACTGCTTTGAAAAACATCAAATAATAAGCGAATCTCAATATCGCTTCCAGAAAAATAAGTTTACTGAACTAGCTCTCGTGCACATTAAGGAAAAATAATCGAAAATATTGAAAATAAATTACTCACGATTGGAATTTTTCTGGATTTGCGAAAAACCTTCGATACTGTGCAACATGACATTTTATTAAGAAAACTTCAGGCAACAGGCGTACGGGGAATAGCTATAACCTTATTTAGAAATTACATCACAAACCGATACCAGTATGTTCAGATAGACAATCAAACCTCCTCCAAAATGAAAATACAATACGGCATTACGCAGGGCTCCATATTCGAAACTATTATTGCATTATTCTTTATGATGTTGCTTTGGATGTAAAGATCCGCAAAGCTGAACTGTTCATTATGTTCTGAATGTATGTATTGAATGGTGTAAAGGCAGCTAGGCCCCGTCAGGCATTTCTTGCCTTTAGCCTCGGTGCCCTCTTAGGCAGTGTCTGAGAAAAATAAATATAAAAAAAGTCCTCGCTCCTACTAATATCGCTGCCTTTTAGTAAGAAGCGTTCATCACAGACAGTTTCTTTTGTTTTGTAGGCCGCAAATTTTACCACAAGTGGACGGTTCCGGCTACTAGTGAAATTGCCAATTCTGCGAGCACGAGCGATGCAATCGGACGATATAGTAGAAGAAAACGTGAGAACTTTTTTTCCCGATATTTCCGGAGTTTCGGAGACGCCATCTGTAATCCCAAGAAACGAAAGGTTTTTCCTACGCGAGAGGTCCTCGATGTCATCAAGACGTGTTCGCAGCATGTTCGTTTCAGTTTGAACGCGTTCGAAAACAGCCCGTGTGGCATGAAGGTGCTCCTACCAGCTGTCAAGGAAAGCTAATTGGCTTTCAACAGACCTCAATCGCTTGCCGATGTCAGCGATCTGGCTTGTAGCTGCTATCTGTTGTTTTTTAAGTTCAGATATGTCATTGGACATATGTGTTGCCTCAATTCTAATAGATCGTGCGTTCATTTCCTTAAGCATTTTGGTATTTTCTTCCAGCGAATCAAGGTCAAATCCAGGGATTTGCTCCACATCGCTACACATTACCAAAGCTAAGGCACAGAACAGTTCCAGCAATGCTTCTGGGCATGGAAGCACACTAGAAATCGATCGTCAGTTTGGAAGCATGCATGAGGAAGTTGTCTCAAGTAACAAACATGCGAACAAACTAGGAACCACGGTAAGAGCATGCTCGCTTGGTGCCTCCATGCCCACTGGTGAAGAGTAGCGTGCGTCCTAGATTTGTAGGGCGCGGCGGAGCCGCTGTAGACCCTGTCGATGTCGATCCAGCTGGATAGCTCGCAACGATGTCCGCTTCCGTTGGAAGCGCGGCAGGACGATGGGGCTAGAGCGGCATCGTAACTTGGTCAAATGGGGCAATAGGCGGATAGCGGTGATGCCGTCGAAGAAACACGTAGCACGGAGGCTGCCAAGGCTGACACCCATGTGGCTATCGCCACTCAATCCACCATGTTGGAAGCTGTCTGCGCAGGCGCCAATAGTCTGCGAACAAACAAGGAACCACGGTAAGAGCATTGCTCGCGAAGGGCCTGCATGCCCACTGGTGAAGAGTAGGGTGCGTCCTAGATTTGTAGGGCGTGGCGGAGCCGCTGTAGAACCTGTCGATGTCGATCCAGCTGGATAGCTCGAAACGATGTCCGCATGCGTTGGAAGAGCGGCAGGAAGATAGGCCTCGAGCGGCATCGTAACTTGGTCAAATGGGGCAATAGACGGATAGCGGTGATGCCGTCGAAGAAACACGTAGCACGGGGGCTGCCAAGGCTGACACCCATGTGGCTATCGCAACTCAATCCACCGGGCTGGAAGCTGTCTGCGCAGGCGCCAATAGTCTGCGAGCAAACGAGGAACCACAGTAAGAGCATTGCTCGCTTAGTGCCTGCATGCCCACTGGTGAAGAGTGAGGTGCGTCCTAGATTTGTAGGGCGTGGCGGAGCCGCTGTAGAACCTGTCGATGTCGATCCAGCTGGATAGCCCGCAACTATGTCCGCTTCCGTTGAAAGCGCGGCAGGACGATCTGGCTCAAGCGCCTTCGGTAACTTGGTCAAATGGGGCAATAGGCGGATAGCGGTGATGACGACGAAGAAACACGTAGCACGGGGGCTGCCAAGGCTGACACCCATGTGGCTATCGCAACTCAATCCACCGGGCTGGAAGCTGTCTGCGCAGGCGCCAATAGTCTGCGAGCAAACGAGGAACCACGGTAAGAGCATTGCTCGCTTAGTGCCTGCATGCCCACTGGTGAAGAGTAGGGTGCGTCCTAGAATTGTAGGGCGTGGCGGAGCCGCTGTAGAACCTGTCGATGTCGATCCAGCTGGATAGCCCGCAACTATTTCCGCTTCCGTTGAAAGCGCGGCAGGACGATCTGGCTCAAGCGCCTTCGGTAACTTGGTCAAATGGGGCAATAGGCGGATAGCGGTAATGACGACGAAGAAACACGTAGCACGGGGGCTGCCAAGGCTGACACCCATGTTGCTATCGCCACTCAATCCACCGGGCTTGAAGGTGTCTGCGCAGCCGCAAATAGTCTGCGAGCAAACGAGGAACCACGGTAAGAGCATTGCTCGCTTAGTGCCTGCATGCCCACTGGTGAAGAGTAGGGTGCGTCCTAGAATTGTAGGGCGTGGCGGAGCCGCTGTAGAACCTGTCGATGTCGATCCAGCTGGATAGCCCGCAACTATGTCCGCTTCCGTTGAAGGCGCGGCAGGACGATCTGGCTCAAGCGCCTTCGGTAACTTGGTCAAATGGGGCAATAGGCGGATAGCGGTGATGACGACGAAGAAACACGTAGCACGGGGGCTGCCAAGGCTGACACCCGTGTTGCTATCGCCACTCAATCAACCGGGCTTGAAGGTGTCTGCGCAGCCGCCAATAGTCTGCGAGCAAACGAGGAACCACGGTAAGAGCATTGCTCGCTTAGTGCCTGCATGCCCACTGGTGAAGAGTAGGGTGCGTCCTAGATTTGTAGGGCGTGGCGGTGCCGCTGTAGAACCTGTCGATGTCGATCCAGCTGGATAGCTCGAAACGATGTCCGCTTGCATTGGAAGCGCGGCAGGAAGATAGGCCTCGAGCGGCATCGTAACTTGGTCAAATGGGGCAATAGACGGATAGCGGTGATGCCGTCGAAGAAACACGTAGCACGGGGCCTGCCAAGGCTGACACCCATGTGGCTATCGCAACTCAATCCACCGGGCTGGAAGCTGTCTGTGCAGGCGCCAATAGTCTGCGAGCAAACGAGGAACCACAATAAGAGCATTGCTCGCTTAGTGCCTGCATCCCCACTGGTGAAGAGTGAGGTGCGTCCTAGATTTGTATGGCGTGGCGGAGCCGCTGTAGAACCTGTCGATGTCGATCCAGCTGGATAGCCCGCAACTATTTCCGCTTCCGTTGAAAGCGCGGCAGGACGATCTGGCTCAAGCGCCTTCGGTAACTTGGTCAAATGGGGCAATAGGCGGATAGCGGTAATGACGACGAAGAAACACGTAGCACGGGGGCTGCCAAGGCTGACACCCATGTTGCTATCGCCACTCAATCCACCGGGCTTGAAGGTGTCTGCGCAGCCGCCAATAGTCTGCGAGCAAACGAGGAACCACGGTAAGAGCATTGCTCGCTTAGTGCCTGCATGCCCACTGGTGAAGAGTAGGGTGCGTCCTAGATTTGTAGGGCGTGGCGGTGCCGCTGTAGAACCTGTCGATGTCGATCCAGCTGGATAGCTCGAAACGATGTCCGCTTGCATTGGAAGCGCGGCAGGAAGATAGGCCTCGAGCGGCATCGTAACTTGGTCAAATGGGGCAATAGACGGATAGCGGTGATGCCGTCGAAGAAACACGTAGCACGGGGCCTGCCAAGGCTGACACCCATGTGGCTATCGCAACTCAATCCACCGGGCTGGAAGCTGTCTGTGCAGGCGCCAATAGTCTGCGAGCAAACGAGGAACCACAGTAAGAGCATTGCTCGCTTAGTGCCTGCATCCCCACTGGTGAAGAGTGAGGTGCGTCCTAGATTTGTATGGCGTGGCGGAGCCGCTGTAGAACCTGTCGATGTCGATCCAGCTGGATAGCCCGCAACTATTTCCGCTTCCGTTGAAAGCGCGGCAGGACGATCTGGCTCAAGCGCCTTCGGTAACTTGGTCAAATGGGGCAATAGGCGGATAGCGGTAATGACGACGAAGAAACACGTAGCACGGGGGCTGCCAAGGCTGACACCCATGTTGCTATCGCCACTCAATCCACCGGGCTTGAAGGTGTCTGCGCAGCCGCCAATAGTCTGCGAGCAAACGAGGAACCACGGTAAGAGCATTGCTCGCTTAGTGCCTGCATGCCCACTGGTGAAGAGTAGGGTGCGTCCTAGAATTGTAGGGCGTGGTGGAGCCGCTGTAGAACCTGTCGATGTCGATCCAGCTGGATAGCCCGCAACTATGTCCGCTTCCGTTGAACGCGCGGCAGGACGATCTGGCTCAAGCGCCTTCGGTAACTTGGTCAAATGGGGCAATAGGCGGATAGCGGTGATGACGACGAAGAAACACGTAGCACGGGGGCTGCCAAGGCTGACACCCGTGTTGCTATCGCCACTCAATCCACCGGGCTTGAAGGTGTCTGCGCAGCCGCCAATAGTCTGCGAGCAAACGAGGAACCACGGTAAGAGCATTGCTCGCTTAGTGCCTGCATGCCCACTGGTGAAGAGTAGGGTGCGTCCTAGATTTGTAGGGCGTGGCGGTGCCGCTGTAGAACCTGTCGATGTCGATCCAGCTGGATAGCTCGAAACGATGTCCGCTTGCATTGGAAGCACGGCAGGAAGATAGGCCTCGAGCGGCATCGTAACTTGGTCAAATGGGGCAATAGACGGATAGCGGTGATGCCGTCGAAGAAACACGTAGCACGGGGCCTGCCAAGGCTGACACCCATGTGGCTATCGCAACTCAATCCACCGGGCTGGAAGCTGTCTGTGCAGGCGCCAATAGTCTGCGAGCAAACGAGGAACCACAGTAAGAGCATTGCTCGCTTAGTGCCTGCATCCCCACTGGTGAAGAGTGAGGTGCGTCCTAGATTTGTATGGCGTGGCGGAGCCGCTGTAGAACCTGTCGATGTCGATCCAGCTGGATAGCCCGCAACTATGTCCGCTTCCGTTGAAAGCGCGGCAGGACGATCTGGCACAAGCGCCTTCGGTAACTTGGTCAAATGGGGCAATAGGCGGATAGCGGTGATGACGACGAAGAAACACGTAGCACGGGGGCTGCCAAGGCTGACACCCATGTTGCTATCGCCACTCAATCCACCGGGCTTGAAGGTGTCTGCGCAGCCGCCAATAGTCTGCGAGCAAACGAGGAACCACGGTAAGAGCATTGCTCGCTTAGTGCCTGCATGCCCACTGGTGAAGTGTAGGGTGCGTCCTAGAATTGTAGGGCGTGGCGGAGCCGCTGTAGAACCTGTCGATGTCGATCCAGCTGGATAGCCCGCAACTATGTCCGCTTCCGTTGAAAGCGCGGCAGGACGATCTGGCTCAAGCGCCTTCGGTAACTTGGTCAAATGGGGCAATAGGCGGATAGCGGTAATGACGACGATGAAACACGTAGCACGGGGGCTGCCAAGGCTGACACCCATGTTGCTATCGCCACTCAATCCACCGGGCTTGAAGGTGTCTGCGCAGCCGCCAATAGTCTGCGAGCAAACGAGGAACCACGGTAAGAGCATTGCTCGCTTAGTGCCTGCATGCCCACTGGTGAAGAGTAGGGTGCGTCCTAGAATTGTAGGGCGTGGCGGAGCCGCTGTAGAACCTGTCGATGTCGATCCAGCTGGATAGCCCGCAACTATGTCCGCTTCCGTTGAAAGCGCGGCAGGACGATCTGGCTCAAGCGCCTTCGGTAACTTGGTCAAATGGGGCAATAGGCGGATAGCGGTGATGACGACGAAGAAACACGTAGCACGGGGGCTGCCAAGGCTGACACCCATGTTGCTATCGCCACTCAATCCACCGGGCTTGAAGCTGTCTGCGCAGGCGCCAATAGTCTGCGAGCAAACGAGGAACCATGGTAAGAGCGTTGCTCGCTTAGTGCCTGCATGCCCACTGGTGAAGAGTAGGGTGCGTCCTAGATTTGTAGGGCGTGGCGGAGCCGCTGTAGAACCTGTCGATGTCGATCCAGCTGGATAGCCCGCAACTATGTCCGCTTCGGTTGAAAGCGCGGCAGGACGATCTGGCTCAAGCGCCTTCGGTAACTTGGTCAAATGGGGCAATAGGCGGATAGCGGTGATGACGACGAAGAAACACGTAGCACGGGGGCTGCCAAGGCTGACACCCATGTTGCTATCGCCACTCAATCCACCGGGCTTGAAGCTGTCTGCGCAGGCGCCAATAGTCTGCGAGCAAGCGAGGAACCACGGTAAGAGCATTGCTCGCTTAGTGCCTGCATGCCCACTGGTGAAGAGTGGGGTGCGTCCTAGATTTGTAGGGCGTGGCGGAGCCGCTGTAGAACCTGTCGATGTCGATCCAGCTGGATAGCCCGCAACTATGTCCGCTTCCGTTGAAAGCGCGGCAGGACGATCTGGCTCAAGCGCCTTCGGTAACTTGGTCAAATAGGGCAATAGGCGGATAGCGGTGATGACGACGAAGAAACACGTAGCACGGGGGCTGCCAAGGCTGACACCCATGTTGCTATCGCCACTCAATCCACCGGGCTGGAAGCTGTCTGTGCAGGCGCCAATAGTCTGCAAGCAAACGAGGAACCACGGTAAGAGCATTGCTCGCTTAGTGCCTGCATGCCCACTGGTGAAGAGTAGGGTGCGTCCTAGATTTGTACGGCGTGGCGGAGCCGCTGTAGTACCTGTCGATGTCGATCCAGCTGGATAGCTCGCAACGATGTCCGCTTCCATTGGACGCGCGGCAGGACGATCGGGCTCGAGCGCCTTCGGTAACTTGGTCAAATGGGGCAATAGGCGGATAGCGGTGATGACGACGAAGAAACACGTAGCACGGGGGCTGCCAAGGCTGACACCCATGTTGCTATCGCCACTCAATCCACCGGGCTGGAAGCTGTCTGCGCAGGCGCCAATAGTCTGCGAGCAAACGAGGAACCACAGTAAGAGCATTGCTCGCTTAGTGCCTGCATGCCCACTTGTGAAGAGTGGGGTGCGTCCTAGATTTGTAGGGCGTGGCGGAGCCGCTGTAGAACCTGTCGATGTCGATCCAGCTGGATAGCTCGCAACGATGTCCGCTTCCATTGGACGCGCGGCAGGACGATCGGGCTCGAGCGCCTTCGGTAACTTGGTCAAATGGGGCAATAGGCGGATAGCGGTGATGACGACGAAGAAACACGTAGCACGGGGGCTGCCAAGGCTGACACCCATGTTGCTATCGCCACTCAATCCACCGGGCTTGAAGCTGTCTGCGCAGGCACCAATAGTCTGCGAGCAAACGAGGAACCACGGTAAGAGCATTGCTCGCTTAGTGCCTGCATGCCCACTGGTGAAGAGTAGGGTGCGTCCTAGATTTGTAGGGCGTGGCGGAGCCGCTGTAGAACCTGTCGATGTCGATCCAGCTGGATAGCTCGCAACGATGTCCGCTTCCATTGGACGCACGGCAGGACGATCGGGCTCGAGCGCCTTCGGTAACTTGGTCAAATGGGGCAATAGGCGGATAGCAGTGATGACGACGAAGAAACACGTAGCACGGGGGCTGCCAAGGCTGACACCTATGTTGCTATCGCCACTCAATCCACCGGGCTTGAAGCTGTCTGCGCAGGCGCCAATAGTCTGCGAGCAAACGAGGAACCACGGTAAGAGCATTGCTCGCTTAGTGCCTGCATGCCCACTGGTGAAGAGTAGGGTGCGTCCTAGAATTGCAGGGCGTGGCGTAGCCGCTGTAGAACCTGTCGATGTCGATCCAGCTGGATAGCTCGCAACGATGTCCGCTTCCATTGGACGCGCGGCAGGACGTTTGGGCTCAAGCGCCTTCGGTAACTTGGTCAAATGGGGCAATAGGCGGATAGCGGTGATGACGACGAAGAAACACGTAGCACGGGGGCTGCCAAGGCTGACACCCATGTTGCTATCGCCACTCAATCCACCGGGCTTGAAGATGTCTGCGCAGCCGCCAATAGTCTGCGAGCAAACGAGGAACCACGGTAAGAGCATTGCTCGCTTAGTGCCTGCATGCCCACTGGTGAAGAGTAGGGTGCGTCCTAGAATTGTAGGGCGTGGTGGAGCCGCTGTAGAACCTGTCGATGTCGATCCAGCTGGATAGCCCGCAACTATGTCCGCTTCCGTTGAAAGCGCGGCAGGACGATCTGGCTCAAGCGCCTTCGGTATCTTGGTCAAATGGGGCAATAGGCGGATAGCGGTGATGACGACGAAGAAACACGTAGCACGGGGGCTGCCAAGGCTGACACCCATGTTGCTATCGCCACTCAATCCACCGGGCTGGAAGCTGTCTGTGCAGGCGCCTATAGTCTGCGAGCAAACGAGGAACCACGGTAAGAGCATTGCTCGCTTAGTGCCTGCATGCCCACTGGTGAAGAGTAGGGTGCGTCCTAGATTTGTACGGCGTGGCGGAGCCGCTGTAGTACCTGTCGATGTCGATCCAGCTGGATAGCCCGCAACTATGTCCGCTTCGGTTGAAAGCGCGGCAGGACGATCTGGCTCAAGCGCCTTCGGTAACTTGGTCAAATGGGGCAATAGGCGGATAGCGGTGATGACGACGAAGAAACACGTAGCACGGGGGCTGCCAAGGCTGACACCCATGTTGCTATCGCCACTCAATCCACCGGGCTTGAAGCTGTCTGCGCAGGCGCCAATAGTCTGCGAGCAAACGAGGAACCACGGTAAGAGCATTGCTCGCTTAGTGCCTGCATGCCCACTTGTGAAGGGTGGGGTGCGTCCTAGATTTGTAGGGCGTGGCGGAGCCGCTGTAGAACCTGTCGATGTCGATCCAGCTGGATAGCTCGCAACGATGTCCGCTTCCATTGGACGCGCGGCAGGACGATCGGGCTCGAGCGCCTTCGGTAACTTGGACAAATGGGGCAATAGGCGGATAGCAGTGATGACGACGAAGAAACACGTAGCACGGGGGCTGCCAAGGCTGACACCCATGTTGCTATCGCCACTCAATCCACCGGGCTTGAAGCTGTCTGCGCAGGCGCCAATAGTCTGCGAGCAAACGAGGAACCACGGTAAGAGCATTGCTCGCTTAGTGCCTGCATGCCCACTGGTGAAGAGTAGGGTGCGTCCTAGAATTGCAGGGCGTGGCGGAGCCGCTGTAGAACCTGTCGATGTCGATCCAGCTGGATAGCTCGCAACGATGTCCGCTTCCATTGGACGCGCGGCAGGACGATCGGGCTCAAGCGCCTTCGGTAACTTGGTCAAATGGGGCAATAGGCGGGTAGCGGTGATGACGACGAAGAAACACGTAGCACGGGGGCTGCCAAGGCTGACACCCATGTTGCTATCGCCAATCAATCCACCGGGCTTGAAGCTGTCTGCGCAGGCGCCAATAGTCTGCGAGCAAACGAGGAACCACGGTAAGAGCATTGCTCGCTTAGTGCCTGCATGCCCACTGGTGAAGAGTAGGGTGCGTCCTAGATTTGTAAGGCGTGGCGGAGCCGCTGTAGAACCTGTCGATGTCGATCCAGCTGGATAGCCCGCAACTATGTCCGCTTCGGTTGAAAGCGCGGCAGGACGATCTGGCTCAAGCGCCTTCGGTAACTTGGTCAAATGGGGCAATAGGCGGATAGCGGTGATGACGACGAAGAAACACGTAGCACGGGGGCTGCCAAGGCTGACACCCATGTTGCTATCGCCACTCAATCCACCGGGCTTGAAGCTGTCTGCGCAGGCGCCAATAGTCTGCGAGCAAACGAGGAACCACGGTAAGAGCATTGCTCGCTTAGTGCCTGCATGCCCACTGGTGAAGAGTGGGGTGCGTCCTAGATTTGTAGGGCGTGGCGGAGCCGCTGTAGAACCTGTCGATGTCGATCCAGCTGGATAGCTCGCAACGATGTCCGCTTCCATTGGACGCGCGGCAGGACGATCGGGCTCGAGCGCCTTCGGTAACTTGGTCAAATGGGGCAATAGGCGGATAGCGGTGATGACGAGGAAGAAACACGTAGCACGGGGGCTGCCAAGGCTAACACCCATGTTGCTATCGCCACTCAATCCACCGGGCTTGAAGCTGTCTGCGC
The DNA here is from genome assembly GCF_048455015.1 of Haemaphysalis longicornis. Taxonomy (NCBI): domain Eukaryota; kingdom Metazoa; phylum Arthropoda; class Arachnida; order Ixodida; family Ixodidae; genus Haemaphysalis; species Haemaphysalis longicornis. Next base: position 176,960,796 of record NW_027526361.1, on the reverse strand, counting down.
AGACGCCAATAGTCTGCGAGCAAACGAGGAACCACGGTAAGAGCATTGCTCGCTTAGTGCCTGCATGCCCACTGGTGAAGAGAAGGGTGCGTCCTAGAATTGCAGGGCGTGGCGGAGCCGCTGTAGAACCTGTCGATGTCGATCCAGCTGGATAGCTCGCAACGATGTCCGCTTCCATTGGACGCGCGGCAGGACGATCGGGCTCAAGCGCCTTCGGTAACTTGGTCAAATGGGGCAATATGCGGATAGCGGTGATGACGACGAAGAAACACGTAGCACGGGGGCTGCCAAGGCTGACACCCATGCTGCTATCGCCACTCAATCCACCGGGCTTGAAGCTGTCTGCGCAGGCGCCAATAGTCTGCGAGCAAACGAGGAACCACGGTAAGAGCATTGTTCGCTTAGTGCCTGCATGCCCACTGGTGAAGAGTAGGGTTCGTCCTAGAATTGCAGGGCGTGGCGGAGCCGCTGTAGAGCCTGTCGATGTCGATCCAGCTGGATAGCCCGCAACTATGTCCGCTTCCGTTGAAAGCGCGGCAGGACGATCTGGCTCGAGCGCCTTCGGTAACTTGTTCCAATGGGGCAATAGACGGATAGCGGTGATGACGACGAAGAAACACGTAGCACGGGGGCTGCCAAGGCTGACACCCATGTTGCTATCGCCACTCAATCCACCGGGCTGGAAGCTGTCTGCGCAGGTGCCAATAGTCTGCGAACAAACGAGGAACCACGGTAAGAGCATTCCACGCTTAGTGCCTCCATGCCCACTGGGGAAGAGTGGGGTGCGTCCTAGATTTGTAGGGCGTGGCGGAGCCGCTGTAGAACCTGTCGATGTCGATCCAGATGGATAGCTCGCAACGATGTCCGCTTCCATTGGACGCGCGGCACGACGATCTGGCTCGAGCGCCTTCGGTAACTTGGTCAAATGGGGCAATAGACGGATAGCGGTGATGACGACGAAGAAACACGTAGCACGGGGGCTGCCAAGGCTGACACCCATGTTGCTATTGCCACTCAATCCACCGGGCTTGAAGCTGTCTGCGCAGGCGCCAATAGTCTGCGAGCAAACGAGGAACCACGGTAAGAGCATTGCTCGCTTAGTGCCTGCATGCCCACTGGTGAAGAGTAGGGTGCGTCCTAGAATTGCAGGCCGTGGCGGAGCCGCTGTAGAGCCTGTCGATGTCGATCCAGCTGGATAGCCCGCAACTATGTCCGCTTCCGTTGAAAGCGCGGCAGGACGATCTGGCTCGAGCGCCTTCGGTAACTTGGTCAAATGGGGCAATAGACGGATAGCGGTGATGACGACGAAGAAACACGTAGCACGGGGGCTGCCAAGGCTGACACCCATGTTGCTATCGCCACTCAATCCACCGGGCTTGAAGCTGTCTGCGCAGGCGCCAATACTCTGCGAGCAAACGAGGAACCACGGTAAGAGCATTGCTCGCTTAGTGCCTGCATGCCCACTGGTGAAGAGTAGGGTGCGTCCTAGATTTGTACGGCGTGGCGGAGCCGCTGTAGTACCTGTCGATGTCGATCCAGCTGGATAGCCCGCAACTATGTCCGCTTCGGTTGAAAGCCCGGCAGGACGATCTAGCTCAAGCGCCTTCGGTAACTTGGTCAAATGGGGCAATAGGCGGATAGCGGTGATGACGACAAAGAAACACGTAGCACGGGGGCTGCCAAGGCTGACACCCATGTTGCTATCGCCACTCAATCCACCGGGCTTGAAGCTGTCTGCGCAGGCGCCAATAGTCTGCGAGCAAACGAGGAACCACGGTAAGAGCATTGCTCGCTTAGTGCCTGCATGCCCACTGGTGAAGAGTGGGGTGCGTCCTAGATTTGTAGGGCGTGGCGGAGCCGCTGTAGAACCTGTCGATGTCGATCCAGCTGGATAGCTCGCAACGATGTCCTCTTCCATTGGACGCGCGGCAGGACGATCGGGCTCAAGCGCCTTCGGTAACTTGGTCAAATGGGGCAATAGGCGGATAGCGGTGATGACGACGAAGAAACACGTAGCACGGGGGCTGCCAAGGCTGACACCCATGCTGCTATCGCCACTCAATCCACCGGGCTTGAAGCTGTCTGCGCAGGCGCCAATAGTCTGCGAGCAAACGAGGAACCACGGTAAGAGCATTGCTCGCTTAGTGCCTGCATGCCCACTGGTGAAGAGAAGGGTGCGTCCTAGAATTGCAGGGCGTGGCGGAGCCGCTGTAGAACCTGTCGATGTCGATCCAGCTGGATAGCTCGCAACGATGTCCGCTTCCATTGGACGCGCGGCAGGACGATCGGGCTCAAGCGCCTTCGGTAACTTGGTCAAATGGGGCAATAGGCGGATAGCGGTGATGACGACGAAGAAACACGTAGCACGGGGGCTGCCAAGGCTGACACCCATGCTGCTATCGCCACTCAATCCACCGGGCTTGAAGCTGTCTGCGCAGGCGCCAATAGTCTGCGAGCAAACGAGGAACCACGGTAAGAGCATTGCTCGCTTAGTGCCTGCATGCCCACTGGTGAAGAGTAGGGTGCGTCCTAGAATTGCAGGCCGTGGCGGAGCCGCTGTAGAGCCTGTCGATGTCGATCCAGCTGGATAGCCCGCAACTATGTCCGCTTCCGTTGAAAGCGCGGCAGGACGATCTGGCTCGAGCGCCTTCGGTAACTTGGTCAAATGGGGCAATAGACGGATAGCGGTGATGACGACGAAGAAACACGTAGCACGGGGGCTGCCAAGGCTGACACCCATGTTGCTATCGCCACTCAATCCACCGGGCTTGAAGCTGTCTGCGCAGGCGCCAATACTCTGCGAGCAAACGAGGAACCACGGTAAGAGCATTGCTCGCTGAGTGCCTGCATGCCCACTGGTGAAGAGTAGGGTGCGTCCTAGAATTGCAGGGCGTGGCGGAGCCGCTGTAGAACCTGTCGATGTCGATCCAGCTGGATAGCCCGCAACTATGTCCGCTTCCGTTGAAAGCGCGGCAGGACGATCTGGCTCAAGCGCCTTCGGTATCTTGGTCAAATGGGGCAATAGGCGGATAGCGGTGATGACGACGAAGAAACACGTAGCACGGGGGCTGCCAAGGCTGACACCCATGTTGCTATCGCCACTCAATCCACCGGGCTGGAAGCTGTCTGTGCAGGCGCCAATAGTCTGCGAGCAAACGAGGAACCACGGTAAGAGCATTGCTCGCTTAGTGCCTGCATGCCCACTGGTGAAGAGTAGGCTGCGTCCTAGATTTGTACGGCGTGGCGGAGCCGCTGTAGTACCTGTCGATGTCGATCCAGCTGGATAGCCCGCAACTATGTCCGCTTCGGTTGAAAGCGCGGCAGGACGATCTGGCTCAAGCGCCTTCGGTAACTTGGTCAAATGGGGCAATAGGCGGATAGCGGTGATGACGACGAAGAAACACGTAGCACGGGGGCTGCCAAGGCTGACACCCATGTTGCTATCGCCACTCAATCCACCGGGCTTGAAGCTGTCTGCGCAGGCGCCAATAGTCTGCGAGCAAACGAGGAACCACGGTAAGAGCATTGCTCGCTTAGTGCCTGCATGCCCACTGGTGAAGAGTAGGGTGCGTCCTAGAATTGCAGGGCGTGGCGGAGCCGCTGTAGAACCTGTCGATGTCGATCCAGCTGGATAGCCCGCAACTATGTCCGCTTCGGTTGAAAGCGCGGCAGGACGATCTGGCTCAAGCGCCTTCGGTAACTTGGTCAAATGGGGCAATAGGCGGATAACGGTGATGACGACAAAGAAACACGTAGCACGGGGGCTGCCAAGGCTGACACCCATGTTGCTATCGCCACTCAATCCACCGTTCTTGAAGCTGTCTGCGCAGGCGCCAATAGTCTGCGAGCAAACGAGGAACCACGGTAAGAGCATTGCTCGCTTAGTGCCTGCATGCCCACTGGTGAAGAGTGGGGTGCGTCCTAGATTTGTAGGGCGTGGCGGAGCCGCTGTAGAACCTGTCGATGTCGATCCAGCTGGATAGCTCGCAACGATGTCCTCTTCCATTGGACGCGTGGCACGACGATCGGGCTCAAGCGCCTTCGGTAACTTGGTCAAATGGGGCAATAGGCGGATAGCGGTGATGACGACGAAGAAACACGTAGCACGGGGGCTGCCAAGGCTGACAACCATGCTGCTATCGCCACTCAATCCACCGGGCTTGAAGCTGTCTGCGCAGGCGCCAATAGTCTGCGAGCAAACGAGGAACCACGGTAAGAGCATTGCTCGCTTAGTGCCTGCATGCCCACTGGTGAAGAGAAGGGTGCGTCCTAGAATTGCAGGGCGTGGCGGAGCCGCTGTAGAACCTGTCGATGTCGATCCAGCTGGATAGCTCGCAACGATGTCCGCTTCCATTGGACGCGCGGCAGGACGATCGGGCTCAAGCGCCTTCGGTAACTTGGTCAAATGGGGCAATATGCGGATAGCGGTGATGACGACGAAGAAACACGTAGCACGGGGGCTGCCAAGGCTGACACCCATGCTGCTATCGCCACTCAATCCACCGGGCTTGAAGCTGTCTGCGCAGGCGCCAATAGTCTGCGAGCAAACGAGGAACCACGGTAAGAGCATTGTTCGCTTAGTGCCTGCATGCCCACTGGTGAAGAGTAGGGTTCGTCCTAGAATTGCAGGGCGTGGCGGAGCCGCTGTAGAGCCTGTCGATGTCGATCCAGCTGGATAGCCCGCAACTATGTCCGCTTCCGTTGAAAGCGCGGCAGGACGATCTGGCTCGAGCGCCTTCGGTAACTTGTTCCAATGGGGCAATAGACGGATAGCGGTGATGACGACGAAGAAACACGTAGCACGGGGGCTGCCAAGGCTGACACCCATGTTGCTATCGCCACTCAATCCACCGGGCTGGAAGCTGTCTGCGCAGGTGCCAATAGTCTGCGAACAAACGAGGAACCACGGTAAGAGCATTCCACGCTTAGTGCCTCCATGCCCACTGGGGAAGAGTGGGGTGCGTCCTAGATTTGTAGGGCGTGGCGGAGCCGCTGTAGAACCTGTCGATGTCGATCCAGATGGATAGCTCCCAACGATGTCCGCTTCCATTGGACGCGCGGCACGACGATCTGGCTCGAGCGCCTTCGGTAACTTGGTCAAATGGGGCAATAGACGGATAGCGGTGATGACGACGAAGAAACACGTAGCACGGGGGCTGCCAAGGCTGACACCCATGTTGCTATTGCCACTCAATCCACCGGGCTTGAAGCTGTCTGCGCAGGCGCCAATAGTCTGCGAGCAAACGAGGAACCACGGTAAGAGCATTGCTCGCTTAGTGCCTGCATGCCCACTGGTGAAGAGTAGGGTGCGTCCTAGAATTGCAGGCCGTGGCGGAGCCGCTGTAGAGCCTGTCGATGTCGATCCAGCTGGATAGCCCGCAACTATGTCCGCTTCCGTTGAAAGCGCGGCAGGACGATCTGGCTCGAGCGCCTTCGGTAACTTGGTCAAATGGGGCAATAGACGGATAGCGGTGATGACGACGAAGAAACACGTAGCACGGGGGCTGCCAAGGCTGACACCCATGTTGCTATCGCCACTCAATCCACCGGGCTTGAAGCTGTCTGCGCAGGCGCCAATACTCTGCGAGCAAACGAGGAACCACGGTAAGAGCATTGCTCGCTTAGTGCCTGCATGCCCACTGGTGAAGAGTAGGGTGCGTCCTAGATTTGTACGGCGTGGCGGAGCCGCTGTAGTACCTGTCGATGTCGATCCAGCTGGATAGCCCGCAACTATGTCCGCTTCGGTTGAAAGCCCGGCAGGACGATCTAGCTCAAGCGCCTTCGGTAACTTGGTCAAATGGGGCAATAGGCGGATAGCGGTGATGACGACAAAGAAACACGTAGCACGGGGGCTGCCAAGGCTGACACCCATGTTGCTATCGCCACTCAATCCACCGGGCTTGAAGCTGTCTGCGCAGGCGCCAATAGTCTGCGAGCAAACGAGGAACCACGGTAAGAGCATTGCTCGCTTAGTGCCTGCATGCCCACTGGTGAAGAGTGGGGTGCGTCCTAGATTTGTAGGGCGTGGCGGAGCCGCTGTAGAACCTGTCGATGTCGATCCAGCTGGATAGCTCGCAACGATGTCCTCTTCCATTGGACGCGCGGCAGGACGATCGGGCTCAAGCGCCTTCGGTAACTTGGTCAAATGGGGCAATAGGCGGATAGCGGTGATGACGACGAAGAAACACGTAGCACGGGGGCTGCCAAGGCTGACACCCATGCTGCTATCGCCACTCAATCCACCGGGCTTGAAGCTGTCTGCGCAGGCGCCAATAGTCTGCGAGCAAACGAGGAACCACGGTAAGAGCATTGCTCGCTTAGTGCCTGCATGCCCACTGGTGAAGAGAAGGGTGCGTCCTAGAATTGCAGGGCGTGGCGGAGCCGCTGTAGAACCTGTCGATGTCGATCCAGCTGGATAGCTCGCAACGATGTCCGCTTCCATTGGACGCGCGGCAGGACGATCGGGCTCAAGCGCCTTCGGTAACTTGGTCAAATGGGGCAATAGGCGGATAGCGGTGATGACGACGAAGAAACACGTAGCACGGGGGCTGCCAAGGCTGACACCCATGCTGCTATCGCCACTCAATCCACCGGGCTTGAAGCTGTCTGCGCAGGCGCCAATAGTCTGCGAGCAAACGAGGAACCACGGTAAGAGCATTGCTCGCTTAGTGCCTGCATGCCCACTGGTGAAGAGTAGGGTGCGTCCTAGAATTGCAGGCCGTGGCGGAGCCGCTGTAGAGCCTGTCGATGTCGATCCAGCTGGATAGCCCGCAACTATGTCCGCTTCCGTTGAAAGCGCGGCAGGACGATCTGGCTCGAGCGCCTTCGGTAACTTGGTCAAATGGGGCAATAGACGGATAGCGGTGATGACGACGAAGAAACACGTAGCACGGGGGCTGCCAAGGCTGACACCCATGTTGCTATCGCCACTCAATCCACCGGGCTTGAAGCTGTCTGCGCAGGCGCCAATACTCTGCGAGCAAACGAGGAACCACGGTAAGAGCATTGCTCGCTGAGTGCCTGCATGCCCACTGGTGAAGAGTAGGGTGCGTCCTAGAATTGCAGGGCGTGGCGGAGCCGCTGTAGAACCTGTCGATGTCGATCCAGCTGGATAGCCCGCAACTATGTCCGCTTCCGTTGAAAGCGCGGCAGGACGATCTGGCTCAAGCGCCTTCGGTATCTTGGTCAAATGGGGCAATAGGCGGATAGCGGTGATGACGACGAAGAAACACGTAGCACGGGGGCTGCCAAGGCTGACACCCATGTTGCTATCGCCACTCAATCCACCGGGCTGGAAGCTGTCTGTGCAGGCGCCAATAGTCTGCGAGCAAACGAGGAACCACGGTAAGAGCATTGCTCGCTTAGTGCCTGCATGCCCACTGGTGAAGAGTAGGCTGCGTCCTAGATTTGTACGGCGTGGCGGAGCCGCTGTAGTACCTGTCGATGTCGATCCAGCTGGATAGCCCGCAACTATGTCCGCTTCGGTTGAAAGCGCGGCAGGACGATCTGGCTCAAGCGCCTTCGGTAACTTGGTCAAATGGGGCAATAGGCGGATAGCGGTGATGACGACGAAGAAACACGTAGCACGGGGGCTGCCAAGGCTGACACCCATGTTGCTATCGCCACTCAATCCACCGGGCTTGAAGCTGTCTGCGCAGGCGCCAATAGTCTGCGAGCAAACGAGGAACCACGGTAAGAGCATTGCTCGCTTAGTGCCTGCATGCCCACTGGTGAAGAGTAGGGTGCGTCCTAGAATTGCAGGGCGTGGCGGAGCCGCTGTAGAACCTGTCGATGTCGATCCAGCTGGATAGCCCGCAACTATGTCCGCTTCGGTTGAAAGCGCGGCAGGACGATCTGGCTCAAGCGCCTTCGGTAACTTGGTCAAATGGGGCAATAGGCGGATAACGGTGATGACGACAAAGAAACACGTAGCACGGGGGCTGCCAAGGCTGACACCCATGTTGCTATCGCCACTCAATCCACCGTTCTTGAAGCTGTCTGCGCAGGCGCCAATAGTCTGCGAGCAAACGAGGAACCACGGTAAGAGCATTGCTCGCTTAGTGCCTGCATGCCCACTGGTGAAGAGTGGGGTGCGTCCTAGATTTGTAGGGCGTGGCGGAGCCGCTGTAGAACCTGTCGATGTCGATCCAGCTGGATAGCTCGCAACGATGTCCTCTTCCATTGGACGCGTGGCAGGACGATCGGGCTCAAGCGCCTTCGGTAACTTGGTCAAATGGGGCAATAGGCGGATAGCGGTGATGACGACGAAGAAACACGTAGCACGGGGGCTGCCAAGGCTGACACCCATGCTGCTATCGCCACTCAATCCACCGGGCTTGAAGCTGTCTGCGCAGGCGCCAATAGCCTGCGAGCAAACGAGGAACCACGGTAAGAGCATTGCTCGCTTAGTGCCTGCATGCCCACTGGTGAAGAGAAGGGTGCGTCCTAGAATTGCAGGGCGTGGCGGAGCCGCTGTAGAACCTGTCGATGTCGATCCAGCTGGATAGCTCGCAACGATGTCCGCTTCCATTGGACGCGCGGCAGGACGATCGGGCTCAAGCGCCTTCGGTAACTTGGTCAAATGGGGCAATAGGCGGATAGCGGTGATGACGACGAAGAAACACGTAGCACGGGGGCTGCCAAGGCTGACAACCATGCTGCTATCGCCACTCAATCCACCGGGCTTGAAGCTGTCTGCGCAGGCGCCAATAGTCTGCGAGCAAACGAGGAACCACGGTAAGAGCATTGCTCGCTTAGTGCCTGCATGCCCACTGGTGAAGAGTAGGGTGCGTCCTAGAATTGCAGGGCGTGGCGGAGCCGCTGTAGAGCCTGTCGATGTCGATCCAGCTGGATAGCCCGCAACTATGTCCGCTTCCGTTGAAAGCGCGGCAGGACGATCTGGCTCGAGCGCCTTCGGTAACTTGTTCAAATGGGGCAATAGACGGATAGCGGTGATGACGACGAATAAACACGTAGCACGGGGGCTGCCAAGGCTGACACCCATGTTGCTATCGCCACTCAATCCACCGGGCTGGAAGCTGTCTGCGCAGGTGCCAATAGTCTGCGAACAAACGAGGAACCACGGTAAGAGCATTCCACGCTTAGTGCCTCCATGCCCACTGGGGAAGAGTGGGGTGCGTCCTAGATTTGTAGGGCGTGGCGGAGCCGCTGTAGAACCTGTCGATGTCGATCCAGCTGGATAGCTCTCAACGATGTCCGCTTCCATTGGACGCGCGGCACGACGATCTGGCTCGAGCGCCTTCGGTAACTTGGTCAAATGGGGCAATAGACGGATAGCGGTGATGACGACGAAGAAACACGTAGCACGGGGGCTGCCAAGGCTGACACCCATGTTGCTATCGCCACTCAATCCACCAGGCTTGAAGCTGTCTGCGCAGGCGCCAATAGTCTGCGAGCAAACGAGGAACCACGGTAAGAGCATTGCTCGCTTAGTGCCTGCATGCCCACTGGTGAAGAGTAGGGTGCGTCCTAGAACTGCAGGGCGTGGCGGAGCCGCTGTAGAACCTGTCGATGTCGATCCAGCTGGATAGCCCGCAACTATGTCCGCTTCGGTTGAAAGCGCGGCAGGACGATCTGGCTCAAGCGCCTTCGGTAACTTGGTCAAATGGGGCAATAGGCGGATAACGGTGATGACGACAAAGAAACACGTAGCACGGGGGCTGCCAAGGCTGACACCCATGTTGCTATCGCCACTCAATCCACCGTTCTTGAAGCTGTCTGCGCAGGCGCCAATAGTCTGCGAGCAAACGAGGAACCACGGTAAGAGCATTGCTCGCTTAGTGCCTGCATGCCCACTGGTGAAGAGTGGGGTGCGTCCTAGATTTGTAGGGCGTGGCGGAGCCGCTGTAGAACCTGTCGATGTCGATCCAGCTGGATAGCTCGCAACGATGTCCTCTTCCATTGGACGCGTGGCAGGACGATCGGGCTCAAGCGCCTTCGGTAACTTGGTCAAATGGGGCAATAGGCGGATAGCGGTGATGACGACGAAGAAACACGTAGCACGGGGGCTGCCAAGGCTGACACCCATGCTGCTATCGCCACTCAATCCACCGGGCTTGAAGCTGTCTGCGCAGGCGCCAATAGCCTGCGAGCAAACGAGGAACCACGGTAAGAGCATTGCTCGCTTAGTGCCTGCATGCCCACTGGTGAAGAGAAGGGTGCGTCCTAGAATTGCAGGGCGTGTCGGAGCCGCTGTAGAACCTGTCGATGTCGATCCAGCTGGATAGCTCGCAACGATGTCCGCTTCCATTGGACGCGCGGCAGGACGATCGGGCTCAAGCGCCTTCGGTAACTTGGTCAAATGGGGCAATAGGCGGATAGCGGTGATGACGACGAAGAAACACGTAGCACGGGGGCTGCCAAGGCTGACAACCATGCTGCTATCGCCACTCAATCCACCGGGCTTGAAGCTGTCTGCGCAGGCGCCAATAGTCTGCGAGCAAACGAGGAACCACGGTAAGAGCATTGCTCGCTTAGTGCCTGCATGCCCACTGGTGAAGAGTAGGGTGCGTCCTAGAATTGCAGGGCGTGGCGGAGCCGCTGTAGAGCCTGTCGATGTCGATCCAGCTGGATAGCCCGCAACTATGTCCGCTTCCGTTGAAAGCGCGGCAGGACGATCTGGCTCGAGCGCCTTCGGTAACTTGTTCAAATGGGGCAATAGACGGATAGCGGTGATGACGACGAATAAACACGTAGCACGGGGGCTGCCAAGGCTGACACCCATGTTGCTATCGCCACTCAATCCACCGGGCTGGAAGCTGTCTGCGCAGGTGCCAATAGTCTGCGAACAAACGAGGAACCACGGTAAGAGCATTCCACGCTTAGTGCCTCCATGCCCACTGGTGAAGAGTGGGGTGCGTCCTAGATTTGTAGGGCGTGGCGGAGCCGCTGTAGAACCTGTCGATGTCGATCCAGCTGGATAGCTCGCAACGATGTCCTCTTCCATTGGACGCGCGGCAGGACGATCGGGCTCAAGCGCCTTCGGTAACTTGGTCAAATGGGGCAATAGGCGGATAGCGGTGATGACGACGAAGAAACACGTAGCACGGGGGCTGCCAAGGCTGACACCCATGCTGCTATCGCCACTCAATCCACCGGGCTTGAAGCTGTCTGCGCAGGCGCCAATAGTCTGCGAGCAAACGAGGAACCACGGTAAGAGCATTGCTCGCTTAGTGCCTGCATGCCCACTGGTGAAGAGTAGGGTGCGTCCTAGAATTGTAGGGCGTGGCGGTGCCGCTGTAGAACCTGTCGATGTCGATCCAGCTGGATAGCTCGAAACGATGTCCGCTTGCATTGGAAGCGCGGCAGGAAGATAGGCCTCGAGCGGCATCGTAACTTGGTCAAATGGGGCAATAGACGGATAGCGGTGATGCCGTCGAAGAAACACGTAGCACGGGGCCTGCCAAGGCTGACACCCATGTGGCTATCGCAACTCAATCCACCGGGCTGGAAGCTGTCTGTGCAGGCGCCAATAGTCTGCGAGCAAACGAGGAACCACAGTAAGAGCATTGCTCGCTTAGTGCCTGCATCCCCACTGGTGAAGAGTGAGGTGCGTCCTAGATTTGTATGGCGTGGCGGAGCCGCTGTAGAACCTGTCGATGTCGATCCAGCTGGATAGCCCGCAACTATTTCCGCTTCCGTTGAAAGCGCGGCTGGACGATCTGGCTCAAGCGCCTTCGGTAACTTGGTCAAATGGGGCAATAGGCGGATAGCGGTAATGACGACGAAGAAACACGTAGCACGGGGGCTGCCAAGGCTGACACCCATGTTGCTATCGCCACTCAATCCACCGGGCTTGAAGGTGTCTGCGCAGCCGCCAATAGTCTGCGAGCAAACGAGGAACCACGGTAAGAGCATTGCTCGCTTAGTGCCTGCAAGCCCACTGGTGAAGAGTAGGGTGCGTCCTAGATTTGTAGGGCGTGGCGGTGCCGCTGTAGAACCTGTCGATGTCGATCCAGCTGGATAGCTCGAAACGATGTCCGCTTGCATTGGAAGCGCGGCAGGAAGATAGGCCTCGAGCGGCATCGTAACTTGGTCAAATGGGGCAATAGACGGATAGCGGTGATGCCGTCGAAGAAACACATAGCACGGGGCCTGCCAAGGCTGACACCCATGTGGCTATCGCAACTCAATCCACCGGGCTGGAAGCTGTCTGTGCAGGCGCCAATAGTCTGCGAGCAAACGAGGAACCACAGTAAGAGCATTGCTCGCTTAGTGCCTGCATCCCCACTGGTGAAGAGTGAGGTGCGTCCTAGATTTGTATGGCGTGGCGGAGCCGCTGTAGAACCTGTCAATGTCGATCCAGCTGGATAGCCCGCAACTATTTCCGCTTCCGTTGATAGCGCGGCAGGACGATCTGGCTCAAGCGCCTTCGGTGACTTGGTCAAATGGGGCAATAGGCGGATAGCGGTAATGACGACGAAGAAACACGTAGCACGGGGGCTGCCAAGGCTGACACCCATGTTGCTATCGCCACTCAATCCACCGGGCTTGAAGGTGTCTGCGCAGCCGCCAATAGTCTGCGAGCAAACGAGGAACCACGGTAAGAGCATTGCTCGCTTAGTGCCTGCATGCCCACTGGTGAAGAGTAGGGTGCGTCCTAGAATTGTAGGGCGTGGTGGAGCCGCTGTAGAACCTGTCGATGTCGATCCAGCTGGATAGCCCGCAACTATGTCCGCTTCCGTTGAAAGCGCGGCAGGACGATCTGGCTCAAGCGCCTTCGGTAACTTGGTCAAATGGGGCAATAGGCGGATAGCGGTGATGACGACGAAGAAACACGTAGCACGGGGGCTGCCAAGGCTGACACCCGTGTTGCTATCGCCACTCAATCCACCGGGCTTGAAGGTGTCTGCGCAGCCGCCAATAGTCTGCGAGCAAACGAGGAACCACGGTAAGAGCATTGCTCGCTTAGTGCCTGCATGCCCACTGGTGAAGAGTAGGGTGCGTCCTAGATTTGTAGGGCGTTCCGGTGCCGCTGTAGAACCTGTCGATGTCGATCCAGCTGGATAGCTCGAAACGATGTCCGCTTGCATTGGAAGCACGGCAAGAAGATAGGCCTCGAGCGGCATCGTAACTTGGTCAAATGGGGCAATAGACGGATAGCGGTGATGCCGTCGAAGAAACACGTAGCACGGGGCCTGCCAAGGCTGACACCCATGTGGCTATCGCAACTCAATCCACCGGGCTGGAAGCTGTCTGTGCAGGCGCCAATAGTCTGCGAGCAAACGAGGAACCACAGTAAGAGCATTGCTCGCTTAGTGCCTGCATCCCCACTGGTGAAGAGTGAGGTGCGTCCTAGATTTGTATGGCGTGGCGTAGCCGCTGTAGAACCTGTCGATGTCGATCCAGCTGGATAGCTCGCAACGATGTCCGCTTCCATTGGACGCGCGGCAGGACGTTTGGGCTCAAGCGCCTTCGGTAACTTGGTCAAATGGGGCAATAGGCGGATAGCGGTGATGACGACGAAGAAACACGTAGCACGGGGGCTGCCAAGGCTGACACCCATGTTGCTATCGCCACTCAATCCACCGGGCTTGAAGATGTCTGCGCAGCCGCCAATAGTCTGCGAGCAAACGAGGAACCACGGTAAGAGCATTGCTCGCTTAGTGCCTGCATGCCCACTGGTGAAGAGTAGGGTGCGTCCTAGAATTGTAGGGCGTGGCGGAGCCGCTGTAGAACCTGTCGATGTCGATCCAGCTGGATAGCCCGCAACTATGTCCGCTTCCGTTGAAAGCGCGGCAGGACGATCTGGCTCAAGCGCCTTCGGTAACTTGGTCAAATGGGGCAATAGGCGGATAGCGGTGATGACGACGAAGAAACACGTAGCACGGGGGCTGCCAAGGCTGACACCCATGTTGCTATCGCCACTCAATCCACCGGGCTTGAAGCTGTCTGCGCAGGCGCCAATAGTCTGCGAGCAAACGAGGAACCATGGTAAGAGCGTTGCTCGCTTAGTGCCTGCATGCCCACTGGTGAAGAGTAGGGTGCGTCCTAGATTTGTAGGGCGTGGCGGAGCCGCTGTAGAACCTGTCGATGTCGATCCAGCTGGATAGCCCGCAACTATGTCCGCTTCGGTTGAAAGCGCGGCAGGACGATCTGGCTCAAGCGCCTTCGGTAACTTGGTCAAATGGGGCAATAGGCGGATAGCGGTGATGACGACGAAGAAACACGTAGCACGGGGGCTGCCAAGGCTGACACCCATGTTGCTATCGCCACTCAATCCACCGGGCTTGAAGCTGTCTGCGCAGGCGCCAATAGTCTGCGAGCAAGCGAGGAACCACGGTAAGAGCATTGCTCGCTTAGTGCCTGCATGCCCACTGGTGAAGAGTGGGGTGCGTCCTAGATTTGTAGGGCGTGGCGGAGCCGCTGTAGAACCTGTCGATGTCGATCCAGCTGGATCGCCCGCAACTATGTCCGCTTCCGTTGAAAGCGCGGCAGGACGATCTGGCTCAAGCGCCTTCGGTAACTTGGTCAAATAGGGCAATAGGCGGATAGCGGTGATGACGACGAAGAAACACGTAGCACGGGGGCTGCCAAGGCTGACACCCATGTTGCTATCGCCACTCAATCCACCGGGCTGGAAGCTGTCTGTGCAGGCGCCAATAGTCTGCAAGCAAACGAGGAACCACGGTAAGAGCATTGCTCGCTTAGTGCCTGCATGCCCACTGGTGAAGAGTAGGGTGCGTCCTAGATTTGTACGGCGTGGCGGAGCCGCTGTAGTACCTGTCGATGTCGATCCAGCTGGATAGCCCGCAACTATGTCAGCTTCGGTTGAAAGCGCGGCAGGACGATCTGGCTCAAGCGCCTTCGGTAACTTGGTCAAATGGGGCAATAGGCGGATAGCGGTGATGACAACGAAGAAACACGTAGCACGGGGGCTGCCAAGGCTGACACCCATGTTGCTATCGCCACTCAATCCACCGGGCTTGAAGCTGTCTGCGCAGGCGCCAATAGTCTGCGAGCAAACGAGGAACCACGGTAAGAGCATTGCTCGCTTAGTGCCTGCATGCCCACTTGTGAAGAGTGGGGTGCGTCCTAGATTTGTAGGGCGTGGCGGAGCCGCTGTAGAACCTGTCGATGTCGATCCAGCTGGATAGCTCGCAACGATGTCCGCTTCCATTGGACGCACGGCAGGACGATCGGGCTCGAGCGCCTTCGGTAACTTGGTCAAATGGGGCAATAGGCGGATAGCGGTGATGACGACGAAGAAACACGTAGCACGGGGGCTGCCAAGGCTGACACCCATGTTGCTATCGCCACTCAATCCACCGGGCTTGAAGCTGCCTGCGCAGGCGCCAATAGTCTGCGAGCAAACGAGGAACCACGGTAAGAGCATTGCTCGCTTAGTGCCTGCATGCCCACTGGTGAAGAGTAGGGTGCGTCCTAGAATTGCAGGGCGTGGCGTAGCCGCTGTAGAACCTGTCGATGTCGATCCAGCTGGATAGCTCGCAACGATGTCCGCTTCCATTGGACGCGCGGCAGGACGTTTGGGCTCAAGCGCCTTCGGTAACTTGGTCAAATGGGGCAATAGGCGGATAGCGGTGATGACGACGAAGAAACACGTAGCACGGGGGCTGCCAAGGCTGACACCCATGTTGCTATCGCCACTCAATCCACCGGGCTTGAAGATGTCTGCGCAGCCGCCAATAGTCTGCGAGCAAACGAGGAACCACGGTAAGAGCATTGCTCGCTTAGTGCCTGCATGCCCACTGGTGAAGAGTAGGGTGCGTCCTAGAATTGTAGGGCGTGGCGGAGCCGCTGTAGAACCTGTCGATGTCGATCCAGCTGGATAGCCCGCAACTATGTCCGCTTCCGTTGAAAGCGCGGCAGGACGATCTGGCTCAAGCGCCTTCGGTAACTTGGTCAAATGGGGCAATAGGCGGATAGCGGTAATGACGACGAAGAAACACGTAGCACGGGGGCTGCCAAGGCTGACACCCATGTTGCTATCGCCACTCAATCCACCGGGCTTGAAGGTGTCTGCGCAGCCGCCAATAGTCTGCGAGCAAACGAGGAACCACGGTAAGAGCATTGCTCGCTTAGTGCCTGCATGGCCACTGGTGAAGAGTAGGGTGCGTCCTAGATTTGTAGGGCGTGGCGGTGACGCTGTAGAACCTGTCGATGTCGATCCAGCTGGATAGCTCGAAACGATGTCCGCTTGCATTGGAAGCGCGGCAGGAAGATAGGCCTCGAGCGGCATCGTAACTTGGTCAAATGGGGCAATAGACGGATAGCGGTGATGCCGTCGAAGAAACACGTAGCACGGGGCCTGCCAAGGCTGACACCCATGTGGCTATCGCAACTCAATCCACCGGGCTGGAAGCTGTCTGTGCAGGCGCCAATAGTCTGCGAGCAAACGAGGAACCACAGTAAGAGCATTGCTCACTTAGTGCCTGCATCCCCACTGGTGAAGAGTGAGGTGCGTCCTAGATTTGTATGGCGTGGCGGAGCCGCTGTAGAACCTGTCGATGTCGATCCAGCTGGATAGCCCGCAACTATTTCCGCTTCCGTTGAAAGCGCGGCAGGACGATCGGGATCAAGCGCCTCCGGTAACTTGGTCAAATGGGGCAATAGGCGGGTAGCGGTGATGACGACGAAGAAACACGTAGCACGGGGGCTGCCAAGGCTGACACCCATGTTGCTATCGCCAATCAATCCACCGGGCTTGAAGCTGTCTGCGCAGGCGCCAATAGTCTGCGAGCAAACGAGGAACCACGGTAAGAGCATTGCTCGCTTAGTGCCTGCATGCCCACTGGTGAAGAGTAGGGTGCGTCCTAGATTTGTAGGGCGTGGCGGAGCCGCTGTAGAACCTGTCGATGTCGATCCAGCTGGATAGCCCGCAACTATGTCCGCTTCGGTTGAAAGCGCGGCAGGACGATCTGGCTCAAGCGCCTTCGGTAACTTGGTCAAATGGGGCAATAGGCGGATAGCGGTAATGACGACGAAGAAACACGTAGCACGGGGGCTGCCAAGGCTGACACCCATGTTGCTATCGCCACTCAATCCACCGGGCTTGAAGGTGTCTGCGCAGCCGCCAATAGTCTGCGAGCAAACGAGGAACCACGGTAAGAGCATTGCTCGCTTAGTGCCTGCATGGCCACTGGTGAAGAGTAGGGTGCGTCCTAGATTTGTAGGGCGTGGCGGTGACGCTGTAGAACCTGTCGATGTCGATCCAGCTGGATAGCTCGAAACGATGTCCGCTTGCATTGGAAGCGCGGCAGGAAGATAGGCCTCGAGCGGCATCGTAACTTGGTCAAATGGGGCAATAGACGGATAGCGGTGATGCCGTCGAAGAAACACGTAGCACGGGGCCTGCCAAGGCTGACACCCATGTGGCTATCGCAACTCAATCCACCGGGCTGGAAGCTGTCTGTGCAGGCGCCAATAGTCTGCGAGCAAACGAGGAACCACAGTAAGAGCATTGCTCACTTAGTGCCTGCATCCCCACTGGTGAAGAGTGAGGTGCGTCCTAGATTTGTATGGCGTGGCGGAGCCGCTGTAGAACCTGTCGATGTCGATCCAGCTGGATAGCCCGCAACTATTTCCGCTTCCGTTGAAAGCGCGGCAGGACGATCGGGATCAAGCGCCTCCGGTAACTTGGTCAAATGGGGCAATAGGCGGGTAGCGGTGATGACGACGAAGAAACACGTAGCACGGGGGCTGCCAAGGCTGACACCCATGTTGCTATCGCCAATCAATCCACCGGGCTTGAAGCTGTCTGCGCAGGCGCCAATAGTCTGCGAGCAAACGAGGAACCACGGTAAGAGCATTGCTCGCTTAGTGCCTGCATGCCCACTGGTGAAGAGTAGGGTGCGTCCTAGATTTGTAGGGCGTGGCGGAGCCGCTGTAGAACCTGTCGATGTCGATCCAGCTGGATAGCCCGCAACTATGTCCGCTTCGGTTGAAAGCGCGGCAGGACGATCTGGCTCAAGCGCCTTCGGTAACTTGGTCAAATGGGGCAATAGGCGGATAGCGGTGATGACGACGAAGAAACACGTAGCACGGGGGCTGCCAAGGCTGACACCCATGTTGCTATCGCCACTCAATCCACCGGGCTTGAAGCTGTCTGCGCAGGCGCCAATAGTCTGCGAGCAAACGAGGAACCACGGTAAGAGCATTGCTCGCTTAGTGCCTGCATGCCCACTGGTGAAGAGTGGGGTGCGTCCTAGATTTGTAGGGCGTGGCGGAGCCGCTGTAGAACCTGTCGATGTCGATCCAGCTGGATAGCTCGCAACAATGTCCGCTTCCATTGGACGCGCGGCAGGACGATCGGGCTCGAGCGCCTTCGGTAACTTGGTCAAATGGGGCAATAGGCGGATAGCGGTGATGACGAGGAAGAAACACGTAGCACGGGGGCTGCCAAGGCTAACACCCATGTTGCTATCGCCACTCAATCCACCGGGCTTGAAGCTGTCTGCGCAGACGCCAATAGTCTGCGAGCAAACGAGGAACCACGGTAAGAGCATTGCTCGCTTAGTGCCTGCATGCCCACTGGTGAAGAGAAGGGTGCGTCCTAGAATTGCAGGGCGTGGCGGAGCCGCTGTAGAACCTGTCGATGTCGATCCAGCTGGATAGCTCGCAACGATGTCCGCTTCCATTGGACGCGCGGCAGGACGATCGGGCTCAAGCGCCTTCGGTAACTTGGTCAAATGGGGCAATAGGCGGATAGCGGTGATGACGACGAAGAAACACGTAGCACGGGGGCTGCCAAGGCTGACACCCATGCTGCTATCGCCACTCAATCCACCGGGCTGGAAGCTGTCTGCGCAGGTGCCAATAGTCTGCGAACAAACGAGGAACCACGGTAAGAGCATTCCACGCTTAGTGCCTCCATGCCCACTGGGGAAGAGTGGGGTGCGTCCTAGATTTGTAGGGCGTGGCGGAGCCGCTGTAGAACCTGTCGATGTCGATCCAGATGGATAGCTCGCAACGATGTCCGCTTCCATTGGACGCGCGGCACGACGATCTGGCTCGAGCGCCTTCGGTAACTTGGTCAAATGGGGCAATAGACGGATAGCGGTGATGACGACGAAGAAACACGTAGCACGGGGGCTGCCAAGGCTGACACCCATGTTGCTATTGCCACTCAATCCACCGGGCTTGAAGCTGTCTGCGCAGGCGCCAATAGTCTGCGAGCAAACGAGGAACCACGGTAAGAGCATTGCTCGCTTAGTGCCTGCATGCCCACTGGTGAAGAGTAGGGTGCGTCCTAGAATTGCAGGCCGTGGCGGAGCCGCTGTAGAGCCTGTCGATGTCGATCCAGCTGGATAGCCCGCAACTATGTCCGCTTCCGTTGAAAGCGCGGCAGGACGATCTGGCTCGAGCGCCTTCGGTAACTTGGTCAAATGGGGCAATAGGCGGATAGCGGTGATGACGACGAAGAAACCCGTAGCACGGGGGCTGCCAAGGCTGACACCCATGTTGCTATCGCCACTCAATCCACCGGGCTTCAAGGTGTCTGCGCAGCCGCCAATAGTCTGCGAGCTAACGAGGAACCACGGTAAGAGCATTGCTCGCTTAGTGCCTGCATGCCCACTGGTGAAGAGTAGGGTGCGTTCTAGAATTGTAGGGCGTGGCGGAGCCGCTGTAGAACCTGTCGATGTCGATCCAGCTGGATAGCCCGCAACTATGTCCGCTTCCGTTGAAAGCGCGGCAGGACGATCTGGCTCAAGCGCCTTCGGTATCTTGGTCAAATGGGGCAATATGCGGATAGCGGTGATGACGACGAAGAAACACGTAGCACGGGGGCTGCCAAGGCTGACACCCATGTTGCTATCGCCACTCAATCCACCGGGCTGGAAGCTGTCTGTGCAGGCGCCAATAGTCTGCGAGCAAACGAGGAACCACGGTAAGAGCATTGCTCGCTTAGTGCCTGCATGCCCACTGGTGAAGAGTAGGGTGCGTCCTAGATTTGTACGGCGTGGCGGAGCCGCTGTAGTACCTGTCGATGTCGATCCAGCTGGATAGCCCGCAACTATGTCCGCTTCGGTTGAAAGCGTGGCAGGACGATCTGGCTCAAGCGCCTTCGGTAACTTGGTCAAATGGGGCAATAGGCGGATAGCGGTGATGACGACGAAGAAACACGTAGCACGGGGGCTGCCAAGGCTGACACCCATGTTGCTATCGCCACTCAATCCACCGGGCTTGAAGCTGTCTGCGCAGGCGCCAATAGTCTGCGAGCAAACGAGGAACCACGGTAAGAGCATTGCTCGCTTAGTGCCTGCATGCCCACTTGTGAAGAGTGGGGTGCGTCCTAGATTTGTAGGGCCTGGCGGAGCCGCTGTAGAACCTGTCGATGTCGATCCAGCTGGATAGCTCGCAACGATGTCCGCTTCCATTGGACGCGCGGCAGGACGATCGGGCTCGAGCGCCTTCGGTAACTTGGTCAAATGGGGCAATAGGCGGATAGCGGTGATGATGACGAAGAAACACGTAGCACGGGGGCTGCCAAGGCTGACACCCATGTTGCTATCGCCACTCAATCCACCAGGCTTGAAGCTGTCTGCGCAGGCGCCAATAGTCTGCGAGCAAACGAGGAACCACGGTAAGAGCATTGCTCGCTTAGTGCCTGCATGCCCACTGGTGAAGAGTAGGGTGCGTCCTAGAATTGCAGGGCGTGGCGGAGCCGCTGTAGAACCTGTCGATGTCGATCCAGCTGGATAGCCCGCAACTATGTCCGCTTCGGTTGAAAGCCCGGCAGGACGATCTGGCTCAAGCGCCTTCGGTAACTTGGTCAAATGGGGCAATAGGCGGATAACGGTGATGAGGACAAAGAAACACGTAGAAAGGGGGCTGCCAAGGCTGACACCCATGTTGCTATCGCCACTCAATCCACCGGGCTTGAAGCTGTCTGCGCAGGCGCCAATAGTCTGCGAGCAAACGAGGCACCACGGTAAGAGCATTGCTCGCTTAGTGCCTGCATGCCCACTGGTGAAGAGTGGGGTGCGTCCTAGATTTGTAGGGCGTGGCGGAGCCGCTGTAGAACCTGTCGATGTCGATCCAGCTGGATAGCTCGCAACGATGTCCTCTTCCATTGGACGCGCGGCAGGACGATCGGGCTCAAGCGCCTTCGGTAACTTTGTCAAATGGGGCAATAGGCGGATAGCGGTGATGACGACGAAGAAACACGTAGCACGGGGGCTGCCAAGGCTGACACCCATGCTGCTATCGCCACTCAATCCACCGGGCTTGAAGCTGTCTGCGCAGGCGCCAATAGTCTGCGAGCAAACGAGGAACCACGGTAAGAGCATTGCTCGCTTAGTGCCTGCATGCCCACTGGTGAAGAGAAGGGTGCGTCCTAGAATTGCAGGGCGTGGCGGAGCCGCTGTAGAACCTGTCGATGTCGATCCAGCTGGATAGCTCGCAACGATGTCCGCTTCCATTGGACTCGCGGCAGGACGATCGGGCTCAAGCGCCTTCGGTAACTTGGTCAAATGGGGCAATAGGCGGATAGCGGTGATGACGACGAAGAAACACGTAGCACGGGGGCTGCCAAGGCTGACACCCATGCTGCTATCGCCACTCAATCCACCGGGCTTGAAGCTGTCTGCGCAGGCGCCAATAGTCTGCGAGCAAACGAGGAACCACGGTAAGAGCATTGCTCGCTTAGTGCCTGCATGCCCACTGGTGAAGAGTAGGGTGCGTCCTAGAATTGCAGGCCGTGGCGGAGCCGCTGTAGAGCCTGTCGATGTCGATCCAGCTGGATAGCCCGCAACTATGTCCGCTTCCGTTGAAAGCGCGGCAGGACGATCTGGCTCGAGCGCCTTCGGTAACTTGGTCAAATGGGGCAATAGACGGATAGCGGTGATGACGACGAAGAAACACGTAGCACGGGGGCTGCCAAGGCTGACACCCATGTTGCTATCGCCACTCAATCCACCGGGCTTGAAGCTGTCTGCGCAGGCGCCAATACTCTGCGAGCAAACGAGGAACCACGGTAAGAGCATTGCTCGCTGAGTGCCTGCATGCCCACTGGTGAAGAGTAGGGTGCGTCCTAGAATTGCAGGGCGTGGCGGAGCCGCTGTAGAACCTGTCGATGTCGATCCAGCTGGATAGCCCGCAACTATGTCCGCTTCCGTTGAAAGCGCGGCAGGACGATCTGGCTCGAGCGCCTTCGGTAACTTGTTCCAATGGGGCAATAGACGGATAGCGGTGATGACGACGAAGAAACACGTAGCACGGGGGCTGCCAAGGCTGACACCCATGTTGCTATCGCCACTCAATCCACCGGGCTGGAAGCTGTCTGCGCAGGTGCCAATAGTCTGCGAACAAACGAGGAACCACGGTAAGAGCATTCCACGCTTAGTGCCTCCATGCCCACTGGGGAAGAGTGGGGTGCGTCCTAGATTTGTAGGGCGTGGCGGAGCCGCTGTAGAACCTGTCGATGTCGATCCAGATGGATAGCTCGCAACGATGTCCGCTTCCGTTGAAAGCGCGGCAGGACGATCTGGCTCGAGCGCCATCGGTAACTTGGTCAAATGGGGCAATAGACGGATAGCGGTGATGACGACGAAGAAACACGTAGCACGGGGGCTGCCAAGGCTGACACCCATGTTGCTATCGCCACTCAATCCACCGGGCTTGAAGCTGTCTGCGCAGGCGCCAATACTCTGCGAGCAAACGAGGAACCACGGTAAGAGCATTGCTCGCTTAGTGCCTGCATGCCCACTGGTGAAGAGTAGGGTGCGTCCTAGAATTGCAGGGCGTGGCGGAGCCGCTGTAGAACCTGTCGATGTCGATCCAGCTGGATAGCCCGCAACTATGTCCGCTTCCGTTGAAAGCGCGGCAGGACGATCGGGCTCAAGCGCCTTCGGTAACTTGGTCAAATGGGGCAATAGGCGGATAGCGGTGATGACGACGAAGAAACCCGTAGCACGGGGGCTGCCAAGGCTGACACCCATGTTGCTATCGCCACTCAATCCACCGGGCTTCAAGGTGTCTGCGCAGCCGCCAATAGTCTGCGAGCTAACGAGGAACCACGGTAAGAGCATTGCTCGCTTAGTGCCTGCATGCCCACTGGTGAAGAGTAGGGTGCGTTCTAGAATTGTAGGGCGTGGCGGAGCCGCTGTAGAACCTGTCGATGTCGATCCAGCTGGACAGCCCGCAACTATGTCCGCTTCCGTTGAAAGCGCGGCAGGACGATCGGGCTCAAGCGCCTTCGGTAACTTGGTCAAATGGGGCAATAGGCGGATAACGGTGATGACGACAAAGAAACACGTAGAAAGGGGGCTGCCAAGGCTGACACCCATGTTGCTATCGCCACTCAATCCACCGGGCTTGAAGCTGTCTGCGCAGGCGCCAATAGTCTGCGAGCAAACGAGGAACCACGGTAAGAGCATTGCTCGCTTAGTGCCTGCATGCCCACTGGTGAAGAGTAGGGTGCGTCCTAGAATTGCAGGGCGTGGCGGAGCCGCTGTAGAACCTGTCGATGTCGATCCAGCTGGATAGCCCGCAACTATGTCCGCTTCGGTTGAAAGCCCGGCAGGACGATCTGGCTCAAGCGCCTTCGGTAACTTGGTCAAATGGGGCAATAGGCGGATAACGGTGATGACGACAAAGAAACACGTAGAAAGGGGGCTGCCAAGGCTGACACCCATGTTGCTATCGCCACTCAATCCACCGGGCTTGAAGCTGTCTGCGCAGGCGCCAATAGTCTGCGAGCAAACGAGGAACCACGGTAAGAGCATTGCTCGCTTAGTGCCTGCATGCCCACTGGTGAAGAGTGGGGTGCGTCCTAGATTTGTAGGGCGTGGCGGAGCCGCTGTAGAACCTGTCGATGTCGATCCAGCTGGATAGCTCGCAACGATGTCCTCTTCCATTGGACGCGCGGCAGGACGATCGGGCTCAAGCGCCTTCGGTAACTTTGTCAAATGGGGCAATAGGCGGATAGCGGTGATGACGACGAAGAAACACGTAGCACGGGGGCTGCCAAGGCTGACACCCATGCTGCTATCGCCACTCAATCCACCGGGCTTGAAGCTGTCTTCGCAGGCGCCAATAGTCTGCGAGCAAACGAGGAACCACGGTAAGAGCATTGCTCGCTTAGTGCCTGCATGCCCACTGGTGAAGAGAAGGGTGCGTCCTAGAATTGCAGGGCGGGGCGGAGCCGCTGTAGAACCTGTCGATGTCGATCCAGCTGGATAGCTCGCAACGATGTCCTCTTCCATTGGACGCGCGGCAGGACGATCGGGCTCAAGCGCCTTCGGTAACTTTGTCAAATGGGGCAATAGGCGGATAGCGGTGATGACGACGAAGAAACACGTAGCACGGGGGCTGCCAAGGCTGACACCCATGTTGCTATCGCCACTCAATCCACCAGGCTTGAAGCTGTCTGCGCAGGCGCCAATAGTCTGCGAGCAAACGAGGAACCACGGTAAGAGCATTGCTCGCTTAGTGCCTGCATGCCCACTGGTGAAGAGTAGGGTGCGTCCTAGAATTGCAGGGCGTGGCGGAGCCGCTGTAGAACCTGTCGATGTCGATCCAGCTGGATAGCCCGCAACTATGTCCGCTTCGGTTGAAAGCCCGGCAGGACGATCTGGCTCAAGCGCCTTCGGTAACTTGGTCAAATGGGGCAATAGGCGGATAACGGTGATGACGACAAAGAAACACGTAGAAAGGGGGCTGCCAAGGCTGACACCCATGTTGCTATCGCCACTCAATCCACCGGGCTTGAAGCTGTCTGCGCAGGCGCCAATAGTCTGCGAGCAAACGAGGAACCACGGTAAGAGCATTGCTCGCTTAGTGCCTGCATGCCCACTGGTGAAGAGTGGGGTGCGTCCTAGATTTGTAGGGCGTGGCGGAGCCGCTGTAGAACCTGTCGATGTCGATCCAGCTGGATAGCTCGCAACGATGTCCTCTTCCATTGGACGCGCGGCAGGACGATCGGGCTCAAGCGCCTTCGGTAACTTTGTCAAATGGGGCAATAGGCGGATAGCGGTGATGACGACGAAGAAACACGTAGCACGGGGGCTGCCAAGGCTGACACCCATGCTGCTATCGCCACTCAATCCACCGGGCTTGAAGCTGTCTTCGCAGGCGCCAATAGTCTGCGAGCAAACGAGGAACCACGGTAAGAGCATTGCTCGCTTAGTGCCTGCATGCCCACTGGTGAAGAGAAGGGTGCGTCCTAGAATTGCAGGGCGGGGCGGAGCCGCTGTAGAACCTGTCGATGTCGATCCAGCTGGATAGCTCGCAACGATGTCCTCTTCCATTGGACGCGCGGCAGGACGATCGGGCTCAAGCGCCTTCGGTAACTTTGTCAAATGGGGCAATAGGCGGATAGCGGTGATGACGACGAAGAAACACGTAGCACGGGGGCTGCCAAGGCTGACACCCATGCTGCTATCGCCACTCAATCCACCGGGCTTGAAGCTGTCTGCGCAGGCGCCAATAGTCTGCGAGCAAACGAGGAACCACGGTAAGAGCATTGCTCGCTTAGTGCCTGCATGCCCACTGGTGAAGAGAAGGGTGCGTCCTAGAATTGCAGGGCGTGGCGGAGCCGCTGTAGAACCTGTCGATGTCGATCCAGCTGGATAGCTCGCAACGATGTCCGCTTCCATTGGACTCGCGGCAGGACGATCGGGCTCAAGCGCCTTCGGTAACTTGGTCAAATGGGGCAATAGGCGGATAGCGGTGATGACGACGAAGAAACACGTAGCACGGGGGCTGCCAAGGCTGACACCCATGCTGCTATCGCCACTCAATCCACCGGGCTTGAAGCTGTCTGCGCAGGCGCCAATAGTCTGCGAGCAAACGAGGAACCACGGTAAGAGCATTGCTCGCTTAGTGCCTGCATGCCCACTGGTGAAGAGTAGGGTGCGTCCTAGAATTGCAGGCCGTGGCGGAGCCGCTGTAGAGCCTGTCGATGTCGATCCAGCTGGATAGCCCGCAACTATGTCCGCTTCCGTTGAAAGCGCGGCAGGACGATCTGGCTCGAGCGCCTTCGGTAACTTGGTCAAATGGGGCAATAGACGGATAGCGGTGATGACGACGAAGAAACACGTAGCACGGGGGCTGCCAAGGCTGACACCCATGTTGCTATCGCCACTCAATCCACCGGGCTTGAAGCTGTCTGCGCAGGCGCCAATACTCTGCGAGCAAACGAGGAACCACGGTAAGAGCATTGCTCGCTGAGTGCCTGCATGCCCACTGGTGAAGAGTAGGGTGCGTCCTAGAATTGCAGGGCGTGGCGGAGCCGCTGTAGAACCTGTCGATGTCGATCCAGCTGGATAGCCCGCAACTATGTCCGCTTCCGTTGAAAGCGCGGCAGGACGATCTGGCTCGAGCGCCTTCGGTAACTTGTTCCAATGGGGCAATAGACGGATAGCGGTGATGACGACGAAGAAACACGTAGCACGGGGGCTGCCAAGGCTGACACCCATGTTGCTATCGCCACTCAATCCACCGGGCTGGAAGCTGTCTGCGCAGGTGCCAATAGTCTGCGAACAAACGAGGAACCACGGTAAGAGCATTCCACGCTTAGTGCCTCCATGCCCACTGGGGAAGAGTGGGGTGCGTCCTAGATTTGTAGGGCGTGGCGGAGCCGCTGTAGAACCTGTCGATGTCGATCCAGATGGATAGCTCGCAACGATGTCCGCTTCCGTTGAAAGCGCGGCAGGACGATCTGGCTCGAGCGCCATCGGTAACTTGGTCAAATGGGGCAATAGACGGATAGCGGTGATGACGACGAAGAAACACGTAGCACGGGGGCTGCCAAGGCTGACACCCATGTTGCTATCGCCACTCAATCCACCGGGCTTGAAGCTGTCTGCGCAGGCGCCAATACTCTGCGAGCAAACGAGGAACCACGGTAAGAGCATTGCTCGCTTAGTGCCTGCATGCCCACTGGTGAAGAGTAGGGTGCGTCCTAGAATTGCAGGGCGTGGCGGAGCCGCTGTAGAACCTGTCGATGTCGATCCAGCTGGATAGCCCGCAACTATGTCCGCTTCCGTTGAAAGCGCGGCAGGACGATCGGGCTCAAGCGCCTTCGGTAACTTGGTCAAATGGGGCAATAGGCGGATAGCGGTGATGACGACGAAGAAACCCGTAGCACGGGGGCTGCCAAGGCTGACACCCATGTTGCTATCGCCACTCAATCCACCGGGCTTCAAGGTGTCTGCGCAGCCGCCAATAGTCTGCGAGCTAACGAGGAACCACGGTAAGAGCATTGCTCGCTTAGTGCCTGCATGCCCACTGGTGAAGAGTAGGGTGCGTTCTAGAATTGTAGGGCGTGGCGGAGCCGCTGTAGAACCTGTCGATGTCGATCCAGCTGGATAGCCCGCAACTATGTCCGCTTCCGTTGAAAGCGCGGCAGGACGATCGGGCTCAAGCGCCTTCGGTAACTTGGTCAAATGGGGCAATAGGCGGATAGCGGTGATGATGACGAAGAAACACGTAGCACGGGGGCTGCCAAGGCTGACACCCATGTTGCTATCGCCACTCAATCCACCAGGCTTGAAGCTGTCTGCGCAGGCGCCAATAGTCTGCGAGCAAACGAGGAACCACGGTAAGAGCATTGCTCGCTTAGTGCCTGCATGCCCACTGGTGAAGAGTAGGGTGCGTCCTAGAATTGCAGGGCGTGGCGGAGCCGCTGTAGAACCTGTCGATGTCGATCCAGCTGGATAGCCCGCAACTATGTCCGCTTCGGTTGAAAGCCCGGCAGGACGATCTGGCTCAAGCGCCTTCGGTAACTTGGTCAAATGGGGCAATAGGCGGATAACGGTGATGACGACAAAGAAACACGTAGAAAGGGGGCTGCCAAGGCTGACACCCATGTTGCTATCGCCACTCAATCCACCGGGCTTGAAGCTGTCTGCGCAGGCGCCAATAGTCTGCGAGCAAACGAGGAACCACGGTAAGAGCATTGCTCGCTTAGTGCCTGCATGCCCACTGGTGAAGAGTGGGGTGCGTCCTAGATTTGTAGGGCGTGGCGGAGCCGCTGTAGAACCTGTCGATGTCGATCCAGCTGGATAGCTCGCAACGATGTCCTCTTCCATTGGACGCGCGGCAGGACGATCGGGCTCAAGCGCCTTCGGTAACTTTGTCAAATGGGGCAATAGGCGGATAGCGGTGATGACGACGAAGAAACACGTAGCACGGGGGCTGCCAAGGCTGACACCCATGCTGCTATCGCCACTCAATCCACCGGGCTTGAAGCTGTCTTCGCAGGCGCCAATAGTCTGCGAGCAAACGAGGAACCACGGTAAGAGCATTGCTCGCTTAGTGCCTGCATGCCCACTGGTGAAGAGAAGGGTGCGTCCTAGAATTGCAGGGCGGGGCGGAGCCGCTGTAGAACCTGTCGATGTCGATCCAGCTGGATAGCTCGCAACGATGTCCGCTTCCATTGGACGCGCGGCAGGACGATCGGGCTCAAGCGCCTTCGGTAACTTGGTCAAATGGGGCAATAGGCGGATAGCGGTGATGACGACGAAGAAACACGTAGCACGGGGGCTGCCAAGGCTGACACCCATGCTGCTATCGCCACTCAATCCACCGGGCTTGAAGCTGTCTGCGCAGGCGCCAATAGTCTGCGAGCAAACGAGGAACCACGGTAAGAGCATTGCTCGCTTAGTGCCTGCATGCCCACTGGTGAAGAGTAGGGTGCGTCCTAGAATTGCAGGCCGTGGCGGAGCCGCTGTAGAGCCTGTCGATGTCGATCCAGCTGGATAGCCCGCAACTATGTCCGCTTCCGTTGAAAGCGCGGCAGGACGATCTGGCTCGAGCGCCTTCGGTAACTTGGTCAAATGGGGCAATAGACGGATAGCGGTGATGACGACGAAGAAACACGTAGCACGGGGGCTGCCAAGGCTGACACCCATGTTGCTATCGCCACTCAATCCACCGGCTTGAAGCTGTCTGCGCAGGCGCCAATACTCTGCGAGCAAACGAGGAACCACGGTAAGAGCATTGCTCGCTGAGTGCCTGCATGCCCACTGGTGAAGAGTAGGGTGCGTCCTAGAATTGCAGGGCGTGGCGGAGCCGCTGTAGAACCTGTCGATGTCGATCCAGCTGGATAGCCCGCAACTATGTCCGCTTCCGTTGATAGCGCGGCAGGACGATCTGGCTCAAGCGCCTTCGGTATCTTGGTCAAATGGGGCAATAGGCGGATAGCGGTGATGACGACGAAGAAACACGTAGCACGGGGGCTGCCAAGGCTGACACCCATGTTGCTATCGCCACTCAATCAACCGGGCTGGAAGCTGTCTGTGCAGGCGCCAATAGTCTGCGAGCAAACGAGGAACCACGGTAAGAGCATTGCTCGCTTAGTGCCTGCATGCCCACTGGTGAAGTGTAGGCTGCGTCCTAGATTTTTACGGCGTGGCGGAGCCGCTGTAGTACCTGTCGATGTCGATCCAGCTGGATAGCCCGCAACTATGTCCGCTTCGGTTGAAAGCGCGGCAGGATGATCTGGCTCAAGCGCCTTCGGTAACTTGGTCAAATGGGGCAATAGGCGGATAGCGGTGATGACGACGAAGAAACACGTAGCACGGGGGCTGCCAAGGCTGACACCCATGTTGCTATCGCCACTCAATCCACCGGGCTTGAAGCTGTCTGCGCAGGCGCCAATAGTCTGCGAGCAAACGAGGAACCACGGTAAGAGCATTGCTCGCTTAGTGCCTGCATGCCCACTTGTGAAGAGTGGGGTGCGTCCTAGATTTGTAGGGCCTGGCGGAGCCGCTGTAGAACCTGTCGATGTCGATCCAGCTGGATAGCTCGCAACGATGTCCGCTTCCATTGGACGCGCGGCAGGACGATCGGGCTCGAGCGCCTTCGGTAACTTGGTCAAATGGGGCAATAGGCGGATAGCGGTGATGATGACGAAGAAACACGTAGCACGGGGGCTGCCAAGGCTGACACCCATGTTGCTATCGCCACTCAATCCACCAGGCTTGAAGCTGTCTGCGCAGGCGCCAATAGTCTGCGAGCAAACGAGGAACCACGGTAAGAGCATTGCTCGCTTAGTGCCTGCATGCCCACTGGTGAAGAGTAGGGTGCGTCCTAGAATTGCAGGGCGTGGCGGAGCCGCTGTAGAACCTGTCGATGTCGATCCAGCTGGATAGCCCGCAACTATGTCCGCTTCGGTTGAAAGCGCGGCAGGACGATCTGGCTCAAGCGCCTTCGGTAACTTGGTCAAATGGGGCAATAGGCGGATAACGGTGATGACGACAAAGAAACACGTAGCACGGGGGCTGCCAAGGCTGACACCCATGTTGCTATCGCCACTCAATCCACCGGGCTTGAAGCTGTCTGCGCAGGCGCCAATAGTCTGCGAGCAAACGAGGAACCACGGTAACAGCATTGCTCGCTTAGTGCCTGCATGCCCACTGGTGAAGAGTGGGGTGCGTCCTAGATTTGTAGGGCGTGGCGGAGCCGCTGTAGAACCTGTCGATGTCGATCCAGCTGGATAGCTCGCAACGATGTCCTCTTCCATTGGACGCGCGGCAGGACGATCGGGCTCAAGCGCCTTCGGTAACTTGGTCAAATGGGGCAATAGGCGGATAGCGGTGATGACGACAAAGAAACACGTAGCACGGGGGCTGCCAAGGCTGACACCCATGCTGCTATCGCCACTCAATCCACCGGGCTTGAAGCTGTCTGCGCAGGCGCCAATAGCCTGCGAGCAAACGAGGAACCACGGTAAGAGCATTGCTCGCTTAGTGCCTGCATGCCCACTGGTGAAGAGAAGGGTGCGTCCTAGAATTGCAGGGCGTGGCGGAGCCGCTGTAGAACCTGTCGATGTCGATCCAGCTGGATAGCTCGCAACGATGTCCGCTTCCATTGGACGCGCGGCAGGACGATCGGGCTCAAGCGCCTTCGGTAACTTGGTCAAATGGGGCAATAGGCGGATAGCGGTGATGACGACGAAGAAACACGTAGCACGGGGGCTGCCAAGGCTGACAACCATGCTGCTATCGCCACTCAATCCACCGGGCTTGAAGCTGTCTGCGCAGGCGCCAATAGTCTGCGAGCAAACGAGGAACCACGGTAAGAGCATTGCTCGCTTAGTGCCTGCATGCCCACTGGTGAAGAGTAGGGTGCGTCCTAGAATTGCAGGGCGTGGCGGAGCCGCTGTAGAGCCTGTCGATGTCGATCCAGCTGGATAGCCCGCAACTATGTCCGCTTCCGTTGAAAGCGCGGCAGGACGATCTGGCTCGAGCGCCTTCGGTAACTTGTTCAAATGGGGCAATAGACGGATAGCAGTGATGACGACGAATAAACACGTAGCACGGGGGCTGCCAAGGCTGACACCCATGTTGCTATCGCCACTCAATCCACCGGGCTGGAAGCTGTCTGCGCAGGTGCCAATAGTCTGCGAACAAACGAGGAACCACGGTAAGAGCATTCCACGCTTAGTGCCTCCATGCCCACTGGGGAAGAGTGGGGTGCGTCCTAGATTTGTAGGGCGTGGCGGAGCCGCTGTAGAACCTGTCGATGTCGATCCAGCTGGATAGCTCTCAACGATGTCCGCTTCCATTGGACGCGCGGCACGACGATCTGGCTCGAGCGCCTTCGGTAACTTGGTCAAATGGGGCAATAGACGGATAGCGGTGATGACGACGAAGAAACACGTAGCACGGGGGCTGCCAAGGCTGACACCCATGTTGCTATCGCCACTCAATCCACCAGGCTTGAAGCTGTCTGCGCAGGCGCCAATAGTCTGCGAGCAAACGAGGAACCACGGTAAGAGCATTGCTCGCTTAGTGCCTGCATGCCCACTGGTGAAGAGTAGGGTGCGTCCTAGAATTGCAGGGCGTGGCGGAGCCGCTGTAGAACCTGTCGATGTCGATCCAGCTGGATAGCCCGCAACTATGTCCGCTTCGGTTGAAAGCGCGGCAGGACGATCTGGCTCAAGCGCCTTCGGTAACTTGGTCAAATGGGGCAATAGGCGGATAACGGTGATGACGACAAAGAAACACGTAGCACGGGGGCTGCCAAGGCTGACACCCATGTTGCTATCGCCACTCAATCCACCGGGCTTGAAGCTGTCTGCGCAGGCGCCAATAGTCTGCGAGCAAACGAGGAACCACGGTAAGAGCATTGCTCGCTTAGTGCCTGCATGCCCACTGGTGAAGAGTGGGGTGCGTCCTAGATTTGTAGGGCGTGGCGGAGCCGCTGTAGAACCTGTCGATGTCGATCCAGCTGGATAGCTCGCAACGATGTCCTCTTCCATTGGACGCGCGGCAGGACGATCGGGCTCAAGCGCCTTCGGTAACTTGGTCAAATGGGGCAATAGGCGGATAGCGGTGATGACGACGAAGAAACACGTAGCACGGGGGCTGCCAAGGCTGACACCCATGCTGCTATCGCCACTCAATCCACCGGGCTTGAAGCTGTCTGCGCAGGCGCCAATAGCCTGCGAGCAAACGAGGAACCACGGTAAGAGCATTGCTCGCTTAGTGCCTGCATGCCCACTGGTGAAGAGAAGGGTGCGTCCTAGAATTGCAGGGCGTGGCGGAGCCGCTGTAGAACCTGTCGATGTCGATCCAGCTGGATAGCTCGCTACGATGTCCGCTTCCATTGGACGCGCGGCACGACGATCGGGCTCAAGCGCCTTCGGTAACTTGGTCAAATGGGGCAATAGACGGATAGCGGTGATGACGACGAATAAACACGTAGCACGGGGGCTGCCAAGGCTGACACCCATGTTGCTATCGCCCCTCAATCCACCGGGCTGGAAGCTGTCTGCGCAGGTGCCAATAGTCTGCGAACAAACGAGGAACCACGGTAAGAGCATTCCACGCTTAGTGCCTCCATGCCCACTGGGGAAGAGTGGGGTGCGTCCTAGATTTGTAGGGCGTGGCGGAGCCGCTGTAGAACCTGTCGATGTCGATCCAGCTGGATAGCTCTCAACGATGTCCGCTTCCATTGGACGCGCGGCACGACGATCTGGCTCGAGCGCCTTCGGTAACTTGGTCAAATGGGGCAATAGACGGATAGCGGTGATGACGACGAAGAAACACGTAGCACGGGGGCTGCCAAGGCTGACACCCATGTTGCTATCGCCACTCAATCCACCGGGCTGGAAGCTGTCTGCGCAGGTGCCAATAGTCTGCGAACAAACGAGGAACCACGGTAAGAGCATTCCACGCTTAGTGCCTCCATGCCCACTGCTGAAGAGTGGGGTGCGTCCTAGATTTGTAGGGCGTGGCGGAGCCGCTGTAGAACCTGTCTATGTCGATCCAGCTGGATAGCTCGCAACGATGTCCGCTTCCATTGGACGCGCGGCACGACGATCTGGCTCGAGCGCCTTCGGTAACTTGGTCAAATGGGGCAATAGACGGATAGCGGTGATGACGACGAAGAAACACGTAGCACGGGGGCTGCCAAGGCTGACACCCATGTTGCTATTGCCACTCAATCCACCGGGCTTGAAGCTGTCTGCGCAGGCGCCAATAGTCTGCGAGCAAACGAGGTACCACGGTAAGAGCATTGCTCGCTTAGTGCCTGCATGCCCACTGGTGAAGAGTAGGGTGCGTCCTAGAATTGCAGGGCGTGGCGGAGCCGCTGTAGAGCCTGTCGATGTCGATCCAGCTGGATAGCCCGCAACTATGTCCGCTTCCGTTGAAAGCGCGGCAGGACGATCTGGCTCGAGCGCCTTCGGTAACTTGGTCAAATGGGGCAATAGACGGATAGCGGTGATGACGACGAAGAAACACGTAGCACGGGGGCTGCCAAGGCTGACACCCATGTTGCTATCGCCACTCAATCCACCGGGCTTGAAGCTGTCTGCGCAGGCGCCAATAGTCTGCGAGCAAACGAGGAACCACGGTAAGAGCATTGCTCGCTTAGTGCCTGCATGCCCACTGGTGAAGAGTAGGGTGCGTCCTAGAATTGCAGGGCGTGGCGGAGCCGCTGTAGAACCTGTCGATGTCGATCCAGCTGGATAGCCCGCAACTATGTCCGCTTCCGTTGAAAGCGCGGCAGGACGATCGGGCTGAAGCGCCTTCGGTAACTTGGTCAAATGGGGCAATAGGCGGATAGCGGTGATGACGACGAAGAAACACGTAGCACGGGGGCTGCCAAGGCTGACACCCATGTTGCTATAGCCACTCAATCCACCGGGCTTGAAGCTGTCTGCGCAGGCGCCAATAGTCTGCGAGCAAACGAGGAACCACGGTAAGAGCATTGCTCGCTTAGTGCCTGCATGCCCACTGGTGAAGAGTAGGGTGCGTCCTAGAATTGCCGGGCGTGGCGGAGCCGCTGTAGAGCCTGTCGATGTCGATCCAGCTGGATAGCCCGCAACTATGTCCGCTTCCGTTGAAAGCGCGGCAGGACGATCTGGCTCGAGCGCCTTCGGTAACTTGGTCAAATGGGGCAATAGACGGATAGCGGTGATGACGACGAAGAAACACGTAGCACGGGGGCTGCCAAGGCTGACACCCATGTTGCTATCGCCACTCAATCCACCGGGCTGGAAGCTGTCTGCGCAGGTGCCAATAGTCTGCGAACAAACGAGGAACCACGGTAAGAGCATTCCACGCTTAGTGCCTCCATGCCCACTGGTGAAGAGTGGGGTGCGTCCTAGATTTGTAGGGCGTGGCAGAGCCGCTGTAGAGCCTGTCGATGTCGATCCAGCTGGATAGCCCGCAACTATGTCCGCTTCCGTTGAAAGCGCGGCAGGACGATCTGGCTCGAGCGCCTTCGGTAACTTGGTCAAATGGGGCAATAGACGGATAGCGGTGATGACGACGAAGAAACACGTAGCACGGGGGCTGCCAAGGCTGACACCCATGTTGCTATCGCCACTCAATCCACCGGGCTGGAAGCTGTCTGCGCAGGTGCCAATAGTCTGCGAACAAACGAGGAACCACGGTAAGAGCATTCCACGCTTAGTGCCTCCATGCCCACTGGTGAAGAGTGGGGTGCGTCCTAGATTTGTAGGGCGTGGCAGAGCCGCTGTAGAACCTGTCGATGTCGATCCAGCTGGATAGCCCGCAACTATGTCCGCTTCCGTTGAAAGCGCGGCAGGACGATCTGGCTCGAGCGCCTTCGGTAACTTGGTCAAATGGGGCAATAGGCGGATAGCGGTGATGACGACGAAGAAACACGTAGCACGGGGGCTGCCAAGGCTGACACCCATGTTGCTATCGCCACTCAATCCACCGGGCTTGAAGCTGTCTGCGCAGGCGCCAATAGTCTGCGAGCAAACGAGGAACCACGGTAAGAGCATTGCTGGCTTAGTGCCTGCATGCCCACTGGTGAAGAGTGGGGTGCGTCCTAGATTTGTAGGGCGTGGCGGAGCCGCTGTAGAGCCTGTCGATGTCGATCCAGCTGGATAGCCCGCAACGATGTCCGCTTCCGTTGAAAGCGCGGCAGGACGATCTGGCTCGAGCGCCTTCGGTAACTTGGTCAAATGGGGCAATAGGCGGATAGCGGTGATGACGACGATGAAACACTTAGCACGGGGGCTGCCAAGGCTGACACTCATGTTGCTATCACCACTCAATCCACCAGGCTTGAAGCTGTCTGCGCAGG
Organism: Haemaphysalis longicornis; assembly: GCF_048455015.1. NCBI lineage: Eukaryota > Metazoa > Arthropoda > Arachnida > Ixodida > Ixodidae > Haemaphysalis > Haemaphysalis longicornis. The sequence goes on along the minus strand of NW_027526361.1, from coordinate 176,925,303 downwards.
CGCCAATAGTCTGCGAGCAAACGAGGAACCACGGTAAGAGCATTGCTCGCTTAGTGCCTGCATGCCCACTGGTGAAGAGTGGGGTGCGTCCTAGATTTGTAGGGCGTGGCGGAGCCGCTGTAGAACCTGTCGATGTCGATCCAGCTGGATAGCTCGCAACGATGTCCGCTTCCATTGGACGCGCGGCAGGACGATCGGGCTCGAGCGCCTTCGGTAACTTGGTCAAATGGGGCTATAGGCGGATAGCGGTGATGACGACGAAGAAACACGTAGCACGGGGGCTGCCAAGGCTGACACCCATGATGCTATCGCCGCTCTATCCACCGGGTATGAAGCTGTCTGCGCAGGCGCCAATAGTCTGCGAGCAAACGAGGAACCACGGTAAGAGCATTGCTCGCTTAGTGCCTGCATGCCCACTGGTGAAGAGTGGGGTGCGTCCTAGATTTGTAGGGCGTGGCGGAGCCGCTGTAGAACCTGTCGATGTCGATGCAGCTGGATAGCTCGCAACGATGTCCGCTTCCATTGGACGCGCGGCAGGACGATCGGGCTCGAGCGCCTTCGGTAACTTGGTCAAATGGGGCAATAGGCGGATAGCGGTGATGACGACGAAGAAACACGTAGCACGGGGGCTGCCAAGGCTGACACCCATGTTGCTATCGCCACTCAATCCACCGGGTATGAAGCTGTCTGCGCAGGCGCCAATAGTCTGCGAGCAAACGAGGAACCACGGTAAGAGCATTGCTCGCTTAGTGCCTGCATGCCCACTGGTGAAGAGTAGGGTGCGTCCTAGATTTGTAGGGCGTGACGGAGCCGCTGTAGAGCCTGTCGATGTCGATCCAGCTGGATAGCCCGCAACTATGTCCGCTTCCGTTGAAAGCGCGGCAGGACGATCTGGCTCGAGCGCCATTGGAAACTTGGTCAAATTGGGCAATAGGCGGATAGCGGTGATGCCGGCGAAGAAACACGTAGCACGGGGGATGCCAAGGCTGACACCCATGTTGCTACCGCCACTCCATCCACCGTGCTGGAAGCTGTCTGCGCAGGCGCCAATAGTCTGCGAACAAACGAGGAACCACGGTAAGAGCATTGCTCGCTTAGTGCCTCCATGCCCACTGGTGAAGAGTAGGGTGCGTCCTAGATTTGTAGGGCGTGGCGGAGCCGCTGTAGAACCTCTCGATGTCGATCCAGCTGGATAGCTCGCAACGATGTCCGCTTCCATTGGACGCGCGGCAGGACGATCGGGCTCGAGCGCCTTCGGTAACTTGGTGAAATGGGGCTATAGGCGGATAGCGGTGATAACGACGAAGAAACACGTAGCACGGGGGCTGCCAAGGCTGACACCCATGTTGCTATCGCCACTCAATCCACCGGGTATGAAGCTGTCTGCGCAGGCGCCAATAGTCTGCGAGCAAACGAGGAACCACGGTAAGAGCATTGCTCGCTTAGTGCCTGCATGCCCACTGGTGAAGAGTAGGGTGCGTCCTAGATTTGTAGGGCGTGACGGAGCCGCTGTAGAGCCTGTCGATGTCGATCCAGCTGGATAGCCCGCAACTATGTCCGCTTCCGTTGAAAGCGCGGCAGGACGATCTGGCTCGAGCGCCATTGGAAACTTGGTCAAATTGGGCAATAGGCGGATAGCGGTGATGCCGGCGAAGAAACACGTAGCACGGGGGATGCCAAGGCTGACACCCATGTTGCTACCGCCACTCCATCCACCGTGCTGGAAGCTGTCTGCGCAGGTGCCAATAGTCTGCGAACAAACGAGGAACCACGGTAAGAGCATTCCTCGCTTAGTGCCTCCATGCCCACTGGTGAAGAGTAGGGTGCGTCCTAGATTTGTAGGGCGTGGCGGAGCCGCTGTAGAACCTGTCGATGTCGATCCAGCTGGATAGCTCGCAACGATGTCCGCTTCCGTTGAAAGCGCGGCAGGACTATCGGGCTCGAGCGCCATCAGTAACTTGGTCATATGGGGCTATAGGCGGATAGCGGTGATGCCGGCGAAGAAACACGTAACACAGGGGCTGCCAAGGCTGACACCCATGCTACTATCGCCACTCAATCCACCGGGCGGGAAGCTGTCTACCCAGGCGCCAATAGTCTGCGAACAAACGAGGAACCACGGTAAGAGCATTGCTCGCTTAGTGCCTCCATGCCCACCGGTGAAGAGTAGGGTGCGTCCTAGATTTTTAGGGCGTGGCGGAGCCGCTGTAGAACCTGTCGATGTGGATCCAGCTGGATAGCTCGCAACGATGTCCGCTTCCGTTGGAAGCGCGGCAGGACTGATCTCGCTCGAGCGCCATCGGAAACTTGGTCAAATGGGGCAATAGGCGGATAGCGGTGATGCCGGCGAAGAAACACGTAGCACGGGGGCTGCCAAGGCTGACACCCATGTTACTATCGCCACTCAATCCACCGGGCTGGAAGCTGTCTTCCCAGGCGCCAATAGTCTGCGAACAAACGAGGAACCACGGTAAGAGCATTGCTCGCTTAGTGCCTCCATGCCCACTGGTGAAGAGTAGGGTGCGTCCTAGATTTGTAGGGCGTGGCGGAGCCGCTGTAGAACCTGTCGATGTCGATCCAGCTGGATAGTTCACAACGATGTCCGCTTGCTTTGGAAGCGCGGCAGGAAGATAGGCCTCGAGCGGCATCGTAACTTGGTGAAATGGGGCAATAGGCGGATAGCGGTGATGCCGGCGAAGAAACACGTAGCACGGGGGCTGCCAAGGCTGACACCCATGTTGCTGTCGCCACTCAATCCACCGGGCTGGAAGCTGTCTGCCCAGGCGCCAATAGTCTGCGAACAAACGAGGAACCACGGTAAGAGCATTGCTCGCTTAGTGCCTCCATGCCCACTGGTGAAGAGTAGGGTGCGTCCTGGATTTGTAGGGCGTGGCGGAGCCGCTGTAGAACCTGTCGATGTCGATCCAGCTGGATAGTTCGCAACTATGTCCGCTTCCGTTGAAAGCGCGGCAACGGCTGATGGCAACGGAGCAACGAGGTACTTCTGGTCATGGCTGGCAGCAAGATGATACCCGGTGTCTCTGTCGCCGTCCTTGTGGCTTCCCGGTTCGCCGCCGCCACCAGGATTGTACGGGCATTCGTATGTTATCCGAAGTGCCAGGGTGACCACGCAGTAGCCAACCGCGAGCGCGCTCACCAAACGTAGACCACAAGAACGATGTCCGGGAACTCTGTGTCCCGTCTGGTCACCCCCTAGCCGTCCGTAGCCACCAGGATCATAGGGAAATGCCACGTACTTGCGGCCCAGTCTTCGGTTAACGGGCGCAGTCGTGTACCCCTTGCAGGCATGTGCGTCGCCAGTACAGTGTGGCGTGGCTGGTAGCTGGACACCAGTGATCACTCCTTGTCCTGAGCTGCACGGATCCTGATCATGAGCTGCGCAACTGTGCGTCATGAACGGTGATTGTGGCAGCGGATGGTGTGGCTTCCTGGAGCTTCCCAGGGGAAGCTCCTGCCGCCAAGCGCGGCAGTTGAAGCTGCCGGGTTGCCGTTCACGAGCTCGCCGCAACAAGGGTCGCCTGACGGCTCGTGAGATCCAACTCGGAAGGCCCGTGCGCCGATCAGAGTCGGTGATACCAGGAAGCGCTGACGCCTGCTGAGATTCCAACGGAGAAGCCAGCGCCCGGAGTGATACGGCCACCGTCGTACAAGTGGGAACGGCGCCCGCTCGCGACACTTAACAACCACATGCTCTCTCAGCAAGGCACTCCCCCGAGCGGCAGCGATGTCCGAAGCGTCAAGGAGCATCACGCTGGACAGGTTCGCATCACCGCACATCGTGGTCATGGGGTCTTGGAGAGGTCAGTTCCGTGGCCATCCTGAACGACGACGCAGTCACCGCAGGGCGGGCGGCTGGGTACACCCACTTGTGCCTCAGTGGAATCTGTCGTGCTCTCTGCTGGCCTCACTGGCGGGTCAGACTCGTCGACAGCTGTAAGGACGTTCCGATAGTCAGAAACGCACGGCTCACACGCAGCGGGAATGTTCGCCACGTTGTCAGCCTCCGCGGCTATCCTGCTCTCACCGGAGGGCACCACGGTGTTGCCGTGCCGGATGGCGGCGGTGCTCCCAGCAGCTTTGGTGCTCCGGTGGTCCCAGCAGCCAATGGCGAAGGGCTTGTGCTACGAGGCGTCGAAGACGACTCGAATTTTAGTCGTGACTGCATCTTGTCGGACCACTCCATGATGCGGCATGTAATATGTATTCGGCGTCCCGCGCGTTCCTTGAGCGGGTACTCGCTCCGCATGGCCCTCCTTAAAATAATCACGTATTGTCTTGTCATACTGTGACAACAACTCCGGTCGGCTGCGGAAACGCCTGAGCTGCATGCGCAATCGCTGCTCCGCAAGTGCATAGTTGTCATGGTGGGCCTCCAGTTCTGGCTCTTGAATCAGGAGTGGGACTTCGTAGCGCCCGTCCTGCTTTCGGATTTCCCGTTCAAACTGCTTCGTGGCCTCGGCGTCTAGTCCAGGCCCTTCTGCCGTTTCCTTGATGCCAATGGCTTCTAAGCGCCACAGATCTGACGGGTCCATCTCCTCCTCGGGGTTGCTTCCCGATGGGTCCGCGTGAGTGATGAACATTGCGCAGGAGGGTTCGGATGCGCCATGGCTGCCGTTGTCAAGGTCGGCTCCCTGGACAGTCCACCCGAAGATTGTTTCGGCTGCCGTGAGGTGAGGGGTAAGGCGTGATATTCTTCCCGACGACACCTTCCAGTACGAATCGGAGCCGATGAGGATGCCGACTCGATCCTCCATGTGGGTGTCCGTCAGCCGAACGTCTGCAGCAGTCAGGTTGCGCCCTGCCATCTTACTCAGGACTTCTGCGTTTACAGGTGGACTTGTCACCGCGCAAATTTCGGGGACCTCCAAAGCCTCGATGGTGATGCGTCTCCCGCCGTGCTGACTCTTCAGAGTGATTGCGACGCGATTGCATCGCATGGATGACCTCGGACGGGAGTCTCCAGAGGTAACGAGCGACAAGTCCTCAACACCCCGAACTGGGCAACGCAGTGTACGTGACAGATCACGCCGAATAAACGTGCGCTGACTGCCAGAATCCAACAGTATGCGGACTATCAGCTTTTGGCTGGCTCCAATCGCCCACGCCCTCCCGGTTTGCAGGTAGATACGCACCGCGGTGCAGTCCCCGGACGACGCGGACGTGACGCTAGGAGTTGCCTGTCCGTCGTTCGGCGCGGTGACCTGACTACCTTCGGCCATTCGAATTCGTCCATTCGCAGCTGGCTGCGGCGGGTGTGCTATGTCGCATAGAACTATGAGATGCCCTTTGGAGCAACGGACGCAAACCAACGACCTCGACAGCCTGCAGCACCGGGCAAAGTGCCCCTTCGTGCCGCAACGGAAACAGCGTCCCCCGGTTCGTAACTTGCGGCGCTTTTCTTGAGGCGACATCGGTACCGTGCACTCTGCTATACGGTGGTCTGCCGGACATAGAGGGCACTGCCGCTGTGTTGGTTGTGACCGTGGTTCCGCCCTCGTAGGAGGCGGCGAAGCACCCGCTGGTAAGGCCGCAGCCGATGGAAGGCCCCAATCGGAAGTTGGGGCCTCGCGCGTTTCGTGAGGGCGCCGCTCTGTAACCCTCGGAAGGTCGAAGTGGCCTTCCTCGCGGACTTCTACCTGGATGCGCAGGAAGTCCAGTATTTCGTCCACTTGCTTCGCCCTTTCCGACGAGCTGGCTCTCTCGCTCACTTGCCTCGCACTTCCGGACGAGCTGGCTGCTCCGTCCGACGAGGATGCCTCCTTAGCCCTCTGCCGCTACAGGATCCCGAGGTCGGGTGGCAGGGCCTTCACCAGTACACGATGGAGGACCACCGCGTACTCCGTCGCCGCCACTCCCAGACTCTTCAGAGCGTTTACACGGAAGGATATCTGGTCGTAGAGGTCTCGGAGTTTTCCGACCTCTGAAGAGCTCCGCACAGGGGCCAAGGCGAGCAAGCTGTCGATATGGTCCTCAACGAGCAGGTCGGTCCGGCTAAATCGGGCGGTGAGGGTGCCTATCGCCACATCGTAGTTGGCCTCCGCGAGTCGGATCCCTTCGATTGCCGCCTTCGCCTTGCCCGTCAAGTACGATGTTAGATACTTGAACTTCTCGATGCGAGCCAAGGCGGGATTGCTGTGAATGGTGGCATCGAAATAGTCCCAAAACGCTTGCCAGCTCCGTCGGTCGCCCGAAAATGTCGGGATGTGCGGCTTGGGCAACGAGGCGAAGCGCGCGCTGGTGATAACGGGAGAGACCGCCGGCTGACGCACGGTGGTGATCGAGGCGTCGTCCGGGCGATCTCCGGTTCCCGAACCCCCAGCGACGGCGTGTGGGGTATCAGCGGGCCTTGTGGCAAACTCGACACGCCCCCGAATGTCCACCACCTTAGCGTCCTAATCCCACGAGGCAACCAGATCCGCCTCGAAGTCCTCCTCTCTGAGGCCCTCCTGAATCTTCTGGTCGAGAGCCTTCATCTCCTCATACCTCATGTTGACGAGGTTCAGAGGTCCTTGAAAAGCAACGGGAGGCATGGCCGGATCCAGAAGCAGCGATTCAATGGTGGCAATCCCCTTGGTTATTGCGGCCCAAACCGCCCCACGGTGGCGGCGGACCTTGTCCATAGCAGGAGACTCGCCCAAACCAGGCGACCCGGTGTCCTCGGCACGAGCAGCGGCGGCGGACAGCATTCGATGACGATGCCGGCGGAATGGCGCAGCCTCCCGGGAATCCCAGGCCTTGCGTCCTCGCTGTCTGCGCCGCGTTAAGTCAGGTCTGCTCGTGGGTCGGCTCCCGGGTTTCGCGGCACCAGAATGTCGCGGATCGCGACGAAAGAAAGGAGCCAGACAGCCGGTCGCCCTTTCGCTGCGCTGATGACGAACCAACTGCCCCGAGCACGAGGCGCGAGCCATGCCCGTACCCGCGTGCCCGTGCAGCCCTGCCTCTTTTATTAATTATCCACAACACACCCCTGAAAGGATCGGCCAGAGTCCGCAATTATAGTCCATGACTTGCGCTCCGAGAAGGCGAGCGCCTAAACTTGAGCGGAGTTAGCATCCCGATAGGACAGTCTATCGACTTGCTGCTCCGGGTGAATGATCATAGGGTCCTGCCGCACAAAAGTAGAGCATACCTCCTTTATTTTCTTTCGAGGGTCCGAGTGCGTGCCTCCGGCCTGCCTACTTGATTTTTCATGGATGCACCTGTGTCACCACGGCACTCTGGCAGTGTGCACTTCTCGTTGGAGTGCACTCGTGTTTGATATGTAGGCGATCGCGACATGTATGGGGCCTGTAAATGTTAAATACGTGTAGTGGGCGGTCGCGACGTCTAACTGGAACGTGATTCACCATAGTGAATTCCTCATTGGTTTCTAGATCGACTTTTAAGCAGGATGCACACTGTATGGCCCACATGGAATGAGCTATACCCTGGTAGCTTAGCATCGGTGTCAGCCTCTTAAAGAGCGAGGGCAGCTGGGTTGGTGTCTAGGGACTGTGGAGTTTCAGATGGCACCGTTTCTTTCTGTTCTGAAAGCCTCCACTGTGTCATTGTATGATCACAAATTTCTCTTTCGGAGATTTGCTTCCCGCTTTCCGCTGGGTATGGTTAGATGTGACAGAAGGTTGTTGGGATTTAGGTAACACCCCCTCCACACAGGGCCAGCGATTCCGTGGATAGTGGCCAAGGTAAGTTCCTGCAACCCTGTGAGCATGACATTCACCACTTTATGCTTCCGGCAATCCAATCGCGGGAATCGTGAATGGTTGTTTCCAAGTTGTGTGCCGACCAATCCTAAATCATGCCCACGACGGAGTCAGTTACTGGGTGAATTACATGCTGGAGCTCCTGCTGCGAGATCCACGCAAAAGGGTACCCTAACTCCTTAATAAGTTTTGTTGTGGGAAGAAATCACAGTACTTCCAAAAGCTGATTATCTCAGGTTCCAGCATTCTCGTGCTGAGAACCTCAAAAGAGGAGGCAGCAAATCACCATCACCAACAGGCTACCCAGGACTACCCCAGGGGGAAGGCCTCTTCCACTGACTTCCAACCGCTCCTATCCTACGTCGCTTGAGCCCGCTGTTCCCCACCGAACTTCCCAATTACATCCCTTCTCCTAGACCCCTGTCTTGGTAGCCACTCTGTATCTTAACTGACTGTCGGTTGTCGTTTCGTCTAAGTAAACATCCAGTCCAAGACCATTTCTTTTGCTTTACTTGAACTGTGATATCACCTACTCGAGTTGGTTTTCTGATTCACGAAGTTTGTTTCTTGTCTCTGTATAGTGCTGCTAACACTGTTCGTTCCATGTCCCGTTGACCCGATCTAAGTTTGCTTTCTTATTGGTAAGACACCATTTTTCAGCTGCATATGTCATCACCGGTAGTATGCACTGGGTGTGTATTTCTCATGACTTACTTTTCTTTATTTGGGAGTGCTTGCCGAGTGGTCTCCACCGCATGCCTAGGCTGCGCCGGATTTTTCTCTCGTGGTTGTGGTCAGCACTAACCATCTGTCCGAAGTAGTTAAATCTGTTATTTCTTCTAGCGTTCGGATTTTTCTCTCGTGGTTGGGGTCCGAGGTCGCTATATTCTTTTACTTCATCTAGCGTGCGGTTTTCTAATCCGGAGAAAACGTTTTCAGCTTGCCTATTCCTCATAACTTTAGATTAATTCGTATTTCTTTTCAGTCGCTGTGCCGTGCTTGCTTATTGTAGTTCTCAAACATTTTTCTGGTGTTCTTCAGTCTAACTCAGCAAGAATATGTGGTGTGCAAAGCCTAAATGACCCAACTATTCTCTGTTTACCCTTAATCCAGTGTTATCCAAGTCAAGCTTTCTGAATACTCCCCATAAATGCTGTGTTGACTTTTGGCGACCTTGTATCTCCCTGTCTTACTCTCTTTCGGGTCGGGAATTTATCGCTGTGCCTGTGAATTGTTATCGCCTATCCGGGGTCACAACTTGGCCTAAGTAGATATATTCGCTTACTACTTTCATGGCCTCGCCACCTATCTCAAACCGCTGTGCTGTGTTGAGGTTATTGATCAGTACTTCAATTTTCTGCATATTAATTTTCAGGCCTACGGTCCTACTCTCTTTGTCCAGTGCGGTAAGCATGCTTTGCAATTCCTCCCCCGAATTACTTAACCATGACGCAGAGATAATTCGGAGGATAACAATGGGGTGGAGTGCATTCGGCAGGCATTCTCAGATAATGAATGGCAGCCTACCATTGTCCCTAAGAAGAAAGTGTATGACAGCTGCATGTTACCGGTACTCACCTACGGGGCTCACCTACTTGGAGGCTCACTAAGAGGGTTCAACCTAAATTGATGACGCTTCAGCGTGTAATGGAACGGAAGATGATAGGTGTAACATTAAGGGACAAGAAGAGAGAGGAGTTGGTCAGGGAAGAAACGCGTGTTAAGGACATAGTAGTAGACATTAAGAAGAAGAAATGGATGTGGGCAGGGCATGTAATACGAAGGCAAGATAACCGTTGGTCATTGAGGGTAACAGAGTGGATTCCAAGAGAAGGCGAGCGTTGCTGGGGGCGGCAGAAAGTTATTTGGTGCAGATGAGATCAAGAAGTTTGCGGGGATAAATTGGTCGCAGTTAGCAAAGGACCGGGGTAATTGGAAAATAATGTGAGAGGCCTTTGCCCTGCAGTGGGCGTAGATGGGCTGGTGATGATGACATCCCCTATATATATGCCGTTAAAGTCTCTTGTAGGTCTCTTCTATTCCCTTGTCTCTTAATGCTATAGCACCACTGCAGTCTGTACAAAGTAAAACGCTCACTCATAGTCTATAAATACCATGTAAAGGTGTTTAGTGTGTTCGAATTGTTCTATCACTTCATTGACAACATGGATGTGATCCATAGATGAGTACCCTTTCGTAAACCCAGCCTTTTCTCTAGGATGTTGGGAATCCAGGCAGTCACCTAGGCGGCTAACTATAACTTTGGTAATTAGCTTATAAACCACTCAGAGTAGGCTGATTGTTCTGTAAGTTTAATATCTATGGCATCTAACTTTTTACAAATCAGAGTAATGTTGGCCTTTTTCCTGGCAATGGGCACTTTTTGAGTGGTTATGCATTCCGGAAATAGTACTGCCAGATTTTTTAGTACACTATATCCTCCCTCCTTTAAAAGATTTGTGTTTATGCTCTCGTCACCTGTAGTTTTTCGTCTTTTCACGCCTTTGAATGCCTTTCCCAACTACTCTTTAGCTACTAGTGGGAGACTACAAGTTGAGCTTGCATTTTCAGTAGTTTCCGCTGGTCTGACGTCGCAGCACAGAGTCTGGTGCAGTGTCGTTCTGCTACTTTCATTAACTCGTTCAGTTTGTACGCAATGCTACCCTGCTTGTTCCTGAGGGCGCACACTGTTTTTGCTGATGATTACCTTCCTTATAGTTGCTTTAAAGCTCCCTCTGATTTTCAGCATTTACTCCATCACTTTCAGGTTATATGCCCTATTATCATTTGTGATACTTCAGTTAATCAATTTAAACAGCTCTCCTAACTCCCCTCTATCCGCCGTACTTAACGATTAATCAATTTAGACAGCTCTTCTAACTCACCTTCATCCACCGTACTTAACACTTCCTTGTCCTTACGTTTCGCAATTAGTCCCCTCGTTATCTTAGTTTTCCGGTGCGTTTTCAATATGCTGCTTCCCCAACAGCAGCTGCAGATTCTGTGACTGCCGTTGTTAGGTTGTCAGTCATCCTGCCTACACAATCCTCGTTCTCGTCGTTTGGAAGCGCGAAGTTGGTTTGAGGGGTTATTTTAAACTCCGTCCTGGATCTCACTGACTCATGCTGGGTTTCTTATTTTTCACTAGTTTCCTTGTTTACCTTTTATAACCTTACCATGCATGTAACCATCCAGTAGTCGCTGTTCAATATCATACGTAGCCGTTATACGTCCTGCACAATACCTGGGTTATCACTTAAAATGAAGTGGATTTAGTTTTTTGTCGTACCATCGTGGCTTTTCTGTTGCGATTGTCTTTTCCAAAGTTCCCCCTCACCTTTCTCCCATTTGCGTTTACCGACTTTGGCGTTAGTCTCCTATCGCAATCGTGAAGTGTATTATGCCCTTCTGTATAGCTGATTCCACGTCCTTGTACCAAATGGGTACGGCTTCACTCTGCGTAAAATTGAAATGTTAAACCTGCTAGGTATTGATTACGCGGTGACTACCATTGTGGCGTTTTTGGAACACAAAGTAAGGTGGACGGCCCATGGTTTGTTCTCCAAAATGTCACCAGAAGAACTCATGCAACGTCCCGGAAATCCCAAACAAAGCGTCTAAATTGTGCAAGCAAGCATTCTCGGACCAAGCGAAATAGCTCCCATTACGTTTGAAGGAGACACGACGCCACGATCACGCAGGCGAAATACCTTGTTGCCTTTATATACTAACTCGGCATGTATGCCAAAAGTGCGGGACGGTGGAATCAGATGTGCACCCAACGCCAGAGGTGCGCAAGCGTCGAATGTGCAGACTTCAGAACACGACTGAAAGACGCTGGTGCCATCCCAGGTGGGCGCAATGCGAAGGAAACTACTCCACCGGCACAGAGAATTGCAAGCCCAAGCTACTTTAGGCGGGGATGCCCCCTCCCCCCCCCAAGGGAATCAGAATTGATGCAAGACAGAAGCGACAAAGATGGTTCAGCAAGGAATGGCCGACGCTGGTGGAAGTCCACAACCAAATGGAGAGAAGCAACAGAAGTACCACACCACAAGCTATAGAAACATTCCAGAAATATAAGACACCACTCACAACAGCACGAAAAAAACCGAGCAACGCCCCACGAATGCCAAGAAACAAGAACAGCAACCAGAGAGAGGCCTGCATAAAGGAGGTGGTTGGGCTTAGCCGATTCCCTGCAAACAAACAACGTGAAAATAGATAAGATACCATCCCAGGAAGAGCAGCTAATTATGTAACGTAAACAACAAATAGAGGGACAAGACAGGACAACTAACTCCTTAAGATCACAAATCAGTAAAACAAAACTGCAAAGAAGTGTAAGCTCTGTTATGAGCACAGCGACGACAGAGCGTGTAAGGAAGGTCTACCTATTCGTGCAATGGCACAGAAGCGCTGCAGGACCGCAAAGCACTCGGGGAATTTTTCGTGAACAGGCATCAGGACCTCTTAACAATAATTTAATGTATACAAACTAACGTGACTAGCCGACTAGCCACACGCCGTGACGTTTCACGGCAAAAGAAACGAACAAACGCAAGGTCACCATTATATTTGAAATCACCAAGCTCTCCAGGCAGATCTAGACGTCAGGGAAACAGATGCGCCCAATCCGATCAGATTGAGGAAAGAGCAGGAGAGGCAACACGAGCGCCTCGAAATTGACAGTGGAACTGTCGACGCGTGGCCAAAGAGAAATCGCTGCTCCAACCCGACGATTCATATCTACAATAAGCGGGGCCAACATCAATATAAAATGTTACGACAGGATTCAAGAGATCACATATCACACATGTGCGGCTGATCCCATATTTTTGGGAAGACATTGTGATAATCACGCACAATTAGGAATAACATCGGCGGAGACGACGTGAATCGAGGTAATACCGCGCAAAGGAACCAAAAAGGGCACACCCATAGTGAACTTATACCGTTCGCCGAGAAATCCATGAGAGACTTTTGATGACCTGTTCGGGAAAACGAAAATGTAAGCTGGCGACAACAAAACCCTTATCATAGGTGGTTTTAACTCCCCACACATGTACGTGTACCTGCGATGAACCAAAAGAGTCGGACAATCGAAACGTAAGGACTCGAAATCACCAGTAACACCATGCAACCAACCAGGCAGCCTAGGCAGGGGAGAGAGACCCATGTCCGGACCTGACAATGATAAGTAAATCGGACCAAAGTGCCACATAGATAAACACGATAAACATCCTTGCGGGAGAGCATTGTGTAGTTAACATCCTCTCACCAAAGCACGTTCCAGCAAACTACTACGCAAAAAAGTCAGGGAAACATATTGCACAAAGTTCACGAACAAGTGGAACGCAAATGACGAAGCAACACGCATCGAAGACGTCACACCATGGACAAACAAAATCGAAGCTATAGAACGGAAGCACACCAGAAATAACAAGAACAGAGCTATTTTCAAAGCTATAGAGTGTGTTCAGGAAACTTACGAAACGTTTGTAAAGGCAAAAGTGAAAAAAAAAGCTGAAACTACACATACAAAACATCACAAAACAAGCACAAGAGCGCGCCAAGAAGTTAGCGATAGAGATCTGAGACACATTTTGTGCAAGACTCAAATCCACCTCGAGTACATCAAAAGCATTGTCGCTAATGAAGAATATGATGGACCGAAGGAATACGAAAAGGGCCAAAAACCACAACGTTAGCCGAATAGCACACCGCTTATTTTGGCAAGATGCTGACCTTCGCGAGCCACTCGAGCAAAAACAAGGGTCAACATATCCCCCAGAAAACCAAAGTATGGAGATAACGAGGGAAAGCAAACGCAATAAAAATAGGCAGACACCCAATCAGAAGAGGAACTTGACGCCATAACATCCGGGAAAAACAGCGCACCGGGGAACGACGGCATCACACCACACACCATGCTCAGAAACTGAGTATACACCCAAGTGACTGTCTGTACTACATACATAAGCGCAATGAATGGCTAAGCTAAGCATTGATGTCAAGTTGACGGAAACATTTGAAAGTAGTCCTGCTCCCCAAAGGAAGGGGCGCCGCTAAGTACAGAGAACTTCAGACCTGTTTTCCTTACTTCATGTCTGGGGAAGGTGTATGAACGAAATATTACAAATCGGCTAACCAACTACCTGAAAGACATCCACCTCTTTACAGACAGTGTGATTGCTTCAGACGCACCTGACTACACCAGATACCTTCGTCCCAATGAAAAAGGCAACCTTTGAGGTGCCGGGTGAAAATGTTATCCTCGCAAAGGAGCTTGAGCTAACATTCGACAACGTCACTCACTCAGCAGTGCGAGAAGCCCTCAACCGCTTATGATGTGGGGGAAGAATCTTCATCTTCGTTGTATCCTGCAGTAAACTTAGGTTTGTTGGCGAGGTTGCGTGATGTCCATCGTGAATGCATGCGACGAACGTACGATGCAGCAGCAGAGATCGATAGTAAGAAATTATAACAAGTATTCACAGGAATTCACATAGGAGACATTGAAGACGAAACAAAACAAAGGACAACGGAGTAGAAAAGAACTACTTCACCGCGTACGAAGAGTATTGCCGCACAATCCCTGATAGGGGCCCACATGCCAAAACGTTGCCAGCCTCCGCACGGTTGGCGAGGTAGAAAGCGCGGGGATCTGGTGGCCAGGAGCCACCACGGGAGCTGTAGACGACTCGATAAAGTTTTCTCCACTCCTTCAACCATGCAGCCACCACACATCATCACACGAACTAGTTGAAAGCATTGACCCCCGCCCCCCTTTATCCTTGACGGTCGGGAGGAAAGCAAAGATTTCTCCCGGCGTACTCAGGGAACAAAACACTGGCGCCGGAGGCGACCACCCGTTTCGCTCCTGCCGCCGGAGAGACACGGAACAATGTACGCAACCGCTTATAATAAACAATGGAAATAGAAGGCGAGCCACCTCTACACCTTCCTTAGGAACCGAACGGCGACGGTCAGCGTGAAAAATTTGAAAACCGTAGTTTTCAGTCACATATATTAACTCCACAAGGCTCTATCATCTTTTCAGAAGGGAAAACGTTTGGGCGTGTTGGTTCATAGCCGCACAGAAAACAAGCGTAATAAAAAAACAGAGGACGAGGCGTGGACAGGACAACCGCTAACTTTCAACAATTGGTTTATTTTAGAACCAGCGCATATAAACACGCCTGGCTAGCATGAAGACGGGAAGGAAAGAAAAACATCAAACTGAGGAGCGAAAGAAGAAAAACAGTTACTTGCCGCCTACGACAAGAAATCCAGCTCAAGTTTCGATAACGCCACACGTTTTAGCAAGCCGTCTGTGGCCTTATCCAAGCTTGAGCTGGATATCGTTGTGATTTTTTCCGTTCCTTTTTTGTCTCTTCAATCTAGCTAGGCGTTTTTATATGCGCTCTTTCTGAAATAACCCAAGTGCTGAAAGTTAGCGCTTGTCCTGTCCACACCTCGTCCTCTGCATTTCACTGCCCTTGTTTTTTCTGTGTCCCTGATCTCCCCAATTTGTTCAACGTCGTGATGTTGAAGATAACTCACCATCTCCTTGAAATAGCCAACGTACGAACGGTTATCTGTGCTTCCGACGTCACAATGTAGCCAAAACGGGCTCATTTCAGGGCACAAACGAGCACGTCCAAAACGCTTTTGATTTGGCAACAAAACTCGCAGTGGAAAACTGCCTCAAGTGTGCCCCTGAAAAATCTGAAAGGATGAAAATACCATGTACAAGCAAAACAATCCAATGCCCACAACCCATCACCGTAGGCACCGAACCAATAACCGAGAAAATCCGGATACGTATGCTTCAAATGGCAATCAAAAGTAACGGTAGAGCAGACGAAACAATTATCCGTTGAAGGAAAGCAACATCCCAGCTCACCAAAGTTACTCAGCGCCTCACAGAAAATCGTAACTGCGTGACGGAGCAAGACACCGTACGACTAGGGGAAGCATTGGTTATGAGCCGGACAGCGTCCAGCGTTCCTAAATTGGCGTGACAAAATTTGATAAACAACACGTCAACCTCCCAATTCGAACCGCATATAAAACGGCTCAAAATCTTCCTCGTTTCACAACACACAAAAAATTGCAAGAAGTTAGGTTTGTACAACAGTTCTCCCTAAATCAGAAATTACCTTCTGTCGGCACAAAAACAACGTTTCGGAACGAACGGACAGAAAAGACTAGAACACGGGCGGTAGGCGACCCAGCAGAACGGAAGATCCCATGGAAGGAACACGGGCTCAACCCGGAACAACGAAGTCCTATCAAAGCCCTATATCTCCTGAAAAACCTTGTTCCTTATTATACATAATAAAGCACAAAACGTACGCGTCTACTTTCACCACTGAAAGTTTGCCAACCATAAAAAAACAGTGTACGTCGCTGCAGACAGCATTGATGACACAAGAATCGCATCTTTGGTAAATACCAAGGAGATAATGAAATCTCTCGTGAAGAAAAACACCACGATAACGCACGCCGCAACCGCAGCAATATTGCTTGTCATACGGATTAGAGAGAAAAAGCACCGAAGCATAAACGTTATAACAGACACCTGAAAACCTACTTCCCGGTAAACTGGAGAAGACCTGGAACATCACATGGATCCCAGGTCACGGATGTCACGCAGACGAAAACGCAGCGAACTAAGCGGTGTGCGGTCAGAGATATCCGACAACCGCGGAAGTCTTCAAACGTCCGTTCGAACCTTCAGCATGTGGAGGAACACTCCTCGTGGCGCGAATGTAAAGAGCTTTCTACCATGCTCCCCACAAACCGGATGCAGACCTACTACGGGAAATACAGGCAAATACTTTCATCCACATACCCAAGTGAGCGAAAAGGCTCTGGGACAAGCACCCGGAACTGACAGAAAACTGCAGGGCATGCGGAGAAACTGCAAAGCTTTTCCACACAATTGGAGCGTGCCTCCGAATGTGCAGGTCAGCCCACGGCCCCAACGATTCCCCATGCTATACTCTACTAATTCAGAGGAAGCGGCCCTTAAGCGTATTCCCAAACCATATCCCGTAGGGCCCCAAGATCACCACACCCACTTTAAACAGCGACGTCACTCCGTGACGTCACTTTCTCTTCGTGCGCGACTTCATGCGACGTGGATTTTTTTTTCTCGTTTTGGGTGGCGGCCGATGGCGTCGCTCCGTGCGCGAAGCTGGGGCTACGGCGATGGGGAGCTGACGCACATTTGTTAGAAGTTAAAGGCCCAACCACATGCAGCGTACTTTCGGCGTTTTCTCGCGTGGCAACGCGAGCTGACACGCGAGCAACGCCGAATGTCTACGCTCGCCAGATATCGGCATCGATGCAGCGCGAGAAAGCAGCGGAAAGCGGGCCATCTGGCGCCATCTGGCGTACACAAATGCAACCGGTGCAACTGCTTGATCGCGATTGAAACGTGCCGTGTAGCAACGGTAGTGCGTCGAGCGCGTTCGAAAACTCGGTCGCGATTCACTTCAATCGCGATTGAAAGGGCCCGTGTCTGCGCGTTGCCGCCGAAAGACGCTCGTGCGACGCTTGATTTCGCGTCCATGAGGTTAGGACTTTAACCTTTTCGTACCTATACGTTCCGGAAAGCACTCTCATTAAAGTAAAGACAAAAATTTGTTTTGGTCTTTTGTGGTCGCGCTGCTTAGCGGCGGTCGATGGTTTCGCTCCGTGCGCGAGCATGACGTACGCGCTTGGAAGCTTCAAGCACGAAGTATACCTTTGCATACCTGTTCTCGCTTCTCACTCTAAGCACTCTCTTGCGAGCCTGCAGACGCTCGTGTTCCATCCTGTTGCTAGTTAAGCTAGCGCTGAGCGCTTTGCTCTAAGTGCGCGCGCAGGTGGACGCTTTTTCACGTACATGTGGTCATTGTTTACGTTCCTGAAAGCGAACACTCTTGATCATTACAGTGAAGACTAAAATCTTTTTTTGACTTGGGTGGTCTTTTGGATTCCGTACCGAAGCGCAGAACGTTTGCTCCCACTCGGTCGAAAGCACACGCGTACGTCGGTCGCTCATCTGCTGTTAACATCAGCGAGCGTGTTGATCCGTTTTTATAATTGTGTCATTACCGTCAAATCTGAACAAAGTTAGATAAGATGACGAACGAAGAAGCACTTAGCACAACTTTACTTGCTACTTGATTTAACCTTGATGTTATGTACCGACTGCAGCTTCATGGGTATTCAAAGTGTGAGCAAAGCAAATTTAGTGGCTGCCTTGATACTGAGAGTACCGTCGAACTTCACTTGTAGGTTAAATGGTAAGGCACTGTGGCCCCTTTAGTTTAGCTTGAAAAAGAAAAGAAAAGCTGGTGAAACCCTCATTGCAAAAAAATGAGGTTGCACCAAGATTCGATCCATGGACTTTCAAAACAAAACGGCAGCGCACAAGCGCGCATCTGCTCGACCACGCCGGGAAAAGACGTGGGTCCCAAGAATTTTGTACCCTAACAGAGGCTGCCAACGAATATTGTCGAGTGATTTGCTTTGGTTATGTTTGAGAGATTTGAGCGGTGGTAACGCTTGTTTCTTGTGCACCCATCTTGGATCCGAGGGCTGATATGCTGTTACTACAAGCGATGACACCACAGCCCCCTTATTTGAGTCAAGATAAGCTATCGCAAAACCTCTGTCTTCCCTACGCAAGCCACGGTAGCAACGAATGGAATGGCATGCGCCGCTAGCATTGTGGCGTTGATAACGCTTTTTTGCAGCCAAGCCCCATCATGCTCATACTACAAGCGACGGAGCCAGAACTCCCTTATTTAACTCAAAAAAAGCTATCGCAAATACCCGATCTCCCCAATGAAAACCAAACAAGCCACAAATGAATGCGCGCTTTCGAACAGAAATAGCTTGCAATTTGTCTCAAGCCAGCCAATAACCACAAGTTAAAAAGAAATTAATTATTTTCTGCTGAAAGGAATGACCCAAAACCACGAGAAGGACGTGAAACCCGACCGCCGCTGCCAGCTTTCCGCTGCTTTCTCGCGATGCGTCGACGGATATCTGGCGAGCGTAGACATCAGCGTTGCCCGCGCGTCAGCTCGCGTCGCCACGCGAGAAAACGCCGAAAGTACGCTGCATATGGTTGGGCCTTTAACTTCTACTAAATGTGCGTCACCTGCCCAACGCCTCAGCCCCAGCCTCGGCCACGGAGCGAAACCATCGGCCACCGCCCAAAATGAGAGAGAAAACAAAATCCACGTCGCATGACGTAGCGGACGAAGAAAAAGTGACGTCACGCTGTGACGTCGCCGTTTGAAGGGGGTGTGGTGATCTTGGGGCCCTACGGGATATGGTTTGGGAATACGCGGCCCTGCATAGCGCCCTGCAATAGGACCAGTCTGATTGTAGGGTTTTACGCGCCGACGCAACGCAGGCGATGAGGCGCGCCAGAGTGGATGGCTCCGGATTAATTCTGACCCCCTGAGAATCTTTAACGTGCGTCGAGATCTCGTACACACGGGCGCTTTCGCGTTCCGCCTCCATTATACTATAGGACCAGCTAAAACAGCTAGAGAAAGCTAAGTGTGGCGCCATCTCTTCTGGAGCCCTCTGAACCGAGAGTTCTTCTTGTGCCTCCCCTTTGATACATTGCCTGCTTCCTCCGACGGCCCACCGCTCGATTGATTCTCACTTTCATTCATTGATTCTCATTGAATTGATCTAAGCAAATTTCGTTGCATTGGAGGCAAAAGACGACTTTCTTTCGATGACATTATTACAATTATTATTTGCAATTATTGACAATTGCGGCAACCGGACGTACTTGTTGTGACGTCACTTTAGTGATCATTGGAATTAGGTTTGGACGTACCGCTGGACGCTCTCCTCATTGTATGCATTTGAAAAGGGTTAGATAAATCAACTTCCCTTGCCTGAGTGGCCGGCAACAACTGGGCTGGTGCTGTAAGAGGAGTCATGCCTGCTGATATTATTCTCCGGCAGTCATGTTTAACGGAGTGACGATACGACCTCACAGGCTTGCATTGACATATTTTTACATACATTCAAAAAACAAAGCACCTGCATGTTTCACCATTCACTGTCAAATGTGAGACAACAATTTTTAAATTGGTTTGCGTTTCATTCGCAACTTTAGCTGCCCTTAGCATGATATCACAGCCATTCGAGTATTTTGTGACACCATGAAGAAAAAAAGTTGTTTGTGTCTTAATTTTGTATTCAAAAGTCCTTTGGTGGTCTTCCTTGTTCAAGTTGCCCAGTAAACACTGTCGTCTTCAGAAATTCCCGAAGAGCCAAGCCGTAAACATGGTTGGGCTGCGAAGCCACTGCGTGTACTATACAAAAGACGATTGACTTCGGCTCGCCGTAACGTGGCAGACAATGATTTTGGCCGTACCACTGGGCGTACCATTTTTTTTTCAAATAGTTGCTGGATCTTTTCCTTCCTCCTCCTTCTCGTAATCCACATGAATAGAGTGCGGTTTGTTCAGTGTAATTAAATATTGGCGTCGGGATGGAGACCATCCCTTGGCCACAGCCTCCACCT
The DNA here is from genome assembly GCF_048455015.1 of Haemaphysalis longicornis. Taxonomy (NCBI): domain Eukaryota; kingdom Metazoa; phylum Arthropoda; class Arachnida; order Ixodida; family Ixodidae; genus Haemaphysalis; species Haemaphysalis longicornis. The sequence continues at coordinate 176,905,023 of NW_027526361.1, read as the reverse complement.
CCCTCCCCCCCACCCCCGCTTCTCTCCCATACCCTTTCCACCACTTGTGGTACGCCCAGAACCACGTTTGAGATACAGGTTTCAAGCAAGCAAACAATCTGCCGCGTTCGCTCAGCTCGCGTACAAACTCTGGTTACACCCACACGCCTACCGTTAAAGCCCATATTATTTCCATCAATCGGTGAGTGCTAGTTCTTTCTGACACCTGCTGAGACAAAACTTGCCCTGTTTATGTAGCCCTTTGAACTCACCAACGTCACACAATTTGTTTCGGGACAGTTCCAAAGCGGCAACAACGGATCCGGCCCTACAGAAGTGCACAATGCTGTATGGGCTTGAATTAAATTGCAGGCTTGCGGTTTCCGAATCAACCATGAAAGAGCACTCAGTGAGCTGATGAGAAATACTGTGTGCAAAAACGTGTGGATGCTTCAGCAGGGTGACAAACATTCGCTGCTGCCATAAACCTCATCCGAGACAAAGTAGACAAGGGTTTGTCATCGAGAGCATTGTGGCAAAATACAGTGATGTGCTTCTGATGAAGAGCGCTTTCGGCACTGCACTGCACGAGCCTGCTGCGCCGGAGCTGTGGTTGTCACTGCCTGCCCGGTCGGGTGCATTACGAGTGCGGCTACTGGGTATGAACCGACACGGCTGTAGCGGAAAGCGGTTCAGGAACGCATATTCAGCCCCCCTGCTACCCTTGCACTGACGCCGCTGTCGTGCTTCGTCAATACCGCTATTGCCGACTGCCGCTTCGTGTGTTCTCGCCAACGCCCCTCGTCAGCGCTAATGGGAACCGCCGAAAGACATTAGACAGATTTAGTTGGACGCGCGCTCCGGACGAGCGTGCCCCCCGCGGGGCGGGTTACGACTGCGCATGCGCAGTACGCTACGTAAACGCCCTGACGATGCGGTGCTACACACGCAACGGCTGGGAGCGTATGCTCTGGGGCGCTTGCGGGGCGCTGCGGACCTCCGGAAAGGCACCTTGCTTCCAAAATGGCTTCTGCCTCGGGGATGACGGCGGCCGGAGGTTCCGCGACTGAAAACGCGGACCGTCGCGTGTGTTTCTCATTAGGTGACACGTTTCAGTTCCAACAGGCATACAGGGCAGAAATGAACGACCAAGGATAACCCCCATGGCTCCCGAAGCGGGTGGCGGTCTTGGTGTGCGTGTCGCGGTGGTAGAACGCGCGCAGTGTTGGTGCAGATCGTCGGCCTCCATTTCGGGCATTCAAGAATTTCCGCCTGCGCCGTCGTCGCACCCTCGGGTGCGAGCCGAGAACGTTGCGCTACCCGTGTGAAATGAGAAGGATTTGTAGTTGGACTCCACAAATAAGAGTAAGTGAGTAATAGGAACGGATCGTATATGTTGTTGAGTTGCTACACCCGGGATAAGTATATCACTAAACCGCCGCGCCAGCCTACCTGCTGTTTCATTTTGCGCGTCGCATTAGCGCCGCATGCCTTGCTCAGTTGTATTTGTGGTATGGTCCTGCCATATTTAAGAGCTGAATAAAGACAGTATCCCGAGAACTGCGCGTTGCTTCAAAACTTTGGTGTTGTGAGGTTGAGAAAACAATCGCGACGGGTGTATCATATCTTTCCGTAATTCGTAATCAAGGTAAGAGGGTCTTTTTTATCATACTCGCAAGATTTTTACAATCGAAACACAGCGTTAACGCATTGGGAAAAAAAACGCCGTCCAGCTGCAGCTTGCGTTGGTTAGCCACGTAAAAAAGGTCAAATTTGGGTACTTCGCGTTGGGTTCAACAGGTGGCGCCGCAAGCTTTAGCGCACGCTACGAAAAACGCTGTACTAAAGCTATCCATGGGCGTGTCGCGACGAGCGCACGCTCCGCATTACGCCGAGCAATACGCTTACGCCAGGAACGCCTAACTAAATCTGTCTATTGAAGACCACCTTTCCCCCTACAAGCTTTGCTTAGCCCGCAACTCATCGCCGCATTCACCTTATCGCGCAGGTACTGCCGCCTCACCGTCTCCCCAAGCTCCCTCCTGGGAAACTGAAACCGGTGTGCTCCTGGGGAAGGGCCCCTTCGCATCCAACCCAAGAACCTCCACCGAAGCAACGACATCGACACGACCATTTAAGCCCAACTTCTCTTGAAGAGAATGCAGGAACCCATTTCTGTCGTCATCCCGATCCTCTTCGACAATCACCCGGCCACTGCTCTCGGTGAAACCGGCGCTGATCATTCTATCATCAGATGGTTACCCGCGTCCAACCCAGGAAACGTCAGAACGCCGTGGTGTGGGCCGCAGATCCGCACAGCTGCCTTGCGGTGCCGACTGGTGTGGGACGTTCCCCAGAAGTTTTGTTGTGCTGTGGGAATGCTTGAAACACCTACAACTTGTTTTTTTTATTTACAGAATACTGTCAATACCCCAAGTGGATAATTACAGGGGTGAGCAACATGTCACAGCTCATCAACGTCTGATATAAAAAAAATTCTACACAGAATGTGCACATAATGTAACCAATACAAGCATAGCAGTAGTATATTCTTACATAATAGATACAACAACGCCAATGTACAAAAAACAAGACAAGTACAACACGCGGTGTAGGCAGCATAAAGTTGGATTCGAAACCCACAGAAAATGTGTAGGCAAATGGTTTCCGGGGACAAACGGAACCTGATGGATTCAAATGCGAAAAGAATTTAATTACTTATAATGATATCTCATTCTGGGCTAATACAGCATGATCAAATAGTTCCATAATTTTTTGTAGTGTGGGCTGCTGTGTTACGGCTGCATCCACTGTATTCCATGCACGAATTGCGTGCGGGAAGAAAAAATAGCGAAAAGTATTATTAATAAATCCATTCAACAAGTTCCCATGCATGCGTTCTTCTAGACGGTCTGGTATCCCGAAATGTAAAGCAATAGTCAGGGTTTATGCGCAACGATCTGTGCAGTAGTTGGTATAAAAAGGTGAGCCGAGAAAGCCTTGAGCGACTTTCAAGGGTAACTAGACCAGCACGCGGTAGCAGAGCGGTGGGCCAGTCAGTGCGTCGGTATACCTATTGAAGATAAAGCGGACGGCTTTGCGCTGTGCCCTTTCGAATAATGCGATATTGTTCGCAGTTTGGGGGAACCATACAATATTGGCGTATTCTAAAACTGGTCGGACAAAAGTAACGTATGGGAGAAGCTTCCTCTCATGTGTAGAATATGACAAGGCCCGTCTAATGAAGAAAAGTTTGTTCGTTGCTTTATTTGACACTTTACGCACGTGCTCTGTCCAGCTGAGGTCATAAGATGTTATGATGCTTAAGTGTGTAAAATAGTTGACACTTCAAAGCCGCACATTGTAAAATAGTGTGGGAAATCTAGCTTAGGCGCTTTATTTGTAACGGACATGAATATGGTTTTCAATGTTTTGTCATTTTCGATTCAGCGCACCACTGAGCTATTTTATTTAAGGCATTATTTAATTTCACCTGGTCATCGCGGTGTCGTACTTCATTACAGAGAATGCAATTATCAGCAAACAGCCTTAGTTTCACGTCAGCATAGTTACTTATGTCATTTATAAAGATTAGGAACAAAACTGGAGCTAATACGGATCCCTGGGGAACGCCTGAGAGCACTGGAGCAAGGTCGGAAGAGTGACAGCCGTACTGCACGAAATGGAAGCGGTCAGTTGAGCATTTTGTAAATGGGCTCATCACCTAATACGTATTTTAGTTTATGCAATAGTTTAGTGTGCGAGACACGGTCGAATGCCTTCGAAAAATCGCGGAAAATTACAGCGGTTTGATTGCGCTCATTTGTGCCGATGGTCAGGTCATGCAGTGTTTCGAAAAGTTGTGTAACAATAGATATTCTCGATCTAAAGCAATGCTTATTCATGTCCAGAATGTTGTTCGACTCAATAAAACCTCCTAAAAATTTCAATACGATGTGTTCGGGAATTTTGCTGCAAGTAAAGTGATAGAAATAGGCCGGTAATTAGAAGGAGACACAGTGTTACCTAATTTGAGTACGGGAGTAATTTTAGCATTTTGTATTCAGCAGGAACACAGCAGTCTTTCAAAAATTTGGAATATATATGAGATAAAGATATTTGCTCTCTGGTTCCACGTATTATTTCAAAAAGCTGTTGGGAATCACGTCAGGACCGCTACTTTTCTTTTCATAGATACCTAAAAGGAACCAAAGGATACCAGCCCCCGATAAGGTATGCGTGTCTATCAATCTGATATCCCGATTGTAAAGGGAAGGTCTGATTTCCGCAGAACCATTATCAGTTGTGTAAAAGGACCGAAAATAGGCATTGAAATCATCGGCTCTAACCTGATCTATCCCATCTGGTGAAACTTGGGTATTCATCTTAGTTTTCATATACTGCCACACTTTATGAGGCACGTTTCTAATGAGCCCATGCAATGTAGAGCCACAAAACTTCTTTTTAGTGTTACGCCCTTCTACCTTAAGTGATCTAGTAAGGAAACTAGGTTCAGAACGATAGCCTGAAAGATTCATTTGCTTGTTAGTTTTTCGTAAACCTATTGATTTTACGCTTGGTATTAATTAGTTCACGCGTAATCCACGGATTGCGTTGTGAATCGTTTTGGACATTGTTGGGATAAAATTACCCATACAATGCATAACATGAAACTTGAAATTCAGGCACACCATTAGAATACTATAGCAATTAGCGAAACAAAAATCATAACATTCAGAGTACTCTTGTGCAAGGTGCAGAGTACTCTTGTGCAAGCAGCATTGTTGGCTTTGTTAAAGGCGGGTATTTGCTTTCATTGATCACGGAATGTAGGTGGGCTAGTGAATGGCAATATGCATCAGACCATTGTGTGGTCGGATAATCCTTCAAGAATATCTAGTAGTGACTCATTTCAAGAAAGACTATTACTAACAAATACAAGGTCAAAGATTCAGGATGATGTTCCCTGTACACGAGTAGGGGGATCAAGCTGCTCAAGATTAAAACCAAGCTCAATGTCCAGCAGGATGCTTTGAGCTTTTACTTCAGGGGCAATGGAACACCAGTCAATCTCAAGAAGGTTGAAGTCACCGGCAAGTACAATCGAGCCCCCGTGCACATGCGATTGCCTATAATCAAAGAATGGTTCAAGATGCACACTTTCCGCATTCGTAGTCCTGTAAAACACGCCCACTTTCGCGATCCTATCATGAAAATGCACGTTGCAACACAGAGCCTCAGTATATTTTACGTCGGGCGTGGTAGACAAATGAATCCCTTACTTAAAAATCAGCGCGACGCCACCACTACGTGACAATCTGTCTACGCACTATCACATATCCTTAGGACACAACTTCTTAATCCGATATACCGGAATGCCGCCACGTTTCTGTGATGCTAATGATATCAGGTACATGTTCCAGGAGGACTGCTTCTAGCTGGTCTACTTTGTTGATGAGACTGCGAGCATTTACATTGATTAATATTGCTCACTTCGGCTTCTTGTGCTACGATGTTCGCTTGGAACATTTTTTTTATTGGCATTTACTTGACGATTTTTGGTGCTGCTACCATTTTGTAGCTGCTTTCGTCCCAAGAGTGTTCCGTCAGTTTTAACCTTATCATACACTACATGAACTTTGTCCTGTCAATCTCGATTTTCCTTTGTGTAAGCCCAATGTTTCCTTCTAATTTCTCGAATAGACTAGGAAAAATCCTCGCCGATGAAAATTGCGGAACCTTTTAGTTTTGAGCAGTTTTTCATAATGTTCGCTTTGTCGCGGTAGTCTGCAATCTTTAGTATGATAGGCCTAGACTTTCGGTCATCACCTTGCTTTGGCCTACCAAGACGATGAATACGTTCAACTCCGAATATCATCACGCCAAAAACAACCCCGAAAATATCCTTAACTACATCAGTTTCAAATAGTTCAGTTGACTCGTTTCCTTGTTTGTTTACACAATACACAATCAAATTAGAACGGCGGCTTCTGTTTTCGATGTTATCCAGCTTTTTGGCCATAATTTCTATACTACATTAAAGTTAAACTACTCTGTAGACCCAGTCAGTTTAGTCTCAAGGCTAGCAGTTTTCTCTCACTTTTTATCAATCGCATTGAGCTTTTCGTTTGTTTCTGTTCGGCCACTTTTTATTTCCTGTATGTCTTTCGCGATTACCTTCAGATGAGTGGTGAGCTCTTCGAGACAGGGCCAAGGTTCGACTCGACATCTCCAGCAAGAATTAACAAGAACCCCTACAGATGCACAAAAATTGCCAAGTGTCATAGAGGCTGCAGGCACGGCACGGCACCAACATAAGGAATACATCAATACTGCGCTAACATTTTGCAAGATATCTTCTCGCCTGGACACAAAACAGGAACGGGTTGTTGGACGGAATTCTGACGCTGCTGCCGTGCCCACTGCTGAGCGAGTCGTTGCGGGCCAGCTTTATAGGAAGCAGAAGTGTCAGCGCTGGTGTCCCAGCCAGGTCGGCGGCACAGTTGCAGCCCCGCCGACAAAAATTTCCAGGGCCGAAAATTTGATGGTTGATTCACGAGATGCGCCGTCGATATCCCGAAGCCACGTGTGCTGTGCATGTGTGGTTGGTAAAAATGACGCTGACATCATTGGTGCAAGCCGCAGATTCAGGATCGTCTGGATACAAAACGGGAATGAATTGTTAGGCGGCATTCTAATGCTGCTGGCTGTGAGGATTTTGACGCTGCTGCCTCTGACTTTCTGTGAAAATACGCTGCGGGGATAAACTTCAAACACATATCCTAACCAATTATTTGAAGCTTTCGAAACCGTCAATAATCCCACTACTAGAAACCCGCTTTCTCACAAGATCATACCTGGGAGTTTTGGGTCTCACAATTCCCAAAAGTGACTCTGGACTGCATACAATTTCCCCGCTACATAAAACCCTGTAACAACTGATGCACGTTCTGCAACGCATCTCGAAGCGCCATCGAGGCCTTAAAGAGCAAGATTCCCTACGAATAGTGCGAGCTTTTCTTATTAGCCGCATTACCTACGGAACCAGATACCTTGCCCTCAAAGCAACAGAAAAGGCTCGGCTCAACGCCATGATTCGCGAAGCATACCCCACTGCCACTGCAGCCCAAAAGCTTTGGACGTTCACAACTCGGGGGAAGAGCTGCAAGGATAGCATCATTCAGCTTAACTACAGCGCCTGTTATGGACTCCCACAGGTCGACAAGTACTTACAGCGTTAAAAAACTGCCACATCGTCTGAGTGAACAAAAACGCATCTAGCACTGCGAGATTACATCCGGGTGGCCCCAATCACTCGCAATATTCACGCGAACTACCACATTGGCCGTCGGGCTGCCCGTGCTCGAGCCCTCACTGCTTGATGCGGGAACGCCCACCGCCCTAACATAGCCAAGCAGCCTGTGTAGTTAAGCATACTTGCCAACGTATTACTCCTGCCGCTACTCCAACAACCTCAATCGATGTCACTGAAGAAGAAGCCATTGCAATTTCCGCCACTTCCCGCCCTGAACCTGTAACTTCCTTACCAATTCGCAAACAGCCTGCGAAACTACCAGATAGCCCGCGTTTGTTTGTGTGCCCTGAGCTTTATCAAAAACTGCTCGACGGCTCCTGACCACCGCATCGTGCGGGCTTCAGGGCGGGCCGCAATACCCGGCAATGACGCGGCCCACGCTGTGTTTCGCGATCTGATACACCGAACAGCTTTAATTAAGCTGTATGAAATTTTCACTGGCTTAGGTTGCGAGCACTTACATCAAAGTATTTTGTCATGTCGTCCAGGATTTGGTGCGTTTCCCAAACAACAATGGGGCTGCCTGTAGCAGGGTTGCCTGCCAAAGACGTGTAATCTCTTTTGTTTTCTTTGATTGTACCTTTTTTGACGCAACGTTGACCGTCAAGGAACACCTGAAAAAAAATTAGTGTCAATTACCGGACGTGATGTCCTGGTGCATGCTTGCAAATTCATTGTAGTTCTATTGTACCTGAAACTTGCATGTGAACGCAAGTTGGCGGGAAGAGCTTGTAGCATGCAGTCCTGGGTACATTTTAGGAGGGATGCCAAGTGTTTTTCATTGATGTTTTCTACTGCAGCTCGTATGAAAGCCAGGGACACCCTGAAGCCAGGGTGTCTTCAGGGAGTGCAAAAGGCGCACATGTCCCCTATACCAGCCTTTCCCGCAGCCCTTCCTTCCTCTACTATTCCTGAGTCCGGATGCTGCATTCGTGCATACGCACTTTCCCGCTGACATTGGTGATAAGAAATTTTCCAGAATGCTCGAATTCATTCAAACGTTAAAAAAGGAGTGACGGGGGGGGGGGAGGGCGAACGTTTCTGTTGGTTTTCAGCGAGAACGCAAATAGACGCCACCCTGAACGATGTAAACCTACCACCGCTGGAAGCTCTGCCGTGAAATTGTCACCCTGGCCTTGTTTCTAAACACCGAAGTTATCTCTTCGGACCTATTAGGGATGTACTTTGCCCATCTCCGGATTGGCTTTGCCTGGGTTCTTTATTATTGACGCCCTCGCCCAACAGAAAGTGCAGAGCTACGCAGGTGACGTATCAAATGTGGGCTTTGCTCCCGAGAAATATTCAGACGGAAGCTGCTGTTTGGTGTTGAAACGTACATGTACTTTACTTTGTCCGCACAGCTTTTCTATAACTGCAAGCAAGCAAGCGAGGAACCAGGTTCTAGTGAATATGGTACTTCGTTCCGACCTGGCGTACCCCCGCCATGTTCAACACAAAAGTCGCGGCCACCTCAGCATCAACAAAATAATTCCATTAGCTGATGGCAGGGTGCTCAAACGCATCTTTTGCAGCTGCGTGTGCACGTGAGCATTACTGCCTGTTATGGTCATTACTCTCTTGGCCCCACTTGCGACCTCTGTTCCTCTGGAAGTGCACCTACGTGCGAGTTTGCTGCGTCACCTGAAGTCGCGCTTCTTGCCACCGTTCATGGTCCTTTTATCGTTCTCTGCTGGTCGGTGGCAGCGACAGGAGAAATCGGCCGCACCAACGTCCATCCCGTTCAGCAGGTGTAGCGTTTACAACTCCATTACTCACTCTAAAAACCTTCTCACCTAAGCCAGACGTGGCTTTAATGGGCGCCTCATAGGGTAAGTGCGAAAAAACAGACGCAGAAGTCTAGCTGCCATCGGCGGGGCGCCAAAGAACAGTGAACCAGGAGCCGAAGTGAACTCGTGTCTGCGAGCGCCGTGGAGCTGTTTTAGCTAAACGCGTTGCCACTACAACGCTAAAGTCGTCGTCCGAAGCTTATATAAACGAAAACCATGATTCTCAATTTAGTGTTACCCCGGCTTGGTAAACAAGACAAAAATCACATCTCTACGCCGTGAACGATGCCGAGGGTGCGAAACACTGGGACGCAAGTTGGGTATTCCCTGTGTTATGAGCGTCATCGTCCATGCGTGCTGATGCACTCTGAAGTTTAAATGATTTCGAGGTGCAGTGGATGCACTGTAAATGACAACCGCCACAAGAAAGACAATTCACGCACTTCGCACTCTCGGCATCGTTCACGGCGTGGAGGTGTGTGATTTTATCGGCCCGATTTGGGCTGACAACATGAATTATCGCGCAATAAATGCATTAATGAATGATTGATTCGATTGATTGTGGGGTTTAACGCGCCGACGCAACGCAGGCGATGAGGCGCGCCGTAGTGGAGGGCTCCGGATTAATTTTGACCACCTGGGGATCTTTATCGTGCGCCGAAATCTCGTACACACGGGCGTTTTTGCTTTTCGCCTCCATCAGAAAAGTGGCCGCCGCGGCCGGGAATCGAACCCGCGACCTCGTGCTCAGCAGCGCAACGCCTTAGCCACTGAGCCACCGCGGCGGGTGCATTAATGAATGGAATGACATGTGTTGAGTGTATACATACACCGTTTTATTGACGGTATTGGTGATACGTTCTGACGAGTTCCGGGTTGCGTTTATCCTCGCCACAATTCGTTGTATAAAGCCGAATGCATTCACTCGTGCATGATATCGTCGGGGTTTTAAATACATTGTTTCTATGGGAAGTTTGTTGGGATCGCGGTGATCCGTCGTACGAAGGGGGTCATCGTAAGTCCGGGGGACGTATCAGTGGGGTTCCACTGTATTCTGGTTTCACCCTCGGATGTCTGCGTGAGGATGGCACTAAGGCCATGGGGAGCACCATCGACAGTGGACGTGATGTCTTTTCCTGGATCAAAGTAGGCAAGTGCTGTAGCCTCAGACAGATTCCTCTTCAGCTAGTCCAAGGCATTTCACGGTTCGTCTATCCAACACATGTCTTCTCTTTTGGCTGTGAGTTTTCTAAGTAGTTGAGTGAGGTGTGCCATGTTTTGTATTAACCGACCGAAGTAGGTGACAAGACCAAGGACCGGCTAGCAATACTTGCATCCCGTATTGCTAGCCGAGCCCCTGCTGTGCCCGCGTTTGGAGCATTGAAAGTGCTGTTGGCGACGAACAACGGTGGCTACCGACATCGAGGCGCCTTGAGCAAGGAAAGAGACGACTGCGCATGCTCTTATAACCCCCGGCGGATAAAAGCAAAAGACAGGCCAGCGCTCGACTCAGTTTGGCAGCGGTGCACAAAGAACACGCCAACCTAACCTGCGTATCTCGCATACTTGCAGGTGAGCGCCTTTTTTTAGTAGTTTTTGGCTTATACTGTTGCACTGCTGCCGACCGCTGCGGGTTGTTTTGTTAATTACACTGTGTCAAAATGTTACATATTTCGGAGGTAGTCAAGAAACAACTTGATGATTTTCGGAGGGAGTTTAGGCTGGAAGTTCACGCCATAAAGGATAGTGTGAAGTTTTCCTCAGACGCAGTTCATAACATGGCGGAAATCATAAAGGACATGAAGGAAATAAGGCTTGACATGAAAACACTTGTTGAAAATAACGGGTCACTTGAGATCAAAAACCAGCAGCTCCAACAACGTGTAGATGAACTGGAGCAGTATCAAAGACTAAATAACCTCGAAATAAAGGGGCTTCCGAATGACTGCGATATAACAATCATAAAGGAAATGGTGAACAAACTGGGCGAAACACTTGACGAAAAAGACACCGATGTGTGCCACAAGGTGAAAATTCTGAACTCCGTTGAAAAAAAACGTGATTGTTCGGTTTACTTGCCGCTCCAAGCGAAATGCCGTTCAAGTGAAATCATGAAAGGCCAGGCTAATCACGGAATTCCTTGGTTTCGACGGCCAATGCAGAGCTGTTTACATAAATGATCACCTTACTGTGAAAACCAAGCGGTTGCTGGGCGCAGCCGTAGCACGAAAGAAGGCTATCGGATGGAAATTCGTTTGGATGACACACGGAAAGGTTCTTGCCCGACGAGGTGAATCAGCACCCATCATGCACATTACGTCATTGAGTGACGTCGAACGCATGATGCCGGGGAACTGAAGACGTGCGAAAATGGGGCGCAACCTTCCGTCCTGCCAAGAGTAAAAACTGATACCGCCATGTCACTGAAAGCGTTTTATCTCTTTCTTTTGCTTGTCTATCTAAGTACCTATTTTGTGGGGTGTAGTTTTGCGACCTGTAACTTGTTTTTCGGGTTCACTGTTATCTGTAGTCCAATTCCGGAAATGACTGCGTTAACTGTTAATAGCTTCACGTTTTAAATGCCTCTAACTGGTCGATACGGTCCCTAAAGAAGGCAGACACAATACACTGGCTGAAATATCGAATGCGGAGCATAGTATTTCCCAATTCTAATTTGCTGGTAGTTACAGTATCTAGACCAAATGAAACATGCTTTTGACACCAGCTGATGTAAAAAAAACTATTGTTTCAAAGAAACAAACTATATCTTGCATTCACTTGAATGCTCAATCCGCCCGCAACAAACAGGAAAGCTTGACTGCTCTGTTAATTAGCTTCGATTTCTGCTTCGACGTAGCCATGGTGACTGAAACTTGGTATCGCAATGAAGACGAGGTACTTAATCTACCTGGCTATGTGTCCTATTTTCTAAACCGTCCTGATAAAACAGGTGATAGAATTATGCTGCTGGCCAATAAAACATACCAGTGTGAACTTATTGATTCCTTCACGCAAATAACCGATGATTTTGAAGTTCTGACTGTGAAAAGCAGCAAGGCCATTTTTTTCTGTTCTGTAGCGTCCACCAAGGGGAAACGTGCATAGCTTTCTCTCTTTTTTCGACACATACCTGGCTGGTCTAACGATAATAATTCGACTATGGTTTTGGGTGGTGATTTAAATATAGACCTTCTGAGCTTGACATCACAACGTGCCGAGCTCCTCACTGTATTAGAAGCAAATGCTTTCACTAATGTTATAAAGGACCCTACTCGCATACAACTCAACTTTCGACTCTAATTGATCTCTTTATTACTAACGAGAACAACATTCCACTTGTTCAATGGTACTAGGCGCTCACATAAGAGATCATCTACCAATTTGTTGTGTCATGAGTAGGACTAGTTTACAAATCAAAAGATCAAAAAAGATCGTAATCAAATATCGCAACATCAACAATATAACAATTCAGCAGTTTTCTAGTGCATTGTCAAATGCAAATGTGGATGCAGTTTTTCGTTCTGAAGATACCGATGTTGCGTACGAGATATTTATTGAGAATTTCAAGAGCATATATGACATATGCTTTCCTTATAAAACAAAACATAAACATCGTAATGCACGTAAACCCTGGATAACTAATGACTGCTTGAAAGCGATAAAAAAACGGTCTTTACGAACTTTTCTTAAGAAATAGAAATGCAGAAGATTAACAAAATTTAAACAACATAGAAATGAAACAAACACCTCCTTGCATAAAAGTAAAAATTGGTATTTTGAGAATTTGATTAGCACTGATGGAGCACAAAGCTCTGAAACAATTTGGAAGCACCTAAATGCTTTACTCAAACCATAATCTGGTCTAAATTCGGGTCCACTAAAAACAGTTGCGAACGGCCAAGCACTAGCTGGTGAAGGCGTTGCTAATACATTTATTGACTATTTTGTATCCATTAAAATAGCACCCACGACGGGAATTGTACTCGCTTTCTTAGTTTTAAGGCTACGTTGCAAGAAATTGCATTTTTCTATACCCATCCACAGCTGTAGAAATTCCAGAAAGAATGCTCTCTTTAAAAAACAGCAACAGCTGCGACATAGAAGGCTTGCAAATTAAACCAATTAAAAACACTATTGACACTGCAGCTGGTGTTTTAGGATACATATAAAATAAATATTCTCACAGGGGAAATTCCCCAAAAGGCTCCAATTAGCAAGAGTATCCGTAATTTTCAAAGGTGGTGATAGAAACAATGTGAAATTATAGACGTATATCTATATTGCCGATATTTTCGAAAGTCGTTGAAAAATTGATACACAAACGAATGACAGCCTTCATGACCATACATACCAATATGACACCTTACCAGTTTGGGTTTATAAAAAAATCGTTCTACTGAAAGTGCTTTATTGTTCCAAAAGGAACGAATTCTGAACTCTTTCAAGCAGGAATCTTACATGCTTGGAATTTTTATGGACTATCCAAAAGCATTCGATAGAATAAATCATAGAATCCTTGCCGGAAAACTAGAACACTATGGTTTTGGTGGACAACCTCTGCAGCATTTAAACAGCTGTTTGAACGACCGCAAGCAGCAAGTAATAATAGATGGTTCCAAAACGTTTCTTTCATTATGGGAGGTATACCACAAGGAAGTATTCTTGGACCGTTATTAGTTAATATCTATGTCAATATTATCGCATATATTGATGAAGGCTGTCGTTTTGCTATGTACGTTGATGATATCAGTCTTTATTTTTCATTGAACGCATTAGCAGAACTTGAAACAAAGGCAAACAAAGTACTAGCATTACTGAATTCATCGAGCTTAACAAATTCTCTAAGCATAAACGTGTTTAAAACCAAAGCAGTCCTTTTTTCTCCCCAGAAATAAAACGTTGATCTGTCATTATCCCTAACTCTTGGTACATGTAGCATCGAACTAGTTCCAACGGTAAAAAACCTAGGTATAATTTTTAATGAATGCATGTCATGGAATCCACATGTACAAAGTGTGGGCCGTAGGCTTGCCCGTACCGTTGGTGTATTATCCCACTTGCGTAGTCTCCTACCCCAAAATGTAAAATAGCCTAGGTATAAATGTCTTTTCCTGTCTACGTTAAGCTATTGTTTTCTTGTATAGGGTACTACGACAACGACAAACATAAATAAAATTCACATCCTTCAAAAAAAAGCTGTTAGAGCTCTTGTAAACGTTTGTTACGACGCACGTACTGGGCAAATTGTTCCCAACCTTAAACTACTTCTGGTGCAAAATTTATATGATTGATTATTACTTACGCGCTGCAATATTAGCATTAAAAAGAATGATTCATTTTGAGAGAAGTTGCTGCACTAATAGCTCAGGTAAGCACTTATAACACACGCTGTACAGACATTTGGAAAATACCATATACAGTAAAAGCTCGATAATTCGCCACCCGTTAATTAGAAAATTCGGATAATTCGGACGGCTCAATTGGTCTTGGCCAAAGCGCATGTTAGACTATGGGACCAAACCTTCGTTAATTCGTCATAATTCGGCCCCGCACCTCTTAATTCGGACAAATGCTGGTCTCCTGACCGATGAAGAAATTATTAATGATGTCACAGGCGCCCAGAAAGACCACGATTCTGACGAAGAGTCATGCGAGGAGGTGCAGCCACGACCTCAACGCACCTCACGAGAAGTCTCGGAGGCGCTTTTGATATTAAAGGACGTTTGCCTGAGCAGTTCCGTCAGTTTGTGTGCTGTTGGCCACTTGGAAGAGTTCAGAAAAATTGTAATGTCAGCCGGAATCTGCGCGAAAAAGCAGACGATTATTCCAAAATACTTCAGCAAATAAAGATATGCTTCTCCAACGTGATTTTAATGTTGTTTTTTCTGTTCATTCATTAATTCGGCATTCGGATAATTCGGACATTTTTCCCGGTCCCGTGAGATCCGAATTAACGAGCTTTTACTGTATACGAACAGACTACGGAAGACAAATGCTTAGATTTAATTTACCTGTTATACTAAATTCATCTCCGATTTAACCATGTACTCTGATATTTCCTTTTTCCTTGGCAGTCCTTGGCTTTTGTATCGTGACATGATTTTGATGTTGTTCTTGTTCCTTTACGCTGGTTTATTTTGTGGCACACGTATTTACCACACCTATTGTTCATGTCTTTGTATGTGACATTAAAATCGTGAAGCTGTGCTTTGTTTCTGATTTGATATTTTAGGACACATGTATTTCCCACAACGCGGCTGTAACTGTATATGGGTAGAGGCCTTTGTCAAGCCCTAAAAAATAAAGAAACGAAAAAGGAAACAAAGGCTTTTTGTCTGTTCCCCTCAACATAGCATGGCTATGTGGAAATAAACATTGACTTGACTTGACATGAGACTTCAGTTAGCTGGCGCTGGAGGGTGGTGATGCATCCAATATTGCAGATACCTTTGTGAGGTCTGGCTGTACGCCTTTGTTTGAGAATACACGTCCGCAAAGGGTAAGATCCTGTTGGTAGAACTTCCACTTCTTGTCATTCAATGTGAGACATTTGGCCAGTAGGCATTCCAGTGTAGCCTACAATGCTTCGCGAGGCTCATTCTCACTCTCTCTATATACTACGATGTCATCACTCATATTGAGCACGTTATGGATGTTGGCTAATACCGATGCATGGTGTCCTGGAAGACTTCGGCTGCTACGTTGATGCCAAAGTTCAGTTGCTTGTATAGGATAGTCCCACATGCGTAGAGAAAGTGGTGATCACACGGGATGGTGCGTCGAGTTCTAGCTGGTGGTATCCATCATTCAGATCGAATCTGTTGAATACAATGGAGCAACTCAAATCGACAAGGATGCCATCCTCTGTTGGTGTGACATGTCGCTCCCACAGGATGGCTTCGTTGGCACATCGCATGCCAGCACACACTCGAATCTGCTGGGTGTCACGTATTTTCTGCACTGCTACAATTGGAGATAACCAGGGGGTTGGTCCTTCAGCCCTTTCAATGAGGCTGTGGCACTACAGGCGTTGAAGTTCTTCCAGGGGCTGCCGCATGGTGAAGTGGGGGCGTCTGTGTGGTTGTGCTACTGGTTGAGCGCAGGGGTTAACATGAAGGTACACATGAAAGTCCTTGATAGAGCCAACACGTAGAAAGAGCTCTTGGTTGAAAGTCCTTGATACAGCCAACACGTAGAAAGAGGTCTTGATACGCCCCTCCTAGGTCCAGCCTGGGTCCAAACGTCCTCCCCAACGTAGTGTAGTAGCATGGCCGTATAATGGGCGTCGTATGTGATGCTGCCGGCCACGATGAGGTATTCGAGGTGATTCACCGATTGAAACCATTCGGTGCCGACGTTATTGGCTTCAGTGGCGCGCGCGTCCAAGTATCGAAACGCGGGAAGCGAGCTTTGTGCCATACCGCAGAATTCGGTCGTTGTGAGGAGGCGGCTTCATTCCGGTTAAAATCTTCGCTTGGCAGCAGTTGCGTTGTTCAGACGTATCCTCGTCGCCATTGCAACGTGCTTGGAGATGCGTAGTATGACCATGACTCAGCTGAGAAAAACACCGCCGTTTATTTCAAAACTATACAGTTATGTTGGGTGTGGCCCTCCCGAACCCGGTGGCTCACCTACATTTTAACATTGCTGGTTTATGGACACTACAAACAGGAATGCGAGCCAGAGCGGGACACCAACGGAGTGGAGCACAGCATATGATTTCACTGACATCACGTAAGAGACGCCGTCAATTTCTGCTGTGCAACTGCTACCGGACTCGCTGGATTCTCAAGACGTGTCTTCCAAACCATCGACCTCGACGTCTCAAGCAAGAAATATCCGGCAACTGCGACCGCCCGAGGTTAGGCGGCCTCCAGATCGCTATGGAGCATTCGTTCCAAGTTGTTTATTCTAAGGAGGAAGAATTTATATGACGCCAGAAAATGACAACGATGATGTGAGCGCGAGAAAAGAACGGGTTGTGCTGCACAAGCGCGCCTCATGCGTCGAACGATGGCCACTGCTCATTCGTCCACTGGCTATGTGCCTACCTCATGAGCCTTAATAAATCGTCGGCAGCCATCCACGGCTGTTCAGCCGCAACAGAAATTTAGTGACCACGTAAAAATAAATGATCTGCAAAAGTCAGGAAGAAACAGGATAGGTCATTTGGGAATGAAAATACCACGTGCAGCTTTGAGAAGGCTAAAGACATTCGTCTAAACTTAAGCCAGGTAGTACTCACCCCACCCAACCAGATGTGAAGTGCGCTATTTCGCAGGAAGCGCGGGGGGAAAGAGGGCGCTTAACTATTGCTGTGTCCGAATGCAGAAGGCTCTGGAAATCACACTACCAGGGTGCCCGTTAACTCTCCTTTTGTTTGTTTAACTGCAACGAACACTGTTTACTCGGCGGACGCATCACTGACGTACCCAGTACGCGTTTCACAAACGATAAATGGTGTCATTGCAAGAGAATGGCATCTTATAATGCCCTCTGATTTTGTTTGTGCTATTTTCTGTAGGCTGCCTGTGTCATATGGTGATGCTTCCGAAAAAACGCTTCTGCTCGTTGAGGATATATAGCAGTTAATGAATGTTTGCGGGTGCTCAAAACACGCAATACGACCGTAATTAAAGTCGATTGATTGATTGTAGGGTTTAACGCGCCGACGCAACGCAGGCGATGAGGCGCGCCGTATTGGAGGGCTCCGGATTAAATTTGACCACCTGGGGATCTTTAACGTGTGCCGAAATCTCGCACACACGGGCGTTTTTACTTTTCGCCTCCATCAGAAAAGTGGCCGCCGCTGTCGGGAATCAAACCCGCAACCTCGTGCTCAGCCGCGCAACGCCTTAGGCACTGAGCCACCGCGGTGGGTCGGACTTAACGTCTTTAGCGTGTGCTTTTAACCGAGTACAATATTGTATTCGCCGCCCTACTTCTTTCGAAGAATTCTTGTGAAATTTATGCTGCAATGCTTCTCGAGGGTAGCGAGTAATATCGGAGGTATGATATTTGCAAGCGTAATGGAAGTGCTGTCCGGTATGAGGGCTCCGCTAGATTGTGTAAGCGCATAAAACGGAAAAACTGTGTTAATACGGGCTTGTTGGTACATGCTTAGTTTGATAACAGCGCTAGGACAGGACACAGAGAAGGTGACACGTGACTGGGCGCTGACTAATAACAAAGGGTTTATTTCGCCGCAGCTCAATATTGTTACGAAGCCAAGGACGACGCAGTTGTCTTGAAGGAGAAACAAGTTTATTGGAGCGAACTTGTGCTCCCCTAACAACTCAAAAGAATACAGAGGCGGCGAAGCAGCGGTCACCAATGTGACTTGCGTCGGCGAGCGTCGCAAAATCGAATGCCAGGGCGTCTGCTCTGCAGGCTTTTAATCTTTCGGCGCGAGTGTTTCTGGAGCCGTCGATTCACATCCAGAACATTGTCTATCACAGACGATTATTCTGGGCTAGCGACGTTAGGGCGAAACAGTTTGCTTATCTGAATGTGATAGCCCGTGCGGTATAAAAACAAAGAATGAAAGACGCGCTTTGCTTGGAACGCAGTAAAAACAAACAATAAAGCAAGCCTATACATGGTAAGCGGCATTATCCCCCCTCTAAGAGTGCATCGACTCGATGCTAAAATAAAAGACAGTCCGAGCAAACAACAACGACAACAAAAAAAGTCCGTCATCTTGCATAGTAAGGTTTCAAGCGAACCACGTGGACGACTTCGGGCCGCGTGCGTCGTCGTGAAGTTCCGGAATCACCATCGGGGATCACCTCATAGGTAAGTTGGCCGACACGTCGTAGAATTTGGTAGGGTCCCAAATATCGTCGCAGCAGCTTCTCACTGAGTCCGCGTCGTCGGATGGGAGTCCAAACCCAAACACGGTCCCCTGGGTGGTATTCGGCGTCTCGGCGTCGGAGGTTGTAGCACCCGGCATCCACGAGCTGCTGGCGCGTTGTACAAACTCGAGCCAGCTGGCGGGCCTCCTCCGCACGCTGAAGGTATCCTTGGAAGTCGGTGTTCAGGTCGTCGTCTTCTACGTGCGGAAGCATGGCGTCGAGCATCGTAGTTGGCCGTCTTTCGTAGACAAGCTCGAACGGCGTCAGCTGCGTCGTCTCCTGGATAGCCGTGTTGTACGCAAACGTGACATACGGGAGCACTTCGTCCCAAGTCTTATGTTCAACATCAACGTACATTGACAGCATATCTGCGATTGTCTTGTTCAGACGTTCTGTTAGTCAGTTCGTTTGGGGGTGGTACGCCGTCGTTCTTCTGTGATCCGTGTTGCTGTAGCGTAATATTCCTTGCATTAGCTCCACAGTAAAGGCCGTTCCGCAGTCCGTGATTAGGACTTCCGGGGCTCCATGTCGCAGCACAACATGGCTCAGGAAGAACTTTGCGACTTTCTGTGCAGTGCCCCTTGGAAGAGCGGCGGTCTCTGCGTAGCGCGTCATGTAGTCTGTCGCCACGACAATCCACTTGTTCTGTGAGTGTGACGTAGGGAACGGGCCTAGAAGGTCCATTCCAATCTGTCGAAAGGGCCTCGACGGGACAGCGATCGGTTGCAGAAAGCCCACTAGTACGGATTCTTGGGCAAGTTGGTGTGGCGATCTTGATGAATCCTCTTGATGGCGATCCTCG
Source organism: Haemaphysalis longicornis (assembly GCF_048455015.1). NCBI lineage: Eukaryota > Metazoa > Arthropoda > Arachnida > Ixodida > Ixodidae > Haemaphysalis > Haemaphysalis longicornis. The sequence goes on along the minus strand of NW_027526361.1, from coordinate 176,885,286 downwards.
TCCTTTTTGCGCTATGAATTCATCAAGATGCAGAAAGCCGGCGGGTCTTGTCGGCGCCGTTTTTCGTCGCTGGCAGTCACGACAACTCCGAACGTAGTGGGTGACGTCGGATGTAAGGCGGGGCCAGAAGTACTTCGCCTTGATTTTTGCAATAGTGCGAGTTGTGCCGAGATGTCCGGAAGACGGGTCGTCGTGGCACGCTTCCAAAATTTCGTCACGGAGCTCTGCAGGGATGACAAGTAGGTAATGCGTTCTCGTTCCGGGGCTGAAATTCTTCTTCACGAGGACGGAGTTTTTGAGGCTGAATGCTGGCAAGTTCCGCTTGAACGCCCTAGGCACGGCGACATTTCGTCCTTCGAGGTAGTCGATCATGACGCGCAAGTCGGGGTCGGCACGCTGCTGGGCGGCTAGGTCGCTCTCCGTAACGACTCCGAAGAACGCGCTGTCTTCATCGGAGTCTAGTGGTGGCGGGTCGACGGGGGCGCGGGACAGGCAGTCGGCGTCGGAGTGTTTCCTGCCGGATTTGTAGAGGATTGTAACGTCGAACTCTTGCAGGCGCAAGCTCCACCGCCCAAGACGGCCAGAGGGGTCCTTCAAATTGTCGAGCCAACACAGCGCATGGTGGTCTGTGACAACCTTGAATGGTCTACTATATACGTGTGGGCTAAATTTTAAAATGGCCCATATAATTGCAAGGTTCTCTTTTTCAGAGGCTGAGTAAATTTTCTCCTCCTTCGATAGACCACGGCTGGCAAAGGCGATTACGTTTTCGCTACCCCTTTGCGTTTGGGCGAGAACAGCACCCAAGCCTATATCGCTGGCGTCGGTGTGCATTTCTGTTTCAGCGTTTTCGTCGAAATGAGCGAGCACGGGAGGGCTTTGTAAGTGGCTCTGTAAGTGGCTCTGCAATGCGGGCGAAGTTAGCGACGAAGCACCGGTAGTATGCGCACAGTCCGAGAAATCTTCGCCCGCCCTTCTTGTCTTTCGGCCTTGGGAAGTTCGCAATGGCCGAAGTTTTTGCCGGGTCAGGTAGGACTCCCGCGGCGTTTTCGACAAGGCCCAAGAACTTCAGCTACTCATACGCGAAATGACACTTTTCAGGCTTCAGCGTTAACCACCATGTACGAATGGCCTCGAGTACAGACTCTAGCCTTGCAAGGTGTTCGTCGAAATTCCGGGCGAATACCACAACGTCGTCGAGGTATACGAGGCAAGTGTGCCACTTCAGGCCAACTAGCACAGTGTCCATGACAATTTGAAACGTTGCTGGCGCCTTGCACAGCCCAAAGGGCATCACCTTGAACTCGTATAGGCCGTCGGGGGTTATAAACGCAGTCTTCTCTCGGTCTCTCTCGTCCACTTCAATTTGCCGGTAGCCGGTCTTCAAATCCATGATGATGATGGTTGGACGTTAATGGCGCAAGGCCAACTAGGGCAAAGAGCGCCAAAACAGTGGTTAAATATGAGAGGTGAGAACTTAGACACTGATATCAGTAAGCAAGAACAAAAGTAAAATCAATAAAAGACAGTGAGGATGGCTGGTGTAAAGGGCCAGGTTGTGATGGTGCGTGGCATGAAATAAAGCTTTAAAAAACTACGCGTGATAGGAAATGAGATGTAAAAACTTGATGTCACTGAGAAACTTAAAAGTGCGTTGCACAGGAATCACGGGATCATCCGCTAGAAAGAGTGCTGGGTGTAGTGGAATGTGTTGTCTGTAGAGTTGAGGGAAGTGCTTGCGTCTTGTTGTCTGGAGTGCTTTGCATGTAATGAGGATGTGAAGTACGGATAGGCCCTCCCCACAGCTGCTACACAGGGGTCTTGGAGATCCGGTGAGCAGATGGGAGTGTGTCGCGTGTGTGTGGCCTATCCGTAATCTACCTAGGGCAACTTCGATGAATCTGTTGTGTGAGTCACTAGTGTATTGTCCTAAGTGTGGCTTTACTATGTGTAACTTGTTGTCTGTCTGTGTATCCCAGTCGGCTTGCCATGTTTTGCGAAGGTGTTGTCGGATGTGTGGCTTGAGGTCAGTGTAGGGTATTGTTGTTATGTCCACTGTGTTTGCAAGTGCAGCAGTGGCGGCCATTTCATCTGCGGTCTCATTCCCCGCGATTCCAGCATGGCCTGGAACCCAGCACAGGATTAGTTGAAAATTATTTGCATATATAGACATTATGAAATTAAAGACAAGATTGACAATGTGGTTTTTCTTGGGTCTGTGTGAAGACAATGCACGTACAACGCTCAAAGAGTCTGTGAAGATGACGGACTTAGGAATTCGTTTTTTAAGAATGTGCTGAACGATGAGTAAAATGCCATATGCTTCTGCAGAGAAAATAGTGGTGTGTACACTCATGGTTCTGCAAGCAATAAAGTTGGGGCCATGAGCGGCGCACGACACTGTAATTGAAGTTTTCGAGGCATCGCTATAGAATTCGGCACATTTATATTTATCCTGAAGCGACAAGAAATGCTGCAGAATCGCAGCTCTCGGAACCCTGTTTTTGTCTATTTTCATAAATGAAACATCACAACAAACAGGCTGCAGTTGCCATGGTGGTATAACGTCAGAAAATGATGAAGATGTACAGACATCTAAAAACCCAACGGAAAGACCTGAAGCTTCCTCTCTCACCCTCAGAGAGTAGGGCAAAGGAACAGATGGACGATTTGAGAATAGCTGGGTTGTAGATGTATCGTTGAGGACAGGTTTAAAAGGATGGTTATTGAATGATGAGACCTTAAAAGCATATAATAAATCTATGTACATTCGTTGATGTTCCAGGCACCATTTGTTACTTTCAGCGTACAGACTCTGGGCCGGGCTAGTGCGGAAAGCACCACACGCAAGGCGCAGGCCCAAATGGAGAACTGGGTCAAGCATTTTTAGTGCTGTTTTTGATGCCGACCCATACACAACACTACCGTAGTCTAGCCGAGACCCGACTAAGGCGGTAAAAACGCGAAGAAGGAGTTCTTTGTCTGCACCATAGGACTGGTGGGAGAGGACTTTGAGAATGTTTAGTGTTTTCAGGCATTTACGTTTAAGTTGTTTGATTTGTGAAATGAACGTGAGTTTTTCATCAAATATGACACCTAAAAACTTGTGCTCCTTCTTTACAGGGATAGAAGCGCGATGAAGGGTGATCTCCGGGTCTGCCTTAATCCCGCGCTTGCGGGAGAACACAACACAAGTACTCTTTCCAGGGTTCAGTTTAAAACCGTTTGTGTCCGCCCAGCCAGCAAGTTGGTTGACCCCAAGCTGGACTTGGCGTTCACAAACTGAAAAGTTACAGGACTTAAAAGATATTTGAATGTCATCTACATATATAGAACAGGAAATGGTTGGTGGCAGTGCCTTCCGAAGTGAGTTCATCTTAACAATAAACAGTGTGCAGCTCAAGACACCGCCTTGAGGGACGCCATTTTCCTGCACGTATACATTCGAAAGGGCACTGCCAACCCTCACTCGAAAGGTCCTTTCCGACATGTAGCTACTGAGCGTGTTCAGCATGTTGCCAGAAACACCAAACGACTTGAGGTCACACAAGATGCCGTACCGCCAGGCCGTGTCATAGGCCTTCTCCATATCGAAGAAGACTGTTATACAATACTGCTTATGAATGAAGGCATCTTTTATATATGTTTCCAATGCAACCAGTTGATCATTGGTGGGTCTCCCAGCCCTGAAGCCAGCCTGGCAGCTGTCGAGAAGACCATTGTACTCTAAGAAGTACATGAGTCTCCTATTGATCATCTTCTCGAACAGCTTACACAGGCAGCTTGTGAGGGCGATGGGACGATAACTTGCGGGAGAGGAAGGGTCCTTCCCTTCTTTCAGAAAGGCCACTACAATGGCCTCCCTCCATGACCCTGGGAGGTGCCCCGAAAGAAATATTTTGTTGTAGAGGTGAAGGAGGGTTTCAAGTGTGTCTGTGTGCAAGTGTTGAATCATAGTGTATGTAATGTTGTCTGCGCCTGGAGCTGAAGGTTTACAAGTACTAAGTGCGATCTTCAGCTCATGCAGTGAGAAGGGGGTGTTATAAGATGAGGTCGACTTATTACTGTCTCGTAAGGACTTCTTCTCACAGGATATTTTGTGTTTTATGAAAGTGTTGGTGTAGTGCGCTGAACTGGACACATGTTGGAAGTGTTGTGCGAGCGCGTCAGCCTGGTCTTCCAGTGTGTCCCCTGTTGTACTAACCAGGGGCAGGCTGTGTGTCTGTTGTCCTTTTAGTTTACGTATTCGTGTCCATACTTTTCGCGTGTCAGTGTAGGAGTTGATGGAAGTGAGGAAGGTGCGCCAACTCTCCCTTTTCGCCTCGCGGCGCACTCGCTTCCCAAAAGCCTTGGCCCGTTTAAACGAAATGAGATTATCTGATGTGGGGTACCGGCGAAGGACACCCCACGCCTTGTTCTGGGCTTCTCGCGCCCGCCTACAGTCCTCATTCCACCACGGCCTCCTTTGGTTGCGCGGAGCGCTGGAGGCGTGGGGAATGGATTTTTCGGCAGCGTCGCGGATGTGTGCCGTGATGAGTTGGGATGCTTCCTCTACGTGTAGGTGTTCTATGGTTGTGTGGTGTAGTTTAGATGTTTCTGTGAATATACTCCAGTTTGCTTTTGATTCATTAAACCTGTAATGGGAAGATGGACTGCATGGGCCTTTACCTATATATGTTAGGGAAGTGGGGAAATGGTCACTACCATATGGGTCTGTGCCCACACCCCACTCAAGACATGGAAAGAGAACTGCGGAACCAATAGCCAAGTCGAGATGTGAGTATGTATTATGTCCTAAGTTATGGTATGTAGGCTGCTTTTTGTTGAAAAGGCATGCTCCTGAAGATGTAAGAAATTTCTCTATCAGGCGACCTCGGGCATCCGTTCTGGAGGAGCCCCAAAGAGAGTTGTGTGCATTAAGGTCGCCTGTTAGGATGTACGGTTCAGGCAGCTGGTCGACCAGCGCCTCGAAGTCAGAGCTGGAAAGTGCATAATCAGGACGAATGTAAATTGAGCATACCGTTACCAACCTGTTAAAAATTATTGTGCGTATTGCTACAGCCTCAAGGACGGTGTTGAGAGTGATAGGGTGGCATGCTAGGGATTTCCGGGCTATTATGGCTACACCGCCCGAAGAGTGTGTACAGCCAACCCTATCCTTTCTGAATACCATGTACCTATTTAAGAAATTTGTGTGATTGGGATTCAAATGCGTCTCCTGAAGACACATCACACTTGGCTGGTTCGAATGCAATATCTCATGGACATCATCAAGATTTTTAATGAGGCCTCTACAGTTCCATTGACTAATATTTTCTCTTCCCATTATGGAGATTTAGAAGCTACTGAAGTCTGTGTGTATTTGTGTTCATGTGTCTTTCGGGGCTGTTACTCTAGGATTTGGCTTTTTGGGCCTTTCTGCTGCTGGCTTGGGCGTCGGAGGCCGCTCCTTGCGCTGCGTTGCAGGCAGGAACGGCCCGACATCCATCTCATCGTCGGATGTCCGAGGGGTGCCCGACGGACCGGGCCCCCCGGACTTGGCCCCCATTCGGGAGCCCTTCGTTTGAGCCGCCACCGCCGCGGGCGTCGGGGACGCCAAAAGTGGCACAGGCGGTGCGGTGGCGGTGGGAGCCGATGCGGGGCCCGTGGTGTCCATCACCTCGGTAGCCTCCAACGCACTGGAGGACGGGGAGGCGGAGGCGGGAGCGGCACCGGTCCCTACAGAAGAGGTTGTCACCACAACCGCTGCTGCCTCAGCAAGCGGCGTGGCGACAGATTGGGCTGCCTGAGGCACCCCAGGGGGGGGGCGGAGGAGGGACCAGGTCAGACTCGCTGAACTGGGTCCCTGTAGACACCAGACGCCGCTCCGCCCCCCGGCGAGCCGCGTCGGCGTACCTCCCCAGGGGGAAAGAGGCGAACCTCTTTCGCGCCTCTGGGAAAGTGATGTTCTCAGTTATCTTGATGTTGATGATCTTTTTCTCTGTGTGAAATTTTTCGCATTTGCGGGAGTACGCTGCATGCGGCCCCCCGCAGTTCACACACGTGAGGGTGTCGGATGGGCAGTTGTCACTGGGGTGATCGTATGCGGCGCATTTTGCACAAGTCATTCGGCCACGGCAAGAGTTTGTACTGTGCCCGAACCGCTGGCACTTGAAGCAGCGGCGCGGGTTCGGAATGTAAGGTCGAATGGAGCATCGGATGAAGCCTGCATTTATAGATTGTGGAAGTGCCGAGCGGTCAAAGGTCAGGATGATGTGTTTGGTGGGGATTATCTTGTCGTCCCTGCGCATCGTGATGCGCCGCACAGCTGTGACGCCCTGATCCTTTAAACCTTCGAGAAGGTCGGCATCTGTTTCCGTCAGGAGATCTGTCTCAGAAATCACACCCTGAGAGCTGTTCAGGCTCCTGTGTGGCGTGACCCTGATGTCAAGATCATGGATGCGGGTTTGTGCAAGAAGAGTGCGGGCTTGTTGTTCAACATTGACTTCTACCAGGATTTCTCCGGTCCTGAGCTTTTTAGCTTGATATTTGCCACCTATGGTGCTTTGCAGAAATTTAGAGATCAAGAATACGGACATGGAAGCGACAGGTCGTGCTGAGTCAGCAGACTCAATCACAAGAAAGCGAGCATAGTTATTCGCGGTTGTTGACAAGACAGTTGTTGAAAGAGGTGGGTACGAAACTTCGGTGCGGCCCCTTTTCGGGGGCCGATCACGTTTGGGGGGGGGTTTGGAAAATGCCATATGACACATTGGAAAGCAGGGAGACGGGGGTACTTTCTCCTTTGACCTTACCCTGGTAGCCAAAGAGGTCCCGGAGCTCCCTGCCTGGTGAACAGACAGGGAGCCCATCCGCCGGAGCTTGACCTGGGCTCCGACGGCCACCGTTCGCGGCTTCTAACCCTCCACCTATAAACACATTGCCACGGTTGGATCCAGCGTATGTTTGGGGGCTCGGGGTCCGCGGTATCGCCAGTACCGTCACCAAGATTGCTCAAGGTGCCCCGTGCGGGGTCTTCAAATCCATCGATGAGAAGTACTTGGCATGGCAGAGGTAATCAAGGGCGCCGTCGATTCGTGGCAGGGGATACACGTCCTTTTTGGTGATTTTGTTTAATCGCCGGTAGTCAACGCAGAACCTTAATGTGCCGTCTTTGTTCTTTACGAGTACGACCAGCGCAGCCCTTGGGCTTTTTGATGGCTGTATAATGTCGTCGCTGAGCATGTCTTCGACTTGAGTCTGGATGGCTTCCCGTTCGTGGGAAGAGACGCGGTATGGTGATTGTCGGGTAGGTCGGGCTCCATCTTCAGTTATAATACGGTGCTTCGCTAGGGGTTTCTGGCGTAATTTTGAACTCGACAAAAAACACTCGCTGTAGCGACGCAGCAAAGCCAATAATTTGTTCCGTTGTTCTTGCGGTAGCGCCGGATTCACGTCGAAGGGCTGCGGAAGCTTGAAGGTTTCATCGGGTGTGCGTTCAAAGTCGGCGACCGCGATCACGTCACTTGCTTCTCGCGTTTCTTTGAGGAACGCAATTGCAGCTCCCTTGTCTAAATTCTGGTACTCTTCGGTGAAATAAGTGACTAAAACGTGAGATTGGCGTTGCTTAAAGTGCGCAATGCCTCTTGCGACGGAGACACCGCGGTCGAGAAGCAACCTTCGATCACTCTCTACGATAGCGTCGATGTCAGAAGCAGAATCCTCACAGTGGACGGCGATCATCAAGCTTGCGCGGGGTGGCAGAGTGACGTGATCGTCGGCGATCGTTACAGCAGCACGGTGATCGGGGTTCAGTGGCGGCGTCGTGGAATGATCACAGGAAAAAGTTATCGACTTGGTCTGGAGATCAATTATTGCGCCGTTGTCCATCAAAATGTCCATTCCGACTATTACGTTGCGGGAGCAGTTAGGTAAAATTACGAACGCAGCAGGGTATGTGATGCCGTCTATGGTGACGCGGGATGTGCACGTTCCACTTGGTGTTACGAGATGGCCTCCTGCTGTGCGTATATGCGGACCGTCCCATGTTGTCATAACTTTTTTCAGCTTCGACGCGAATGAGCCGCTCATTACCGAGTAGTCGGCTCCCGTGTCGATGAGGGTGACTACGTCAAAGCCGTCGATAGACAACTGGACGTCGGACGCCGCTTTCCTCGAGTTTCTGGTGCGTCGGGGCGTTGTATCTCGCCTTGTGCATGTTGGTGGTCGGGCACCATGCGTCGTCATTCTCGTCATCTTCTCAGCGGCAGGCTCTGTCGTTTCGGGTACGCGTCGCGTCGTGTCGTCGTCGGGTTCAGGAGTCACGTCCGGGTTAGATCGAGTCGTTGGGCTGCAGGTACGGTGTTCGGTGCGGCCATGCGTCATTGGAGGGTTTTCGTTTTTTCGCCGTTCTGCAACTTCACCTCCAGAAGTTGCTGCTTTTAGTTTCCCCCGCATGGGCTGGGGGACCTTCCACGTGAGAAGTCAGTGGTGTTGTGGCGGTTTGGCGACTGGTACCGGTAGGGCGACGGCGAACGGTTGAAGCGGGCAGGTCCTCGGTTCGTGTTGGACCGGTATTCGTCGATCTCAGTAGAGCGCTGGCCGGGTCGGGGGCGCGGTGCGTCGACGGAGAATCCTCGCAGACCGAGCCTCTTGTAAGGGCAGCGAGGGTAGATGTGGTCGGCCTCTCCGCAGTGGTAGCACAGCGGGCGATTATCGGGCGTCCTCCACACGTCACTCTTCTTTGGCGTCTGGTATTGGTCTAAAGGGCGTCGGGCGGGCGGCATTGGACGGCGGTATGGCTGCGCCTCTTGACGACGGGTTGGGGCAGGGCGGGGCTGACGAAGAGTTGCAGAGTAGGTCATCGCTTGGGGCTGACGGGGTGCTTCTCAAGGCATAGAAGTTCCCAGCGCCTGTTGAACCTCTTCACGGATGACGTCAGTCACAGAAGCCACTTCAGGTTGCGGAGTTGTTGAAAAAAGCTTCTGAAGCTCCTCCTTGACTACTGCTCGAATGGTCTCACGCAATGTATCGGAGCTTCCAGTTGCGGCACCGATGGTCTCCGAGAAGAGCGTGTTGACAGGGCGGTCGTACTGCCTCGTTCGAATTTCAAGCGTCCTCTCCATCGCGGCTGCCTGAGACGCGAATTCCACCGTTGTCTTCGGAGGGTTACGGACTAGCCAAGCAAAAAGCTCTTGCTTCACCCCTCGCATTAGAAACCTGAGCTGCTTCGGTCATTTCAGGGGCGGCACGGCGAAAAAGTCGCTTCATCTCCTAAACGAAAATTGCGACCCCTTCGTTGGGGTGCTGCGTTCGAGTTTCAAGCAAAAGTGCAGCTCGCTCTTTTCCCACCACCGTAGTGAAGGTCTTAAGGAACTCTCTTTTGAATTGAGTCCAGTCGGTCAAAGAACTCTCATGGTTCTCGAAACAAGTTCTACCAGCATCTTCTGAGTAAAAGAAGACATGGCGGAAAGTTTCTTCGTCGTCCCACCTGTTGAAGATGCGGACGCGCTCCAGCTTCTCTAACCATTCTTCGAGGCCTTCGGCGGGGGCTCCCCGGAACGATGGCAGTTCCCGGGGCTGCTGCAGAAGGATTGGCGACGTTGTTTCCTGCACCATGGTGTTGGTTGCAGCGTTCCTTCTCTTGGGCCCTCCTGGCATGAGACCGAACTCGGGTAGCACTCCTTGCAGTCGGCGGCTTTCTCTGGTTGGGCTGGCTTGGCGGCCTCCAGATGTCGTAGAGAGCATAAAGGGTGAGTACCCAGCACCTCCACCAGATGTCACGAAGCCAAGGGCGACGCAGTTCTCTTGAAGGGGAAACAAGTTTATTGGAGCGAACTTGTGCTCCCCTAACAACTAAAAAGAATACAGAGGCGGCGAAGCAGCGGTCAACAAAGGGACTTGCGTCGGCGATCGTCGCAGAATGGAATGCCGAGGCGTATGCTCTGCAGGCTTTTTATCTTTCTGAGAGAGTGTTTCTGGAACCGTCGATTCACATCCAGAACATTGTAGATCCAAGAAGATTATTCTGGGCGGTTCACGTTAGATCGGAATGCTCTCCCTATCACAACAGATAACACATGCGGCACAGAAAGAAAGAATGGAACACGCGCTTCCCTTTGCGCAAACAGTTTGCTTATCTGAATGTGATAGCCCGTGCGGTATAAAAATAAAGAATGGAAGACGCGCTTTGCTTGGAACGCAGATATCACAGCCGGACGTGGTCCGGCAGTAAAAACAAACAATAAATATGCAAGCCCATACATGGTTCGCGGCAATATATACCCTTAGAAATAAAAATAATAAAACCCACAAAATCATAAACTTGCGGAGGCAAGGGCTTGTTTCTATAAAAAATGCACATGCGCAAAGATTAAAATGTATGACTTAGGTAATCATGCTCCTTTTTGCGCAAGTCAATTGATGCCATGCTTAAGGAATTGTCATTTCGTGCATGGGTGATGTGAGCCTCAAAGTTTTCCCTAGTGCGTTACTCCTTATTCACCAGGCTCAGATTGTTCAAATCTACGCTTCAGGGCTTCACCTTGACGGCCACAGAACCATCTGATGACCACATTAGGTTCCTTGACCTAGTGCTGACATCGCGCCCCGAGCACGTGTGCTGGAACGACTCGCCTCCCTATAAGAAAAGACTACAGCCTTTCAAATCAGCCCGTTCAGAAATCGTCAAAAGAGGCATCGCCACATCGCCATAACAGATCCTGCTGGAATCAGATAGAGTCCAGCGTTTGCAATCTCGTTTAACAGCTGACCAAGGCAGGATTCCCCGCTCCGATGATGTTCGGCATATCGGAAATCCTCCTGAAGGAACTAGGAAGGCGAAGACCAGTGGAAGAGCGCGAAGAGACAGAACGAAGGAAGTGGGATGTCGTTCCACATATTCATGGGGTATCCCACAAACTCAAAAAGGTTGCTGCTCGAGTCGATGTCAAGGTAGTGTTCAGCACCCCTAACAAATTAAGCGGTCGATACAGCAGAGGAAATGCTGAAAAAACTTCCACGATGCTTTCTTCTAAGAGGCACGCACAGCGATTCGCGGAGTGCTCATCGGGGTTAGTGTACGACATACCACTCTCCTGCGGTAACTCTTACACAGGTCAAACAGGCCGCTGCCCAAAACAACCGGCTACGAAGACACTCCTGCAACCAAAAAACAGGAAATGGCAGCAATTTAGACCTTCACTGTATGAAGTGTGGATGCACCCCAAGACTGGAACAGACGCGTGTACTAAAAAGATATAAGGAGCAACGCACTAGGGAAATCTCTGAGGCCCACATCATTCATACACGAAATGACAATTCTAACAGCATGGCATCGATTTACGTGCACAAAAAGGAGCATGAATACCTAAGTGATGGATTTTAATCTTTGAGCAAGTCCATCTTTTATAGAAACAAGCCCTTTGCTTCGCAATTTTATGCTTTAAGGTATTTTGTTGTTGTTATTTCCCAGAGTATATATTAGGCTGCGGCGAAATGAACCTTTTTTTGTTATTCAGCGCCCAGCCTCGTGTCTCCTTCTCTCTGTCCTGTCCTAGCGCTGTTATCAAACTCAGCACAAAACCGATATACATCATAGTGTATAGCCGTCTGAGGAAACGCTGCTTACGAAGACACTGTTAGTAAGTTTCGGGGCAGTGGAATTACAGTCAGCTGCATGCATATGCCAGCTTTGCGACGCTGGTCTGCCACATATATCCCGCTCATATGGACCGAATGTATCACCACACTGAGATCGTGTCAGAAACGTTTACACTGTCGTGAATACACCACATTTGGGAACGGAGTGACCCCTCCACAGTGATGTTTATTTCGATCGCCTACAAACGAGAAATTTTAGTGGCCAACCTCTCCCGAAAGCAGCGGCGACCGTGCGGGACGGGCTAGAGCCGTTCCGCGGCTGCTTGTGAAACAGATCCTCAGAGGGTGTTAAGTCACGCCCTTACTAAGGCCCTTAAATAGGTTCCTTAGCCCCTAGAGCAGCGCTCAAGGCGCGTATTATTGAGGGTGTGAGCTACAACATTTGAAGAGGCCGCCGCAATAAGCAGGCAAATTTTGGCAATAATGGAATGGTCGGAACGATGCCTACACACTTGTGTATTCAGCATATTTTGCAAAGAGACAAGCTGTTTACAGAAACATACGAGCAGTGTGCAACAATTATGCCACATTTATTACACATGTAAATTTTTTGATCGTGTTAGTTCAGCATGTGAGATACCGGGAAAAAGAGACCACGGCCCCAACACTGTTCGCGTTCACGTGCTGTGTCAACGACACCGCGTGCTGTACATGCACGTGTCATGCAGCCTCTCCGACACAAAACGGTCCCGAAGAAATTTATTAACCAGCACCAGATCAGGAATGCTCGCTGGTCTCCGTACTCGGCTAGTAAGGTCACCTCTCTTCTAAATGTACATTTTGTCAAACTCAAAATCTCAGAAGACCTTACCCATCTCTTGCAGGACAGTCCAAATTAACGTAAATAACGAAGGGAACTCCTCCAGTTAGCCTCAGTTGGCGAAATAGTAATACAGTATACTTCATTTCACCGACCTGTGTATTGCCCCTACTGTATTCTATTGTAGCCATAGAGTTCCATACAAATAACTAGAGGGGAAACTGGCGCTGCGATCGTACGCCTCATTGGGCGTGATGGGTAGTTGTGGGTTCGGATTGGCGCTCAACGGCTTGCGGAAGTTACTATGGACTGCAGGCAGTTTCGTTTTCGTTTTGGATTTACATGAACGCATTTGCCTATGCGGTGTGTTGGAAGAAGCTATCAAAAATACGTTTCTCCTTGAACTGCATGCCGCGCGCACACTGACGCCACCCTAAGTAGAAAGTTTTATAACTAGAGTTGCAAATTGGGTGGGTTATCAATTCGTTGCCGGCACAGCGAGCACGAAAACACAAATGACGGAGCTCTGTGCGGCGAAGTTGTCTGCGAATAAGGAGTTGCGGCACTGCTCATTCGGCAGAGCAATGTATTGTCGAAGCTAATGACGGTTGCGAATCGCTTCGAACAGCCACACCTTCCGTGCGAACGCCGACTCCTAAGCGTAGACTAGCAGTATCGGCGGTTGATAGGAACGCAGCTTGATGAATGTCACTAATTCAGGCCAGAATAACATCTCCAAAGGTAATCGGTTTCTTTTTTTTTATGAGCACAAAACGCTTCGCTTCCTTTTACAAACCAGCAGCGCCGAAACGCTTTACAAGTAGTTTTTAAAGAAGTCCGCGTCCTGCTGTAGTTGGCGGCAAATGGCAAACCTGCTCCGCAAACCTCCTCGACTCCGCATCTGCTTTTTATTTAACGCGGCGTTTTATTTCGTACAAAACCAGTTTTTTGTCACTAACTTTTTTGTTTGCCATGTAATTTGTAAACGGAGAACCGGACAAAAAGAGTTTTTTTGTCAAAAAACACAATTTGCGCAGCCAGAAGCTTGTTTCGATCCTACGCAATCCGGTTCCATAACTACCCATCATTCCCATTGAAGCGTAAGCGCCGCTGCCATGTTCCCGTTGACACTAGCGCCAGTTTCCCCTCTAGTTATTATTGTATGAAACTCTATGATTGTAACCAGCTTAAGTGAGCGCGTTTAGAGCGCTAACATCCCCTCCTCGCGCATATCCCTCCTTTCCCTACAGATGGCTTTGCTGGCCACCCAGGCAATCGCCACGCAGAGATGCGGACCGATCAACGCTGGCGAACACCACGCATGCTTTCAATTGCAAGGGTTTTGCCGCCACGCAACAGCCGTTGCTTCCCCACCTTGCTGGAGTGCGGCCGTCACCACGTTGGTTCGTGCATGTCACGATTTCGTTATTGCCTGCTCAGAGGAATGGTCGGTTATCTTGGACGTTCGCCTGTCTCCGCCTGCTCTGACGCTTGCCGCGTTGTCCCGCTTCCAGCGTTTTCACTGCGCGTACCGTAAAATGTGCGCAGACGAATGCCAATGCCGCTTGGCAAACCACGCGGCTTTGGTCGAAGCGGGTGGCGTGCCCACCCCAATTCTACTGCCGCGAGCACCGCCCCATACGATTCGAAGAGCTGGATACCTGCCGCCCGACGTCCGGCCGTGTCGACGGTGACTGCTGGTCGCCCCAGTCACTAGTTGTATAGTGCAGTGCTTTTTCTGTGTATCGGTTGTGCACGCAACAAACCCGGTGCTAAAGAGGCATCGCTGACCTTTTCAGTTATAGGCGTACTCGCAATGACAGGCAGCTCTGCCCACCAGCTTGTTTCTCTGGAAGCCGTATTATACAGTACAGTGGAATATCGTTGATACGATTCGCCATAATACGTTTTTCGGCTTAATACGATATTCTTTTTAATCCCGGCCAACGTCCCTTAGAAATAATGCTTGGGCGTGTACTACGATCGTATTTTTGGTGAAAATTGCATAATACAATCGCGAAAGTACATCTTAACCAACCTTTCTAGAAATCTGATGTTTAATCTTCGCTATACTAGCTTTACCGCTTCCTAAAAAGGCACTCTCTCAATGTTGCTCCAGAATAGCCTCCCACATGTCGTCGCTGATCCATGAGCTAAATTAGGGTAGGCCGGAGCTCGGCGGAAAGACCATCAGGTAGTGGCGTCGCTCCGAGCTGGTAGCGCCGCTGCTGGCTACACACGCCGCTGCTAAAGAAGTGGCTCTCAAGGTGAAGGAGTAATACGTCGGAACCAGGTGTACAAAATTCCGGAATACCTCACCGCTCTTGGAGCTCTGAATGCATCCTGCGCTTCATAGCATCATCCCTTTTTAGGGCTTTTGGTAGAAGAGCCAAAGGTGGCAACGCATGCTGGCGGTGGTTACGAGCGTTCGTTCTGTTGCCATAGCCTTCTGCTGGGTTTCCATACCGTGCTGGGTCTGAGAACTGTCACTCAGATTGCTATATGAACTTAAAGGCTAATGGTCGGCACCTAGATCTTAACAAGTCAACTGAACAGCAACACGGATTGTAGCCGGTCCAGTTGGTGCATGTTTCTGAGATTAACAGGCCGAAGGAACGGGACAACAGGGGAGCAGACTAACACAGTGCTGACTAACAACTGAAGTTTTATTATCGCTGGACCGCCATAAATAAGAAAAGGAGGGTGACACGTGACGCCAGACTTCACAAAAAAAAATTTACAAACAAAAACCAAATGCCCGGCAATCTAAACACGCAACTGCGGTGTACGCAACTCCTCGGGGAGCACGCTTGCTGCGCATGTGGCAAAGTGCGCATGCCTGCCTGCATGCCTGACTGCATTTCACCAGTGCCCTGTGCTGCCTCTTTATCCTGATGGCATTAGGCGAGAAATACGAGAGGCATGGGAAATTCAGAAGCGTGAGCAAGATTGTGTCAGCACACTCTCCATCGCCCTCACGGAGAAAGAACTCAGTTGTTTAGATAGCTAGCAGAATCCACGTGCGGAAGAGCCTCCGATAGGTGGTGGACTCTTCGTGCTGGTCTGCTTCAGCTGTGCCAGTTACTGTGTTTAAAATGCGTGGCATTTTGTTTTTGTATGTAAAATGTTTTTGTTAAGTTTAGCGTCACGTGCCACCCTCCTTTTTCCTGTTCATTACTTTCCAGCGATAATAAAACTTCAGTTGTTAGTCAGCGCTGTGTTAGTCTACTCCTCTGTTGCCGCGTTCTTTCGCGCTGTTAATTTCAGAAGTGAACTGAGACGGGCTAGTAGGTGCATGATGCTACTTAAAAAAAAACAGCGCCAAAAACGATACGATTTGAAGTAAAGACAAACACAGCGCTGATCTGGATCTGGCCAGCGACATCATCCGGTAGCTCCGCAGGGTACCGTGGTACCTAATTTCCTGACACTGCATGCCGTTGACATAAAAGTGGCTCACCAGGAAGCATAAATATGCGGTGGGGTTCCTCAGAAATGCAGGCGCAATCAGCCGGGGCCGATCTGCGAGGGCGGGTCACGCTTGTTGGCCGCCGTCGTCCCCATTGTCCCTACGGGATCACTGGGACGCTACATCGGCGAAGCCGCGCACGTCTGCAAGTCACCAATTCTAGGCTGCCGACGAGGTAAAGTGGCCGAGGTCGCCTTTTTTTAGTTTGCAGTGGCCCTGCCATGGTGGTGGACCGCAACGTAAACAGGCTGCCGCTCCAGGCCAGGTGTCAAGTGTGCATCGATCTCGAGCTGACCGATATTCATGATTGTGGCGTGATGAAGACGATTAATGTAGAAACCTACACATGAATCTGTTTCTCTGGAAGTGGATGTGGTGAATTTCGCTTTGCTCGTAGACTCCTGCTGTTTTCTTCTTCACTCTTCATACGCTATTGACATGACGTACTTTGCCACCTTTGCAATTAACATGCTAAAATCCCTCTTGAACGATTCAGCACATGTCTAACGCACTTTTTAAGTAAAAAGCCTGGAGGAATTCACTATGTCGACAAGTTAGGTACTGTTAAAGATAGTCTGTGGAGTAGGACTCGCATATTTTATGCACCGCGTTCGGAACTGAGATGAAAAGTATCCCAATTGTCTTCACTTTTATCCTTTGTGTGTCGTCCGCCGTGTTTCGATTCATCGTTTGGTCGCCCCGGCTCACAGTGCGGATTTTCATGTAATGAAGCATTCAGCGCTTTGCAGTACAGACTCCGTGGATACATAAGCACTTGTCCTGAGTATTGAACGAAAAAGAAGGCACCTCGACCCTTGCCTTTTTAACATCCTGTGCACGCAGTGTGCGTAACTTGCCACACTGGTACCCATAAAGCCGACCTTCATCCGGCCTGTCGCTATCTCTTCCTATTGCGATGAGGAACCACGAAAAACCCGTCAGTTCCAGTGTAGCAATGCACCACCATTTGTTGCGCACAAATGTTGCGAGAAGAAACACAGGCAGCTTTTTTTGGTCGATTGGCCGCTTATATTTACGCAATAATCGTAGCCGGATAATATTCAGTACCAGCGCCTCTACACACACTGTGCGCATGCACAGCCATATCGTCATCGTTTTATCACGGCCCCAAGCTGATTGGCTGCGTTTAGGATGCACCTCAGCGGCTTGAGCAGTCGCCGTCTCATGTCGTCCTCTTCGTTCGTTGTCGTATTCTCGTGTGGTCAGGGTACTAAAACATCGAAACACTTGTTTTCCAACGCCTCCCGCTGGAACGTAACACGCACTAAGACACACCGGGACACTCGTTTTTCAACGCCTCCCGCAAGAATGTTTATTCTCCATGGGCAAACACGCATACTAAAAGAAAACACCGGGACTCTCCGGTTACGCTTGCGCTTGCTTGCTTGCATCTATTTCGCTCCGTGCGCGCTCTAACTTTATAATTTCCAGCTCTCCGTTCCGTATTTCACTCCTCCGTCGTCTTCGGAATTCGGATATCGCGTATATCAGGACGCGCCGTTTGGCACAAGAGAGACTTACAATCTTTGAATGCACTTATACACTGCATGTTTCGCCCTCCCACAAATTTCCCGTTAGTTGAGATGGTCTGGTTTCTTGCGAATCACCTGACTGTTGCAAAGCAGCACTGTATACTCAGTTGCATGAGCAGTATTACGGGGCAAATATTTCCATCCGCTAAACTGGCAGTCCTCCGGACGCAGCGTGAGAGTTGTTCGAGCTGGGGACATAATTGCGGAATACCTCGCAAGGGTAACTAACAGCTGGCGAAACGCCTCAGCACTGGAGTTTTTCCTCTATGGCAGTGCTAGGAGCTGTGGTCGTGCAGCTTCGTGTCTCGTGCCCACCGTATCTCCTACGTCGGAAGACGGCACCAGATGTTCATTCCTTCGTTGAACCATTCCCATAGCGACCACTCCAGTTCGGCGCGAATTGTCATGAGGCGCCTTTGCCAGCAATGCTCAAAGAGAACAACAACTATCGTTGTTGCATTTGTAAAATGAAGAGGCTGGGTTTGAACTTAATTGTAAGGCAGCGTCACGAAAAAAATTATGGATGAGTTGAGTACGACACTAACGAGGCACGAACTCTCCACTCTACATCGAAACCAATTCTCCTTATACATGACATGATGAGACCATCACGCTCAGGGCAGAAAAAAAAGAGACCTATCGTACAACAAATATAAAATCAATTTCTTTTTTTGCCAGCGTTACTGTAGCGAAGCCTCCTCATCGGCCCTATACAGTGCCGTCATTGTCGCGCTAGTGTTGTCGCCTGTGGCTTGGTCTCCGCCTTGATTGCCGGATCAAGAAGAGCAACGCCACGCCAAGAAGGAATCTGGAGGTTGGCTGGAAATGCATGTGGCTGAGGCCTTCTCTGCGATCAGGGCACAATTGAGGCGTTTCTTCTTTCGAAAGGAGCCAGATCCAGATGCCGAAGCTAACTCAGTTAAAACCGCAGTGGCAACGAAAACTCCGCACCTTTTCTCTAAAAAAGGTATGGCGAGAAAATAGCTGAAATACCGCCCTGAAAACGTGTGCGCAGATCGTACTTCGTATCGACAATGAGCCCGGTCTAGCTGTTTCACGGTTCAAAATGGGTCAAATCTATTTGCCCATTGGGAGTTTGCTTTTGGCTCCACTCTTCAGGCTGTTTCGTGGATGTTTTAGGATTATTTTTTGCTTTTCGGAGTTTTCCTATTATGAAGGCAGACGGCAATTAGGAGATGAGAAAAAGATCTGTCCCCAGATATCAAATACAAAGTGAACGGAAGAAGAAGTGAACGAGATGAAACTGAGAGACGTGAAACAATGATTTCGTTTCGTCTTACCCGTCCCTACGAAATACCTCTGGATATAAGTATTCTTTTACTTCAATAGTTACCATTTTAGTACTGAACTGAAGGTGTTTTTGCGTTCAGTTCTTCCTCGTTTTGCGTTTATAAATACACATCCTGTTTTTACCGGACTTGCTATTGATCAAATGACTGAAACATGGACAAATACGCGACAACCTTGAGATACGGGTCACGGCGGGCGGCCGTGATAAATGTAAATTACTTTATGGGGTTGCTACTTATTGTGAGTACTTGGACGTATTCAGGCAATTCGGTCATTGCTACAGAGAATGGCCATATTGTCACGTAGCCACAGACGACGAGCTGTCTCGAAGAAGAACAACTTTATTGGAGTGAACTTGTGCTTCCCTAACAACCCAAAGAATACATCAGCGGCGAAGCAGCAGTCGAGGAAGTGACGTGCGGAGGCGGGTGTCGGCGAATCAAATACCGTGGCTTCTGCTCTGCGCGCATTTATCTTTGGGTGCGAGAGGTTGTCGAACTCTCGAGTTACATCCTGAACACTATAGTTCCAAGAAGATTGTTCTAGGCTAGTGACGTCAGTTCGAAACGCTCTCCCGAAACGCCGACCATCGTGCAAAAAATAAGAGAAGCAGTGAGCGAGAGCATAGATGCTACTGATCAATATATGTCACTAGGGTAGCACCCCAAAGCGGGGCGTGAAAAACATAATTGTGCGTTTTCTTCGACGGAGCAAGCGCAATGACGTGCTGGCAAAGTGCAGAAAAAAAGAGAGTGGGCTGCTCTATCCTTGGATGCAGGCAAACAACGCCGCTCTTTGTAAACGAACATCTGAACACCCCCCCCCCCCCCCAAAAAAAAGGGTTTGCTCTCGGCTGCCATTCAAACAAAGAAATAATTAGGGTGGAAATTTGCATGGACAACTAACAGAAGGGTGCTGGTGCGCAAGGATGAAGACGCGCCTGTGATTCATATAGCTCATGAAGGCAACCTGGCCCAATCCGCAACTAAATCGATCGCATGAAACTAACAATTACTACTAGATTTCGCTCTGATGGACTTCAATGACTCTTGCATGTAATACACTATTTCGGAAGTCAACTCTAAATTTTCATCTACTAAGAAGTCGTTCTTCATAATACTTGTAAACTGTAGAAGTATAAGAAAAAAAGGTGATAACATCACCATTTTTCTGCAGTCAGTATCAATTGATTTTGATGTCATAGCTTTATGTGAAACCTGGATTACGGGCAAAGCCGATGCACCTTTTTTTCCGGGCTGCCGTATGGAACTTCTGCGCCGACTACAAAAGAAAGGTGGAGAGCTGGCTATTTATTTTTAAAATACTCTAAAATATCAATTAGTAGAAAATTTTTCTTATCAATGAAGACATTGAAATCTTGACGATGCGTTTTGGAAAGTCCACAATCAGTCTGGTGTACACAATACAGCACGGGCATAAAACCAAGTTTCTACAGTTTTTAGACAAACCGCTGGAATCGGAAACCTTCTGCAATGCTCCCTACATTACAATTGGCGACATAAATATCGATATGAGGTCGGATGACCCGTACAGCCAAGAATTTCAGAGTTCTATCAGCTCATCGGTTTACAAATCATATAACTTTACGTACTGGGCTCTCCAATCTAAGTGCCAATCTCCTTGATATTTTTGCAACAAATAGCTGCTCAGATAGCATTACAAGCGGAGGAATATCGTACGAATTAGGTCACCACCTTCCCGTATTATGTGTTCTTTCGTTAGCACCTAATCGAAGTAAAGTTAGAGCTCTGACCCGCCTTCGATGCAGAAAGAATATCAAGGCCCAGGAACACTTTTATAAATTAGTATGAACGCATGACTGGAGCTGCGTTTATAACCAAACCGATCCTGAATCTGCATATGATATGTTTCTCGGGTTCTTGCGTACAAGCTACAATCACTGGTCGGCGAATTTGGCTAGTTTCTGTTTCCGAAATTGTGGCGATCCTTGCGGCACGGTGCTGCGGCGTGGCCCTTCCGTTTATCTCATCGTTTCTTTCTTTCCACATCGTCAACGCTTCCGCGCCTCCTCACACATGCGCAACAGCTCACCGGCGTCAATATTTTTTTTAGCGTAGAAATTTGGCATTTTAGTACATAACTTTCAACCATAAAGCGCAAAAAACGAGAGACAAAAAAAATTTGGGCTTGTTGGTACATAACTTGCAACCATATAGCGCAAAGACGAGAGACAAAAAAAAGTTCCTGCGTTTTTGCAGCCGCCCCTTTCCATAGGGGCGATTTGCCGTGCAAGCCGGGTGAACTTTCCAAGCGTTGTAGTCCCACACTAGGGCCGAGCGCCAGGCCAGGGAGTCGCTTGTACCTATTTTACCGGTAGGTGCCCGGCGCCACCAAGGAACACGAATGCACATGGTGCCTTCCACAGCCACGATAGATGCTCAACTCGCAACCGCCTGCGCGTTTGCGCTATATGTTTGCGAACTTTTTTTTAAGTGCGAAGCACTTCTTAGTCGGGCCTACTCCTGCTTCCACCGCCGTCCTCCGTCCGCAGCCTAGCAACGGAGCTAGCTACCGTGCCTAGCAACGGCGCCGGATTTCCGACGCGTGAGGGCGCTCGCATAGCGCCTCTTCTCCCCCCTCGCCTACTCTCCTAAAGCCCCTTTGCTACTCTCCAGCTCGCAACACCCTCTCTCGACGCGCCAGCCAGGCCACTACACTATATAAAAAAAACAGCATCCGGCGCCAGCTTTCGATCCGAGGACTTTGCGGCCGCAGTGCGACGCTCTACCGACTAAGCCACGGACGCGACGCTGATATCAGTGTTAGAAACGCGCCTTCTATCTTTAACGCATTCAAACTACGTCGTCAGCGGCGTGCGTTGGCGACTCAGCGGCGTTATAGCGGCTTGATAACTGCGTGGTGTACACGTGATACTACAAACCCGCTAGTTCTGCATTCTCTCACGTGACTGCGCCTCCTCTCCCTTCACTCCGGTCGGCGCTTCGCAGCTGCGGTGCGCTGCGGTGCGGTGCGCTCCTCCTCTTCCCTTCCCATTGTGTCGGCGGGCTCCACGTGCGACCGCGGTAGGCTTAGTCGAGCGCAGGCTTAGCGCAGGTGCGGTCGAACGCGTGTCGAGGTCCGTATAAATAGCGGTTGAGGGCGCGTCACCAAACTTCAACAAACTCCCCCTCATAGCATCACCCCGTGCTTCGCACTTCCTCATACTCCCCTTCGGGGAAATGCGGGGGAATTTTTTTCTTTCTCTAGGCGCCCGCGGCGGGCCAGTTCGGTGCGTGCGTAAGCGAGCCGGCGTGGGAAGGGTTGCGCGGGTTGCCAATGCGCCTCCACGGGCTGAAAGTTTCGCTGCATTATTCGATTCCCGGCCGCGGCGGCCGCTTTTCTGATGGAGCCGAAAAGCAAAAACGCCCGTGTGTTCGAGATTTCGGCGCACGTTAAAGATCCCCAGGTGGTCAAAATTAATCCGGAGCCCTCCACTACGGCGCGCCTCATCGCCTGCCTTGCGTCGGCGCGTTAAACCCTACAATCGATCAATCATCAGTTTCGCTGCATTATAAAATATATTCGAATGTATTCTAAATATGGGGCAGCGGAGGAAGGAGCGTTACCACTGCGCACCCGCACCTTGTCATCTTATCGCGAGTGGGTTTGGTGTTCTATAGTTCTGAAGTTAGAATGGCCATGCCATATCGGACAGGATGAGATAAGGGGCGCTGCCCAGACACGAGCTAGAGGGTAGCTTGTAACAACCTGGCCGATATCGGCGGCTTACAATGCAGCAAAGCTTTTTTTTTCTGGGTGTCTTCTCCCCTCCTTTCCTCCCACCCCCGGTAAGCAGACTGTATGTAATTCACGCGCCATTAAAAGAAAAGACGGGTGCGTTCGATTTGTGTTCTGTGTTCTACGACGTGGACATCGTTGCGAATTGTTTTTGTACGTTAAAATAATCCAGCAATGAGTGTCTACAGTGGGGTCATTGTGCTGCAACAGTTTTTTATGGTGCATTTTGTTGGTGTGAACATTATTTCTCGGAAGTGTATGCAGGTTAATGGGCGGGTCAACGCTTTCTTTCAGAGTTCGCGTTAACTCGCCCGAAAGGCAGGGCTTGAAGCATACGTGTGCGTGCTTTCTTTTAACATATAGGTTCCTAAAATTCCCAATTTTTTTAATGTCTAAGGAACATTCCTGTATCTAGGTGAGCCCAAGAAATAAATATACATTGAATGGAACTTTCAAGTTCTTACTTCTCCCGCCGAGGTGTGCGCAAAAAAAAGTCTGTGTAGGGACTAGAACTTTCGAAGTTCT
This sequence comes from Haemaphysalis longicornis, assembly GCF_048455015.1. NCBI lineage: Eukaryota > Metazoa > Arthropoda > Arachnida > Ixodida > Ixodidae > Haemaphysalis > Haemaphysalis longicornis. The sequence goes on along the minus strand of NW_027526361.1, from coordinate 176,862,248 downwards.
TCTTTCGTAATCAAGTATTGTGTACCTAAATGTGTATTCATGGCTGTAACTTTTGCGCAACTTTAGACGGAGACAGATACAAAAAGGGACACGAAGACCTGTATCCGTCTCCGTCTAAAGTTGCGCAAAAGTTACAGCCATGAATTCAGAATACCAACTAGCCCGCCTAACCATGTTTTTGTAAATGTGTATGTAGCACGTTTTTTTCCTATTGTACATTATTGTATGCCTAAATTTGCATATGTCATATTTTTTGCTTAGTCCAATACTGTGTCCATAAAATGTATGTGCAATATATGAGTGCAGTACATGTGTTTTCATGACTTCGAATCAAAGACGTCCTGATATGAATTTTGAATAAATTCAAACCAAAAAGAATGTTGGTGTAACACTCCAATTATTATTGCCACAATGACAACAATTCGAGAACAGAAAACATACCATTACCTACATGTTTTCTTCGTTCAATTATTAAAGACGTTACTGCATACAACAAACGACGGGCGGCGGCCATTTCGAGTCATCGCCGCCGCTCGTCCACCTTTCGCGCTTACTGCCATTGCCGAGCGGCCCATGAGGCAGCGACCGGCGGCAGGCGCGGAAGTTGAGCGAGCCTCGGTTTCAGGGGCCGGCGCGCAGCGGCCCGGCCTGGCTGCCGCGGTATATATGACGTCAGCAGCGTCCGCGACGTCACCAACGTCCTTTCTCCCCTCGTCACTCGTTGCCATGACGATAAGTGCAACGTTTTTCAGACACCACGTACCACTAGGGGAGCATTTGGCGCTGTTGCGAATTACGCGGGACCACGGTGGATGCTACAGAGGCCACCCCGTGCTACAATACAGCCTTTATTTTACAGAGGCTCTCCTATCGGACCATTAAAGGTTGCCGAAAGCCATGGACAACCACAAGTCTTTACGAGAGAATAAATCTAAAAACAAGTTATTTCATGACTTTGTTCGGTCGCGAGAATCTGCTGCTTTTTTAAAGTACAAAAAATACAGAAATACGCTGACGCCTGATTTGAAAAAGGCAAAGAAAGATTATTACGAAAAGACCTTTAAAAGGATCTGCGATAACCAACGCAAAATCTGGAAGGTAGTGAACGCTCTGAGTGGCGAAAGTACAAGTATTCGATGTATCGAAGAACTAACAGTAAACGGCGAAGCCCTTGCAGGAAAGAGATTAGTCCATGCTTTTAACACCCACTTTATAAATGCGGGCTCGCACAAAAGACATTAGCGCAAAAAACGCGGTAAAAGATGGCCCCGGTGTGCCTCACTCCATCTTTATGCGACCAACAGACTTAGTTGAGATCGGAAACTCAATCCGCAAGCTTAAAACCAGTGTAGCATCTGGCATAGATGAAATAGGGCCCGCAGCGTTAAAAATGAAATCACCATTGGTATGCTAAGTTTTATCCTTCATTACTAACCTCACCTTGATCACAGGAAATTTTCCCATACAGTTAAAACTGCCCAAAGTCACTGCTATATTCAAACGTGGTGAGCGTAATAACCTGTCCAACTATCGTCCTATATCGGTGCTTCCAACTCTATCTAAAATATTCGAAGGTGTAATTTATGAGCGACTCACTTCTTTTTTCGAAAAGCATCATATGATAGCAACCAATCAATTCGGCTTCCAAAAGCATAGGTCAACTGAGCAAGCTCAGGCATACATTAAGAAAAAGATAAACGTAAATATGGGAAACATAAAATACACACTCGGTCTTTTCTTAGATATTCAAAACGCATTTGATTCAATACATTTTCACTTGCTGTTAAAAAAAATCATCTAGCTGCGGGATTCGTGGGATCGCATTAGAATTCTACAAAACTACTTGTATGATCGATCGAAAAACCATCAGTACAGGTGTCCCTCAGGGCAGTATTTTAGGGCCGCTGCTTTTCAGTGTGTATATAAACGATCTTCACACACTATTCCAAACGCCTGAACTTTCGTTAATTTGTTACGCATACGACACCAGTCTCTTAGTCACAGGAAGGAGTACTAGCGAAATCGACACAATCTCCAGCCGCAGCCTATATCAGCTTTTAAACTGGACAAAACAAAATGCCCTAACAATTAACCTAGCAAAAACAAAAGCAAATATTTTTCGTCCAAAAAATAAAATTGTCACTTCGCCGAAAATAACTCTTGGTACTGAACACATTGAGGCAGTGCAATCTTTTAAAGTCCTAGGGGTTCATCTTTCCATTAATCTTAGTTGGAATAAGCATGTCGAAGCAATAAGTAAAAAGGTTTACCAAACTTTAGGCATAATAAACAAACATAGGTTTGACTTACGTGAGCGTATAAAGCCTTGTCTGTATAATTCTTTAATTCTACCCCGAATCAGATACGCTCATTTAGTCTGGGGAACGACTACTATGAAGAATTTGAACACGCTTTATCTGTTACAGAAAAGAGTTGGGCGAATCATTGCAAACGTGCCGTTTTTGCATCCTACAGCGGAATTATTTCGCCAGTACTGTATAATGAAAGCAAATAGTTTTTATGATTACCCTTTAGCGCGTTGATTTTGCGTGCGAGTGAAGAATAATGATCCATATTTGGCTGGCCTGTCTGAGTTGAAGAAGAAAACGGGATTGTATGATAGGCGCTTTACCGAAACATGGCTTATACCGAGACCACGCAATAATTAGGACATGCAATCACTCTCTTATGTTCTTCCACAACTACTCAACAAATGTGAAGCGCAAAACATTCATATTGCTATTTTGTCAAGAAAACGTCTTCACAATTTGTTTCTTTGATGCGCTCTTATCTTTGTTTTCTTTGGTTCAACTGATGTTCGCAACCGGAAAAAACGAAGTTGCAGAGAGGGGATCCTTTTCTTCTGTTTTCTTTTCTTTTGCTATCAAAAATAGTAAGATGGCGGTAATCATTATATTTTCGTGTGTGCGAGTTCAATTGTGTTCCTCGTTGCGTTTTTTATCTGTATGTTGTATTAGGTCACATGAATGAAAATGTATACTGTGTGTGAGTATGTATCACTTCACTTTTCTGTTAAAATCTGCACCGATCATTGCTGCCAGTGCAGGGCCAGCCACCTCGTCAAGCTGCTTGAAACAGCAGCTTTCTGGGATTGGCTCATGGTCTGTAACAAAAGGGAAATAAATAAAGACGTGATATCAAATAGTTGCCATGAATGACATATTATCAGCCGCAACGAAATTGAAACAAGGTGTCCGACAAGTATTCCTACTTGGCCCGTTATTATTTCTTGTGTACATAACTGATATTCCAAATAACCAGGTTCTTCTGATATTAATATGTATACAGATGACACGAATATTTTTTTCTCATCAAACAGTTTAGGATTTCTGGAATCTATTGTAAACGAATATCTCGTAGATCTTTCAAACTGGTTACAACAAAATAAGCTGCGATTAAATGCCAAAAAGGAAATCTATATAGTTTTCCGACCAATCAATGAGCCCTTAAACGAAGATAAAAATCTTAAATACGAAAGTCATATTATTGCACGGGTACGTGAAGAAAAGTTCCTTGGTGTTTGGTTCCAAGAGCAGTTAAGCTGGTCAGTACACGTAAATCATTTAGTTACGGCGCTGGCACGAACAGTTGGATGCCTTTATAAAATATCCCACCTAATACCGCTTTGATTAAAAGAAACAGGTATTATTTTCTATTCTATTCAGAACTAACATACAAATACTTCGTGTGGCGAACAACCTCACAAAATAATAAGAACAAGCTTGTTGTCTTGCAAAAAAAGGTATTACGGTGTTTCGAAAATTTTGAAGGGAAATTTTAAGACCTGCCAACTTCACCTTTGGTTTCAAAACACTCAATGCTTAGAGCTGACGAGCTGCATTACTTTACACTTGTCCAAATGGTACACAAAAACAAGTTATACGTAGATCATGACGCAAAACCCATCGCTTATGTGTAAGGCGACCAATAAGACGTACACCTAAAACTAGGACTAATTAGGGCAAGCAATCGGCCGCCTGTCAAGTACCATATGTATTGAAGATCCCAGCGGGTAATTTAAACTTTAACACTAATGCAACCGTATTTAAGGCTGCAACCAAGTTGATGTTTACACAAGAGAAAGTGAGATATGACAATCACTAAGCTTGTCTCATTCTAAAGAATTTAAACTGTATTGTGTGTACGCGTAAGTTTTTCTATCGAAATAACGGACGATCAGTCAAGGGGATTCGCGGCCACAAGTGGCAGCGGTGTAAGCTCTGCGTTCTACCTTTCTAGCAAGAAGGGCCTGCATCGTGCCAACTGCTCCTTGCCGCCTGGCCGCTGATTACCGCCGGAAGACAGCGACCATCGTCCAATCCAGCCCAGTAGCATGGAAAATCAGGGCGTGTCTGATCTTCTGTGGTCAAGCCCAACTAGGTCACAATAAAGCCCCTACCAACGCATCAACCCCTCGGGATCCCCAGACACAAGTGGCATCTGTGTAACCGCTGTGTTCTGCCTTTCTAGGTAGGACGTTTTCCACTCAGTTCTTCTACCGAAAGCTTCTATGACCGATTATCCCACCCCCCCACCCTCTTTCTTATTCCCATGGGTTTCGACTTGTGCACCTATCGGGTGCGCATCGGCAGCTTTTCTGCCTGTCGTTCGCTACAGTGCCAACCTGAGAGCCATTTTGCCGCTGGAATGAATTTAATCAGCGTTCTCGGTCAGAGGCCCTCGACACTACTGCTGTCCGCGTGCTTGGCATCGCTCCTGCTTTGTTCAGGGGACGTTGAATCCAACCCAGAGCCTAAGATCTAGGATGTTCTAACTTTCTTAAAGAACTGCCATGAAGAAACGACGACTAATTTGAACGCAATCAAACAGAAAATCAGCAGCATTGAGCCCCGTTTGACTGATATCGAGAAAAACAGTGAACAGTGTGTCGGAATTCCACAAAACTTTTGACGTAGTGGCTGATTCCGTGCAAAATGTTTAGGCGAACGTTTGTAAAACAAATGAAGTTCTTTCGGATGCCGTTGATGAAATGAACAACCGTATGAGGCGTAATAACCTTATCATTAAAGGCTTTCCTGAAGAAGAAAATGAAGGATATGCGGAATTAGAACGTGTTGTCAAAGATTTTTTTCCACCCGCCTAGAAATCGAAGCTGGAGACATTCAGAGAGCCCATAGACTAGGACAACCCCGACCTGGCTTTAACCGTCCCATCATTGTTAAATTTCTTAACTTTAAATCAAAACTGGAAGCCCTGAGTAACGGCTCGAAATTTTAAAATCTTGAAGCGCCGAAAGTATGGCTAGAAGAAGAGTTTTCACCCAAGTTACAGCTTGCCCGGAAAAATCCGCTCTAATACGCGAAATCACACAGAAAGAGCACCGAGAAATACACCATGCGCTTTAACAAACTGCAGATGCACAACTCCACTTTTTATTATGATGCTGCAAATGACTGCGTTGTCAAGGTGGCTTCAACGAAAGCGCCCTCTCCACAATGAACCTTCAAAGAACCACTTCACAAAACTAAGTCAAGCAAACCGGCATCCTTCATCGTTGCAAATTTTCGTACCATCTATAACAAAATTGTCGCCCTAAACGCTATTTTGTTCACGTGTTCGGCTGATATATTTGTAGGCACCGAAACATGGCTATCTGGAGATGTTCCAAAGACTGACTTAACACTTTCCTCGTCATTTGCGCTGTTTCGCAAAGATAGGGCGGGCTGCCGAGGAGGAGGAGTTATAATCGGCGTAAAATCTAGTTATCACCCACCACTTCTTTCCATTTCCTCCCCTCTTGAAATCGTTTCGGTTTCTTCCGATTTGAACATGTTCACTGCGTCATAGGTGCGTGCTACCGGCCACCTGCTAGCCGGCATGATTTCGTAGAAATTCTTAACGATTCGATCGACACCATTTTTCTCAAGTTCCCGAGTTGTCTACTAAGACTTGCCGGGGACTATAATTATCCTGGTATTGACTGGGCCTCCCTAACAGTTCGTGCTCAACCTAACTGCCATGAACAACTAAGCTTTCTGCGCTTACTTCATTATTACAATATAAAACAACTCGTACGTGAACCGACGCGTGGCGCCACGTACTAGTTCATGTACTCACAAATAACCCACAGCTTGCTAAAACAAACATACTGGACGAAATCAGTGACCATAACGCCGTACATTTCTCGTTGCCGCTACCACGTGCCGACAAATCTAAAGTTAAGAAAGATATCTTTTACTACAGCCGAACCAACACTGAAAAACTAAATGGTTTGTTGCAGAGCTTCTCTGAAGACTTTGAACTCAACTTTGCAAATCGTTCAGTGCAGCATAACTAGTATTTGTTCCGCGATGAACTTAAGAAAGTGTATTTTGTATTGTATTTTTGTGCTTAGTGGCGCAAGGGTAATTAAGACCAAAGAGCGCCAGACGCACGTTACGTGGTTGTAAGGTCCACTTATGAGATCAGCGGCCAGGCGCCCGGGCTGCGCGTGCAAACCTGCCACTCTGTCTGGGGGCCCAGCACTGGGGACTCTACGCCGCAGCCGTCGCCAATTCGTCACGGCGTGCGCGGGAGACGAATTGTCTGCCCCACCGAATGCCACGGGGATGATCCCCCATTGAGAACGCAGACGGCGCCGCCGGGTTCCGAGAATCGGCGACGTGACGCGCGGAGGTGGTGGGATTACCGGCGTCGAAGCGCGCGCCGCGCGAGACAACATTGTTAACGCGCCCCGGCTGGCACAGTGCACTGTCGCCGCCTTTCGCTCTCACCCCGCGGGGTCGTGCGCACCTGCTCGTCCGCGGGCGTGCCGTTGACCCAAAGATGGCGGCGCCTCATGGAATATTCCGAAGCGCACTGAGTGACGGCTGTCTACGTGAATTTGGGCACTCCCTTACGCGTGCACGACCGCTACAGGGGCGTTCCCGAGAGAGGGTGATCTCGAGGTGTTATAAGGCCGAACTTGGCCGTTGGAAATCGTTCTTGTCTGAGCGCCGAGCTGGGCAGTTCCCGGCGAGACAAGTAGTCTCGGCCGTTGAAGCTAGGTTAGGATATGTGAGCCTCCTAGGTTAAAGATTAAGATCGCGTCGGAGATTTAGGGTACAGCACCGTACTGGGCGACTAGACGGATCTTGCGGCGAGACAGAGTCTCGGCCGTCGTTTCTCGAGCGGTTTGTGTACGCTCAGAGAGTAGGAGAGTTAGACGAAGTTGGGGAGCTCAAGTGATTTGTGCGCACTAGGAGCTAGCGTCTAGCTGAAGTTTGAAGTTTTTTCTTTATTACTCATGTACCCAGTGATCCTACTGTAAATAGCTGTATATAAACTCTTCGTTTCCCTTCTCCAACTACCAACGCCTTGAGTTCGTCAATTGGACCGCCGTCTCCAAGAACTTCAACAACATCGCCCTGCCAGCCCCCTGCCAAATCAACCGGAGCATGGGCGATTGGGTTCCTGATCGAGACCGGACTTCGGGGAAACGAACCACGACCATCTTTACTGTGGTCTTAGATAGATTGTAGGGTTTAACGCGCCGACGCAACGCAGGCGATGAGGCGCGCCGTAGTGGAGGGCTCCGGATTAATTTTGACCGCCTGGGGATCTTTAACGTGCGCCGAAATATAGCTCACACGGGCGTTTTTGCTTTTCGCCTCCATCAGAAAAGCGGCCGCCGCGGCCGGGAATCGAACCCGCGACCTCGTGCTCAGCAGCGCAACGCCTTAGCTACTGTGGGCTTTCAACATTCATGTTTGATCATAAAATGTGTATGATACGAGTATGATATATTCCAAAATAATGTATATATTGGTGTAGGCGGTCCAGTGAACTAAAACGTGAGGATATAATGGAAGATTTAGGGAAGTATAGATGGAACGTCCCCGCACGAGGCACCTTGAGCAATCTTGGTGACGGTGTTGGCGACACCGCGGACCCCGAGCCCCCAAACATAAGCTGGATCCAACCGTGTCGATCTGTTGTATGGTGAAGGGTAGAAACCACAAACGGTGGCCGTCAAGCTCCAGGTCAAGCTCCGGCGGATGGGCTCCCTGTCTGTCACCAGGCAGGGAGCTCCGGGACCTCTTTGACTACCAGGGTAAGGTCAAAGGAGAAAGTACCCCCGTCTCCCTGCTTTCCAATGTATCATATGGCATTTTCCAGACCCTTCCCCCCCCCCCCCAAACGTGATCGGCCCCCGAAAAGCGGCCGCACCGAAGTGTCGTTCCCACCTCTTTCAACAACTCTCTTGTCAACAACCATGAATAATTATGCTCGTTTTCTTGTGATTGAGTCGGGTGACTCAGCAAGACCTTTCGCTTCCATGTCCGTATTCTTCATCTCTAAATTTCTGCAAAGCACCATAGGTGGCAAATATCAAGCTTAAAAGCTCAGGACTGGAGAAATCCTTGTAGAACTCAATGCCGAACAACACGCGCGCACTTTGCTTGCACAAACCCGCATCCATGATCTGGACATCAGGGTCATGCCCCACAGGAGCCTAAACAGCTCCCAGGGTGTGATTTCTGAGACAGATCTCCTGACGGAAACAGATGCCGACCTTCTCGAAGGTTTAAAGGATCAGGGCGTACAGCTGTGCGGCGCATCACGATGCGCAGGGACGACAAGATAATCCCCACCAAACACATTATCCTGACCTTTGACCACTCGGCACTTCCACAATACATAAATGCAGGCTTCATTCGATGCTCCATTCGTCCTTACATTCCGAACCCGCGCCGCTGCTTCAAGTGCCAGCGGTTCGGGCACGGAACAAACTCTTGCCGTGGTCGAACGACTTGCGCAAAATGCGCCGCGTACGATCACCCCAGCGACAACTGCCCATCCGACACCCTCACTTGTGTGAACTGCGGGGGGCCGCATGAAGCCTACTCCCGCAAATGTGAAAAATTTCAAACAGAGAAAAAGATCATCAACATCAAGATAACTGAGAACATCACCTTTCCAGAGCCGCGGAAGAGGTTCGCCTCTTTCCCTCTGGGGAGGTACGCCGACGCGGCTCGCCGTGGGGCGGAGCGGCGTCTGGTGTCTACAGGGACCCAGTTTAGCGAGTCTGACCTGGTTCCCTCCGCCGCCCCCCTGGGGTGCCTCAGGCAGCCCAATCCGTCGCCACGCCGCTTGCTGAGGCAGCAGCGGTTGTGGTGACAACCTCTTCCGTTGGGACCGGTGCCGCTACCGCCGCTGCCTCCCCGTCCTCCAGTGCGTTGGAGGGTGTCGACGGGATGGACATCGGGGGCCGCGCATCGGCTCCCACCGTCACCGCACCGCCCGTGCCACCTCTGGTGCCCCGGACGCCCTCGGCGGTGGCGGTTCAAACGAAGGGCTCCCGAAAGGGGGCCAAGTCCGGGGGGCCTGGTCCGCCGGGCACCCTTCTGGCGTCCGACGAGGAGATGGATGTTGCGCCGTTCCTGCCTGCAACGCAGCGCAAGGAGCGGCCTCCGTTCCAAGCCGACAGAAAAGCCACAAAATCCTAGAATAACAGCCCCGAAAGACGACACATGAACAAACACACACACACACACACTCCAGTTATTCTTTTAAATTTAAATAATGGGAACAGAAAACATCATCCAATGGAACTGCAGAGGCCTCCTTAAAAATCTTGACGATGTGTATGAGATTCTGCATGCCAATCAGCCAAATATCATGTGTCTCCAGGAAACCCACCTCCATTCTAAACAAACAAATTTCTTAAATAGGTACATTTTATTCAGAAAAGACAGGGTTGGCTGCACACACTCTTCAGGAGGTGTGGCAATTCTCGCCCGGAAATCCTTAGCCTGCCACCCTGTCACTCTGAGCACTCTCCTTGAGGCTGTAGCAATTTCTTACGATAATATTTATTAGGTTGACAACGGTATGCTCCACTTAAATTCCTCTTCATCATGCACTTTCGAGCTCTGATTTCAAGGCGCTGGTCGACCAGCTGCCAGAACCATACATCCTAACAGGCGACCTTAATGCGCACAACCCTCTTGGGGCTCCTCTAGAACGGATGCCCGAGGTCGCCTGATAGAGAAGTTTCTTACATCCTCCGGAGCATGCCTTTTCAACAATAAACAGCCTACATACCATAACTTAGGACACAATACATACTCGCATCTTGACTTGGCTATTGGCTCGGCAATTCTCTTTCCATGTCTTGTGTGGGGCGTGGGCACGGACCCATATCGTAGTGACCATTTCCCCACTTCATTAACGTATATAGATAGAGGCCCGAGCAGTCCATCTTCCCATAAAAAGTTTAATGAATCAAAAGCAAACTGGAGCACATTCACACAAACATCTAAACTACACCTCACATCCATAAAACACCTACCCCTGGAGGAAGCCGCCCATCTCGTCACGGCGCACATCCTCGATGCCGCCGAAAAGTCCATTCCCCAGGCCTCCAGTGGGTCCCCCACCCCAAGGAGGCCCTGGTGGAACGAGAACTGCAGGCGGGCGCGAGACGCCCAGAACAAGGCGTGGGGTGTCCTTCGCCGGTACCCCACGTCAGATAACCTCATTTCTTTTAAACGGGCAAAAGCTTTTGGGAAGCCAGTTCGTCGTGAGGCGAAAAGGGAGAGTTGGCGCACCTTTCTCACTTCCATCAACTCATACACTAATGCACACAAAGTCTAGACACGAATACGTAACCTTAAAGGACAACAGACACACAGCCTGCCCCTGGTCAGTACAACAGGGGACACACTAGAAGACCAGGCTAACACACTTGCACAACACGTCCAACACGTTTCCAGCTCTGCACACTACACACACACTTTCCTAAAACATAAAAATACATGTGAAAAGAAGTCCCTACATGACAATAACCGGTCAAAATCTGGTTACAATTCTGAATTTACACTCTATGAGTTGAGGGTTGCTCTGAGCACATGTAGACCTTCAGCTCCAGGGGCAGATAAGATTACATACACCATGATACAACACCTACACCCAGACACTCTTGAAACACTCCTACACCTATACAATAAAATATGGCTTTCGGGGCAGATTCCACACTCTTGGAGGGAGGCCATAACAGTGGCGTTCCTGAAGGAAGGGAAGGACCCTTCCTCTCCCGCCAGTTATCGTCCCATCGCTCTGACAAGCTGCCTGTGCAAGTTGCTCGAGAAGATGATAAATCGCAGGCCTGGGTACTTCCTTGAGTACAACGGTCTTCTCGAGAGCTGCCAGGCAGGCTTTAGGGTGGGGCGATCTACCAACGATCAACTTGTTGCGTTGGAATCCTTCATAAAACATGCATTTGCTCATAAGCAGTTCTGCCTTACGGTATTCTTTGATCTTGAAAAGGCTTACGACACAGCCTGGCGATATGGCATCCTTAGCGACCTGAAGTCCTTTGGTGTGTCAGGTAACATGTTAAATACCATTTCTAGCTTCATGTCCACGAGGACATTTCGGGTTAAGGTTGGGTCATCCCTGTCCCGGATACATGTGCAGGAAAATGGTGTGCCGCAAGGCGGAGTTCTAAGCTGCACATTTTTTATAGTTAAGATGAACTCCCTCCGAAAGGCATTGCCACCAACCATTTCCTGTTCCATCTATGTAGACGATGTTCAAATATCTTTTAAATCCTGTCACCTGTCAATTTGCGAACGTCAAGTACAGCTCGGTGTTAAGAAGCTTGCTGGATGAACGGACCTTAACGGTTTTAAACTGAACCCGGGCAAAAGTACTTGTGTTGTGTTCTCCCGCAAGCGCGGGCTTAATTCGGACCCTCAGATTGCTCTTGGCCGTGCATCTATTCCTGTTAAAAGGGAGCACAAGTTTTTAGGTGTCATATTTGATAACAAGCTCACGTTCATACCTCACGTCGAAGCAATTAAACATAAATGCCTCAAAACACTTAACATTCTCAAGGTCCTCTCCCACCAATCCTATAGTGCAGACAAAGAACTACTTCTCCGGGTATTTACCGCCTTAGTCGGGCCCCGGTTAGACTACGGCAGCGTCGTATATGGGTCGGCATCAAAAACCGCAATAAAAATGCTTGACCCAGTACTCCACTTGGGCCTTCTCCTTGCGTCGGGTGCGTTCCGCACTAGCCCGGCAAAGAGTCTCTACATTGAATGTAACAAATGGTGCCTTGAGGACCAACGAACGTACATGGACCTGCTCTACGCTTTCAAAATTTCATCGATGAATAACCATCCTTTTAAACCTGTTTTTAATGATGCATCCACATCACCAATGTTTGTAAATCGCCCGTCCATTCCTTTGCCATTCTCACTTAGAGTGAGACAGAAAGCTTCGGATTTAAACGTCTCCTTTTCAGACATGTACATATCTTCTTTTACTGACGTTTTACCACCCTGGCAGCTTCAACCTGTGTGTTGTGACTTGTCTTTCATGAATATTGATAAAACCAGGGTACCACAAACTGCAATTTTGCAGCACTTCTTCTCCCTGCAGTACAAGTATCAATTTGCAGAGTTCTATAGTGACGCATCAAAAACTGGAACCATAGTGTCTTGCGCTGCTCATGGACCAAACTTTGATGCATGCAGCACCATGAGCACATACACCACAATTTACTCAGCTGAAGCATATGGCATCTTACTCATTGCACAACACATTCTTGAAGGCAAAATCTCGAAGTCCATCATATATGCAGATTACTTGAGCGTCGTGCGCGCATTGGCATCATACAAGCCATGCAAAAACAGAATTATCCATGTGGTTTTCAACACTATCATGTCTATATATGCCCAAAAACCTGTTCTGGTGTTGTGCTGGGTTCCAGGCCATGCTGGGATTGCTGGCAATGAGGTTGCGGATCAGAAGGCCGCAGTTGCAGAACTCAGGAACACAGTAGATATAACAATACTACCACAGAGTGACCTTAAGCCACAAATTCGACAATACCTTCGTAGGAAATGGCAAGCACAGTGGAATGAATAGACAGATAACAAACTACACGTAATAAAGCCACACTTGGGACGATACACAACTGACTCACACAACAGACACATGGAAGTCGCCTTGGGTAGGCTGCGGATAGGGCACACCCATGCAACGCACTCGTATCTGCTGACGGGATCTTCTAGACCCCAGCGCAGCACGTGCGGAGAGGCCCTATTCGTAATGCACATACTAATCACATGCAAGGCACTTCACACAACACGACACAAACACTTCAGAGAACTCTACAGACAACATACTCCCCTACATCCATCGTTTTTTTAGGTGACGATGCCATGGTTTTCGTGAAATGGGTGTTTGAGTATTTGTCAGACGTCAAGTTTTTAAAACTAATTTCCTAACACGCATAATCAAATCTGGCCCTATACACCAGCCATGCTCATTGTCGTTTTGTGATTTTACTTTTGTTTTTGCTGACTTTACTTAGTGTTTAAGGTTTCACCCCTCATATATGACTATTGTTTTGGCGCTCTTTGCCCCAGTTGGCCTTGCGGCATAAACATCCAACCATCATCATCATTACATGGAACTTGGCTCATCGCAAGGCAAAGAGCATGCGACGCGAGCTGGCCCCCTTGTGTTAACAAAAGAAACATCAAGGCCTTGCTCGATGCTAGTAGGCTCCGAGGTCATGCACCGTACGAAATGAGCTTCAAAACTTATAGTGTGCAAGATAGCTTAAAAGACATTTGTATGTAAACTAGGTTCATCTCCAAAAAACAGTGAAGGGTGTCACGAACTGTTACAGTTATAGATTAAAGGAAGGCGTCGTTGTCTAGCCTCATCGTAGGAGGCGCACTCAATTACCACATGGAGGACTGAGAGCCGGTCCCCACACTTGTCACACACTGGTGGGAGTGTTCCATTCAAAAGGTATCCAGTTGTAGCGTAAGTGTGACCTATGCCCAGTCTGCAAATCGATACTTCAGTGTATCTGCTTTGTTTTTCTTTTGTGTATCTTCCCAGGTGTGGTTTTATTAAGTGGAGCTTGTTGTCTGTGTCTGTGTCCCACGTGTTCTGCCAGCATTTACGGATTCCCCTTCGGATAACTGGCTTAAAATCGAGGTACGTGATCTGCTGTATGTCAACACCCCAATGGAGGGCCGCAAAAGTGGCATTCCGTTCGGCAATTTCATTCCTCAGAATGCCACTGTGTCCACGGATAAAGCAAACAAGTATTTTTAGTTTTAACTTATAAGCAGTCAACAGAGCTTTAAAAAGGTGACGGAGGACAGCATTTTTGGTGGGTTTAAAGTTGTCTAGTGCTGTAACCAGACTTAAGGAGTCTGTGTAGATAATCGATTCTTGTATTTTGTTCTGTGTAATGTGTTCCACAGCGATTAAAATACCGTAAGCTTCGGCCGTAGATATACTACTATTTTTGTTCAAAACCCTTGTGCTGAAAAAATCCAGGACATGTGCAGCACACGACACAGCAGAAGCAGACTTGGAGGCGTCCGTGTAAAATTAGGTATATGGATATGTGTATGGCACCAGTGGTCACATTCCCCATAGAGACTTTGAATTGGACTTGTCGTGAAGGCTCCCGAAGCAAGGCGAAGGCCCAGATGTAGCACTGTGTCTAACATTTTAGGGCAGTTCTACACGCGGACCAATACATTACGCTTCCGTAGTTTATACGTGACTTAACTATACTGACAAAGAGGCGTAGAAGGCAACCTTTATCAGCACCGTAAGACTGATGCGACAACACTTTTATAACGTTCATGGTGTTTAGGCATTTTTGTTTGAGCGTCTTTATGTGCGGTGTGTATGTTAGCTTTTCGTCCAGTGTAACACCTAAAAACGTATGCTCTTTCTCGACGGGAATTCGTTCTCCATTCAGCATGATGTCGGGTTCTCGATGAATTCTACGCTGCCGTATGAATAAAACACATGTACTTTTTTGAGGATTCAGTTTAAAACTATTTTCTTCCGTCCATTTTGCAAGATTGTTTACGCCTTATTGCATTTGACTTTCACATATGAACAGGTTGCATGATCTAAAGCTAATATGGACGTCGTCAACGTGCATTGAGTAGGGGTTGTGGGTGGCAACAATTTTCCGAGAAAATTCATATTAACTACAAACAGAGTACCGCTTAACACACCAGCTTGAGGAACACCATTTTCTTGTGTGTACGTTGTAGATACCGCTGTCCCTACTCTTACTCTAAATGTTCGCTGTGACAAAAAACTTTCAATGATGTTTAACATGTGCTCAGGCACACCAAATGCCTTGAGATCAAGCAGTATGCCGTGACGCCAAGTTGTGTCGTGTGCTTTTTCTTGGTCAAAGAAAAAAGAAAGCTAGTGGTGTTTGTAGATAAAAGCATCTTTGACATACGACTAAACGGCAACTAGCTGGTCAGTTGTGCTGTGCCCTGTTCGGAAACCAGCCCGACAGCTGTCCAGGATGCCGTTATGTTCAAGGAAATGCATGAGCCTCTTATTTAGCTTTTTTCAAAACTCTTTCCCAGGCAACTGTCAGAGCTATTGGTCAGTAGCTGGCAGGTAATGAAGTATCTTTCCCATCTTTTAACAGCAACTAATACTGCTTTTCTCCAGACCCTCTGAAAGTATCCTGCCGCCCATATATTATTAAATAAGTGCAAGAGTGTTTTGTGAGTTTCTGTGTGCAGATGTTGAATCTTTGCGTATGATATTCCATCTGGCCCTGGCGCGGAAGCTTTACATGTTCTCAGGGCCACCAAAAGCTTTGTTACGCAAAATTCGGAATTGTATGGTTCGTCAGACTTTTTGTTATCGGGAATCGGTTTTTTCTCCATAGATGTTTTATGTTGCAAGAAAGTATTCGTGTAGTGAGCAGAACTTCATACATAAGAGAAGTGTTTTCACGGTGTGTTTGCCTGGTTCTCCAGGGTGTAGCCTATACTGCTGACCAAGGATAGGTTGTGTGGTTTCTGTCCATTAAGCTTTTTAATTCTGTTCCATACTTTGCCTGTATCTATGTACGAAATAATAGAGGTTACAAAAGAGCGCCAGTTCTCTCCCTTTTCGCTTGCTGGCGAATGCGTCTTCCTTTTGCTTATGCACGTTTGAAGGAAATGAAGTTTTCCGTCGTGGAGTACATGCGAAGGACACCCACGCCTTATTTTGATCCTGACGTGCATGCCTACACTCTCCATTGAACCACGGCCTCCTAGTTTTAGGTGTGGCGCCGAATGTTTGCGGAATCGAGTACTCAGCAGCATGAAGAATGTGGGCCAACACCAGTCAACAGGCTTTGTCAATTCCCAAATGGCTTAAAGATATGTACGGTAGTTGTGATAATTGTGTAAATTTTAGCCCATCTGCACCACATTCCTTAAACTTTTCATGACAGATGGAACTGCTAGGGCCTTTGTCGATGCCTTTCACGATGATTGGGAAGTGGTCACTCCCGTAAGGGTTGTCAACCACTCCCCATTCAACAGACGGAAAGAGGACGGACGAGCGTATTGCCAGGTCTGTGTGTGAGTATGTGTTGTGTGTAGTGTTGTAGTTTGTCGGCTCTTTTTTGTTAAAGAGACAAGCTCCGGATGAAAAGAGAAATTTTTCTATCAAGCGACCCCGGTAATCTGCGTTCGGTCACCATAATGGGCTGTGTGCATTCACGTCACCTACAAGTAAAAATGGTTCTGGCATCTCATCTATAAGGGATTTAAATTCAGAGCTGGACAATCGATATTTATGAGGAATGTATAGTGAGCCAATGGTTGTTACCCTGCTGAAAATTATTGTCTGTACAGCAACCGCTTCTAGGGTGGTGCACAACTGACGAGATTTGCAAGGGACAGATTTTTGCATAACTATAGCTACGGCACCAGAGGAGGCGTGCAGCTACCTCTATCTCTCCTAAATTCTGTGTACTGATTCAAGAAGTTGGTGTGTCTGGAGTTCGAGTGTGTCTCTTGTAAACACAGGATGGATGATTGCGTTTGTTGTACGATTTCATATATATCATCTAGGTTTTTAAATAAACCCCCGCAGTTCCACTGTGTAATTATTTGAGCTACCATTAATGTTCAAAAAAGATTTTAGCCGCTGTAGATTAGGCCTAGGGCTGGATGAATCAACTACAACACTCAGTTCGTACTTGGGCTTGTGACACGGGCAGCTGGTGGCTTTTTGACCCTCCCTGCCATGGTGCGCTGTTCTCTTGCCGCCTTTGCACTGGCACTGGCCGAGACGGTGTTAACTTCATGTCATCGTCTGAGTGCTGTGACAGGTACGAGATGGTGTCCTTGCGGGCTCCACCTTGGGATATGTTTAAGGTGGAGACAGGAGTCCCTGCCGTCATCGACTGTTGTTTGTCGGACGCAGAAATAGTCGTGAGGCACGCCACATCTACGTCCATGGCCGCCTGAAGTCCGGCAGCCGGAAGAGGACCGATGGCAGAACCGTCACACCTGACGTTCACAAGCGGCACAGCACCTGCGGGCACATCAGGTGTCGTGTCGGCTGGTTGGGCTGTTTTTGGCAGCACCCGGAGGGGCTGGGACGGCACCAAGTCTGCTTCGCAGTGCTGGGTGGCCGCTCTGACAAGACGCCGCTCTGATCCCCGGCGAGGTGCGTCGGCATACCTTTGTGAAAACATCGAAAGTTTTTGTCGTGCTTCTTGATAGCTTTGTCGTGCTTCTGGGTGACCTTCATGCTTATGATTTCTTCCTCTGCTTTGAACTTACTACATGACCGGAAGTATGCGGCATGAGGTTGTTCACAGTTGGCACATTTCAATACTTTAGAATCGCAATTCTCTCAAGGGTCATGATATCGTGCGCACTTGACGTATGTCAGTTTTTCGTGGTAGGTGGTAGTACTGTGCCCATACCGCTGGCAATCAAAGCACCGGAGTGGGTTTGATATGTAGGGTCGGACGTTGCAATGAAGGAAGCCTGCAGTGACAGACTCTGGTAGAACACTTCGGTCAAAAGTTAGGATCACACGTTTTTCTTTTACTTCATTGCCATCGCGCCTTATCATTATTCTTCTTACCGCAGTAACGACCTGGTCACGCGTGCCCTCTGGGAGGTTAGAATCACTATATTGAGCAGGTCCATCTCGGAAGTCACGCCCTGCGAAGTGCTCAGGCTCCGATGGGTCGGCACAGTTAATTCAAGGCCAAGTAAGCCTGTCTTGTTCCAAAGGCTGCCAGATTGTTTTAGTAGATAGTTCAACAAACATGTCCCCTGATGTGAGCTTTTTTGCCTTGTAGTTCGCACCAACTAGACTTTCAATGAACTTGGTAATTAAGAAGACCGACTTGCAGGTAACGGGAGATTCCTTGATCTTGGATTGCATCAACAAGAAGTGAGGAAGGTTGTCCGGGGTTTTAAACTTCGTGTTAGGCCGAGGTTTTAATATTACATCGGTGCGGGTCCTTTTTGGGGACTGATCGTTTGGAAGAGGCGGCTTTGAAAACAACATGCGACATAGTATTAGGCAGGGAACTGGGGTACTTTTTTCTTTGACTTTACCCTGAGGGTCAAAGAGGTCCCGGAGCTCCCAGCCTGATAAACAGACGGGGAGCCCATCGGCCGGAGCTTGACCGAGGCTCCCACGGCCACCGTTCACGGCTTCTAACCCTTCACCCTTCAACTTCTCACCACGGTTGGTAACAGCTTAAGTATGGGGGGCTCGGGGTACGCGGTGTCGCGACTCACCGTCACCGAGATTTCTCAAGGTGCCCCGTGCGGGGCTGAAGGAAGTGGAAGAATTGTGCGTACCTAAACTATCAATACGTGAAAGAGTAGATGATTCTTGGTTTACTCGAAAAGAAAAAGAAGGTTAAACAAGAAGGAAAGAGCATACCAGAAAGCCTCTAAAACGAGCGACCCCCACGACTGGCTTAAATACGAGAGTACATCCAGCGTGTGCGCGGATGCAATTCGCAAGGCCAGAAATAAATTCTACAATTGCACGCTCCGAAACCTTTTAAAAACACCCTAAAAAATTTTGGAATGTTGTTAATCCAGAGAAGAACAACTCTGCCCCACCCCTCACAAGTGAAGACGGCAAGGCCTTGCCCTTTGCAGAATGTGCTGAAAAACTGAACACGTACTTCTCACAAGTTTTCACTGTTGAGCGACCACTAGATAGCTCTCTCGATTTGCCGTCACTTACCGTTCAACACCCCTTTTCCGCTATAGTAATCACTACGCACGGCGTACCTTGCGCAAGAGATCGTTTCACACTCAAGACTAGCCCCGGACCAGACGGAATTAGTCCTAAACTTCTAAAATAAGAAGTCACTTTTCGTCATATTTTCTTTCTTTGATTTATTAACAATCACTTGATTCAGGATTCATGCAGGATAATTGGAAATAAGCGCATGTGACCCCAATTTTTATAACGGGTGACAATACAATCCCCAATAACTACAGGCCAATTTCACTAACATCAATCTGTTGTACATTACTCGAACACATATTTTTCACGCATATAATAAAGCACCTTAACCTTAACAACCTGCTCTTAAAACAACCAACATAGCTTTCGTAAAGATCTACCTTTCTAAACACAGCTCTGTGAATTTGTAACCAACCTTCATTCCGCTCGAAACGTGTTCCGTCCTGTTGATGCAATCTTCATTGACTTCTCAAAAGCCTTCGATCGCGTGCCACAAAAACGTCGGTTACTAAAAATTTGCCGCCTCCAACTTGACCAAAACACAACACGATGGATTGAAAAATTTTTAACCAATCGTTTCGAGACAGTCAAATTAAACAATCATATTTCTAACCAAACATGCGTTTCATCAGGGGTCCCTCAGGGGTCAGTGTTAGGTCCTCTTTTATTTCTGATTTTCATCAATGACATAGCATGCACCTAACATCGCCAATTCGCCTGTTTGCGGACGACTGTGTAGTATATAGAGAGATATCTAATCCAGCCGACACAATTATCTTGCAATCTGATCTCATTAAGCTAGAGGAATGGTGTAGGCGCTGGCAAATAAAGGTGAATGTCGATAAAACCAAACACATAATGTTTAGTTCTGTCCCCGAGGCCGTTACTGCTAACTACAACATAAATGGTACTCCAATAGATACAGTTCAATCGTTTAAATATTTAGGTGTGTTTTGTACGGCGAATTTAAACTGTGCGTGCCACATCGAACACATAACTACTAAAACTCTTAAAAAACTTGGCCTTCTAAAGAGGCACCTGCATTTAGCCACCAAGGAAACCAGGTTTCATGCATATAATTGCCTTATCCGGCCCTCAAAATGCGGTTCAAGCATCCTCAGGGCACACACCTAACTAACCTCTTCGAATACGTTCAGAATAAGGCAATCCGGTTCATCACGTCGTCGTACTCGCGTTACCATAGCGTATCTTCTTTAAAGGATTAACTTCATCTTCCCTCGCTTGCCACGCGCTGAAAGGTGGCTCGACTATGTTTTTTCTATTCGCTGTACCACAGTAGAATGCCGTTTTCCCAGCTCCATATCACCTCCACCTGACATCTCCGCCCGGGCAGACCGCATTTTCCAAGTTAGACCAATTTTTGCTAAAACAGAAAGATATAAAAACTCTCCTTTAGTTCTTGCAATCGCAGAATGGAACTCGTTGCCTGCTCATGTCGCAGAACTACCCGATTCATCATTCTTCCAACATGCACTCAAAACCTTTCTTCGTGTTTTTGATGTCGCATAAATCTTTCTTTCTTTTTTTTTCTCCGTATCTTTTTGTTTGCTCCAGTTGAGTGTTCTGTTTGGGCTTTTTTCATTGTTTTAAGTGTATTTTGCGTGAACCACTTTTTGCATTCAATGTAATGTATTGTTTTTTGGCGTTGTTTCTAAATTGTACTTTCAGTTTCTCGATGCAATAGTCATGTATATCGTCCCTGCCTTCATCGTTATGTTCTGCTGGAAAAATGTACTGTACTTTTGATCATAACCCCACTCTATCCCCCCTATTTATTGCCCATTCGGGCCAGTAGGGTATGTACACAAATAAATAAATAAATGTGTCGTTCTCCATTGTATCTGCTGGTAACAGTTATTACAGAACTAAATTTTAAGTATATTGTATAAATTGTGATTCTCATTATTGGAAATGTAGGATTTTTTTTGTATTTTTCCTAATTTACTCATTTTTTCTCTCTTCATATTTTATTGAAGCCTGTCCTCTGTTGCGATCTCCACAGGGTCAGGAGCCCTCATCAGGAACTCAATGCCTTTAACACCTGCCCCGACAGCACGCATTGTAGCACCGTCTGCTGAAAAATAAAGCCTTCTTCTTCTTCTTCTTCTTCTTCGTCTTCTTCTTCTTCTTCTTCTTCTATAGAAAAGAGATAATGCGTGCGGCATAGCAATAAAGAATGGAAGACGCGCTTCCCTTGGCACACAGATAACACAGACCAGCGCCGCCGGGCAATAAAAGCAAAATATTGCCGCGAACCATGCAATGGGTTTGTTTATTTGTGTTTTGCTTTTACCGCCCAGCTGCGCCGGTCTGTGTTATCTGGGTGCCCAGAGAAGCGCGTGCTTCATTCTTTCTTTTTATGCGGTATGTGTTATCTCTTCTGATAGGAAGAGCGTTCCGAACGTGAACAGCCTAAAATAATCTTTTTTGTTCTGGATGTAATTCGACGGTTCCATAAACACTCGCGCCTAAACATAAATTCTTGTGGAGCCGAAGCCGGGGTATTTGAATCGTCGACACTCGCCTTCGCATGTCACTTTGTTGACTGCTGCTTCGCCGCCTGTATTCTTTGAGTTGTTAGGTGAGCACACGTTCGCTCCAAAAAACTTGTTTTCCTTGAAGACAACTGCGTAGTCTTTGGCCACGTGAAAGTATAAATAAACAAACTCAATGCATAATTCGCGGAAGTATGGTACGCTTTTCGCGGTAATTATGACAAGCGAATGGTCTCTTTTTAGGGAGGCCTTGGGTGGCGGTGAAACAGAGTGAGGCTTTGTATATCTTTGGTCCCATAATATATTATTCGTTTTATATTCTCGCAGTCATCACGTTGTTTTATTTACGCGTTTCTACAACCTTGGAGAAAAGCTGTCGCACTTTGGAGACTGCTCTCAGGCATCACGGGTTAAGCCTTCACGAGGTGCTTTAACCTTTAAATAACCCCGTGGTTCAGCAATGGCCTGGAGCACTTACAACGCTGAAAACAAGCGCACCAAAGCGTTTCGCTTCATTTTTACGCTGCTCAGTAAGACCTCATGATGAGGGTTATATTGATTCCTCAGAAAGTTTCAAAGTTTTACGCCAAAACCTGGAACAACCTTTGTGCACCTCTAGAATGCCTGTACGACGACAAGGCAGATGTTGCTAACCGTAGTGTTGGGCATGATGGCTTTCAGCCATGAGGAACCCGGTTAAGCTTATACCTGGCTTACAAACGCGAATATACGCGCAGCGTAAACTTTTTCATTGTACAGCGAAATCGCTGAAAATATTTCCCTGAACACTGACCAAGTGAGGGATAGTGAGTAGGTAACAAACCTCCCCATTAGCAGAAAACTTGCGAAGACCAAAGTTCGGCTTACAAGTGGTACCGAGCATACCTTGAGGGCACAGGCTGCCCCTAAAAGCGATTAAAGTACAAAAGCCCCCATACCTCCAGGCTTCCCGAAATGCTTTCAAATCTCAAAACATGAAATCCCTTCATCTCAATGCCATTGATGGGTAGAGATTTGTGATTTTGGACATATCCCTTTTCCTTCACTTCACAAGTAAACTTGTTTTCTGTTTGTATAGAAATTCTGTGCTTTTCTGGGTCGTTGTATGCAGCGAAAACAAGCGAAAACTTCTTGCTGAAACGAGAGGGCAGAAAAGAAGCTCGTCAACGCGCCTCGCGGAGTCGCACGTTCCGAGTTTGTTGCGCCGAACCTTCAACATGTTTGCTAGTACTGGAAGTTTCCAGAGCATGTTTGCACGTTAAGTGGGTGTAGCATTCTACCGCTTCCATATATTATTTGGGAGCAGTCTTTGGCGCGGAGAAAACAGCACCCAGGTGTAATTAGCAATTTATTCCATTTATTTATTGCTTCCTGCAACAATTATTCCGCGACACTCATGGGCATATGAATAGTACTTCTATCTTTTGCAAGTAAGCGGGCTTCGATATGGTAAATTGCGCCAAGGAACAGGGACACAACCAAGAACACTTGGACAGGACTGGCAGTAGACATAAACAGTGGTTAATTTGTTGCTTCTAGAAATTTCAACGGGGAAAAGCTTGCCCACTGCCACTGGGGGAAACCGTCGAGAGCGGCTGGAGAGGGCGTGAAGGCCCTGCTTCTCGAGCCTTGGGGGGAGAGCAAGAGAGAAGGAAAAGTGTCTTTAGTTTAGGGGGTGTTGCTTCAACTCGGTACGCAACGTGATGTCAGTCATTCGGAGCTTGAGGCCGTGCCCCGAAATCATGGTCATGCCGAAATTCTGAACACGCTATTGTGTGTTGTTTTGTAGCGCTATCTAATATATTTCAGCAGCACGTGGAGAGCCATAAAATATCCGCCGATTTCAAATTCGAAAAGGTAGCCCCGCTGGAAGAGTTCACAAAAAAGGAATTTTTTACTGATTCCTTTTAGAAAGTCATTTCCTCGTCCCAGCTTTGACTCCCTTTGGATTTTGTGGAAAGGGTGACCAGTCTCTTAAAGAGAGTACCAGGGCTCATAGGCTGGAATCACGACCAAGAGTCGACAGAGAGTATGCAGGACTCCATAGGACGTAGTCACTGGGACTCCGATTCCAGTTGACTGCTCTTTGACCCAAGTTATGATAGTCCCCGCGACTCCTTTTGAAAGAAAGTCCCGAGGCTACATCACAATAACAGCCGAAAAAGAGTATGCACTACTCCACAAGATGTAGTCACTACGACTGCAAATAAGGGATCAAAGGGAGTCCGGATGAGTATTTTTAAGCCCACTAATGAGAGTTCCCGTCACTCTTCTTGACAGAGTCCCAAGACTCCATCAGAGCAAGAGTTCAAAGGAAGTATACAAGACTCCATAGGACCCAGTCACTACGACTCCACCAAAGCAAAGACCAAAAGGGGTCTTGTTGACCATTCTGTGACCCCTCTAACATTGGTCGCCAGACTCCTTTCGAAACAGTTCCGTCAGTTGAAGAGTTCCATTAGACGAAGGGAGTCAAAAAGGAGTCTATGGGACTGTACTAGACATAATCGCTATGATTCTGTAAAGTAAGCCACGCATGCACACAAGAAACACGAATGTTAGGAAATAAAATATTTTATTCAAATATCAATAGGAAACAATAGAAAGTTTAATGGCAGTCATGAATGTTGACTCAATGACTTGGAATATGTAAAGTTAAACATATAATCACTAGAGGTAGTCTTTGAAGCTTTTTATACTAAAATATAAAAATATAATTTCAACCTTACTGGTACAGAATTTACAATATCACAACTCACATTAAAAATGTTCTTCATTGGCCTTTCACGAGCAGCACGTCTCAACATTTGATAGATTGAAAATACAAGCGAAATGAAATACAAACGTCCAATAATAGCTGAGTGGACTTCCTCCAGTGCAGGTGACAGATGGTTTGGAGTACAGCATTCTTCGAACCTGCAAAAACGCGGCAAATGAACGCAAAACTATACTGCAAAACTTGGTGCAAAACCGTAACTTATAGGCGTGTGCAGTAAACACCAAATATAATGTGTATACATGATGCATTTGTTTGCAGTTTTAAAGAGTATATATGATGGTACATTAAAAAACTAAAACTTCTAGCACTTAGCACGCCCGAGCTCCATTTGTGCTATGAAGTGGGGTACAGAGAACGAACCCAAATCAATTTCGACCTCCTGGGGCAAAAAATTATACCGCAGATGTGTAATAGGCCAAAACGTTTTCCCTTTACATTGAAACCTGTGATAATAGGGATGGTAGCTTTGTGACATATGTGAAGTAAGTTACAAACATATAATTCTAAAACTAACATTTCTTACACAACACTGACCTATTACCTGTCTATTTAAAAGAAGCCCAACGACCGATTTCTTCTCGGTTCGGGCTACGGCGCATTTCAGATTACATGTTGCGCAATTGTAACAAATTTGAGCGGGCCGTATAATAGAGTGGCAAAGTAGCACTTGAATTCTATAATTCAGCTTAGCAGCACCATTGTGTATATCCACAAAGCTACTGAATGTCCCGCAACGGTATGAAGTAGAGAAATGTGGAGCACTACAGCGGCTGAAGCATGCGCAGAAATTATGAACTCGCGCGGAGATGCTTGAGATTCCGTTTATTAAGGAGCTATTTCAACAGAGAATTTTTGAAATTGTGACAGTCTTCCACCTTAGCTGTGGCCGGAAGCATTTTTCAGTTTGGGCTTTATGTTTGCCTTCCACATATTTGAAGTGCTTTCATTCTGTTCTCCACGGTTTCTACGCAGATTTTTCTATCACTACCAACAGCAATGAACATTCGGGTGGCTAAACAACAATTCCTTTGTTTTCATTTCTCTTCCCACCCCCTCAATAGTTATTGACCTAGCAGTACGTAACCCACAAGACCAAGCAGCCGCTTCTGTAAAATGTCTTTACAACATAACAGTTTTAAAAGCTTTTCCATTATAAAAGAATGGCATTATACCTTCCAGCACCAGAGAGTCATGTGTAATTACGATATTAAAAATTGTTGCTTCAAAAATATACCCGCTGAATAAGTTATATTCCTCACACGCTGTTCCGACATCCACGCACTGAACCTTTGACTGCACTTGGCGGCGTCTGGAATCGTCACGTAGCAGCACCACCTTAATAATAGAGCAAAAGGACAGAGCTTTCAATGAAAGCGCTTGCAATTTATATATTCATATTCATATATTCACATTCGTATGCAATTCATATAGAAAGCGCTTGCAATTCAGTCAACCAGAAACTTTACAAGAATGACGGAAAGCGTGAGCTGAACTCGCTAGCACCGGGATGCAATAGTCATCGTGCGCGACTGTTCTTGGGTATAGCTGGAAACAGCTGGCACACGACCGCCTTACCTCTTTCGCGATTGCCCGATCTCAACGTAGGTGTGCTCGTTAAGGACGCCCTTCTACGCTTTTTGCCCATAAGTGTGGCCTTGCACCAGCCTCAGCATTACGTTGCAGGTTTTCTATAATCTAAAACCTCTAACATAATTAATATTTGACACCCCCCAGAATGCTAACAACGTTCATTTCGTTAGATCGGCAGCCTATGGCCAAAACTGGTACGCGAGCTGCAGCGGCTGTATGGTACGGAATTTCAAGTTTCCCCAAAAAACCGTCAAAGCTTTGCTGGGGCGCGCGAGACTGCACTTGAGAGCAACACTTAGAAATGGTCCCATTACGACCACGGTTTCCACCCAACGATCAGCCACAGGTGAAGAATTAAAAGCGTTCTGCCCACAAGATATCTGCACAACCAGCCACCGCAAGCTTACCGACGCGGTATTAAGACACTATTACAATCCCTTTGCGACATTATCGGCATCGTCTTTACGTTTCTACACAACGGTACAGCTCATACCATGCCGAAGATCTTTCACAGTATACTTGATTATGTCCCATTATGAATTTAGAAATCACGGCTATTACGTGGTGTGTACGACCTTTAAGATATTTTGGAGAAACGCCTGGCAGCATACGGGTTCTACATTACAAAAAATGGCATAAAACTACATATTGTTCAAACAACAGGAATAAAAACACTCCAATGATAGATTTATACGCTTTCCGTAGATCTGTTCTCAGTTACCAGATTACAGTGATGTTAATAGGATTTTGAACTTGGTGGCCATTTTTTCTAAAACTGGAGTTCGTAAAAATTAAAGAAAAATCAATTCTGGGGCATTACGCGGTGAAGCTACATTTGGGCCTTGAGGTGCGCAGTAGGGTAGGGCTACGGAGTAGTTTAAACTTGAAAATTTCTGGGAATT
Source organism: Haemaphysalis longicornis (assembly GCF_048455015.1). Taxonomy (NCBI): domain Eukaryota; kingdom Metazoa; phylum Arthropoda; class Arachnida; order Ixodida; family Ixodidae; genus Haemaphysalis; species Haemaphysalis longicornis. The sequence continues at coordinate 176,835,405 of NW_027526361.1, read as the reverse complement.
GCAAAATTTCGATTTTAACACTTTTTCCGTACATTAAAATTTTAAGTATTGGGTGTTTTGAGCTCTAAGTTGATGAGTTGTACCATAATAAAGAGCAAAGGTTAATTTAAAGCGCCTGAATATTTTTACGGCGATATCAAGAGATGGTCGCTTTCGTTCTTTGCCTCCATCAAAAAAAAAACTGCCCGTGGGGGATACAATCTGTACTACGCAGCACAACGCCTTACCCACTGGGCTACAGCGACGGATCTAGTATTACTGCCAGTCTGTTCCCGAGCAAACATCACCGCTTAATTTTCTTGTGTTTTGAGATGCGCTGATTTGAAACCCAGCACAATTTCCACCCTGAATATGACGCAACACAAACCTGAGACATCGCAATTGAAATGAAGTTGAAGTGCTTTATGGAAGCTCAACAACTCAGGTATGGTGTCAATTGTCCGCTACTTGCCTCGCCTTTCGGGTGTGTTGAATTTACCCATGTGCCTAGAAAAATGAGAATGACGGATTAAATTCGCGTGCGATGAACTGCGTGACCTGGATTTATATAAGATACGCCAAAAATTTGAGTACTGCACTTGCTTTAGTGAAGCGGCATGCTCAACAGCTGAATGTTGATATTGAATAACAAATATTGGTGAACTCTGTACATTGATAAAAAAATTGTCGTATATTAGCCAAAGCTTGCCCTTCTAGTGACGACAGTTCAGGCAACTACGCCGGCAGTACAAGCTTGTCAATTACAATTTCGCACATATATTTCTTTTTGTAATCCAGGAGCCAGTTAAAATTACTCCCGCATGGATGGGTTTTATTTATTTATTTTATTTAAGAACATACTGCAGGCCATGTAGGCCCAAGCAGGAGGGGCATAATGTGGTAACAGTATCAACCAAATACAAACAGTAAACAGCAAATAGCAGAAACAAGAACTGAAGTAGAAAACAGTGAACGCTAGAGGCAACTACAAATGCACAACTTAACATTTGCCTCAAATGAACCAAGAGAATTTAGACAATTTTCGGGTGTATTGTTCCAATCATTAATTGTGCGGGGAAAAAAGGAAAATTTAAACAGATTGGTGGAGGCGAACATTGGGGTTAAGGACAGGGAATGGGAATGACGAGTACGGCGAGTGGCAAGGGGTTTCAAGAAAGAACTACAGTCTAAAGCACGTTTGCGGTGATAAAGTGAATACAATAATTTAGGGCAGAAAAACTGTCTTCTGGACTGCAAGGTTGGAATTCCGTTGTCACGCATGAGCTCGGAAACAGAATCTGTGCGACGAAATTTTGAATAAACAAACCGAATAGCTCTCCTTTGGATCTTTTCTAATAAGTCAATATTCTTTGATGTATGAGGGTCCCAAACAGCGCAAGCATTTTCTAGTTTAGGTCTAATTAGCGTTGTGTATGCAAGTAGTTTAACATTAGTTGGAGCTCCTCGAAGCTTATGCCGAAGTAAACATAATTTACGAAAGGAAGAGGAAGAGACGTTAGTAACATGCGAGTTCCAGCTTAACTTATTTGTTAAAGTTATGCCCAAATACTTGTATTCCTGAACTTTGTTTAAAGGATTTCCTGCAAGAGATTACGAAAATTGGTGAGGAATCCGTTTATTGGTGATGCGGAGGAAGACGGTTTTATCCGGGTTTAGTACCATGCCCCATTCAAGGCTCCAGGAGAGGATTGCAGCAAGAGAGGAGTTTAAAGCTTCCTGGTCACTAATAGAAAGAATATTATTAAAGATAACGCAATCGTCGGCGAAAAGTCGAATATGAACGGGTTCTTTGATTACTGAAACAATATCATTACAGTAAATTAGGAAAAGTAAGGGGCCAAGAATGCTACCCTGTGGGACTCCGGAGGTGACTGGAAGAGCACTAGAAACAGAACCATCAATGTCTTCATACTGACTTCGATTAGATAAATAATCCGAAACCCATGCTACAAGAAAAGAAAGAAGCCCGATGAGGTGCAGTTTGTGAATTAATTTATAATGCGGTACTAAATCAAACGCTTTGGTGAAGTCTAAAAAAATTACATGTACCTGCCCACCATCATCAAGACTTGAAGCAAAAGAATGAACAATTGAGCATAATTGAGTTGTGGTTGAAAAGCCCTTCCTAAAACCATGTTGCAGTGGAGATAGAATCTGGTGTTCGTCAAGAAAATTTAAGATAAGAGTTTCTACTATATGCTCTAGAAGTTTCCATGAGGACGACAGAATAGAAATTGGACGACAGTTAGCGAAAGAAAGAGGGTCACCTTTTTTAAAGATAGGAACTACCCGCGCCACTTTAACATCCTCAGGTATAATAGCAGATCTAATGGACGCCTGAAAAACAATAACGAGAAAATTGGCTAACGGTTCAGCATAGCGACGCAAGAAAGCGTTGGGTAAACCATCGGGTCCTGGAGAAGATTTTAGTTTTAAATTGAGGAGCATGTTAAGAACGCCATCGTAAGACACCACGTTAATATCTGGGGAACTGGAAATAATTGGAGGATGTACACCAGGGCTAGAAAAGACGCTGTGAAAGTATTGGTTAAACTGACAAGCGATATCCGAGGGGTTATCTAACAATGCGCCGTTGTGCGAAATCTTATAAATCTTCTTTTTACGTTCGCTGATAATGCTCCAAAATTTCTGGGGGTCCTCTGTTCAGAAATTGGGCAGGGTAGTATTGAAATAAAAACTCTTGGCCTGACGGATCTCCTGCGCAAGCGCAGAGCGGACTTGATGAAGTTGAGAAGGGGCAGAACGCTTAGATCGCAAGCGCTTGGCTTTGCGCTTTAAGTAAATTATTTTTCGATTGATCCAGGGGGTGAATTTGTTAGTTTTCTTGGTTTTCGTGGGTATGAAATGATCTAGGCAAAAATAACACATGCTTTTGAAGGAGTTCCAAAGTACAGAGACATCATCATGAACAAATTTAACAAGTTGTGCACTGAGGTAATCAAGAACTGCCACATCATTAGCGCGTGCAAAATCTTTAAGTTTCTTAATACTGCATGGCTTAGTCATATGCTTACAGCACAGAAAGAAGGTTACAGAAACGATGCTATGGTCAGATAAACCAGGCTCAACCGAAACTTCGTATTGATTGATGGAACGCGGGAGAAAGACAAGATCAAGTAGGGAACATGAATTGGCGGCAAAACGCGTCGGTGGACATACAACTTGAACGAGATTGTGCTGCAGCAGTATAGCAAAAATTACATTTGCGTTGTTAGAAGTAAGGGCCTCAGCGCCTGACCTCAAGCGATCCCAATCAATGCTTGGGAGGTTAAAACCCCCGCCAATAAATAATTTCTGGTGATTATATTGGGCCATATGTGACTGTAAATTCAACAACAAGCCAGGCGCTGATTCCGGAGGTCTGTAAACGGCACATAATATGAAAACATTCCCAAAAAGTTTTATCCTCAGGAAAAGACTTTCGCTATCCTCAGCTTGAGGAAGAGCAGTAGCCTCAACGCAGGATTTAACAGTGACTGCAACACCGCCACCACGGGTTAGCCGATCTCTACGGAAAATATTGTATGTCGGAGGTATTAAATCATCATCCTGAATGCCGTCGTGAAGCCAGGTTTCCGTTAAAACTACAATGTGCGGGTCATGAGATAATAGGAGGGATTCAAGCTCCTCAGTCTTATTTACGACGCTGCGCGTGTTGATATTAAGCAATCTGATACATTTGGAACGAGCCGGTCAAGATGAACTGTGATCACTGGATACACTCGAAGCAGCGCTGCGGGATGCGCGCGCAGGTTTTGTTACAGGAGACGTGGCGGAAACTCCATGATTGACGGGTCTAGAGTGAACTTTCAATGGTGGAAGCTTTTGTCGCTCATTTGTTGTTTCGTTCCATATGTAGATATCATCGCCTATTTGTAACTTATGATGAAACAGACCTACTTCCTTTCCCTCCAGCTTATCGGATTTTGCGCTTTCCCATAGCAGCTTTCTTTTTTGGAGTGTGTGCTGAGAGTAGTCATTTTGAACAAATATTTTGGTACCTTTTAAGTTGGAAGCATTTTTAAAACGTTCATTTTTTCGTTAAAGTTTTAAAGGAGAAACGAATGAAAAATGTCGGGAGTTAAGATCTTTAGAATTATACTGAATTTTGCAAGAATGCTGTAAAATGACAAGGTTTTGATATACGTAACATGTGCATGAAACCAATGCGTAAAAATGTAACAAATAAAAAACACATTTCAATATGCTACGTCGTACCGTTTACCCACAGAACTACACAAGTTGCCTCGAGGTACCGGGCGTTTCCTTCGGTGTATGGCCACAGCGATAAAACAGTTAATACATTGGCGACCGTTATTGAAGGGAACTTATTCCACACTCACTTACCTTTCCAAACTCCATAATCAGAGTGAGGGCAGCCGGGTCGGGAAAAGATGTTCCACAACAAGAACCCACAATGAGTAGTAATACTGCCTGCTTCACAGTAGTTGTGCTGGTGTTGTCTTGTTTTTCGACTGCTATGAAGACCCGCTAGATGTCACCAATCCTCGATCCTGTATGGTGACAAAATTACTGACCTTGCGTACCAAACGAAGGGCTTTGCAACGATTTCAAGTTTCAGCTTTAATTACTTTGCACAAGGACGGCGACACACCAGAAAGAAGTCGCGGAAAAGAAACAGAAATTCAAAAGCTTTTGATCGGTTATGTTTGTTCGAATTCTGCCATATTAGGTACCGATTAAAAGACATACATTCTTCCTTCCCACCCTTCTGCGTCCACCCTGGAAACAGCGTAGCGGTGTGCACAGTCGACAAGCCAAACGCCGCCGGTCGTCGCACACATGTGCCGACTGTCCAGAGCCCGAGACTCTGGACCACCTGCTCTGGTTCTGTCGACAGCACTATGCCCCGCGAATACAGCCTCGGGCCGCACTCCAGCGTCTCGGGCTGCCCAGCCGCACCCTGATGGACCAGCTTTTCCCGAATCGCCCCGAATACATCCGGCGGGAAGCATTACGACTTGTCCTGAACTTCCTCACGGAGACTAACATCATCGTACGGCTTTAGCCCAATGCCTGCCGGCCAGCCTTACGCACCCGTTGTCGCTTTCTTTCTCTCCCTCTTTTTCTGTCCACATTTGTTCTCACCTTTACCCTTTCATTCTCCCTCACCCCTACCCTCAGACTGGGTTGTAAGCTGGTGAACTCCAAAATGAGGTCAAAATAGCCCCAGTACTTCTTTTCCACTTTCTATATTGCCACCATGTATGGGTTTGCTTATTTATTGCTTGTTTTTACTGCGCGGCGACGCCCGGCTCTGTTATCTGTGTCCCAAGCGAAGCGCGTCTTCCATTCTTTATTTTTATGCAGCGCGGGCTATCTCATTCAGATAAGCAGACTGTTTCGCCCTAATGTCACTAGCGCAGAATAATGTTCTTTGATCTACAATGTCCTGGTTGTAAATCGACGGTTCCAGAAACACTCGCGCCGAATAATAAAAGCCTGCAGACAGACGCCGCGGCATTCGACTCTCGACGCTCGCCTACGCACGTCACGTTCTTGACTGCTGTCTTGCCGCCTGTGTATTCTTTGAGTTAGGGGAGCACAAGTTCGCTGCAATAAACTCGTTTTCTTTGAAGACAACTGCGTTGTTTTTGAGTTCGTGACAATACCAATAAAGCACTAACTCACTCACACAGAGTCCACAAGTGATTTCTTTCTACCTTATTTTGGCGGGAGCGCGGGCATGATCAAAAGCATTGCTACGCACAATGTTATCTTTCACTAATATATACTCGGCGTGCATTTGAATGAAACGCCTGCCTGCTTGGGTGCTGAAATCAGCCACTGTCCATTAGCTACCCGTTTCTTCACGCGGTGACATTTGCCTTCTGTTGGAGTGAGACAAACTCCTCAAAGCGGATACAGAATTCGTGGTTTCGGGGGTAATTCAAGCGCGAGAGAAAGTAACGCAAATGTTCACTACACTTAATAGAGTTTGGGTTTGGGCTAGTTATCAGCGGTAATTGGGTAGCTAGTTAGCAGCGGCTAGTTGGGCAGCGGTAATCCAAGACTTCTTGTAGCGCCAACAAAACGACAAGGACAAAGGAGGGCACGAGCACATTCGTCGCCAACCTTTGTCCTTGTCGTTTTGTTGGCGCTACACGAAGTCATGGTTCACTACACGTCGGCCGGGCAACAGCCAGCGCGCTCAAGGTCACTGATTTAACGTCGGTTAGCCCTCGGCGGTGGCTCACGCCAACGGAAATGCTGCCACGTTCGTTTACTCAGGCCGTTGAAAACGTTATACACGCGAAGGAATGCACTTCCACGTTTCTCATAGGACTTTCCGCATTATATACGAACTAGCATATCCTACACAATTGAGCGTTCTTAACAGAGATTGTGTACGAAGTTTCTTCACGAGAAAAAATCCCTCGCCATGATGAATACTTCACTTACCTCTATAAGGCGAACTTGCGGTGGTGCTGCAGCTCCGTCCGTAATGCTTCCATTATTGCGGACGCAGTCCTCGCGTACAGGACGGCAAAAACACTGTAAAATTGTCGCGACACAGACCACCGAGACAACGTAGTTACGAAACACCGCCCTATGGGCCGCAACACATGGAACGGTTCGCCAGCGGAGCCCGCAGCCGTGTAAAAAATTCCACTGCGCTTGCACGTCGACGAGAGGACGGCTGGGGCGGGGAGACGAAATGCCCGACGTCACACCGGGGGCGGCCAATAAGAGCGCCATCTTCTTTTTCGTTTCTTTGCTCCTCGTATCAGTCCCCTTCTCCCACAAAGTTGTGCCGTGCACGGAGTGGGTAAAGAGTCACACGAACAGCGACTTTCTTGTGTAAGAGTGAGGGCGCATAACACGGGTGGTGGTTACCGGGAATCTTTTCTGGCCCCCTTTTTTGTTAGAGTGTAGAGATTTGCCCAGTAATTATTACCCCTTACTACTAACAATCCATTAAACCACAGACATCCATCGAACATCCGTCGGACATCCTGTGTCGGAGATGTGAACGTCCGCCAGACATTAGCAGAAAGCCACCGGACGTTTTACGGACGTCCGTGGGATGGTCCGCTGTAAAAGAATTGCTCCTACGAACGTCCGACAGACGTCCCAGCCGGATTTTCCGACATCCGGCAGATGTTTAAAATTGAACATTTCCCAACCGAAATGTTCAGGGGACGTCCAGGGGATAACAAAACACGGATATTGGATGTCCGCCGGAAGTCCGTTTCTGCAAATTTTTCGAATCAGGTAGCACCTGTACTTGCTGTGATCCTCAGTGCTTTATTGATAACATGCCTTGAAGCACTACTCCAGCTTTAAGAATACTTGATACAAAAGCCCCTTCTGTAGCTTGTTTTGGCACAACCCTATGCACTTTGTGGACAGGCAACTTCCACACCCTGTTCATATTTGTCTTGCCAAGAGGGCGAACAGTGATGATACAGAAGCATAATACAGTGGAACGTTGCAAGCTTATGGTCACTACTTTTCAATAAGGACTATGCATACACTGCGGGCTGTTGCGTCAACATAAATACGAATAGGTTGTAGTAGGCAGTTGCCTCCTCGGTGAACAGGATGCTTCAACATGACAGCCCGCAGTGTACACATGGTTCCGTATTGGAAAGCGGTTACGGTAATAAGCTCGCAATATTCCACCGTATTATGCTACTGCAAACATCACTGCTCCCACTCTTGCCAAAAAAAATATGAATAGGGTGCGGAGTTGTAGGTCCACACAGTGCGTGATACAAGCATTTCTAATTGGCGTTTTGTCAAAACAAGCCACAGAAGGGGCTTTTGTATTGAGCATTTTTAAAGCTGGAGTAGTGCTTCAAGGCATGTTATCAATAAAGCGCGGAAATTTACAGCAAGTACAGGTTCTCAAGTTTACTAGAAAACTGAAACCTACACTATTAGGCTTTATGAGTCTATACCGAGTATGTTTGGGATATTTCCATTAAATTGCTAAAGACAAAACTACCAGCAATGCATGCTTAAGCACAAAGGGTTAGCTTGAAAAAGCGAAGTACTGAACAGTTAAGCAGGCTGCCGAAAACAAATGTACTGAATAAAATAGATCTAGCAAACTGCAGATTACATGTTGCAAAGTATGGCATTCGAAACAGATGAGACGATGTCGCAAAGCTTGAAAATTCTTTATTTAGCGCTTTATACCCTAAAATGTAAGTACAACCTTTGACATGCCCATCGCGCTTTATGCCAGGAACATCTTGGCTCACAATTTTTCCCAACTCCTCGGTCGGCACCTGCATAACGAAAAGCAACAATTACATGCTTCTTTTTGAAGCCACCCTACAGAAGTCAAATACATGTATTTTCAAACTACACGGTTTATTTTGTCCTATATACGGCTACATTATTAGACACACCAAATTAATTTTACCCTGCTCTTGAACTATTTTAGTTCGCTCAAAATTATAGCTAATGTAGTGGCATGCCAACCAATACCAATGATGTTTGAAGTACTTTTGACTGCACCCTTGAAAAAACAATTTTTACGAGACATCGTGGATCTTTTACTGTTGTGGTTTTAATTCGGAACATGCTTCTGTCATCGCTACATGGCGATCGAAATATCTGACTCTTGAAAACCTGTACAAAGCCAAATGATAGCTGAAATTGGAAGGCTTCGCAGTGCTTCGCTAGATTCCCTCGATCTCACTGACAAGCTGCAAGTTCTTACGCACTAGCATAAGCAGTTTGCGGATAGGGTACTGCAGAACAAAGGCCTAACATAATTTAAAAGAAAAACTGCATACCTCGGATGCATCAGGAAAGCTATTCTATGTCCGCCGAATATCCTACAATATAAATACACGTTTTCACCTACGCGCTTTGACAACGTCTATCAATTATGATGTTTGCGCGCCGTAGTGGAGGGCGCCAGATTAATTTTGGCCACCTGGGTATCTTTAACCTGCGGCTAAATGTCGTACACACGGATGTTTTCCCTTTTGCCTCCATCAGAAAAGCGGCCTTTGGGCTCAGCAGCACTACGCCTTAGCCACTGAGCTTTCGCGGCGGGTATTGACTTATAGGTGCGTCTACAAGCGCATAAGCAAGCACGGCAAATATATTAGTACACGCTGCATGATCACGTCAGCAAAATGCGTATACTTCACCGCGTTTGCCGGCATGAGGCACACTATAGGGCACCTCGGCGTAAACACTACGGCCGCGTCCCCTCTGAGGTCGTAAAATCACCTCCCTACCTAAAACGCATCGTACGGCTTCTTACACGTTTCGTGGCACGGTGCCTACAATACACCTTGGGGCAATGCTTAACGCATCTTCGCAACGAGCTCACACTGAAAAAATTGTTACAACCCTTTCCGTGAACCTGAGTGAACGTAAAAGTAGCCACTGCGCACACCACGTCGTAGGTGGCGCCGGGCTGAATGCGAACGCAGGCATTCTCAGAGCACGTGCACGTACCGCTGATAGCTTTAAAGAAATAGTGCAACTAATTTATCGCGCCTATGTTTGCGAGGAAAAAATAACTCCGTAAAGCAAGTTTTAACACTGCCACTCAAAACGCGCTAAGCCAGTTATGCCTAACTTCGGCACAGTGTGCGGCGTTTGCAGTACACGGAAAGCTAAAGACGATTTCCCCGCCCCCTCTACACTCAGCGGAACTTACAAAATGTCTTACCTTTCGTTGGGACGCAAAAAGATGTCCACAAGAAAGCAGCAGGGTTTCTTAAGTTCGTTGGCACTTCGCAACTAACGCGGAAGCGAATGGCTATGGCTATAAGGCTTGACTTGGCTTGACCAGTGTTGGCTTTGCATCGCACGAAAGACAAACAATGAAGAACTTTAGTTATAAAAAGAATTTTTAAGCCTAATTAGCACCACATCAAACAATACAACATTGTATATCAACCCAACTTGTTTTATGAAACTTTACGAGATCTGCTGTCTTTCTTTTTTTTGAATTCGAACAGAAATACATCAAGTTGACTCGTTCAGCCGCTGCGCGAGCAAGAAAGGCGCGAGGGCTACAGCTAGAACAACTGTTTTCTGATGTGACAAATTGTTTCCCTCCCGGTGCAGGCTGCAAGAATATAGATAACAAAATTAACTAGAGGGTAATTACGATAAGTTACAAACAAGATAGACTAATATTGCTTCAACCATACAGACGTGTGATGGGCGTACAGCGGACTTTATTGATGGGACCATAGCAAACGTCCATGCACAAACGTAGCGCGGACGTCCGTCGGACCAAATTGAACGGACGTTCACGTTCCCCTGATGAATACCTCCGACGTACGTTAGCGAGAAGTCGAGCTCGGAACTTGGACGTTCGGAAGTAAAACGGAGGTACTACGGATATCTGTGGTCCAATGGAAAGCATCCCATGTAAATTTCTTGAACTTGAAATGTTCAATTTTCTAGTCTGGTAACATTTATTGAATCAAAGTCGTTCTAACAGTGACGCTGTTTCGCAAGTCGAATGCCAAGAAATTTCCGAGCGTGCGTACGAGAACGCGGGCCCGGGGCGTCCACCCGGCAGTTAATGCCAAGAGAATGCCTTGGGCTCGTGTGTGCGTGCTTTGCGAGGACCGCCCAGCGTCGCCTTGCGCACGTGTGTCAAGCCAAGCATGCGCACGTAGGGAGATTGGCTGATTGCGGCGAGCGCCCGCCACTTTAAATACAAATAAAATGCATAGTGCTCGTGTGCGCGTGGCTTGCGGCGATCGCCCAGCGTCCCCGGCGCGCGTGTGTCAAGCCAAGCATAGCTAGCTAGTGATATTGGCCAAGACTGGCCAAAACCATCTCCATCATTCGCCGTAATTGTGGCAACACTTGTCCGGAACCAGAAAGAGACGTTATAGTGTACACCACTCTAAGGTGATGTCCAATGATTATCACTTCCAAAAAAAAATGATAGAAGCCCACGCTTGTAGAAACAATGATGGAGTAAAGGTCGCTGCGCTAGCGAAGAAGAAACAAATCGCTTGCAATCCTGGACTTAACCCATCGTGATGGTCGCGAAGGTTGCATACAGCTTCACTACTTTCTATTCTTAAGCGTTAGCGTCTTGCCATTTTTAACTTCAGCTCAATACGGTTCTGCAAGACGTTCTCCGGCGAAACTCTATCCTTCAGTCATAATCTTCCCTTGATTGTGGATCGCCACTCATGCGACAACTGTGTATCGCAGCAATTCGCTAAAGCAATCGGTAAAGTTTCTCACAATGTACTTCTTTTAAAGCTGAGTAAATTAAACCTAAATGCTGATCTTTCATGGCTTGACTTACTCCTCCTCAATAGTCCACAGTATGTAGTAGCCAGTGGTCTGGAATCATCACCCAGTCCCACCTATTATGGCACCCCTCAAGGCTCTCTTCTAGGTTCTCTGTAATTTTTAATTTACGTTAATGATCTACCTCACTGGGTTTCATCTAACATCCACTTCGTCGCAGATGACTGCGTTTTCTTCAGTGGAAATATAGAAGATAACGATAGTAAATTCTTGCAAACAGATATTATATTCAGTCACATCCTGGTGCAACACATCGATGATGAACCTCAACACCAAGACGTGCAATGTTTTTCCGGTTTCAAGAATTAAATATTTGGCTGTACCACCTTATCACCTTAACAGTCACACTCGGAAATTGTACCATCTCACCATTATTTAGGGGTACACATGAGTTCACACCTTACCTGGTCGATTCAAATTGAAAGTATAATTAGCAATGGCAACTCAACAAATAGGCTACCTCCGTCGTGAGTTTTCTATCACCCCGGTGTCCCTGAAAATACACTGTTGTAGTACACGTTAGTGCGTTTTAACCTTAAAAACGCTTCTCTTATTTGGTACCCCGGCTGTGAATTTCTGACTCAACAACAGTAGAGCTACACATGAAGAGCAGGTGAGTCCTCTCGGAAGCATTAGCTTCTGTTTTGAAAATCATACCTAGAATAATTTTCTTGGGCACGTCTCAAGGCGCCAACAATAAAACCTTTCGTTTCATTGCTTTGCCGTGAATGCGCAAAATTCTTCACAAGGCTGCTCAATCTTATTCTTAACATTGATGGAGTAGCTCGTACTCTGAGAGCGGGGGAGGGCGGGGGGGGATTGGCCAGGGCTTCTAAGCGCCGGCTACTTAGTTTCTCTGAAGGAAAGTTTGACATCCACCTAAATGCAGCCCTACGGCTACAAAGGAAAGCTATACAGCTTTCTCAGAAACCTTGCAGTTGAAAAAAAATTCGTCCTGGTCCAGGATTCGAACCCGGGACCACTGCTTAACCGGAGCTGTCGCTCTACCAACTCAGCTATCCAGGAGGCTAGTCGTTAGTAGCACGAAAGCGAATTGATCAACAACTCGAAGTGAAGGACAGGTGTTAAGCGACCAGATTTAGGGGACCAGATTTAGTGGGTTTTCCCCTAAATCTGGTCGCTTAGTGCCAACTAAGTTAAGTACAAAAATAGCAAATATTAATATAACTAGTTATTTTATAGAACGAGAGAGATGAAATGAAATCACCGTTTCACATCTCTATTTCCTTCCGTCCACTTCTTCCGAACATTTCGTTGTTGACATCTGCGGACAGATCTTGTGCCGATATCCTAATGGCCGTCTGAATTTATAATGAGCCAGCACCGTAACGAACGAAAAAACTTGCAAGAACACACACGAAACTTCGTGAGCAATCAAGGTAATCCGTGAAATTGCAGGATATGACTCATTTTTTATACGAACTATGATCTGCGTACATGTTTTGAGGGCGTTCTCTGAACTACTTTGAGCCACCCCTTTTTCAGTGAAAAGTTGCCTAGGTTTTCTTGTCACTGAAGCTTTATCAGGTTCCGTTTCGGCTTCAGATCTTGCTCGTTTCGAAAAAAAACACCTCATTTGTTTGATTTTATTGGGGAATTTTTATTAAAATTTTATTTTTTAAATTTCCTTATTTACTACTTTTTTTCCAAAATTCTCTTCGACTTCTTATCTCCATAGACTCTATTATGGGATTACATGTGTCTTTTGCTCAAACCTGCCTTTTTGCTGATATGCAGGGCGTTTCACGGTTCCTCGACCTGTCTTCCATTGTGAAGTAGTATTTAAAATTTATTTTGCGAATTTTTTCGTTTTGGTTTGTTCTCGGGTTTGGGCGTGACATATTTAAGCTGCATATTTTAAATCCGATCACCCTATTTACCCGATTCTAACGCGCCCCCGATTCTAACGCGCACCCGATTTTCAAATCATTTCAAATCATTTATTCGCCATCATACATAGTAGATGGTGCTCTCAAAAAGCTGCTCACAGGCAGCTTGACCAGCCCACAGCCCCTGATTTATTTTCCTGGCAAAGAAACCGAAAAAACTTGCACGTCCGATTGTAACGCGCACAGGACTTTGTGACCCAGACAAACGAATGCCAGAGAAACGGACGATTTATTTCCCGAAGTAATCTCACTCAACTCACTGCTCGTCGCTCTCCGCTGACCCCAACATCTCGACCTCTTTGCCATCAAGTGCGTTCGCGATGCCACACTTCTGAACGAACGTTCAGCCATGGTCTATGGGATCATGGCCCACGCTTCGCACGCCCATCCCGAGAGCTTCTCCAGACGTGCACGCTTCAGCCGACCGCTCGTTTTAAACGCGTGGGAGCCGCTGCTGCCATTGCTATTATCAAGCGCGCATGTGAAACGATTTGACAATTTGTGTGAACGCCGATAGAAAAGCCTAGGCGCCTAGGCTTGCTGCGTCCGAAAAATCGTTGCTAAAAGCTTTGGAAGATGGCGATGGCGATGGGTGGGATGAAATTTCCGCCGTCTCGGCAGTTTCGGTTTTGTATCCGATTCTAACGCGCATGTGATTTTTTCGGCCTATTTTTTCGAAAAAAAGTGCGCGTTAGAATCGGGTAAATACGGCATATCATTTTTTGTATTTTTTTTTCATTTTTTCCGTTTTCTGGTTTTTCGAAATTCCGTTCGATTTTCGTTTATGCCATTATCACGATTACAGGTTTTACTTCGGCCATATCCGTATTATTGTGGAAATGGAGGCGTTACACGGTTCGCCATTTCCGCTGTTTGTTATTCATATTTTGATTGTTTTTCTTGTGGCCTTTCTTTGTTTAATCCTGGGTTGGTGGGTAGAAACCTTTAGTATAAAATCAGATTATTCAGCTCTCAAAGAGTGGTGCCCTTAGTCAAGGGCCCCATCTGCTGCTGCGATGCGTCTTGCCCCGTCGATCAGTCCGCGCTGGTCGTCCAATGCTATTCTAAAAAGAGCTGCTGGGAAAGGGTAAGGGCTGGGTATACCAAATTGGGCCTGGGGTTTAGGGAATTATCATGTTGAGGGATACAAGCTTGGCTGTCTTCCACAGGATTGGCATTTTGCAGTGTACGTGGTTGTGTAGAAAGCTTGTGGGAGCGAAAGGATCAGGAACGCGTCAGTCTGTAGCTGGCGCCATGCAGCTGGTTTTTCAATGCTGATTGTGTGTGTGGCGGAGGAAGTGTCCTACGAGAGAGTTTGTTGTGTTGCAGTAGACGTGTGTATGTGAGTGGGTGCTTTTTGCCTTGGAGGAGTTGGGTTGGTCCTCCGCTGTGACCAGAGGGTAATGTCTCGGGCTATCGCATGAATGTGTTTATTTCCAGAGAATGAATGTGTTCATTTGCAGTGTTCATTTCCATGAACACACATGAATGTGTTCATGTTTAAATTAATGTGCTCATTTCATTTGGATACCTAGCCGCATGTCCAGGTGTCCAAATCAGACGGACTGGTGGAATGTGTCGGTTTCGCTGCAGGATGTGATAAGCGATTAGGTATATACGCCCTTCCGCATTATTACGGCATGGCTCTAGCGAGTCGGATATAACAATTAGTGTGTCTCCTGAAGGGTGCCCCCTTCAGTGCTGACAGCAAGTGCTATTGCCATCTTCCGCTTCTGTGCTGTTACCGGTGGGTATGGTGGCTCATGTTATCGCCTCACCCCTCCAGTCGGGTACCGCTGCCACCTTGGCGTTTACGGTTGGATATTGTTCTGCATCCGTAGGGGTGTGTGTCGGGGGTAGTGCCACATATATGGCGCAACGTGTATGCCTGGTGTATATCTGGTGTATATCTGAGGCTCTGGATGCATCGTTCTGGGTATGGGTGATACTGTTACACTCGCTCTAATTTTCGGGGCTATTCGTTTGGGCTAGCAAGGGGAAATTCTGAAGTCGAGTACCCTAAATGTCCGACAACATATCTCCCTTTGCGGTCCGTTTTAATCTTTGTAATTCACTGACTTTTGGGCTCCGATTAATTTCATCGTATTCTTTTATAGGTACATTTCTAATAAGAGGTTCGTTCAGGCGTAGACAGGG
The DNA here is from genome assembly GCF_048455015.1 of Haemaphysalis longicornis. Classification (NCBI taxonomy): domain Eukaryota; kingdom Metazoa; phylum Arthropoda; class Arachnida; order Ixodida; family Ixodidae; genus Haemaphysalis; species Haemaphysalis longicornis. The sequence goes on along the minus strand of NW_027526361.1, from coordinate 176,820,037 downwards.
ATTGGCGTCTTGATGATGGTGCGGATTAGGGTGTCCAGCTGCTTTGTCTCTTTTTGGGCAAGTCAGTGGTAAGGTACATGATAGGTCATGCGGCTTACGATTAGAGCGTGCGCAATGCGCAATGCGGGTGCTTTCTTTGGCTGTGGCGGCGATTCGTTACCCTTTCGTACCATGTGGTTTATTTGATTGTTTTTTTTTCAGAAGCGCCAAGGTGTACTGGCCTTTGGGTTCGTTTGCACATGCAGCCTTAGGAACCGTAGCCTGCCTACTCTGTCAACTAGCTCGCCCTCGACAGTGGTGTCGGGCGGTGGGTCGGTTTTCCGGTGGCTTTTACTGACTATGAGCAGTTCTGATTTTTGGAGGGTGTAGGTTAGGCCCCCTGCCCTTGCATAGAGCTGGGTGGAGTTCCCTCTTTATTGTAATGCGTCTTGCATTTCTCCATCTCAGCCTCTGGTAGCCCAGACGATAATATAGTCACGATTCCGAAGATGACACAGTTGGCTTGAAGGAAAAGCAAGTTCACTGGAGCCAATTTGTGCTGCACTAATAACTAAAACACACAGGCAGCGAAGCAGCAGTCAACAAAGTGACGTGCACAGACGAGTGTCGGCGAACCAAATTCCCCGGCGTCAGCTCTGCGGGTATTCATCTTTCCGCAGGAGTGTTTCTCGAACCGTCGAATTACATCGACCACACTGTATATCAACGAAGATTATTCTAGGCCAGTGACGTTAGGGTGAAACACTCTCCCGATCAAATGAGATAACATGTGCGGCATACAAAAATAAAGAATGGGACTAGCGAACAAGGGAGGGAGCAGTCGGCTCATTGCTACGTTCAACAGCATTGGAGAAAAAGGCGGCTTCTCTGGCCCACCTTTCCTGCTTGAGGGATGGTGTCTGATAGAATGTTCCGCACCCCTATTGTTGCTGTGCCATCTTTGAGAAATCCTCGTAAGTAGTTGTATGCATTTCAGCTACACTTGGTTGCTGCTAGATTGTCGAGTATAAGATCATGAGCTACATTGTCGAACGCACCCTTAAGATCTAAGGAGAGTGAGCCTATCGTATGTGTGTTGTCATTTCTGTCAATAACTTCTTTTATTTGTGTTAGTACATCCCGTGGGGATAACCCCCGTCGAAACTCAAACGTCGTGTCCGGCAGTGGCGCGTGGTCGTCTAGGTATGGTTGCGGTCTTGCTGAGACGATAGACAACAAGTTTCCCTCGGACGACGTGAGAAAGATGGGCCGCAGTTGTTTTAGGGACGGTGGCTTGCCCGGTTTCAGTATCACGGTTATATCGGCGTGGCGCCACTCCTTTGGTAGCATGCCCTCGTGCCAGCAGTATTGCTAAAAGGTGGTTAGTTCCGTTCTCAACTAGTCGTCGACATTTTTTAGAAGACGATATTGTAGGCCTTCTGCTCCCGGCACAGTGTTTCTTACCATCCGGTGGAGTGCTTGCCTGACTTCCTGTTCTGTTATGTCTGTAATTCCGTGGTCGGCGTGTGCGGATCATCGTTGTAGAACTATGTGGCAGCAGCGGATAAGTAAGTGTCTTTAACTCCTCGATAATGGCTGCTCCCATACAAAAATGCCTTATGGGCGTCTATTGAAAAATGTATGGTGAGCTATGGCCGCGTATGGGTCTCTATGGTCACCCATAAAAAGGCATAAATTAGGCTATAGCCAGCTATTGAAGTTTTTATAGATCCTGCACTAAAGACTGTAAACCATACAATTCTCTTTAGACGATTATAGAACATCCTAATGTGTTTAGTCTATAGAGTCACAGCTATTCAGGTAACTGTAGCCAGCTAAAGAAATATGTATGGCTTTAGTTCTACAGACCAGCCGCGGCAAAGCTCTTTTGGCTGGCTATAGACCATTTTTTAGCTGGAAGTCTACAGACTCAAAACCATTCAGCTGTCTTTTTGCCAGCTATTGAAAAGAGTTCGTCCTAAAGCTATAGAGAGAAAGCCATAAAAGCTCATTCGGCTGGCTATAGGCCGTTGTTTCGCTCTAAGTCTACAGACTTCAAGCCATTCAGCTGTCTTTTGCCAGCTACTGAAAAGTGTTCGTCCTAAAGCTATAGAGAGAAAGCCATAAAAGCTCATTTGGCTGGCTATGGGCCGTTGTTTAGCTCTAAGTCTACAAACTTGGAACCATACGGATGTCTTCTGCCAGCTATTGGAGAGAATTTGCTTTAAAGCTAAAGTGAGGCAGCCATAAAAGCTTCTGCTGCTGGGTACAGTACAATATATAACTGTAAACCTTTAGATGTGTGATAATTAAGCAACATTTTGCCGGCATTAAGAAAGCGTTTGGCGCAGAACTGACAAGCCTGCATCCATAAAGACTTCTTTAACTAACTACATAGTAACATACGGCTCCAAGTTTCCAGCCGCTAATCGAAAAGTGTTCGCCTATAAAGGTATAATTCGAGCAACCATGAAATCCTATTCTGCTGGTTTCAATATGACTTATGACGCGAAATTCATATGCTCATGATTCACCTAGCTACAGCTACAACGCAGATTGGATAGCGATGATGAGGTTGATCGGCCGGTTATATGAACGTATTTGTTCAATAAGGTTAGGTACTTATTTTACCAACAATACGGGAAAGTACAATTAAAAAAGCTACTGATTAACGCTCAAATTCAGGTTGCAACTTTGGATACTGCGCGTCCGCAAAGCTTGCAAATGAACGTTGACCGAAAGACGTATAATTTCGTAGAATTATTCCTCTGTGGCCCTTCGCTGCCGCGGTCAAGTGAAAAAGCGGGCTTCTCTGAAAACGGCCCTCACAGCGTCGAAGCAGATTGGAAATAACTTTCGCGGCCCTGGGTACGCTCTCTCAGAAATATGGTGGAAGCTGCGAACAACCGCATTCTTTCTCCCGCGGACCCCACTTTCAGATTAGTCATTGAGAAAGGGGGAGAGCGACCCACGCCGGGCGAAGGAGGCGCGGTGAAGAAATTCTGGGAAGCGATGAAAGGGTAGAGGGGACACCCATGCTGCCTGTTTTATTTTCTTTTGTTTGTTTGACATACTGGTTTTGGCGATGGGTACCGAAGGACACGGCCGTGCGGCCCGCGCTGTGTTAGTATTCCTGCGCGCAGCAATGCTAGTGACAGACAATGTTCCCTGAGTACTGAGAACAGATACAACTTTTTCGGATGAAGAAAACAAAACGTTAAGCGATCTTGTACTTACCAAAAAAAATTACCAGCAAACAAGTTAGAAAAAGATCGAAAGATGAGCATGTATCTCCGCACTATTTGCTATCGCGATGGACCTGCTTATACCTGGATGTACTCAGTCAGCCACATTTCGTCTCCTTGTTCATGTGCGCGGGCATGGCACGTGTTGCCTGGTGCTGGGAATTTCGACTCGACGGCAATGTGCTCGTGTAGATGGTGTAATGTCGCTTTTTGGTGTCGTGAATTTCGGTGTTTACGGTGACAGTGTTACGATTAATTCAACATCAACTTCAAGTCATGCGAAAATGGATACCTGCGATACTGTGACAGGAATTTCATCGTACGCAAAATTCTAGGGTGAGTGATCTTACGAACTGAAGAGACTCTATAGTGCGAGAAATGCAGGCCTTTTTTGGGTGTTCACGAATACTTTCTAAACTACCCTGCACCACATGGGCACTGCAACGTAGACAGAAGTGAAGATTTGGCCGCGGTGATGTGACAAAAATAATTTTTTCGTGAACTGAGAAAACTTACTAGGAACTAATTGAATGAACTTGGAAAAACGTTTTTTTTATCATTGCATTGTGTGCGACCATCTTCATTGTTTTATTGAGAGTGCATTTTCATTTTAGCCACCGAACTTGCAGCTGTGTGCGTTGAGTACTGAGTGTAATGAACGACTTCTGAGTGCTTTCTTTTCTATGGACTACCCAGCACCTGTAGGCATTTGTGTCTCGGCGGACGTTCGCGGGGAATGTGCCGCGTAGTGTGGCTGTCGAGCGAGTCACTTAAGCGTGAGCCAGGGTGCTGGAATGCGTGTGCTGTGTTTTTCGATCGGCGTATGTGAACAACTGTTTACTGGTGGTGAAGTAGCGTAGATAGTAGCCATTTATGTGATGAATGGAATGAATAAACCCCTTGATTTTGCTTTCCTTGAATGCCTGTGTTTAAGCCTTTTGTGAATGAAAACTGGCGAAGTGTTTGCAATCGCAACCTCGCAATCCCCCTATATCGCTGAAGTGTTCACGGAGCATATATTACAGAATGCACCTAAGTGCCACAGAACAATTTCTAGAGATCTGCAAGGCTCTATGCCGGCATGGCAGCGTGCTAATAATTTCTCAGCGGCTGCTGCTGTCGCTGTGTTTCAAGTAGTGGTGATTCTCTTCTGGCTGCAGCTCATGCAAAAATATTGTATGGTCGGCTATTGACAAACCTTCTTATGGTTGTCTTTAGAGATTTGGCCCAATTATCTTTAGACATTTCTATGGCTGTCTTTAGCCATTCCTATCGACATTCCTATGGGTGTCTTTTGATTCTTCTATAGCCATAGCGATATCCAAAGAAGACCTAAGACAGCCGTAGAACCGGCTATAGAAGCAGCTAAAGACACCCATAGGGATTTTAATACGAATAGCTAAAGACAACCATACAACCGGCTATAGAAGAACCTAAAGACACCCATAGGGATGTCGATAAGAATAGCTAAAGACAGCCGTAGAACCGGTTATAGAAAAAGCTAAAGACACCCATAGGAATGGCGATACGAATCGCTAAAGACAGCCATAGAAAAGTCTAAAGATTATTGGGCCAAATAGCTAAAGACGACCATAAAAAGGATTTTCTATAGCCGACCATACAATATTTTTGTATGGGCTTCGTTCTCGGGCGTCTGTCTGAGAATTTTTTGAAGAGTTGCTGATCGTTGCTTTTGTTTATTGGGCTCGATGAGGGTTCTACGCAGCGCCCATGTTCTAGCCGTGCGGAGAGATCCCTGCATCCCATTCCAGTTTCTCTAATTATTTTGGGTCGCTTCCATTCGTAATTTTATGCGTGTGCTTTTACTGCGACTATTTGCTGCTTCAACTTTTTGCTATGTTTTTGCCTTTACCATTGTTTTTTCAGGCCCTTGCGAGCACTCCAGAGGTGCATCAAGTGCCTGTCTTCGTGCGTGTGCTCTGGGGACGTGTCTGTGACGTTGGTTGTTTCATTTAAGTCTGTTGGAGCCGATAGTCTGATTCCCGAAGGGTTACTCTATTTATTTACTCCTCACCTGACTCGTTTTCACGTTGGAGCTCGCGCAGTTCTCGGAACCAGTCGGCTATTTTTTTCTTTGTGCTCTTTGATTTTTCTTCTAACTATAATGAGTGCGGTTTCTACGTAACTATGGTCCCTGCCAACGGTCTCGTCTAAGTTGCGCCATTCCTGGTATCTTATATATTCGACGAGTGTCAGGTCCGGGCACGTGTTCAGAATGGAACAATTTCCTCGCCCGTCGGCTACCTGGGGCTCAATACAATGGTCAAGCCTTGCTTTGCAATCATTAGGGATAGCCGCCGGCGTTTTGGCCCTCTGTGTTATAGCCCCATTTAGGATGTGCTGCATTAAAGTCTTCTAAAATATGTACTCTCTTCTTTGCCTCATTTAGTGCGTATGGGAAACGTCAGTCAAAACAGTCTGCCTGTCTTTTGAGTAAAAAGAAGACGTTGAGTAAAAACAATATGGGCTTATCCCTCTCCGCAGGTAAGAGTTCACTCAACACATGCGGTATACGTTCCGTGATGAGCATGTGGTCTATTACCGTTAATTTTTGAAACCACTGTCACCGCTTCTGCAGAAGAGTGTCGTGAACCGGTGTACATAAAATTGCTCTAACCTGCTGATTTTGGCTCCACGTATGTTTCTTGTAATGCCATTATATATGATATGCGTGCTTGCGCCTGTATAAATTGCGTGAGACTTCCGCGTTTCTCTCAATAAATGCGACAGTTCCACCGCCAGAGTTGGAGCGGTTCAGCCTGCACTTCTTTTTTGTGTAGTCATGGTTCATTGCGTGCTTCTTTGAGGGTGAGGGCGTGTGTATGTGTGCGCTCGGGTATCATCGCATGTGCCCTGCGTGCCTGTCCGGCTGCGGGTATAGGTGCTGGCGGAGAGGATTCCTTGCTTTCCACTCGTATCTCTTAGGTAAATTTTTGGTAAGATGTGCAAACACAGATGGTAGGTTATTTTTACTTCTTCCTGGGGCTCCTGTCTGTAATGCTGAATTTCTTGTTTCAGTTGCTCTGTGTCGTGTTGCATATCGTTTTTGAGTCGTTGCCCGCCTTTAACTTGATGCATTTCCTTTGTGTAGTGGTGGCGTAGAGGTAGAGCACCCGCCTCGCGTGCAGAAGGTGCGTGGTTCGAATCCCAGTGCCGTCCAATTCCCACCGGATTACAAAATCCACGTATTAATGGAATTGAAGAATAAGGCTTGTGGTGTGGCCTGATTCCGGCGATCGTTGCCGGTAACGCAGTTCCTCACCTGAGCAGGATTGACCACCCTCGTGTAGTAATGGCCACAACTTAGTAATGGGGTGTTGCTGTCATTTTTACACAAAATATTGACGTCATCGCCTTGACGCAGTGTCCGGACTATGAATGCCTGTGCCTCAAGGTTACTCATAATGGTCGTGTTTTTATTTTGTATGCCATTTATAAACCTCCCGACTCGAAACCTGATTTTCTTACAAAAATTCAAAATCACATAAAAGAATTCAACCACCACAAACTGATTATCGCGGGTGATATTAATTTGCCGGGAATTGACTGGAAAAACCTTCATTCACATGCTGATTCTTCAACCGACATTAGTTCACTTTTCGACATTATGCTCGATAACAACCTTGTTCATGTAGTGCAACAGCCTACTCGAGTTACCACTAACTCATGCTCATTACTCGATGTTGAGTTTTTTCATCGTTCTATTATCGATTACGACGTTGCTGTGGAGCCCCGAATATCCGATCACGAAGTTGTAACAGTATCTTTTAGCTTAGGTGTAAATAGCTCTCAGGTTGTGCGTTCGCTCAAAAATGTTAAAGATTACTCGCGTGCAAATGACAGAGCTGTAGTTGCATATCTTGAAAATAATCTTTTCGATTTTGGCCATGATGATGTTACATTATTGTGGGAAAGTTTAAGAATATCTGTTTACAATGCATCGGCCACTTCGTTCCTAGCCAAGTTAAAAAAAAATGCGAAGTATACACCATGAATAACCAGGTCAATTATACATCTGAAACGCAAGGCTAAACACCTACGTCGTATATGCAAAACCTCACCTAAGCTTACCGACAGTAGCGCAGCTCTGTCAGATGCAATTAAGCATGCAAAAGGACACTATTTTAACACTACTTTGACTAGCTTCATAAAAAATAACCCACATAAATTCTGGCGTTTTATTGCTGCTCGGAAAAAAGGGTTAGCCACATTTCGCATAATGGTCACCTTCTCGCCGATCCCAAAGTTATTGTTGACCACTTCAATAGATACTTCCACAGCGTTTTTTCACACTCTTTCCTGCCAGTCGAAAATAAGCACGCTTTGTTTTCCTTCAGTTCCCAAGTTGTCTCCTATTCTGGTGTCCTGAACATGCTCCTTAGATTGAAAACAAAATCATCCCCTGGTCCCAAAGGTATACCTAACGCCTTCCTTCGGCGTTTAGCAGAAACCTTGGCTAGTTTTCTCGTTCCTATATTCCAGGCTTCACTTAGATCAGCTACTTTGCCTCCTGACTTCAAGATAGTCCATGTTGTTGCCGTTACTAAAAAGGGTGATCCTCTTATCATTCCGAACTATCGGCCTATTTTAATAGTCTCTTCAGCCTGTAAACTTCTTGAACATATTGTAGCAACTTGCATCTCTGATTTCCTGGGCCCGCACAAAATATTGACCCCTTTCCAACACGGATTCCGAAAATGCCTGTCTACAGTCACTCAACTATCCAGAGTAATTCACTCAATTGCTTCCACTCTAGATAAGCGCGGCCAGGTTGAAGTCATTTTTCTTGATTTCAGTAAGGCCTTCGACTGCGTTCCACATGACAAACTAATTAATAAACTACGTGTAATAGGGATTCCTTCTTTCCTTGTGGCATGGGTTTCTTCCTATCTCACTAACCGTTAGCAGAATGTGGACTTTCATGACCACTTTCCGATGTCCTCCCAGCTTCATCTGGTGTTCCACAGGGTAGCGTACTTGGGCTCCTACTTTTTCTTATCTATTTTTATGATATTGTTGATGTTGTTGCTGAACCAGTATAAACACGTTTGTTCGCCGATTATTGCACTCTGTTTAATAACATCCACTCTCTAGATAACCAGACAGCCCTAAATTCTTCTCGTAACAGTATTATTTCGTGGTGCACGCAATGGGGTATGAGAATTAATAACGAGAAATCAGTTTATCTTAGAATTACCAATAAAACTCATCCCCTCAAGTTCTCCTACATAATTTCCAACAATCCATTAGCTGAGGTTAATGAATACAAGTATCTTGGTGTTACAATTACTAACAACTTAAGCCGAAATACCCATATCAGGAACCTTTGCGCTTCAGCGTTCCGTAAGTTATGTCAACAGAGGCATAAAATTAAAGATGCTCCCTTTCATGTTAAATACCTGGCCTACACAACCCTCATAAGACCTAAATTAGAATATGCTTAAACAGTTTGGCATCGGCACACTAAAGTTAACATTAGCAATCTCGAGAAAATCCAAAGAAGAGCTGTACGTTTCATCTATTTCAAATATAGCCGCCTTGATTCCGTATCTCAACTAATGAACAAAAATAACATCGAAACTCTTGAACTAAGGCGCAAATTTCTTCGCTTGAAGTTTCTGCACCAACTGGTTAATAAAAAGCTGGGATTAGATAGTAGTTTGTATGTGAATCCACTCTCAACCAGATCCCGTCCCACCCATGACAAATCTCTAACGCCATTTTTGCTAGGACTAATATTTTCAAATTTTCATTTTTTCCCTGAACTATTGAAGAATGGAATTCGTTACCCGTTTCTGCACTTTCTACTGTTGAATCCGTCGAAGATAATTTTAGCCCAAATACCACTGTGCTGAGCTGATGCGTCAACCTTGTTAAATGCATTTTTTTTATACCTTGTATTCTTCCTTACAATTGTGAATCAAGTATTCTTGTATTTTGTACGTTTCTTGTCCACTCCTGCTTGGGCAGTCAAGCCTGCAGTATTGAATAAATGAATAAATAATAAATTAATTAATAAATACAATACGCCAATTAACCCAAGGCCCTCATTCTCCAGTGGCTGCGAAGCAATTGAACATGGCAGCGGTCAGACCTGTGATGCAGCAGAGGGTGCTAAGAATGCCTGGTTTTGTACAGGGCGCCATTGGAATCTGGACGTGGCAACGTTTAAGACGAGAACCTTATCTAGCGAGGCCAATGCAGAGGTGATATTTGATGATTTATAAGCCATTAAACTGGATGTAATAGGGCTTAGCGAGGTTATAAGGAAAGAGGAAGCCTTTGCAGTGCTGAAAACTGGACTCTTCCTATACTACCGTGGTCGAGCGGACAGAAGAGAACTGGGAGTGGGATTTCTTGTCAAAAAAGGGATTCCTGGTAGCATAGATGAATACTATACCATTAACGACAGGATAGCCGGTCTTGTCATTAGGCCTAATAAGGAACACAAGCTCAAGGTGGTGCAGGGGTACGCGCCTGTATTTAGGCACGATGACCAGCTACTTGAACGCTTCTATGAAAATGTGGAATCGCCAATGGCTCAAGTAAAAACATAGTACACTGTAGTTATGGGAGACTTCAACGCCTAAGTAGGCAAGAAGCAGTCTGGAGACAAGGCAGTAGGGAGCTATGGTCTGCCTTGTAGAACAAAATAGGGGACTTACCAGTATAAATCGCAGAAAGGAATAATCTACGCATCATGAATACCTTTTTCTGAAAATGGGAGAGCCGGAAGTGGACGTGGAGTAGTCCGAACTGGGGGCATAAAAATGAAAAAGACATCTTACTATCCCAACACCCTGGTGTCATGCAGGATGTGGAAATGCTCGGAAGGGTGAGGTGTAGCGACCACCGTATGGTAAGCTGACGAATTGGGATAGATGAAAGTGGAGACCGTAAAAAACAAGTACGAAAGAAACCGATCAATGAGCTCACAGGAAGAGAGAAAGCTGAAGAGTTTAGGATCACGCTGCAGAATCGGTATTCAGCTCTAGCAGAGGAAGCAGAGTTTACGACACAGGAAGCCAGCGACAATCTTACATGTATTATTACGGTGTGTGCAGTATAAGTCGGAGGTACGAGCGCAAGACAGGATACGGGTAAAGTTTCTCAGTGACGAAAGATTTAATAAGAAATAGCAATGTATGACAATATCTTCCCCAGCTGAGTGCACACAACTAGCGGAGCTTTCGAAGTTAATCAATACGCGTAAGACAGCTCACATGGAAGTATGCTGTAAAGAATGGAGGCAGCCTGAAAGCAGCGAGGATCCGTCTACCTTCAAGATACCTTTAAAGAAGAGCTACCTTAAGGGCAGGGATGCCGTAATACCTTCAGGATGGGTGCCAGACAAGGAAACACAATTTGTCCAGTGTTATTCACAGCGTGTTCACAAGAGGTATTCAGAACATTGAATTGGGATCAGGACGGCGTAAGGGTTAATGGAGAATACCTGAGTAACCTCATATTTGCTGATGACCTTTCCTTGCTGAGTAACTCGGAATATAAATTGAGCTTGATCACTGCACTGCGCAAACAGAGTAGAATCATGGGCCTGAAAATTAATATGCAGAAAACTGGAGTAACGCTAATATTCTCGGGAGAGCACAGCGGTTCCAGCTAGGTGGCCTAGCAGTCGAAGTGCTAAGCGAACGACCAGAATGCCGCGAACCATGCATTGGGTTTGTTTGTTCTTCATAAACCAAGTTGGGCTGCGACATGGAGCCCCTGAAACCCTAATTACGGACCACGGAACGGCCTTCACTGTGGGCCTTATGCAAGTAATCTTACGCTACAGCAACACGGATCACCGAAGAACGACGGCGTACCACCCCCAAACGAACGCACAAAGAGAACGTCTGAACAACGCCATCGCGGATATGCTGTCTATGTACGTCGACGTTGAACATAAGATTTGGGACGACGTCCTTCTGTATTTCGCGTTTGCGTACAACACGGCTATTCAGGAAAACTACGCAGATGACATTGATAGAGCTTGTCTATGACAGACGGCCGACTACGATGCTTGACGCCATGATTCCGCATTTAGAAAACGACGACCTCAACCTCGACGTCCAAGGATACCTACAGCGTGCGGAGGAGGCCCGCCAGCTCGCTCGAGATTGTACAACGAACCAGCAGCTGGTGGATGCCGGGCGCTACAACCTCCGACGTCGAGACGCCGAGAACCATCCAGGGGATGATGTGCGGGTCTGCACTCTTTTCCGACGACGTGGAGTCAGTGAGAAGGTTCCGCGACAGTATTTCGAACCCTACCAGATTCTACGACGTGTTGGCCAACTTACCTACAAAGTGATCACCGATGGTGATTCTGGTACATCACGACGATGCACGCAACCAGAAGTCCTCCACGTGCTTCCCCTCAAACCTTAATGGGCAAGATGACGGACTTTTGTTGTTGTTTGTGAGGACAGTCGTTTTATTTTAGCATCGCGTCGATGGACTCTAAGAGAGGGATTTATGCCGCGAACCAGGCATTTAGTTTCTTTGTTTCTGTTTTGTTTTTACTGCCCGCCCGCGCCCGGCTGTGTTATCGGGGTCCCATGCGAAGCGCTTGTTCCATTTATTTTCATGCTGCACGGGTTATCTCATTCTAATACGCAGGCTGTTTTGCCCTAATGTCACTAGCCTAGAATAATTTTCTTTCATCTGCAATGGTATGGATGTAAATCGACGGTTTGAGAAACACTCGCACCGAAAGATAAAACACTTAAGAGCAGACGCCGTGGTACTGGGCTCGCTGACGCTCACGTGCGCACGTCACTTTGTTGAATGCTGCTTCGCCACCTGCGTATTCCTTGAGTTCTTAGGGGAGCACAAGTTCGCTCCAATAAAATTGTTTTTCTTGAAAACCACTGTGTCGGTTTTGGCTTCTTGACAATATCTACTTAGGCGAACCAGTGACCTCTGGATCCCAACCATGAGGCAGATATGTTTCGAGGGATAAGAACGTGGTGGAGTGCAGTCACTAGCATGCTCAGATAATGAATGGCCGCCTACCATTATTCGTTCAGAAGAAAGTGTATGACAGCTGCATCTCCAGAAAATTTTCAAGGGAAATTCCAAGACCTGCCAACTTCACCTTTGTTTTAAAACACTCAATACCTTGAGCAGACCAGCTGTATTACTTTACAGTTCTGCAGATGGTACACAAAAACAAGTTATGTAGATGGTGACGCAGAAAACCGTCACTACTGTGTACGGCGTCCAATAAGACGTACACCTAAAACTAGGACTAATTACGGCACACAATCGGCCACTTATCAAGTACCACATGTCTTGAACATCCTAGCAGATAATTTAAAATTTAGCACCACTGCGACCGTATTTAAGACTGAAACCAAGGTGATGTTTATAGAAAAGAAAGTGAGATATGACAGTCACTAGGCGTGTCTCACTCTAAGGAATTTAAACTGTATTGTGTGAAGACGGAATGTTTTCATAGACATTAGGAACAATCAGTAAGGAAATATGTCGTGTTGTATTGTATCTGCTGGTATCAGGTATTGAAGAAAAAAAGTTTTATGTATATTGTATAACGTGGGATTCTCATTATTGGAAATGTACGATTTTTTGTATTTTTCTTAATTTACTTATTTTTTTCTCTCTGTATTGCTGGATCTTCTTGCTGAGCACGCATATTTTATTTGAACATGTCCTCTGCTGTGAGCTCCTGTGTTGTGAACTCCAGAGGGTCAGGAGCCCTCGTCTGGCACTCAATGCCTTTAGCTCATGACCCTTCAGCAGGAATTGTAACAACGCCTGCTGGAAAACAAAGTCTTCTTCTTCTTCTTCTTCTTTATTTGTTTCTTTCTTTACATTAAGGACATGAGATACCCGTCATCTATAGGCCAAACGTTTGGCTTTCTACAGTCAGTAGCCTGCAAAAAAGACGTGTTTCCTCTATGTTTTGTAAGCAGCTGGCTGCTAAAAATGCCATGAATGAAAACAATAACTTTATCTTGACAGGTCATTATTTGCTTTTCTACCATAAAAAGATTGTCATTTTTATGTTCCATAAAGGCAATCTGCTAATATTTATATTTGTTATTTCAGTATAAGTCTTTTGTGTTCACATTTGTATTTTGGATATCAAATAAAAAGAAAACATCGTTCTTTGGACATGGTGTCATTCAGGTAATTTTCATCTGACACTTGTGCATGCACATGGATTCGAGAATGAAAAAATACTTAACATTTAAATACACAATCCAGTTATCTGTTCGTGTTTCAAGCTTGTATGAGTAGACTATCACTTCAAGATCAGGATAGGTTTAAGGTATGCAGATACTTGCTTTACAGCTTTGCTTGCAACATGGCATTATGAATATAGGGAGTTCTTTTTTATTTGTTGGTATGCGCATTGAGGCCTGATAAGTCAGGTGGCAAAAACTGGGATTGCAAAGGTAAAACCTCATTGCATGAAAACTGAGGTGATGAAGATGTACCGGAAGTGCACAAATTACAAATGTGTTAGTGCAATAGCAGCCATTGCAACCAATTTATTTGTGGCGTTGTTTTATATGGGCTAAACTTTCGATCCACAAGGCTGCGTTCATGCCCAAGTGCTGTGGTTTTGGTGAACTGCCTTGAAATTGTTGAAAATGTTGAACCGCGACCTTGCGCTTCCGCGTACAATACAATAACAAAACTCGTCAAGAATGGAAGTGCGAATGAAACGAGGCCACTTAAAAAAATGCATAAATTCAGCGAATTCCCGTTTAATGCCCACCATTCTTATCCCGCTTCCCATGAGTGTGAGTCTTTTAGAGCCAGCTTTCGTGCTTTTTCTAAGTCCTGTCCGTCCAATTATCTCCGTTTACCCTATTATAACGATCGCAGTAGTTACTTGCGCAAAATTTGCTTTTTTGTAAATAAAGGGCGTTACAAGGCTCAGTATTTTCCGTTCTTTTTTATATTTTTCTTGTTCTTTAGTTCTTCAAAATTCTGTTCGACCAAATACCTCCATCTACGCTATGATAGCGATTACAAGTGGAATTTCCTCAAAATCTGAATTTTTGTGGAAATGCAGGGTGTTATATGGTTCGCCATTTTCCGTTATTTTTTTACATTTTTCTTAATTTTTAGTTTCTCATAATTTTGTTTGACCAATGATCTTCATTTGCGATATTATAACGATTAAAGGTCGAACTTCTGAAAAACCTGCATTTTTCTAGAAATGCAGGGCGTTACAAGTAACACGGCCAAGCGCTTATCTAGTCTGCGCGAGAAAACGCTGAGATATTCTTTGTGTGCTCGCGATGCATTAAAAAAACGCAGTACCTAGAGGGCCGTCCGACGGCTCTTTACCTGGGCGTCAACGCAGCAATTCTGCAGTCGTCGCGACACAATGTTATGTTGATGTGAGTGATTTAACATTGATTCATTACATTACCAGATGCGTAATTTACTACCGCCCTCTATTACAAAAACAAAGGTTAAGGCATGTAAACGCACCATCATAAGAGCTACGACGAGCAGAAAAAATTCAGTACACCATTTCTTGCTTGGTATACTTGCCACTCGTGACAAGACAGCTTTTATTTTCAATACGACAGTGCGCCTTTCTTGTTAGTTATTTGCAAACATTGTCATAGGGGGCACTTTCTACCAATGTCCAAGAACACTTTTGGTAACAAGGCAGAAGAACTGTTATCGATTCCGTTTGCATCGATGGAATAAATCTCCGCCCAGTGCATCATACTGTTGGAACGGGCACACAGCATGACAAAAGGTTTCCACTTGTACCAATGTACTTAAATTCACGCAAACCATAGTATTATGCCTCTTTAATAGAGCGATTCAGAAACTGTGGTCTAAATAAAACCACTCGCCGCCGAATGTGTTATTTAATGGCGTATTCGCTTGGCTGCTCCGGTCCTCTGGCTCGTAGTCGCCAAATGCCAAGGCGGCTCGCAATCAGAGCGCGGGAGGCAGCGTACCGACGGAATCCATCGGCGATCTCGGTGCAGCTTAGGCCCCAACGCCTTAGGAGCAGCTAATTTTAGGGACCTTAGGAGCAGCGCACCTGTAGCGCAATTGTGCAGCCAGTGCGGGAAGCCGCCGCTCTAGCCCGGCCTTGGTAAACCGCGGTGTTTTGTGTCATATGACCTGCCTTCCCGGCCAGATCGCGCCACGCTCTCACTTCGAAGTCAGAGTGGTCGGGAGCCCTCCGAGTCGGAGGCTTGCGCTCCGGAAGAACCAACCGAAGGTAGTTCGAGGGCTCGAATTCTACCAACCGAAGGCGCGGCCGCTTTTCAGAGCACAGAAACGCACAACCGAATACGCCGTAAGACTCCTTCTTGACGCTCAGTAACATGCAAAATATTTATAAGCCCATGTTTGCACTCCCCAGCAGCCCATGGGTCGTGGCGCAGTGGTTATTTTATCCGCCTCTTGATCTGTTGTAGTAGACCCAGATTCAATTCTCCTTCCCCAGCAGCCCATGGGTCGTGGCGCAGTGGTTATTATATCCGCCTCTTGATGTGTTGTAGTAGACCCAGGTTCAATTCTCTTTAGGGTTGCATATATATGCTTATGGGTACTTTGTGTGTCTTGCATTATGTACCATGTGTTAGAGCATTCGTCACGGGGTGCTGGCGTTGGCATCGCAATGCGACCAAAAAAAACGGGTAAACTCAATTTTGGCGGAGCGGCTTGTTTTTCTCTTTTTTTGGTGAAAAGCAACGAGGCCGCTTACTCCAGGGGCTGTATGATTTAGGGGCCGCTTCTTAAGTGGAAATAGATTAGCATAATTGGCCGCGTAGAGAAGTTACGGCCAGCGGCCCGCCGAAAACACGGCCCGGGGTTTAGGTGGCCCTCTGGTTAGGCTGCCCTCAAGAGGGTCGCTTAAACGCCGGGCCGCGTGTTCGGTGGGCCGCGTGTTTGACGGGCCGCTGGCGCTTAAGGCCGCCTGAACCGCTTCTTTATAGGCGGCTTTAAATTGACGCAGCATCCAGCCTGCATGCGAGTCGGATAACCAGGGATGAACTAAGAGTGTGGCTGCAGCAGTGGTTTAGAGTCACAAAAGATAGCCCACAGCTGCGGCCTTTCACGAGAAATAGTGCGGAACGATTATCGCAAACCGAGCAGTTCTGCTGCGGTCGACGACCTCTTGTGAGCAATATTGAAACGCTGAATGGATTCCTCCCCAGGTATGACAAACGCCACCGCAGAGGAAGACGCCGTGACCAACCCGTCCACAAGGATATGCGACGCTTCCCTGGCGTTTCATTGATGTAAATTAGTGAACGCCTTCTTAAGATCAAAAAAGACATTTTGGATTTTTTACGGATTGCAGGAATCGATAACCACACCTTTAGGTTAGGTACAATCCAAACAGGGACGTCTAAAAGTTTGGTGACTGCTGATCTGTAAGGCTGTTGTTGCGTGGAGATACTTCTGAAGTATCTTCAGCTCGGCCGGTCCGTGAGAACACTCGACAATGGATGACACTGATGTCTTGTCACACGTCGGAGGTGCACATTAGGAGTTTCTTGCCGGAGGTAGACTCCAAGTTGGCAGGCTCTAGCTTATGCGGTCATTCCACGTGTTGATGTGCATCGAGGTAACCCCAGACAGACTCGTATGGTTTCTTCCTGTGTGCTTTGAAACCCGCGTAGCCATAACCGATCACCGAAGGTTACAAAGTAACTTTCGGGGATTGAATGAGGGTTTAAAGCAATGGCGACATCTTCGGCGTATCGAGGGGAGGTGGCCCGGGTGGACGCGCGTGCCATTAAGTGGTTTCTCTTTGTTGCCACTGCAACCATGGTGGTGTTGTGAGTGGATGCACATTGCAGGACGGGGTATGCAAGCAGACAGTGAGGTGGAAGGGTTCAGAGGCCGACAGAAAAAGGTCACAAGAGGCTTCCCCTGGGCCTGCTTTGGCTCAGCCACCAGCTTACCGTTTTCGCCGGTTACGACTAAGCTGCTCACAGCCGAGGAGTGCGGCTGTGTGCTGTGCAGTTCGACCCAAAAACAAGTGGATTCAGCATGACCCACATGTGCTCACGTGTGGCGTGTTGCCAGGCAATGAATACCTTCACGTTTAGTCGACCGTGCAGAGCTGGGGATCATTATGGTGCCACCTACAAAACACCTTGCCCCTTAAGCTACCCCTACGAGGGTCCGGATAACTGCACAGCAGTTGCCACTATGTGGTTAGCTCGGTCTGTGCAAAACGTGGCTGTAGTACCGGCTTTGTTTTCTCGCCAACATGCTGTCGCCCATATCGTCATTGAGAGGGCAACATGCTTTCTCAGAAAAAGCACGGGAAGTAGTCGTATTGGATCGGTAGTTGGCACATCAGCTGCGTATCGACGACTAGCCATCGCACGAGATATGTGCGCTCACCATAGCGTTGTTTTGATCTTTGATTCAACTGCGCAGCACTTTTGGCCCTGTATACACACAGCACGCGTGGCCCACACGGAGCACATTTGGCACTAAAAAGACGCGGTGGTCGCCGCCGAGCTGCGTTCGCCGTTGCCTGCTGCAAATTTGTATCCCTGTGGGCTGCACATTGCGAGGCTAAAAGACATTTTTTTCTCTAAAATGGCCCACTTGAGAAAGGCGTGAGTACATGAAGAAATCGCCGTGGGTACACGGTCCTGCCGTTCGTTTTTCACAACTCTCCATTCTGCACGTGTGTCACGGCTAGGAAAACGACTGGCTACCATTTGCAAAAGAACGGAACCTGCTGAAAGCACCGGTCGTTGAGACAAGGTGCAGTTTACAATCCGCTTGGAAACTGCCGGAACAAGTTGTACACAACATCCCTTTTATCATGGAAGTATACAGGTTCACAAGCCGTTTGCGATATTTGTACTGAAAGTTTGACCGAATGACGATTTTTCTTGCAGGTAATTCTTGGTGGGCTATGCGTTTGACGGAGGGGCTCCGAATAGACCATAAATACAATAGGGGTTGGTCATCGACTTGATGCAGAGATGAGTTTCGAAAATTTGGGGGGTGGAGAAATGGACTCAACTAGCACTCGAAAGACATGGCTGGAGATCTTTAGGGGAGCCTTTCTCCTGCAGCGGACTCAACAATGCTGCTGCTGATGATTATGGTCATGATAATTAATTAACATTTCTTTAGTATGACAAATGTTTATATTCTTATCCTGAGATAGCGGTTACTTCTAGGCTCCTAACTGTCGTTTCTGTGGTATCACAACTATTTATGTGTTAGTACTGAGACGGTGGTAAATTTAAGGGTAGGGGCAGCGCAACAAACAGGACGAAGCGGAGGCGAAACAAACAGAAGCGCTTTTCTACCGATCAGCTCAAGATTCAACTCTTCTGAAGTAATAGTTTGCTGCTTGCGCTTTTGTTGCTAGTAGCGGGATTGGGCGGTCTGAAACTACAAAAAGCGGAGACAGTCTTTGTCAGGCTAAACGGCACGGAGTAACATACATTATTCACTTATCAGTGATTTCGGTGCGGAATCCGCGCCACAGTTGTTTCAAAGATCCCAATCCGGCTACTACACGGTGAAGTAACGCTTTGCTTATAGGAACAACGTGAATACCCCATGCAGACCCTTATTGCGCGCTGAAATAGCGGCAGTCGTGTATTATTTTGTTTTCTGCTTGCATCAGACCAACCTGAAAATCGCTGGCCCTCAGTAGATATGATCGAGCCTCCCTAAGAACCTCGTCGATAGTTGCACAACAACGGTAATGAAAGAAGTCCCACGACTGACATTCAAGCTGAATGCTTACTCTATGTTTGACCCTGTGTGCTCGAAGACCACCGTAAAACTGCCATTATCTTCGAACCATCCGGGTACAATTGCCCTTGCGTCATTTGGTGTGTCCTTGATTCTCCAACCGTTCTGAAAAAAAGAAGACAAGAAAAGTTAAATATGAGCAACGGATATGTCTAAAAAGATGTGGGTGAAGTGTCTCTCGCAAGAATATAAAAAATGTCTAAGGCAGCCCTGTACGTTTTTATTGGTTTGTTGGGAGTACAATTGTGGTGGACGACTTAATCAGTTTCTTTTAATTATGGGCTCACATCTCATGGGGAAGAATTTTTAGGATCTCTCAATAAAACAATGCACTGAGACAGCATTATTTTCGAAAGCCCTAATGTGCAAGCATGCGGTGACAAGGCGGCCGGCGCGCAATAGTTTTGACGTGACAGTAAACAGTACTGAGTGTCAGCGTTCAGCCCTCGCGAACTTAAATCTTCGACTCTCACCAGCCACGGGAGTGAAAGAATTGGTATTGCTTTTGTAAACCTCTATGGGCGTCGTTGAGAGGGGTGTAAATTTAAAAATCGGGCGAACGCGCCGACCACGGATACTTGAGGCTACTTTGTTTAAAATACACAAGTAACCTTAATACTTCGGCTACTATACGTGCAGCGAACCTTCTCGACCTCAGAAAGCCCGTGTTAAACCAAAACGGCGCCACCAACCAGGAATAAACGGAATACAGTACTCCGTTCACTGATGCTGCCACTGATTATTATCACGATGCTGCAGTTTCGGGGCCCAATTTGCATGCAGCTCCGGTGTTTTTGCAGTGAACGATTGCGTCATTGACCAAACATAGTTACGCATGAGGTTGTCATGTAAAAGCCATGCATCAAGAACGCACTAGTTCGATCACTTGCAGGCGACGCCACTAAGCGTGTGGCGGTACCAGTCTGAAAAAAACGCGAGGCGGCCAAACCGGAAAACTGGGTGCGCAGCACAGTCGTGGAGTGAGTGATGCGCGAAACAAATACAAAATTACGGCTGCCGTGTTGCTCGTCGTGGTGTCTCGCGCATAAAATGGCAGCATGAATGGTATGACTGTCTCAGGCAGCAGACGAAACAGCAAGCCGGTATTCGAGCCAGTGCTGGCGGCAAATGTACACATTTCAGGGGATTCTTTTTTCTCAGACAACTGTATTTGTTCTTGACCAATCTCTTGTGATCTTCACCGATCTCTTGACCGATACGCCTTGTGTTTACGCGTAGCTGTTTTCTTTCTTCAAGTACACATCATTCTCTCCATCTGTTAGGGTCCCATCTGTCTTAGTCAATTGTATGACTGAGAGGGGACGCTAGAAACGGCGCGCTTCTGCGTCGGCTCCTGCTTTAACAGCCCCGTGCCACTATTACACGAAGGGGACCCGCTCTTTTGCTGTGCCACTTTTTGCACCAAGCGATCGGCTTCAATTCTTTACCCATACTTCTAGTTCATAGGACCCCGACTCTGATTTCCGTCACTTTACAACAAGTCTTTAGGTCAAACAGCTGGCCGGGCTTCCTCAGCGCCGCTACACATAGCTGGGTGGCTGCCCCTTAACAGAAACCGCCTCGCCTAATTGAGATTACGGGATGGTAACGGCGCCTCAGGTGATGTCGAAATCTACAACAAGGCCGCGCATTTTCGCACCAGCCAGCCGCTCGACCACCCCTCAGGGGTCGACCCCTCTTAGGCAGCCATCTCCCCGCAGGACGTTTTATTCAAGTGTCAGCGCCACTACGAACCAGTTCCCCGAAACCCGTGTCCTTCTGAGTCTCCCAGAAATACCTCTTTGCTCTGATCACCTGGTGATCGCCTTATGGCCAACCGCACCGGCAAGCACCTGTATCAACCACACTGACATGTCTGTGTAATGTTTCCGAACTCTCGACCCCACCTTCCTATTCCGGTACCCCTGTTCCGTTATGGCGAGAGTCTTGTATATTTTTTAATTTGCTAGGTCTTCCGGATTACGAAGGTTCAGATTCTTTAGGCCAGAAGCTTGCTGTTGTCGCTAAATGCCCTTCCGATATCTCCGATAGTGCCTCTCGTTGCGGTAGGATGACGACGACGACAGCCGCTGAGAAATGTTCGCAAACTGCATCTTAATGCTGAATATACATAAATAATACTTACATGACTGAACAATGGACGCAACAAGCATGTCCTGCCAAAGAATGTGTCTACTCACTTTCTTGAGCACTATGGCACACACGTCAGTGACGGGCCCTGTCTCAACGACGACTCAAGTGGCGGAGCCTTTCTAGCGAGAGCGAGCCAATAGGCAGAGCGGGCACTGCACCGCACCAGTGACCAACCGAAGACCCACCCACCAAGAGACACGGCGTTTGGTTGCTTTAGGGAATTGTAAATGACTCCAGCTACTGAATACCTGCCAGTTGGCACCAGTATTGGTGCATGGGCTGCATTGTCATCTACGTCCGCGTGCTGGGGCGGCACTTCTCCAGTCAGTTTGGTGGGTTCAAAAACCCGCTCTACCAGCAGAGAAAAATATACCATGAAAACAAAGGTGACACGGGACAAAATAACCCACTATACAAGAAATGCAAAGTATGCATCAGGGGAGGCTACCCCCGGGCACCTTCGAGCGCGACATCGTCGATCAAGTACACGGGTCGTTGACAAGCGATCACTCGAATTGGGTATCGTTGCTACCGCAACTGCCACCTCTGCGCGTCGTCACCTCAGAAACAGCGCGGGATCGACGAGCAGAGCGAATATTGGCATTTCTACCGGTTTTAAACAATAAAGGACCTCTTTCACGCAAAAAGAGCGCTGGAAAATGCGAGAATCACGATACGTGGTTCTTTCGAGCCCGATTGCCGGTGACGCCGTCGTCGACTATGGGTAACCACGGGAAGAACTTTGATGATAGATGAGAAGCTTCCTTTGCACGCCCATCACGCTGTGTTTTCTTAACTCAATGCGCAGAGTGGTGTCGCAGAGTGCTCTGTTAACTATGTTTCCTATACGTTTCTCATAACACATTGTCTGGCGGTCTGGCAGCGGCCAATGATTCGCAACCAGGACCATTTGGAGTCGGGCCCTGCGCCCCCACGGCGTCCCTCAGAAGCGGTGACTTTGACAAGAGCGAGCCACGAAAAATAATGGCGGCGCCGCAAGCGCATGCACAGGTGAAGGTCGTCCAAAAGGACCGTTACCTCTCCGGGAGTTCTAAAGTTCTCAAAACGGCAACAATCGCACTCAGTTGCTCTACACTACAACCTGCAGTGAAGGCGGCAGCAATGCAAAACCTGGTCGCCCTTGAAAAAAAGAGGCGGCAGCCCAAAGTGTTTCGTACGACCACCGTCACCGTTGTTTACGCGCGCGTTTAATTGTTACGTCGCGGCAGCGGCTATCCGCGCTGCTCTCCATGGAGCGCGGATAGCCGCTGCCGTAGAGAATCTGTTGCAGAGCGTTGTTTAGCGATGCTACACAACGCGCTGCTGCAGTCTTATCGACTCCCACTTTCCTGGAACACGTATTCAGTGCAGACTGGTACCTACAAGTATCTAATACACCAGTCCTCGGCCTGTATCCACTACACAATGGCTTTTCTTGTCACGCATTGCAGTACATGGCATGTCGCCAGTCTCCATCGCCATCTCACCATGCACGTAACGAGGCACGATATCCGGTAACACCTTATGGTGCGCTTATAAATCAGTCGTCTTCTCTGTGACCATGCCAAAATGTCATCACGATTCCTAGGCGGCGATAGCCTTAAGTTGTTATACACGCGATACCGTCATTGGGCTCATTTTTCTATTTCCCCGTGGTTCCGAGCATAGAGTTTCTTACCTATACACATGACCGAAATCTGGTGCTATGGCGCTCTCTCATCATGATCTCCTTTATGCCTTACGCTCGTATTAGTTTCGACATTGGCTTGGATTGAAACGTTTTAGTGGCCGTAGATTCGAACACAGTGCCACAAAAACGCGAAGAATGGTGTGTTATTATGTAAGCGAAAAAGGAAACAGACTGTTAAAGGTGAGGAAAAAGGAAATAAAGCGTCTTTTTTGCTCGAACGGTTGTGCCTACTATTCGGCAGACCAAGCTATTTGTAAAAACGATGTTATTTTTCTTTTGCGGGGGCGGGGATTCCCTAGACACCTATTTTAGTCATTTTACCTTTATTTCAAATAATGAGTTGTTTGAAGACCTTAACAAAAGTTGTTTCTGAGCGAGATGGTTTATACTTGAAGAAAAAAATTAGCAGTGGCTTAGCTCGGCTATGCCAGGATATACGTAGCGTGAGGTAAGGTTCAGCTGGTTATTCTTAGGTTTCCTGGTTGTCTTGGATTCGCTGATTATCATGCTTACTGCTGACAAAACGATTTCCAATTCAGTCTAATCCAATCCAATACAGTTCATTTCAGTCACAGGTCCTCGCGTATGCGCAGCACGGCTCACCAGGAGCCACGCGAAACGGCTATTAAGCGGCTCCGGCGCAGCGTCAGACTTGGCTACTGCGCAACAGAGGCGCACAGCTTGGCACGCGCCAGCGCTAGTGCGTCTGCCGTGGCTATGACGTCACTCCTCTGGAATGCGCAGACCGGCGTATGTGCAGACCCAATACTCTACACACCCGTACTCCAATTGAATTGGCTTTCAATCCAACACAATCCAGTTTAATTCAAGGCAAGCCAAGCCAAGCCAATCCAATCTAATCCGATCCGATCCGATCCAAACCTATCCACTGCTCCTCGCGCTTGCGCAGACCGGTCCTTGACGGCACACGTGGAACTGCTCAACCTCCGCCAGTGTAGCTACGCTACAATAAAATGGCTGCGTATCTGCTGCTTTAGTTGCAAATGTCGACAAAAGACGATAGTCTTTGTAGGCATTTGCCAAGAAAATGCCCCCCTTTGCTTTCCCGCTCACCTCTCATGCTGGTCCTGTTCCGTCGCGCTCATCCCAAGGTAAACACACTAAAGGTTTGCTCAAGGCGATTTGAATTTACCGCGTTCCACTGCTAGAGGCGGGGTTCCTCGATGCCAGCGCTCCAGTACGGCGGAGACGCGCGTGAATGGAGGCGGCCGACTACAAGGTTTATAGAACCGCGTGGCCGTGCCCCACGTGCTTTCTAAGCAGAACGTGGAACGTAGCTAGTGGAACCTTTCGTTGTTGTGTCCGCGTGATTTTTTATATGCCGCCAGGAGGTGGCGGTTTGCTCCAGTAGATATAGAATATCATTTGCTATCGAAAAACCAAGAACTCAGGAATTTTTTTAATAAATGAACACTGTAAATATCCTTTGTGTACTAATGTCTTGTCTTATATTTGCGTAATGCCTTGTTTTTGTTCAAGAAAGTTGACAAGTATGAACATATAAACCGGGCTTAGACGTTTACATTTGGCTGTCAGTATATCAGACTATAGCGCAGTAAGCATTTTAGTTTGGCAGGGTGGCTGAATTGAGTTACAGACAGACAGACGGACAGACAGACAGACCGGAATTTCTAGGTTTAAGTAGCCCAAGAAAGACTATCGTCTTTAATAATACGTGGCGTTAAACAGTTGTTGTCGAAGACAAGATAGGACCGATACAGGCGCCGGCATCTGTGGTATCTTGTCTTCGTGCCAGTACATTTGGTTTCTTTATTTTCGTCAGCAATAACTTTCGCAGCGTCATATCACCTGCTGAACCATGCGTTACTTCGACTCTAGCATTATGAACCCTAGGTATACGATAACGCACTACCTGCTCTTTCACCAAACACGCAGTTGCCACGGCTCACCGCTTCCACAGAACAGACAGGATCTCAGATGATTTGGTAGCTTTGGATATGTTAATGCATAGTGAAGAAAGCAAATCCAAAAAACTGCTTAAGAATAGGTGTTAAAATTTCTCTCTTCGGTGACCTCTCGTGAAGCATAAGTGCGTAGCTGCGTAGATGCGTAGAGGCTTTTGCATCTAAATACATGCGTCTGAAACTTTTATTCCATTCACCTATAGCTATTTTCCTCCTCTTGCGATAAGCGTTACAGCAATGATAGACACGTAGCCGCCATTGGGTTTTCGGTCTTCAGTTGCTCCTATATCCGGAGAGCAGTCCCAAAGGTTAGCGCAACTAGCGACCCTCCCCTGTGGCCAGACAAAGAAAATACTTTGAGCTTTTCCAGCCACCATATGTCGTGCATGTCATGGTCACTTCGAATATTTCTCAGCCCTCTCGTGTCCTTCCTATACCTTGGCCTGCCTCGCGAAAATACACAAGCTAGCTTTTCACCGCGGATAGTATTGCACCCACGCGTTTGGTCATTTTGATGAACGCCGAAGATAGTACACATGTCTGTTCACGCGGACGCTTACAGCCGGTGCACGAACAAAACGATACCCAAATAAAAAACTCACTTTGTAATAGCTGTGCGCTCCTTCGGCCTGCCTTGCTGATATTACGGTGTTTATAAATGCCGGTTTGATAAGGGATAGCGGGAGCGTAGCCATTGCGGTGATCTTCTGGAGATTCTTCCTCACGATACGAAGACGCAACGCAAACGCACCCGATCCTCGCTGAAGACAAAAGTCAACTGCGCAATTGCATCTGCAGGGTACTGTCTACTTTACGAGAAACACAATCACTCCGGGTCTGATTCATGGACAGGGATACGGTAGAGTGGAGATGCTTGCTCAGTGAGGCGTCCTGTAACACAACGGAGACGCTCGAGGTTTTTTTTTTTTCTGAGATGTGAACTCGACTGCAGCGCCACAGCACAACTGCGCGAGTGCGGTAGCATGGACCTGAAAAATGGCACTAATGAGGAGTGTATAGGAGATGGTGCGTGCAACGCCTTGGATACATAGTCACCGTGGGCGGGTTGTTTTTGCGTGGAATACAATAGAAACCTAATATTGTATACGAATTTCACGAAAGGAGTGCTGCTCGCTGTTCTCGGCAGCGTTAGCGCGTTTGCGGCCACCGCCAAAACAGACGTGTCGTGTATTTGTCGAAAGTGTCTACTTTCCCACACGTTCCCAAATAAAAATATTACGAGGGGTCTTTCGTAGCGCAACTTGATCTATGCAGACGGGGAGACAGGGAGTAACACCAGGACCCAGCTAGTTTTGTTTGTCTGGAATATGAGAGCTGGGGAGTTTGAAGGTTCCACTGTATTCAGCGAAAACCCACCACTTCTTAAAGGAAATACCGTATATGTGCAACAAATACGAAAAGCGACCGTCACCGTCGTTGTCGTCTTCAACACATGCGGTACCGAAATGGCCGACAATATAAAAAACAAATGAAAAACACGTTTGCGTAAGTGTGCTGCTCTATTCGGGATCTCTAGAGCTCCGGCCGAGGGCGTTACCACAGCGACAACTCGGCACACTGCGAGAGCGGCACAAGAGTGGGCCTTGTACGCGTAGCGTGACGCGTAAACGTGACAGCTCGTGAGCTTAACAAGTGCGCGCGAGAAACGGAGACATCTGATTCTGGAGGAGCCGTGGCATGACGTGCGGAAAGTTTCCCGTGGAAGTAATTCGCTCCAAAACACAAAGCAACGCAAGCGAAGAAAGGGAAACGAAAATGAACGTTGTAGCACCACGAGTCTTTATTAACTGCTTGGTTTTCACCTTCAAAGCACTTAAGCAGACTTAAGTGCCCGATAGATTTTATTGTCGAGGAACACATCGTTCGTCGGGATTGGCTCAACTTTACTGCCACGGAAGTAATTCCTGTTGACGTTATCCCAATGCGTGTCCTTATTTTTCAAGGCACACGTCAAATATTTAAGCTGTTTGTCATTTACAACAAATAAAAAATACGTGATATCGCCTTAATTATATTAATGGGAAAAGGAAATTAGGCTTATAAATTGTATTCCGTTGCTCTTTGGTTGTTTTTTGTATATTTTATGTAGTACGAAAGCACAAAACACCCTTTCGTCGAAATACAATTTTCAGTTGTTAGTCAGCGCTGCCTGGCTTCTCGTCTTGCTTTATAGTGTTGATGATGATGGTTGGATGTTTATGAGGCAACGCCAACTAGGGCTGAGAGCGCCAAAGCAATGGTTATGTATGACAGTCGAAGATGTAACCCCTAAGATTGCTCAACAAAAGCAGAGATAAAATAGTAAAATCAGTAAGACAATGAGGATGGCTGGTGTAAAAGGCCAGGGTGCGATAGTGCAGGGCATGAAACTATGTGCAAGAATTACGCGTGATAGGAAATAAGCTGTAAACATTTGATTTCGTTAAGAAAGGTAAAAGTACGTTGTAGAGGGACTATGGGATCATCCGCTAAAAGCAGTGCTGGATGTAGTGGGATGTGTTGTCTGTATAGTCGTGGGAAATATTTGCGTCTTGTTCTGTGGAGTGCTGTCCATGTAATGAGGATGTGAATTACGGATAGGCCCTCCCGACACCTGCTACACAAGGGTCTTGGAGAACCAGTGAGCAGATGGGAGTGTGTTGAATGTGTGTGGCCTATCCGCAATCTAGCTAGTGCAACTTCAATGAATCTGTTGTGTGAGTCAGTAGTGTATGGTCCTAGGTGTGGTTTAATTAGGTGTAACTTGTTGTCTGTATGTGTGCTCTAGTCGGCTTGCCAGGTTCTGCGAAGGTGTTCTCTTATGTATGGCTTGAGGTCGGTGTACGGTAATTTTGTAATGTTCACTGTGTTTGTGTGTGCCGCAGCGGCGGCCATTTGGTCTGCGGTCTCATTTCCTGCAATCCCACAGTGACCCGGTACCCAACATACAATCACTTCGAGATTTTTGGCATACGCTGACATTAAAGTCTTAAAAAGTACATTTATGACGTGATTTTTAGAACGCTTTTGGGATGATAATGCACGTACAACGCTGAGTGAATCTGTGTAGATGATGGACTTTTGAAAGTGATGTTGAACAGTATGACCAGCAACAAGAAAAATGCCATACGCTTCCGCCGTGAAGATGCTCGAATTTACATGCATCGATGTAGAGGCCGTAAAGTTGGGTCCGTGCGCAGCACAAGACACCGCGATGGAAGTTTTCTATGCATCACTAAAAAATTCTGCAGCCTGGTATTTTTGCTGCAGATACTGAAAATGTTGTGAAATCGCGATTAGTGGTACCCTGCTTTTCTGTAATTGTGTAAACGACAGGTCACACGATACAGGGCGAAATTGCCAGGGGACTATAAAGTCAATGGTAGATGTTCTGAACGTGTCCAAAAAGGAGATTGACAGTTCAGAAGCTTCCCTTCTCACCCTAAGTGAGAAAGGTAGAAACAGAGATGGGCGATTTAAAAACAGCTGTGACGTGGATGTATCCATAAAAACAGGTTGAAAAGGATGGTTGTCGATTTATGATATTTTACAAGCATTAAAAGGTCAACATAAATTCGCTGGTACTCCAGGCACCACTTGTCACACTCCACATACATGTACGGAAAGCACCACATGAGAGGCGAAGCCCCAGGCGAATCACTGGGTCGAGCATTTTAGCGCTGTTTTTGTAGCCGACCCGTAGACAACACTACAGTAATCCAAACGAGACCCTACCAAAGCGGTATAAAGGCGCAGCAGGAGTTATTTAACTGCACCGTATGATTGGTGAGACAGGACTTTCAAGATATTCATTGTTTTTAGACATTTTTGTTTGATTTGTTTGATGTGAGATATGAATGTGAGGTTTTCATTTATCACCACACCCAAAAACGTATGTTCCTTTTTAAAAGGGATAGGGTCACCATTGATGTTTATTTCACGATCGGGCCTTACTCCACAGCTCCTTGAGAATACAACACAGGTACTTTTTGTGGGATTAGGTTTGAAACCATTTTCGTCTGCCCAGCGAGAGAGTTTCTTTACCCCAAGCTGGACTTGACGTTCACATATGGATATGTTACAAGATTTAAAAGATATTTGTACATCATCCACATACACTAAACAGGAGGTCGATGGAGGCAATGCTTTCCGAAGCGAATTCATCTTGACGATAAACAGCGTGCAGCTTAAAACTCCGCCTTGAGGCACGCCATTTTCTTGAATGTGAACTCTGGACAGTGCTGACCCGACTCTCACACGAAATGTTCGTTTGGACAGGTAACTATCAAGAGTTTTCAACATATTACCTGTTACACCATACGATTTTAAGTCTGCAAGGATGCCGGAACGCCATGCCTTATCATACGCTTTTTCGGTGTCAAAAAATACGGTCATGCAGCACTGTTGGCGTATAAAGACATCTTTGATGTATGATTCTAATGCAACAAGCTGATCTTTTGTGAATCGCCCTGCCCGGAAGCCTGCCTGGAAGCTCTCGAGATGACCATTGTACTCAAGGAAGTACACGAGTCTCCTGTTGATCATCTTCTCGAGAAGCTTGCACAGGCAGCTGGTCAGGGCGATGGGTCGATAACTAGAAGGAGAGGAAGGGTCCTTCCCTTCCTTCAGGAAAGCCACTACTATGGCCTCCCTCCAAGAGTTTGGAATCTGCCCCGAAAGCCTTATGTTGTTGTATAGATGTAGGACAGTTTCAAGAGTGTCTGGGTGTAGGTGTTGTATCATGGTGTATGATATTTTGTCTGCACGTGGAGCTGAAGGCTTACACGTTGTCAGAGTGGCCTTCAGCTCATGAATTGAAAAAGGAGAATTGTAAGAAGTGTGCGACTTGTTATCACGCAGGGACTTCTTCTCCGCAGATGTTTTGTGTTTTATGAAAGTGTTTGTGTAGTGTGCTGAACTGGATACGTGTTCAAAATGTTGTGCAAGCGTGTCAGCCTGGTCTTGGAGTGTGTCCCCTGTTGTGCTAACCACGGGCAGGCTGTGTGTCTGTTGTCCTTTTAGTTTGCGTATTCGTGTCCAGACTTTGTGAGTGTCGGTGTACGAGTTGATGGAAGTGAGAAAGGTGCGCCAACTCTCCCTTTTCGCCTCACGGCGCACTCACTTCCCAAAAGCCTTGGCCCGTTTGAAAGAAATGAGATGATCTGGCGTGGGCTACCGGCGAAGGAGACCCCACGCCTTGTTCTGGGCCACTCGCGCTCGCCTGCAGTCCTCGTTTCACCAGGGCCTCCTTGGGTTGCGTGGGGCACCGGAGGCCTGGGGAATGGCCTTTTCGGCGGCGTCGAGGATGTGCGCCATCAGCAGTTGGGTCGCCTCTTCTACGTGTAGGTGTTTTATGGATGTTTAGTGCAGGTTAGATGTTTCTGTGAATGTACTCCAGTTTGCTCTTCCCTCATTGAACCTTTTATGAGAGGGGGAAGTGTTTGTACCTTTGCCTATGTATGTCAATTTGGTGGGGAAGTGGTCACTACTGTTGAAGAACCGAGGCGGGGACCGCGGGACGTGGGTGATTCGTTTTAATGGCGGATTGGACTTTACAATGATGGTGATACTAGACAGCAGCTGCCAGTGGCCACCTGTTCTTCCTTTCAAATATTTGCAACATCCTCCCGGCCACGCGATTTCGACAGGAAGATCTTGAACGTGACGGGGTGAACGTGTTTAGGGGTTATCTCGCATAGCTCTCTTCGGTGCACCCATCAGTCCAAGTTCAAAACCATTACAGAGTCCGTAGCACAAATCGATGTCACATCCATGGTTGCCGCTCCGTGTTAGTCGATAGTTTTCGTTTCCATCGATGTTTCGTGCGTCTGTGAAACGTGCGCATTACGGAATATGAACAGGTTAATCGACTAGTTTCGACTGTCTTCCGTCCTGGATGACGACCTTGCAGACTTCTCACAAACTTCATGCGGCTTGGGCGTCGGGTTAACTGTCGGGTCCTACGGAAATTCAAGTACCAGATGTGTCTCTTAAGGAGTATACAGGTCCCTCGACGTGGGGCTTTCTCTTGATTACTTGTTTTTAGGCTCCCTCTGTACTTGATCACGCGTTTCGGTTGAGCCTTATTTGCGCTACTTGTACATGCTTGTCGTAGGGCTGTCCGGCTTCGCCATTTTCGCCGTCGCTGTTTCGGCTTCGGAGTTATCAAATCTTCACGTCTTGCCGTAGTCAATAAAATCAACTCCGAAGTCGTGTTTCCGTGATGACAACATATACTTCAACGATCGCTGGGTGCGCCTGTAACTGGGTCAATGATTCGATGCTTCTGAAGTACTCTTTGGTTCACTTTCGGGGTTCCATGAAGTCGTTCGTTGTCCGCTGAACACTTTTTAATCTCTTCGAAATCTCCCGCAGAAGAATTCTTTTTTGGTACCTTCAATGTATTGTCATCGCTTCTATCCCTCGTTATATTCGGTGGAGGTAATGACGCCGGTTGATCGTTTGTAGCGTCAACTGTGGTAAAAGCTCTTGTCAGTTCGTCCGAGCGAGCCTTAGGAGCGGCTGCCTGCGCTTTGTCAATTGAGGCATTATGTTGTTCTTTGAATATACCAGCTCGTTCGGCGAGATGGGGCTCCTGACGATCGTGCTTCGAAGGTGCAACCAAATCGCTGTTTTTGTTAGGATGGCCACTGTTCTTTAGTGCTGACTCTTTGTTCTTTATGGTGCTGTTGTTTTGTTCGGAGGCTATTGCTACAGTGTCATTGCTAGGATATTTTTGTAACTCCGGGAACAATCGCTCCATTCTAAATTTTGTCAGCAAGATTGAATCTTCGAGTTCTAATGATGCTTCACATTCTTTCTCTAAATCGTCCAGTTCGACAAGCTCTTCAATTTCAGCGTCCAGTTTCTTTAGGATTTCATATTTTTCTAATAAACTTTTTTTCAGAAAAATTAGCTCACCGGTTGATGATATCTTGTCAGTCATGCGTGATTTTATGTCGTTGATCAGTGCTTTGACGTCCTGTCGGATTAGTCTTCTTCTTTGGCAAAGGCCTTGCAGGTCCATTCTCGGCGTCGTTAATGTCTAGGTGGTCGTGGAGAAGGATCATGCTCGGTGGAATGTCGAAGCCGTTGTCGTTGATGTTGAAGCTGTTGTCGTTGTCTTTCAGTGGTCTCCGCGAGACGTCCGCGGAGAATCGGTAAATCGTTGAGAGAGTGGGGTCTGCTGCAGGTCTGGCGCGTCCTCAAGTCCTTGTGTTTTCTCCGCAGATGCTTTCGGTAAATGGTCAGAAGCAGCAGTCTAGTCCCATCGTTGCGTTCACTCACGTCATCGTTTTGTGGGCGGTCCGCACTCAGTTCTTCAACTGTGTTATCCTTTGATCCTGGTCACGGCACCACTTTGTTGAAGAACTGAGGCGGGGACCGCGGGACGTGGGTGATTCGTTTTAATGGCGGATTGGACTTTACAATAATAGTGATACTAGACAGCAGCTGCCAGTGGCCACCTCTTCTTCCTTTCAAATATTTGCAACAACTACTATATAGGTTTGTGTCCACATGCCACTCAAGAAATGGGAAAAGAACTGCAGAGCCAAGAGCCAAGTCAAGATGTGAATAACTGTTTTGTCCTATGGTATAATATGCAGCTTGGTTTTTGATAAAAAGGCATGCTCCCGATGATGTTAGAAATTTTTCAATTAGGCGACCTCGGGCATGTGTGCGGGAAGAGCCCCAGATTGAATTATATGCATTGAGGTCACCTAAGACTAAGTACGGTTCAGGTAGTTGATCTATCAGGGCCTCAAAATCAGTGTTCGATAGTTGGTAATCCGGAGGGATGTAGAAGGAGCATACCGAGGGAAGGGAACCTATCATAAATAATTGTTCGAATCGCGACAGCTTCAAGCATGGTGTTTATGTGAATGGTGTGACACGCTAAGGATTTTCGGGCAACTATGGCCACACCACCTGAAGAATAACTGCAAGTGTGCTTTTCTTTTCGAAATACCAAGTAGCTATTCAAAAAGTTGGTATGCTTACTATTTGGGTGTGTTTCCTGAAGACACATGCAACTTGGCTGATGTGAATGAAGTATCTCGTACACATCATCTAGATTGTTGATAAGGCCTCTACAGTTCCATTGATTGATGTTGTCTGTTCCCATTATTTACATTTAAGAATGACTGGAGTGTGAGTGTGTGTGTTCATGTGTCATCTTTCGGGGCTGTTACTCTCGGATTAGGGTTTTTGGGCCTTTCTGTTGGCTTGGAAGTCGGTGGCCGCTCCTTGCGCTGCGTTGCAGGCAGGAACGGCCCGTCATCCATCTCGGCGTCGGATGTCCGAAGGGTGCCCGACGGACCGGGCCCCCCGGACTTGGCCCCCCCTCGGGAGCCCTTCGTTTGAGCCGCCGCCGCCGAGGGCGTCCGGGGCACCAGAGGTGGCACGGGCGGTGCGGTGGCGGTGGGAGCCGGTGCGGGGCCCGTGGTGTCCATCCTCTCGGCACCCTCCAACGTACTGGAGGACAGGGAGGCAGAGGCTGGAGCGGCACCGGTCCCTACGGAACAGGTTGGCACCACAACCGCTGCTGCCTCAGCAAGCGGTGTGGCGACGCATTGGGCTGCCTGAGGCACCCCAGGGGGGGGGAGAAGAGGAGGGCGGTGGCGGGACCAAGTCCGACTCACGGTACTGGGTCCCCGCCGAGACCAGACACCGCTCCGCCCCCCGGCCAGCTTCGTCGGCGTACCTCCCCAGAGGGAAAGAGGCGAACCTCTTTCGCGCCTCTGCGAAGGTAAGGTTCTCAGTGACTTTAACTTCGATGATCTCCTTCTCCTGTTTGAATTTCTCGCATGTTCTAGAGTAGGCCGCGCGGGGTCCCTGGCAGTTAGCACACATGAGGGTTTGCGATGGGCAGTTGTCAGATGGATGATCGTGTTGTGCGCAATTGGCGCATGTTAGTCGACCGCGGCAGGCGGTAGTGCCATGTCCAAACCGCTGGCATTTAAAACACCGGCGCGGGTTGGGGATGTATGGCCTGACGGGGCAATGAATGAAACCTGCACTTACTGATTCAGGAACTGTGGAATGGTCGAAAGTCAATATTACATGTTTTGTTAGGATTTCCTTGTTATCTCGACGAATCATGATACGCCTCACTGCTGTGACACCTTGGTCCTTAAGGCCTTCCAACAGATTGGTTTCAGTTTCATTCATCAGATCTGACTCAGAGATCACACCCTGGGAGCTATTAAGGCTGCGGTGGGGTGTGGCCCTGATGTCGAGATCTGCAATGCGAGTTTGAGTCAAGAGATGTGTAGCTTGTTGCTTGTCATTCACTTCTACAAGAACTTCTCCTGTTCTAAGTTTTTTGGCTTTGTAGGATTGACCAACAATGCCCTCAAAAAATTTGGAGATCAGGAAGACAGACTTTGTGGCAAGGGGGTTCGACGCATCAACAAATTCAATTACCAAAAACCTAGCATAGTTGTCCGGCTTTGGGAAACTCGTCGTTGGCAACGGAGGAAAGGATACTTCGGTGCGGCCCCTTTTAGGGGGCAGGTCTTTGGATTTAGAAAATTTGGAAACAATATATGATAGTATAAAAGCAGGGAGACGGGGTTACTTTCTCCTTTGACCTTACCCTGGTAGTCAAAGAGGTCCCGGAGCTCCCTGCCTGGTAGACAGGCAGGGAGCCCATCGGCCGGAGCTTGACCAAGGCTCCGATGGCCACCGTTTACGGCTTCTACCCTTCACCTTTCAAAACCTCGCCACGGTTGGACACACCTTATGCATGGGAGCTCGGGGTCCGCGGTGTCGCTCCTCACCGTCACCATGAATACTCAAGGTGGCCCTTGCGGGGTGCTTGATAAGGCTTTCAGCCCTGTTTTTCCTCTGAAACAATAGGCACCAAGTAGCCAGAGTTAACTGTGCTTTACAAGTAAAAATACCTCTGAAATTCGGCAAAATAGTATTCGGAACCCTTATACCTGGAATGAACCACCGATGCCATGGGTGGTATTCATAACTGCTGCAACAAATAGCTACTACCCTCCAATCATCGCGTCCTGTTGAGCGAACTCGTGTAGACTGGTGATGGATTTGTCATCGCCCAAATATAGCCTTTTAGGTACCGCACGTAGTCTTACACTCCTTGTGGTCTCAGGTCTCTCGTCATGCTATAAAACCCCAGTTCTATCCACATAATAACACCACATTTCGGCACTTAAGAAATGAAATGAACGATGAGTGCGTGTCTAGATATTTTGTACCGCAAATACTGTTTTCAATCGCAATCATTCAACTTTTTATAACATTCGTTTTCAGAAACAGAATGTGTTCGAGTGCGAGCCATCTCTGCAATCCTCAAGACATTTTATTTCAAGAAAAACGTTTGCCGGAGATGTTAGTGCGATAAAACATTTTTTCGCCCAAGATATTATTGTGATAATTCCGCTCGTGCACAGAGAACGTAAGCGCCTTTTCTGCCGAGCGGGAATTTAACGTAGGCTAAGAGGTTTCTCCACTAGTTTCGCCAGACTATAGCCAAGCGGCGGTTCTCTGATTTATTACATACTGGTGACTACAAATTAATCAAGAAAGGTGAATGCAAGCGTTCTGTGCGTGCCAAGAAATTTTATGCAGCATCCTGCAAATAAACAGATAACAGCTGAATAGGCGATTGTAAAAAAATACAGGCGGGCGTTCCCGTAGTTCTCAACCCCGTGGCCCCACAATGGTGGATGGATTTGAAGGATGAGATATTAAAACTGCGTGGTTTAAGGGAATATGAAAAAAAAGGTCTTCGAATATTCACGAGCACCTTTTGAATAACTAGGATTCGTTCTAAGTAAGAACTTGTGCATGGGAAGTATAGGATCTTTGAAGAGCATCGTGGTAATTATAGTGAGCTGAAGTAGTTTTAATACCCGGGGGCGGAGGTGGAGGCTATGGAAGCATGTGATAAAAGTATTGCTAGATTTCTTCATTTACGTGCTTACGTTAAAAATTCAATTTATAAGTGCCAAAGATTGGCCTCTGACTAAGTAATCGGCATACAAACTCGGCCCACACGTGACAGTGGAGCACGATTTCGTAGGAGAGTCACGTCATTTTCAGGCGAGAGCATTTAGCGCTCCATTCTTTGAAGTGGCGTCGTTGTTTTAGAAGTTGTTTTCTGGCAGGAATACGGCCACTGCTGTGAAGAGTAAACAGAAAGACACGTGTGATCCGACGGGATTCTAATCCGGCTTCCCATAGTACCACACTGAGTGGTCTTTTGCCCTGGTCGGCTCAAAAGAGTGTAAAAATCTTGCCCTAAGGTGCACACCTTTAACGGGCATTTTGACTTAGAATGTGTGTAACGATGGAGAAAGGGTGTGCTCATGAACACCTTACAATGAGCGTGTACGGCTGCTTAACAACGTAAAGTAAGGGTGCGGGAAACGCAGCTACACCTGCAATGGGGACCGGCTGAGCGCACAGGAAACTATAGAGATATATTCAACATGAACCACAGTCCCACTTGGAGCACAAATGAATAGAGCAAGGAAGCTAACGGGATGCACAGTGAGAGCGATATATTAGCACGTCACCTGGCAGATACGTCTGCTTTCCTGGCTTCCCTACTGAAACGTTCAGTATATACGGAATTTGGGAATACGGAGTTGATACGGAGTGTTACGCCGTCAAGCGTATTGAAAGTAGACAATATTTCTACAAACATGGAAATCATATTAGTTCGCACAATATGAACGTTTGGCACAGTTTTTGTGTTTTTATCTTCAATAATAGGGCAAATCACGCTCCGTATGATTTCCGTATAGACCGTATATACGGACTTCATACGGACAATGATTTTGCGGTTCTAGTGATTATCGAGACGTAAAACAGGTGTCAAACTTTTCGGCAGGTATGCACTGTTTTATTTTCACGTGCTTCTCAAAAATCTTTCTTGGTTTGCGGTGGCTTTCTATCATGCGTGGAATGTAATCCGCATTCCCATAATTCTGTATATACGGAACGTTTCAGGGGGGTTTTATAGCCAGCCGGGGAAGAGGTCCTGTGCCTGTCCCAAAAATCAGTTATTTTAGTGCTTATTTTGTAATTAGCATTTAAATGCCAGCATATACAAGTAAGCAAGCTGAGTGGAAAAAAAATTAATCGTGGTGTGAGGCAGCGCAAAAAAATCCCCCCACCTCCCCGAAGGGGATCGTGCGGAAATGCGAATGCATTGGATGCACCGATGAGTGCGGTGCGAGTAATTATTATGTAGAGAGGGTACGCAGATAGGAGAGAGAGACCCGCGAAACACGCCCGCCCTGCGCGCGAGCTCTCTCTCCCGCCGAGCTCCGCGATGCGAGCGCCCTCACACGCCCGAGCGCGCTCCTCCTCTCCACTCACTCTCCGCTACTCCGCCCGAGCTCCGCGATGAGCGCGCCCTCACACGCCCGAGCGCGCTCCTCCTCTCCCCTTGCCCTCCACTCTCCCGCCCGAGCTACCACCTGCTCCGGTTGCTAGGCGCGCAACAGCGGTTGCTAGGGGCGAGGAGGAGCGCGGAGAGATAACACCTGCGGGCGCACGCCGACGGAGCACGACAACCCCCGACTAAGAAATGCATTCGCATTTAAAGACTGTAGCGGCGCGGGTCCGCCGCGCCGAGACGACGACGACGACGACGAAGGCAGAACTACGAGGCGCGCGCTCACGTGCGCTCGCGCTGGAGGAATGCAGGCGCACTTCGACGGAGCACGACAACCCCCGACTAAGAAATGCATTCGCATTTAAAAACGTAAGCCACTTTGGACAACGGTACATGCCTGATACCACATCAGTGCTGTGGCATCAGGCATGTACCGTTCCAATCCCAAGCAGCTAATTATCGCTTGGGATTAATCTTTCTTCATCCAAACGCTTACGTTTGTGATCTACAGTTTTGTGTAGCGGGCGCATTAGGCCTCCTTTCGCCCAATTTCTGACCAATCTCCCGCGTGGTTGCGTACCATGCCGAGACGCACAATCATGTGCGCTCGGCATTTTCTTGATATTTTTTCTGTTCATTGACGGCGCCACCAAGAGCCTTAATAGCGGTGCTATTAAAATCGCTGCTGTTGTTATGTAAGTAAGCCATGAAATTTAATTACGTGCGAAATTCCTAATCGACGCTGTTTCTGGACCTTCCAAAAAGAGTGTTCATCATTTCACCACCCTTTCGTATCTGTTAAACTTCAGGAAGAACACAAAACAGGTGCGACCGCCTTACAAAATTTTTCGCAGGTTTTGGAGAGTGCTGCAATGCAAAACATTAAGTGTGTGCATTCAGGATTCGCGGTAATCCTCGTTGAATACCTTTCAAAAAATTATATTTCATTGACACGAGAAAATTGTTATTAGACTGTGCGATTATCTTGTCATCACTCCACTTGGGCTACGACAATTTTAAGTCACATCAGTACTATTAGGAAAAGAATGTTCAGGTTACTAACTATGGCA
Source organism: Haemaphysalis longicornis (assembly GCF_048455015.1). NCBI lineage: Eukaryota > Metazoa > Arthropoda > Arachnida > Ixodida > Ixodidae > Haemaphysalis > Haemaphysalis longicornis. The sequence goes on along the minus strand of NW_027526361.1, from coordinate 176,781,797 downwards.
GTTGCGACTAAGCAACTGCTTATTGCATTACCACAATTCTATCGAGTAATGTATCGAACCATACGTTCTAATGGATTCCATCCCATGTTGAGAACAAGGGCAATGAGACCGCCGTTCGGATTGCATGGAGTGCGCTGCAATTTGCACCGAGTGTTAAAGTTTTCCCCAATCACTGGAACGACTTCAGACGATCAGTGGCCCCACATTTCAAGTCCTTGGGAAATCCCAATCATCAGCCTTGCGTCAGAAAGGGACTTACATGATGGGAGGCAACATTGCTGTACCGCCTCCAAACGGGCTAAGCGAAGACCACAGGATGGCTATTCAAGGTTGGCCTCGTGCGATCGGCTCAGTGTTCGTCATGTGCAGTGACAGGGGATGTACACCACTACGTAATGTGTTGACCAGAGCATGATGTCGAACGGACTGCAATGCTCTGAGCAATTCGGAAGCTGGCAGCTCCACACAGCACTCTGGACCCCATCGTCTTTCCAAGGGGACATTAGATGCTGCGCAGAGACGTGTTGCGCCTTCTCCTAAACTTTCTTCAGTAGAAGGAACTGGCGAACTCGTGATGAAAGGACACTACCGTTGGCTAATTAGTAGGACCTTGGGCGGAGCAATTGCCGGCATATCCAGCCAGGCTAATCCCGCCTGATCCCACACAACAATCACCACCACCACACCAAATAAGGAGCTACAGGTGTGGACGTGAACATTTTTTTACGAGTGGGGGGATTTTTTGTGCCTCACAGTGTTTAAAACAATATGGGCCTAATTTATTCACAATTGAACATCCATTTCCCCTTAATGACAAACTGGGGAATCGGTCATTTAGGGTAACATAGTAAATCCTTAAAGAAGGCAAGGGTGGCAGAAAGTTAAATGGGCAGATGAGATCAAGTATTTTTAGGGGATAAATTGGTCGCAGTTAGCACAGGGCCAGGGTAATTGGAGATCTATGTGAGAGGCCTTTGCCCTGCAGTTGGCGTAGATAAGCTGCTGCTGGTGATGATGATGATGATGATGATGAACAGTGATTTCACACCCTATTAGCACCCAAAAAACCGAGATTATTCTATCGGCACTAATGGGTGTAACTACAGCCATAGTGAAAATAACGGCGTTGGGGCCCGAAGAAAAAGGGTGTAACCACCTGCAACCACCCTAACCACACCTTTTAAGAGCATTAAGGTGTACCCAGAGAATGTGCATCAGGGTGTTAGGATATCAACAAAAAAGGGTGCAACCACCCTGGAAGGCTTTTCCCAGCTTTTCGAGAGAAATAGAGAGGGGCAAAAGTTTGGTGTGTGCATCCAAGGCGTTTTATTTTATATACAATTAAACGAAAATCATTCGTATTGATGGGAGCAAACGGTGTATACAATATGCGGAAAGGTTGTTGTCATTCTCTTTGACTCACGACACAATTTTTAGATTCTATCATCACTCTCAAGAGCAGAATTTGCCGGAACTACCTTTGTTTGGTGTGCTGTATAATATTACGAAGCAACGGGTAATTAATACCAAAAAGATATATATATATATATATATAGTATAAGTAAAGAGTCGGATACACAGCAAGAACAATAACAAACAATGTTTACTTACGTAGCGGCAACGGGACTTGCCTTCATCAGAGTAAAGTTACATGATACTTTACTCTGATGAAGGCAAGTCCCGTTGCCGCTACGTAAGTAAACATTGTTTGTTATTGTTCTTGCTGTGTATCCGACTCTTTACTTATACTATTTCTGCGCGCTTTGTGAGTTTATCTTTCTCTAGATTTATATATAAATATATATATATATAGGGAGTAGTAGAACTTTGAAGATGGTAGAGAACACAAGAGAAGAAAAACTTCGAACAAGGTAAAAGCACGATTGTGGCCTACGTTTCAGCAAAGAGAACTTGCTTTCCTCAGGGCAATCTCTCGCCTGGCAGGCAGGGTTTATATAGGGGTAGGACCCCAGGTGAAAGGAGAGGGAAAGATGGAAGGGAAATTGAGCAAGCTGGTTGGTTTCGGAGTGTGTCGGGGGAGAGATTGAGGGGCCAAGAAGGTTGTCTAGTTTAAGCCGCGAAGTAGGTCACACGGAAGTCAGCTGTTGGTTGATATTCGTGGAATTTTTGGACAGACAGGATGAGAGGGTGCTTATTGACCCGCCGCGGGGTATAGGGAAATGATCTCAGAACCGCCGGAAGCAGACCAGGCGGTGAGGGTGGGGTCCTTATCAGAAACTATCTGCAAGCCTCAGGTCAAAAGAAAAGATAGAGACGGGGGGAAAAACTAACTAGGTCAAGAAAAAAAGAAAAAAAAGGGAGAAAAAAAACAGGGAGGGAAACCACATAAACCCACACACAAAAGAAAAAGCAATGACCCGCCAACTGAAATGGCACGTGTCACCCACGGCAACATTCCTGGAACAGGCCTGTCCTGAAACTCAAAAACGAAAAGATAAAGTTAGAGTGACGTAGGCGGCACAAGACCACGCGGAGTAAAAAAAAAGGAGAAATTAAATAAATAAAATTGAATTCCAAAAGCAAAGGTTGGAGGGATGAGGGCGAGTATTAAGCTAGACGCGAAGGAATGAAAAAAAAAGTAAAAAAAAGGTGAAAAGAAATTAGGTGACCAGGTACGAAGCAGAGTGAACGGTCACAGTCTTTGGATGAAGTATATGCACGAAAATGCCTAATGCTGCATTCCCGGTGAATATCTCAAGGATTCCAAGTTGCCCTTAGACGCATTAATTCCAGCAGGTTCCATGGAGTTGAATTTGTGAATTAAGTAGGATTCTCGGTATTTAATGTCCCTAGGAGACTTAAAATTTGACTGAAGTATATATAACTTAAGGTCATCAAAATTGTGGCCTAGTTGGTTGAAATGCAGCGCTACAGCTATTGGCGGTGAGATGTTTGAGTGGCGCCCCCTGGCTCTGACGTCGGCTTAGGGACTCGCGCCGCTGTCGTCTGCTACACTCCGCTTGTGTGGGGCAGCAGTGCCTGTGCTCGAAATCGCCCTCTTTGATGCTTTAGTGCGTTAAAAAGCGTATTTTAGTAATTCAGTTATTTTTGCCAGCTTCTGACACATCTGAATAATTTCAAGTTGCATCCCCCACAAGTTTTCCGCACACGAAGAGAGAACGAACAACTTTCTTCTTGAAAAAAGCTTCTGACCGGCCATAAGCTCGTGTTCAACCCGTTCTTTCTAGCTTTGATTGATTGTGGGGTTTAACGCACCGACGCAACGCAGGCGATCAGGCGCGCCGTAGTGGAGGGCTCCGGATTAATTTTGACCACCTGGGGATCTTTAACGTGCGCCGAAATCTCGTACACACGGGCGTTTTTGCTTTTCGCCTCCATCAGAAAAGCGGCCGCCGCGGCCGGGAATCGAACCCGCGACCTCGTGCTCAGCAGCGCAACGCCTTAGCCACTGAGCCACCGCGGCGGATCGTTCTTTCTAGCTTATTCGCGAGGTTCAGCGCACAGATAAGTATTCAAAATGCGTTGGCTTCCCTACAGTATTTTTGAAATGCTCTTATGACAACTAAACAGTCTAGTGCTATGTACACGCGCATCGCACAGCAGTAAATAAAGCAGCTGTCTTGTATTTTTTTCGTTGTTGACTTGCATCAGATGAATGTGTTTTTCTGTGCCCAACGCACTAATTCTAATATTGATTAATTTATTAATAACCGTCACAAACGTCTTTTTAGTAGGTTTGGGGAGGTTTGGGGGGGTTCACAGAGATCGTGAGGATGTTTTCTTCAGGCTGTATGCATGGCATACATTCCCTTCTTCACAAATTGGCTTCCGTAATGGCTACTTGCAAGAAAGCGCATATCCGCAGCTTGCGTTGTTTGTTCACATGCAAATACAATGTGAAGTTTTTTGCAACGCCACCGCGATCGCAACCTAGGCAACCTTGTCCAGAGTACTCGAAGGCGGCTTTGATGCTCCGAATTTATATCGTAACCATTGTTATCATAACGAATCAATCCGGACAATCATGGCATGTTTGCGGTTTTTAAAGCTTGATATACTCTCTAACGAGCGCAATAAATAGTATACGTGTATATATATTACGAGAATCGAAACCGATGAATATTTCCAAGGAGCTCTTTTCAACTTTTTTCAAGCGTAAAGAACAAACCCGGTAAAGAACAAGCCCGGGATGGCCATCTATTATTTGGAGGAAATTGCTCTTACTCATTTGTCCTGGACTGAGGACCCAGACCACTAATCAGCTCGATTTTACTGTTACAGTTTTCTCGTCCTCCCGCTCTTCCTCCTCTTCTTCTCCTCCTCTTCGTCCTCGTCTTGAGTGCAGTTTTCCTATAACGCAAATCTGAATACTGGGGATACATGGCTGGGGGGAATGTACTGAAATATCCCTGCAGGTCTGATCAAACATAGTGTTACTGTATCTTTACCGTAGACGTGACTAGTTTTCCTCAATCAACCTCCATACTGGTTAGGAGCGTGGTATAAAACCGGCACGCGCCTATAGACAGTGGGTTATTCGGAACTACAGTTCTTGCAGCCCCATAATGTTGTCGGCATACTTTCATGCCATAACAACGTAACGTGATGTAATACAATACTTTCGAGCGTTCGGCAAGGTTGCAAAAACTCTTACTTCACATACGATTACCGGGAATCGTAATGCCTTCTGCCAAAGCCGACAGCACCGAAGGCCTGGTATTTGTTTTGGTCTTGCCATTTCGCTGTTGTCGGTTATTAGCAGCTGGATGTTCCATGATTGCTTAATACAGAAGCTGACCCCTAGCTCCGACTCTTCGCGCTCCACACAGGACCGGCTTCGCAAGGAATGGGGTGACGCCGGCAATGTTTCTTCCGTAGCGGTATCCAAAACTGCACTTTAACTCACGCCTTGAGCTAGTGTATGCGATTTTATGTCTATTATTGTGATAAGTTACGCACATGCCCAATAAGTTACGCACATGCCCAACCGACCGCAAAGAAACAGCAGGGAGAGCGAGCTCGAGTGAAGCAGACGACAAATGCGAGAATCCCTAAGCCGACGTCACGGAGGCGCGCGTCGCAGCGCCGCCCGTGGTCGCGCTCACCGCCAATAGAGGATTTACTAAGAGTATCTGCCCGGTGACCATTAAGACGTAGGCTCATAGGTTGACTCGTTTCGCCTATATACTGTTTGTGGCACATTGAGCATTCCAACATATACAGAATGTTGGATGAAGTGCACGTAAAACGAATTAATCTTGTGGACATAATTACTGGCTGTGCTTTTTACAATGCAGTCGGTCGGCAGGTGCCTGCAAGTCTTGCATCTGGGGCGGGAGCAGCTGGCTATGACTGGTTGCTTTGAAGGCCCTGTTTTAGCATGCACTAAAATATCTTTTAGATTCCTGTTTCTACGGTAGGTAACCCTTGGGGCTTCCGGGAAAGTCTTTCTAAGTCGGTCGTTACTGGCTAAAATGGGGTAGTATTTGCGCAGTATATTGTTTACGTTTGGGAAGGCGTTTGAAAATTTAGTTATTAGGGCAGGCGGCCTGGCGCTTTCGTTTTGTCGCTGTTTGTTGAGCACGTCATCTCTTTTGAGATTATATGCACGTTAGTACGCCTGATTGAGCGAGCTTTTGGGGTGGTTCCTGTTAATAAGGGTGGACTTGAGTTCATCTAGGTGCTCTACGTAGTCACTGTCATCACTGCATACTCTTCTAAGCCTGGTGGCTTGTCCTACAAACATCCCTTGCTTGCAGTGTCTCGGGTGATGGCTTTTATAGTCTACGTACTGCTGCCTGTCAGTTGGTTTTCTAAAAAGCGTGGTTTTTAAGTTTACCGTTGTCAAAAATGACGGTAGTATCTAGGAAGTTCACTTCTTTTTCAGAATACTGGCAGGAGAATTTAATAGTCGGATAGGAAGAATTGAGATGAGATATAAACGTTTCTGTAGTCGCGTGACCGTGTTCTCAAATTATGAAGATGTCATCTATGTAGCGGAGGTAAACCTGAGTTTTATGCGGAAAAGAGCTTAATAGAGTTGCTTCAAGTTGCCCCATGAAAATGTTGGCATAGGTCGGTGCGAATGGAGTACCCAAGCTGGTTCCAAAAACTTTCAAAAAGTAAGAAGAGTCGAATTCAAAATAGTTGAGAGTTAAAACTAGTTTTAACAAAGTTATGTACACTTCTGGCGCATGTTGGTGCGGGTTCTCTGATAGAGCTTTTGAAATAGCTTCAATTCCTTCGACGAAAGGGATGTTTGTATACAATGCGGCAACGTCAAGAATAACAAGGAGGGTTCCACTGGGTAGGCGTCCACCCTTATTTATCTCTTCTATTATGCGGAGGAAGTGGGGGATGTCCTGAACGAATGAAGGAAGAAGAGTCGGAATATCAGATAGGTAATAATTCAGAAACAGAGATAATGCTTCTGTTGGGGTATTGTTATTCGAAACTATGGGTCTGCCAGGAATGTCGGCAGTGAACAATAATTCTACGGGGACTTTGTGGACTTTTGGGAGGAGGTAAAAACAGCCTGCATGCTTATTATTCGGTTTCATGAAATTTAGGTCAGTGGTCGTTATTAATTCTCTAGATCGCAGATCTGTGAGGCTCTGAAGGATTTTTAGGCTGTATTCCTGGCTCGGATCGTTATCTAAGGCCTTGTAGTGGCAAGGGTTATTGAGCTGCCTATAAGCTTCATCTTTGTATTTTCCCATAGGTAAAACAACTACGCTACCACCTTTGTCGGCTGGCTTTATGACTATGTCGGTTCTGGCTGATAGGCTATTCAGGGTAACTTCTTCCGACGGAGTTAGGTTCTTGCGCTTGTTTGGTCGCTTGGTTGTTGCCAATATTTCTCTTGATACTGATTTTAAGTACAAATCTAATTCTGGAGATTGATCTACATCTGGAGTCCAAGTGCTAGGAGTGTGGAGGGTGCATCCGTGAATGTCAGGTTGGTCCTGCTTTTCCGAAAAAAACTCGCTTAGTCTCATTCTCCTAGAAAATTCAGTGAGATCTTTATGTAACTCGTATTCATTCACACGGTTATTTGTGGGACGGAAAGTTAGACCTCGTTCTAGGATACCTTTTTCGTTGGCCGTTAGTGTTTTGGAAATGTCAATGACGTTGCTGGGGCCGGTAGTGAGGGAGCTCGTTTTTTCTATATATATATATATATATATATATATATATATATATATATATATATATATATATATATATATATATATATATATATATATATATATATATATATATATATATATATATATATATATATATATATATATATATATATATATACCATATAAATCTAGAGAAAGATAAACTCACAAAGCGCGCAGAAATAGTATAAGTAAAGAGTCGGATACACAGCAAGAGCAATAACAAACAATGTTTACTTACGTAGCGGCAACGGGAGTAACTTTACTCTGATGAAGGCAAGTCCCGTTGCCGCTACGTAAGTAAACATTGTTTGTTATTGTTCTTGCTGTGTATCCGACTCTTTACTTATACTATATATATATATATTAATATATATATATATATATCCAAATATGAAGGGGGCCGTCCTGGTTCGTAAGGAGAAGCTACGGCGGTGGACTTCAGCGTACCTTTCACTAACGGTGATGTGGGAGTGTTTAAAACTAGGTATATGACCTTAATAACCATCGCTGTAATCCGATAACAAAGCACCCATTTAGAACCCTTTCGACCCTTTAAACTCTTAATCTGGTTCCATGGAAGTTCCAGATAAAACAGGTGATCTTCATATTTTGTGTCAATCCGGAACGATATATATCAGGAACGATATATATGTGAGATGGTCTTGCTTGTAACCGTCCAGATGTTTTGTTTATATTACTGGTTTTTATCTGGAAATAAATAAAGAGGGGAGGAGCGCTAAGAGGATACAGTTACTGTTCCACTTATGTTCCAGTTATATTTGGGAGAAGTCCACTTGTATACTTTTTGCTGGTGTCTTGTTCCACATAACTCGTCCGCTGCAGGGAAGTATTCTCTGTTTTGTGCATCAACTGGAACGATGAACCTCATATATATTTGGTGGTTTTTGGTCGAAGACTCACTTGCGCCTTTAAAACACACGCGCGTACAAAATGTAAAATTTAACAAACTTTGCCGGCATTATGAAGCTGTCTTGCAGAGTTCACTTTTATGAGGCTACTAAGACGTACTTTTAGCAACTTCTTTTCACAGAAAACAAAATCCCAGTTCCACACCGTGCAAAGCCGTAAAAAAAGCGGGGGAAGGAAATTTTAGCGAAAAGAAGAAATTTCAGGAACCCCTTTCCATGCATTCCAGGGCGCTCAAGTGAAGTCCATGAACACCGTCTTTTGCTAATTTGAGGTGTGCAGTACATTGAAAATTACCAATGACCTAATTTTGAAAAGCATTACCGTATCCCGTGGTCCCCTTGTTCCGGTTGGGCGAAGCCAAAACTGCTACATTGCTGAAGGATTTATAGCGCTTTTGTGAAAACCTTCATAACAGAATAGATTCTGCGGTTATTACATGTGCATTTGGTTCGAAAAGAGTCGCAGAATTGGTTTTTGTTCCGTGCTCAGCCATCAGATCACTTTATCATACGTACTGTAATATCTGCATTACATTCTATGTATTAATACTGGCATGGCATTCTTATTTAAAATTATGAACTTCAATATCGCGAAAATTCAGTGTTAACTTTCTTTACGCTGTGCTTGTAATAGTAATCGAAATTCAGCGAATGACCCCACTTGTCCTGCAGCCCCAGGCTGCGGTTTTCCTGCCGTATTGGTTCTCAGGAGAAAAACCCTTTGGAAACAGTCCGATGCATTATTACTCGCTAATAAGCTGCGTCCTACTTTCCTTTCGCTATGCGGAAGTACCCCTATGTAACCTGGGGGTCAATCTGTGTCCCCGAATATTTTACTGCCTAAAGCAAGTCCTGTTGTTAAGCGAACACAGTCACTGAATCAGCGCCTTTTTGTGATCACTCTAAACCAGTGACGCAGACAAGCTGTGATCAAAGGTTATACACAGATATCACTTGCGCTCACATCCTGCGGCAAGAAACAGCTTCAGCCCAAAAAACCTTAATAAAGCCGGCAATATCTGCGCTCTGTGTTTCCCCCTCAGCTTGACGTAGACTACCGCCTAAAGGAATATTCGCATTTTCCGAAGCAAATACAAGCGATAAAGGGTGCCAAGTTGGTGTGGGAGTTTCCATGAAGTGGCCACGGCACGCATCGCGAAAGCCACGGATGAAGTAAAGCTTCCCGAAGCCATCTCGAAACGACCGCTACTGCAGTACGGCATGCCATTCCCATGCGTCGGCCGCCGCACGGCAGGGCTGTTTGCGTTGATACAAGGTCTTGTGGGACTGCAGCAGGTACAGCCACGACGACTAAAAAAAATGGGCGTGGCTGAGCTCAGCTAACCTTGGATATGCAAAGCAAAGATTAACTTAGTCCGGTTGAGTCTTGGTTTCGCTTGCTTAATCTTTGATGTAGCTGCATTGCCGACCACGGCTCAAAGCCGTTCGGTCTTGTGCTCGGCTCACAGAAAGAGGGCCAGCCTTGCTTTTATTCACGGCGATTGCGACGTTCCTCTCCGCCTGGCACAAGACAAGTCACCTAGCCCGAGACGACCCAGCGGTGCATGCGTAGAAGACTGCGGGACCTGTCGGCTGCATATCAGCTGAGCGGCCGCAGCCGCCGTTGCTCAGCTGATCAGTTGAGTAGAACTTGAAAACGGGGCCTTTTCCGCTGCGACGAATGACGTGATCCCCAGCAGGGGGTGTGTCTGCGGTTAAATGAAGGTCAACTTGCGCATCCGCGGTGATACCACTGGACGAGAGAAGTAAAACTTTCTTTAAAAACGGGACTGCGTCAACACTTGAAACGACAGCGGCACCTCCACCTCGCAGGGTTTACTCTGCTAGTTTTACGATCCACCGCATCAAGCGTCCCCAGCGGCGTTCAACAGCGGTTTTATCTACGATCGCTTGATACGCCTAGAGGTGTGCTCCTAGACATCAGCGCGCCACCACCTACTGATCTCCCGCCGCCGTGGCCGCCGATGATTCGGTGCCGTCGCCGTCGTATTTTCCTGGCATGATCAGCGCGCCTTTTAAATGCATAGCATTTTAGTAACTCACAATGTCACGCGGCGTTGGCGTGCGCTGTCGTAGTCCGCATGCGCGCCCTGTCGTAGTCCGCAGGCGCGCCTTGTCGTAGTCCGCAGCCAGGAAGAAATAACAGTTTCCGGCGCCCGGTTTCGAACCCATGACGCCGCGGGCGGAACGCAAGGTGCCCGGCGCACAACCGACCGAGCCACGAAACCGACACAGATTTCGATGCACCGAACGCGCCTTATATCCTTCACTCATTTCTCGTTTGTTTCGAAAGCGCCACAAGTTGTCCCGCGCTTCCAAAAGATGGCGACACGGGTCCCGCGATCAAGAGATACGACTTGCCGGCGCACCCCCTCGGAAATGCTGTGCATTTCATCGTGCCCCTCGCGAGGGGGATGTCTTATGTGAAAGCATTTAGGTTAGCTTTTGGAAAGATTATCTGCATAACGTATGCCTGGTTGCGCAATATTTTTTTTCTTGATCCCTGTCAAGTGAGGATTTCCGTGTCACTGTAAAGCTGTCGTCAGCAGTTTTTAGCCCGGATGACCTTCCAGTTTCTTATGGAGAAAATGAAAAGGATCTTATCTTAACTCCAAAACTTTACGTTTCAGGTTGGCGTTGTGGGTCGTACGGGAGCGGGGAAGTCCTCTCTTGTTTCTTCTGTCTGGCACAACGCCGAACGCGGTGTCCGGAAGGCGGAAGGGGAAGGAAAAAACAATTCGCGCGTCTCTCGTCCCCGTTTGATGGGGCGGTACGGGATATCATTCAGGCTTCCTTTGCTGCGATTGATTGTTTCATTCAGGCTAACCTTGAGAGAAGAACAGTAGGTCTGAGCAGCATTCCGCTACCGCTGCGCCTGCAAACCACATGTACACTTATCTTGTCTATTTTTTAGTAGGAATAAACATGTCTGTTTAAAAATAATCCAGCCTCCTTTCAGATTTTGTGTTTCGTTACATTTTTCCCATGAAACAGGCATATGAAAATGTCAAGTATAGGATCAATGAAGCCACAAAAAAACCAACATACGCAACCCTGTCGCCGATCGTCTGCGTATGCCTTTCGACGGAGCAACGTGGGATTCCGAAACCTCTCTTTCAAGGGCAGAATATGGCGCGGCCACAAGCGGCAGCGGCCTGTGCAGCGGCCTGGGAACGCCGGAATGACAGCTTGATGGTCGTGGGTACTGCGGTTGCGGATGGAATCTACGCCATGTCTGAAACTTGTTGCGAGACAGAAATTTCGGGCCCAGATTTGTTTAAGATGCAGATTGGATGTTTTCGGGTTATTCTTTTGCATTCGAAGGTGAAGTCCTGTTTCGTTTCGAAGCATTTTCAACACACACAGTTGAAGCGGATTAATACTGCAAGAGCTGCTTGCCCAGGTTATCAAAGGAGGACGACTCGTTAACCTTTCGAACCGACAGTAGAGCACCTGTGTTTCTTTATGTAACTAAACTATTTGGTCATTGCTGTTTTATCGTTTAATGGTGAGGGTTTAGATATTCGCCTATTTCTTCCGCAGCAGCGAATAGAAACGCTGCGCGTGCAGCGTCGTCGGACATGCAGAGACACTTGATGGATGTTCACAAGCTGAAAATGACTGCAAAACCAAGGCAACCGTTAAAGATTATTTCCTAATGGTTTTCATGCTCAGGACGACAACATCAAGAAAGATCTTGCTCGCTAGAGACCTGGGGCTAAATTCTCCAAAAAACGGGCGTCGCTTTGAAGCGACGGGTTAGCGCCATTTATTTGCTTGTGTTCTGGGGTTGGGGCCGTCGCTTTGCGGTGCTCGTCAACAGGAGGCACCCTTAGAAAAGCAGTGGGGCAAGGAGCGAAGTGACAAGTGAAACGATGGGAGGCAGTGGGTGTCGCTTTGCGCCCATGCCCCACTGCTTTTCTAAGGGTGCCTCCTGTTGACGAGCACCGTAAAGCGACGGCCCCAACCCCAGAACACATGCATTTCAATGGCGCTAACCCGTCGCTTCAAAGCGACGCCCTGTCGTTTTAGAGAATTCGGCCCCTGGTCCTTTTCATCGCCAGAGACTTGTTGCCTTTGAACATGGTTCACAGCGAAGGATTACATCTTAGTGATAAATATAACGTAGTCCGTGCATTGCCATTTCTTTTATAATATTATCATAGGTCTGAACAAACAGACTTTATTTCTCTTCTTTACTGCTTCTCCATAAAATATGAAGTCATCAAAGAGCACTAAAAGCTGCCTGACCGAATGACCGTGTCTAGGTCAGCCTCGGATGACATGTACCATGCGTGACATGGATACGTGAAGAAGATGGTGCTGAGGGGTCTAGGTTCTGTGCCGTCACATATGATCTGTGGACTGATCTAGGCGAAGAGCATACATAACCTTCACCTGTCACAATATTGACGGTATGTTCAGCATGTTTTCAGTGTCCTGGTAGCAATAAGTGCGTGCCTCAACCCCTGTAATAATGTATGACGCGTGCTTCCAAACTACTTTTCGGAAGTTTTGATTTACCTTATGCTCACTTGAGCATACAAACAACCAAAAAAAAAGTCACATGATTCGTTTTTCTTTGTATCTTGAAAAATATATGTAATATACACGAAAGCATCAAATTTATTTTTATATATTTATTTATTTATTGGTACCCACAGGACCATAAGGTATTACAGAGGGGAGTGGTTATAAAAAGAAACAGAACAGAAGTAGTGCATTATACTATACAAAAAATTTTCTTGCTTATACAATGTTAGCTAACAAACAGAAACAGAACAGAAATAGTGCAGTATCAGATACAAAAACATTTTCTATACTCGGTTACAACTCAAGAACGGCACCACCTCATGTAGTGTATCACTCCGCCAATGCGCCGGACCCGTGACGTCAGTGCGCGCGCGTTTTGAAAGGGGTTTTCTATGAATGTGTGATATCGTCTGCCTTGTCTCACGCAGTTTTTCGCCACTCGAGTCGTTTATAAGCACACTAAGTCCAAAAAATCACGGAAACGGCTCACGCCATGTTCAAAATATTCTCAGTAACGCCCTACTTGCGCCGCGCAGAGAAACATCCGGCTACGGTGATAAGGCACAGCGGCAACTTCCGGCGCCGTTCTTAAGTTGTCACCGAGTATAGCTTATACAATGCCAGCTAAGGCGTCCTTACATAATTGGTGATCATGAATTACGCAAAATTACGCGCAATTAAAAGAAAAACTACGCCACAAATAACACAACATCCTTTAGCGTTGTTAATTACATAATTAAGGTGAAACCCCAGGCTAGATTGGAGGTTTTATGAACACCTAAATATTTATAACTGTTAACAGTATCTAAAGCAACGTTATTAAGGAAGTAAGAAGGCAGAGCGTAGCTGTCATGAATTTCCATTTGCTAGTGTTTAGTTGCATTCACCAATTAGTACACCAGTCAGAAATTGTAATAAGTCCTGCTTGGAGGTCAGCTACTTCATCATTAGAGGTTATTTCACAAAAAAGAACGCAATCGTCGGCAAACAAATGTATGTGAGAATGAAATTTCAAAAGGCAGGTCATTTATATAGATAAGAAAAATAACAGGACCAAGTACGGAACATTAGGGCACCCCAGAACGAACGGATGTTTGAGGTGAACAAGTATTGTTAGCTAACACGTACTGGAAACGATTGCTTAGAAATATTATAAGCCACGCTGTTCCAGGTACCTGAGTATGCAATCAACGGCTTGGTGGAGAATGTCTTGTTGATCTCCGGGGGAACCTGTGTTAGTGCAGAACGTGAGGTCATTCGCGTTGTAAGCGTGCTGCAGGTTGGGGATGGAAGAAAGCTAGGCTTGGAGTTGAAGAAGGGCTGTGTTAAAAATTTCACCGTCTTCCCGTAGGGGAACCCTGAGTAGTATGCGAAGCAGCCATGGGGTCGACTCAAATTCCCATTAGTTTTCAGTTGGATCGCGGTGTTGCGGGAGGAGAATGAGGGGAGCGGAGCGCGCGCGTGCGTCATTTATACCGCGGCGCTACAGTGGCGCCCCCAGCGGAGTATGCAGCGGCTACCGTCGCGTCTCTAATTCTAAGCTGCTTCGTATTATCGCGCGCAGAGCCGCAGGCGTTGCCATTCGTTGCGCAATCGCGGAGAGGATAGGAGCTTCGGAGAGGAGAGGAGGAATGCCTTGCATACTACTCAGGGTTCCCCTACGGGAAGATGACGACAGTAGTTGAACGCGAAGCTATCTCGTGAGGGATTCTTTGGTTGGCCAATACCTAGGGGCATCCTGCCACAATCATCATCAGCTGTGCCTGCGCAGGCATGCGCAGTAGGGGTGTGGGCGCCGTAAAACGGCACCCACACAACGGCGGGGGGAACAGGCTCGACCATAAGCTGCTTCGCATCTAAAAGGAGTGGGGAGATTACAGAACCCTGTGGTGTTCCTTTCGGTGGAGTTGCTGGTGTTCCTTTCGGTGGAGTCAGACTGGAGGGGTGCGTTGCGGTGCGGTTCCTGAGAAAGGCCCGGACGAAGTTGTATGTGGCCTCCCCGCAATTGGTTGCTTGGAGTCCTTGGAGTATTGCTACATGAGTGACATTATCAAATGCTCCTTGTACGTCTAATGCAAGTATGGAACTGGGGTGCGTTTTGCTTAAATTTTCGATACTTTGCTCTTTAAGTTGTCAAAGCACATCTTGGGTAGACATGTGCGCTCGAAATGCAAACATGGTATGAGGATACAGGTCATTGTCTTCCAGGAAAGCTGTAAGTAGGGAATGAACGAGGTGCTCGGATTGTTTACCCACGCGTATTGTGAAGGAAATAGGGCACGATATTCAATGGAGATTGGCTTGTGCGGTTTCGGATGAGAGTGATGTCGGCGTTGCGGCACTGAGGAAGTAGGGTGCCGGATGTCCAGGGCTTGTTATATAGGGCAAACAGGGAGTTGAGGCTGTCTTAATCGAGATTTCCTAAGGTTATGTTGGTTATTCTATCTTTTCCAGGAGTGGTATTGCGCGTGATGCGGGCGAGGGCCTGCTTCAATTCTTTAATCGAGAAGGGGGCATCAGGCACAGGGTCCGGTGTACCCATGTAGTCGTTAGATGGAGGAGGTGGCGGGGTTTGAAAGGGGACCAAAAAACTTCGTGCGCAGGGTGTATAGAAGGTGGGCAGGGGGATGAGGGTAATTATAAATCCCACGTTGAATGTAGTGATACGTTGCAGTCTTGGAGTGTTTTGAGCCCAGCAGATGTCTCAGAATACGACACGCACGCTTGGTGCTAAGCGTACCCTGCAGCTCATCGCAAAATGAGCGCCAATTGTGGGTTGTAGGGTTCGCGCGTACTACGCGGCGCGCTGGGTGACTTGAGCGATGCGGCGCTTTAGCAAGCAATTTTGCTCCGGGTCTTCCCGCGGTTTACGAAGCCTCGTCGGGCTACCCACAAACGTGCCAGGTGGGCGTCCGAAGAGGGTGGGCGTCCAGTGAGGGGGATAACTGCTGTGTACTTCTGAACCAGGAACAGAAGCTGCGATGTCCTTTCTTTGAGGTCCGTGATGTCACCTGGCAGGGAGGTGGAATCCTTGCGGAACGAGGACCAACCGGCGAGAGTAGCGTGACCTATTTTACGCTTGCGAGAAGGGCGGGAAACAGTCAGCTCCAGAATGTGATGGTCACTCCCCAAAGTATCCGGTAGTCTGCCATTCGAGGTAATGGTCATTTCGAGCAAAAGTCAGGTTCGAGTTGCTGCCGCGAGAAACACTGTTCCCTATACGGGTTGGGCGGGCTAAGTCGTTGCACAGCGTGAATGCGTGGTGCTGCATTGCGTGAAGGAGGGCAGTGCCTTTCCTTGTGGCTTGGTTCTAACACCATAAGTAAGGGGGGGGGGGGAGTTCAAATCCCCAAGCAGAAGAGAGCTTCAATACGCTGGAGCATGGCGGGGTTTTGCACTTTTATTTCGTATAGAAGTTCTTGTATTGTGGTTGGGGACGGAGAAAGTGTGGTTTGAGAGGCTGCTGCAGGTCGCGTAAAGAGACGAGGGAAGGAGTGAGCAGCAGGGCAGCGCAGCAGGGGAGCGCGAGGCGCGCGAGGAGAGCTCGCCTGCCGGGTCGACGTCCGATGCTGGAGGGGCGGTTTGTCTAGAGTGGGTGGGGCGAAGCTTGGATACTGGGGGTGCGGGTATGAGCCTCTTAGGGCAGTCTTTGCTTCCGGTTGCATGGAGGAGACCACATAGTTTGCACTGGGGACTGCACGGATGGTCTGCGGGAAGATAGGCGTTTACTTTTTCGCCGCCGCTTTGCTTTTGGATGAGGACACCACCCAAGCCGATATCACTGGCGTCCGTGTGCATTTCCGTTTGGGCATTTTCGTCGAAATGCGCGAGCACGGGCGGGCTTTGCAGGGATTGTTGCAGCTCGCAGAATACTTTTTCTTGGGCGTTTTTCTAGCTGAGAGGGGTGCTATTTTTCGTCAAGCGCATGAGTGGCTCTGTAATGCGTGCGAAGTTTACGACGAAGCACCGGTAGTATGCGCACAGTCCGAGAAATCCGAGAAATTAGTGACCAAAACGTGGGATTTGTATTGATTAAAGCGCACAATGTCTCTTGCGACGTAGACACCGCGGTCGAAAAGCAAACTTTGGTCACTCTCTACGATAGCCTCGATGTCAGGAGCAGCATCCTCACAGTAGACGGTGATCATCAAGCTTGCGCGGGGTGGCAGGGTGACGTGATCGTCGGCGATCCTTACAGCAACACGGCGTTCGGAGTTCGGTACCGGTGTTGTGGATTGATCGGAGGGAAAGGGTATCGACCTTGTTTGCAGATCAAATATTTCACCGTTGTCCATCAAAAAGTCCATTCCAAGAATTACGTCACGGGAGCAGTTAGGCAAAATGACGAACGCCGCAGGGTATGTTGTGCCCTCTATGGTGACGCGCGATGTGCACGTTCCACTTGGTGTTACGATATGACGTCCTGCTGTGCGTATGTGCGGACCATCCCATCTAGTCGTAACTTTCTGCAGCTTGGACGCGAATGACCCCCTCATTACTGAGTAGTCGGCTCCGGTGTTGATAAGGGCGACTACGTCAAGGCCGTCGATGGACAACTGGACGTCGGACGCCGCTTTCCTCGAGTTTCGGGTGCGTCGGGGCGTCGTACCATGGCTTGTGCGTGTTGACGGTCGGGCACTATGCGTCTTCATTGTCGTCGTCTTCTCAGCGGCAGGCGCTGTCATTTCGGGTATGCGTCGGTTCGTGCCGTCGTCGTGTTCGGGAGTCACGTCCGGGTTGCATCGGATCGTCGCAGGGAGGGCATGTCGTGAATGATGGTCTTCGGCGAGTCGTGCGTCGTTGGAGTGTTTTCATTTTTCCGCCGTCATGCAACTTTACCTCCAGACGTTGCTGCTCTTAGTTTTCCACGCGTGGGCGGGGGAACATTCCACGTGCGAAGTCAGCACTTGTACGGTGGTTTGAAGACTGGTATAGGTAGGGTGAGGGCGAACGGTTGAAACGGGCTGGACCTCGGTTGGCGTTGGACAGGTAATCTTCGATTCCAGTAGGGCGCTGGCCGGGCCGGGGGCGTGGAGCGTCGACGGAGAAGCCTCGAAAACTGAGCCTCTTTTAGGGGCAGCCACGGTAGACGTGCTCGGCCTCTCCGCAGTGGTAACCCAGCGGACGATTAACTGGCGTTCGCCACACCTCGGTCTTCCACGGGGCGGGGGGTAGCACCGCACGTGGTCGGGCGGCGACAGGGGACGATGGTATGGAGCCTCGGGACATAGGTTGCAGGGCTTAACGAGGGCTTAGGGTGCATGTACCAGGCACCTCCACCAGATCTCACCAAGCCAAAGACTACGCAGTTGTCCTCACGGAAAACAAGTTTATTGGAGCGAACTTGTGCTCCGCGAACAACTCAAAGAATACAGGTGGCGAAGCGGCAGTCAACATAGTGACGTGTGAAGCGTCGACGATTCGAATGCCGCGGCATCTGCTCTGCGGGAATTTATCACTCGGCGCGAGGGTTTTCCGAATAGTCGAAACGTATCCAGAACACTGTTGATCAACAAAGATTATTCTAGGCTGTTCACGCTAGTTCGGAACGCTCTCCCTATAACGAAAGATAACACATGCGGCACAGAAAGAAAGAACGGAAAATGCGCCTCCCTTGGCACATAGACAAAACCGATAACACAGACCTGCGCAGCCGGGCGGCAAAAGCAAAACACAACTAAACAAACCCAATGCATGGTTTGCGGCGATACGTAGGAGTACATTTACTACGTATTGTACGGTTTCATAAGCTTTTTCAACACATTCATGTTTGATGAAAAAAAATGAAATATTAAGCGACCAGAAACGGGGCTGAGGCGGATTATCAGTTCCCGTATTTTGAGAGGTGCGTCAGTCATGCGGAAGAAATTTATAAAGCTTGACTCTAACACACCATGGTGCCGTCTACTGTGTCACTTTGACGCTTGCGGAAACTATCTCACCTACCCCCCTGCTGCTGCCCGCGCACTGCCGACGATAAGAATAAAAGCCGCGGCCGCCCATCTTAAAGGATAGAATTCCCTACATGCCTGGGAGTGGCGGCTGCTGATTTGAACTCGTCGTCAGCCGGTCATGTCATGTTACGTGAGTCATTTCTGGGAATATCGACTCCCTTTGAGTTTACGTACACGATTCGTAAATTAAAAACAAACAAGCGTCGGAAAGATTTTCCGATGTCTCGCCTAAACCTGTGCTGTTATACTCTGACTAAACGCTGTTTTGGGTAAGTTGGAAATGAAACAAGCGCCAAATATTGGTAATAATAATTATTTTATTTGCACAATAAGATGGTTTTCTCGAGGAGGACAAGGCGAAGCAGAAAGGTACCAGTTTTCGATTGATGCATGCTCCTTCGATCACTGAAACGCGCAATCAAGTTTTTAAAGGTAAGGGATAGTGCACACGTATGCACTCCTAATGAGGATTTGCACGACACATTACCGATGCTCGATAGGTCAGCGAAGTTACATTGTTTCACGTCTACTTGTAGTTCTGGTCTTATATGTCCCACGTATATACCTGCACAGAGGAGGAGGCGCTGGAGTAAAATTGGTTCATGCGATCCTTAGGCGCTGATGTCTGGGCACCAGCCTCATTGGGGGTTACAAAAATATCTTGCCCTTTCCTGTGCGCCTTCGCTAATGAAGGGAAACGGCCGCTTCCGTTCGTGCCCTGTTTTTCCTGCAATGCCTGCGGTTTTACCCAGACATTTGTCTGTCTATCGAAACCTCCTTCGAAGCCTCTTGTGCTAACGTACTAATGCGCCTTCCCAAGTCGTGATGGCATGTTGTGTATTTGTGCAAGGCGAAGTCCACCCGCCAACGATATATGTCTCCCTTCACAAGTAAATGAATTTGAATGTAATTATAAATTAGTAATTGCGCCTTATCAGGGAAATGATATTAGTTAATGTTGAAACAGCTGCCAAACATTTACTATAGAAGGTAAATCAAATTGCTTAGCATGGAACACTCACCATTCAGTAGTGTACAGTGTTCAGACTTAATATGTATTGCATGTAGTAGTCATTAGGATAGTCGACAATAAATTAAATGCGTAATTTTTTTATTAGTAACAATTACATCTGCCCGTACTAGTACAGCCAAGACCACCTGGAGACCTTCTTCAGCTGTATACATCCGTTAGAAAGAAGGAATAATAAACCATCCGCCTAGCAGTCCGATACTTGTAGCACAGCCTTCCCATTTATGCCGTCAAATCGGTGACCCTAGAGATGCCATGCCAGACCTTGTCACATTTCCAAGCTTCCATTCCAGCGTGCTCACAGCAACAAGAGCGATGACAAGTTGCACTACCAAGGCTGGGTGCCAGTAATTCTGTAGTTCATTATGAAAGCTTTAGTTCATTCTGGTTGAAATAAAAGCATTCTTCAATTCATCAAAAGCAATGGGGGCATGATAATGGCATCAGCCGCCATGTATCATGTAATTAACACCACGGAACATATTCTGTGTTGGGATTCCGGCCACAAAGCAAAGACAAATTTTACATTGACAGCCTTGCCCTCTCATTCTTCAGAAGGTTATGTTTGAGACATGAGAAATTATCTGGGCAAGCCGAACCCGATAAAGTCCTGTACACATTCATCACCACATGACTTTTCATACGTACAGCACATATAGTACATTACTCTTTGGCTGTGATAACAGGCAAAAAGAAACACAGAAAAGGCAACGGGCCCGTATCTACAAGCAGTTCTCATCAAAATTTTCCTCCAGGCCGTTAGGGAAGTTTGTAACGCTAACAGCGAGTCTAGATGACCCGCTGTGCGAGTTGAAGGAAACGAAGAATTGTAGAAGAAAAGAAGGGAGGTTACTCAAGGAAAGAATGAGAAGAACTGTCCGGTCGGCTGCGCTACAAATGGAAACGGGGATAAGGGGCTTGAAAGGGAAAGAAAGGAGTGATGTAAATACAGGATAGAAAAATGGGGAAAAAATAAAAAAAAGGCATGGGAAAGGCAACACCACGGATAAAAAAAGAAACGGAACAAAATCAGCAGGAAAAACGATAAAATTGGAAAACGAAGGATGCTGCATGTTGGTAACAACCTACAGAATCTCCGTATGTTTTTCCTTCTATGCATTTCAATCTGCTTCTTCAAGACAAGAATTAATTTGACTGATTCCGATGCACCGTGTCTACAAGAGAAATACGACTGATTTGCTGTGTACATGATATAAATACTGTACACAATTTTTTATTTTTTCCTGAAGTGAAGCTGCGTCTTTCTGGCAGGCTGTCGTGCCAAAGTGACTTGACTTGTGCAAAACTAGAATTGCACTTGTTTTGTTCATGCTTCCTCTCACTTACGCCTCTCGTTCATCCTGCCTCTCATTTCATTTGTGCTGCCAATATTTGTACGAGTTTATTTCGTTCTTCTGCCCTTCTCAAGTGCAAAATGTTTTTTATATTGAAATTAGTTTTCCTTGCAAACATTTTTTGGCTTCTAGCCCTGTCATTTTATGGCTTTAAAGCTTTAAACCTGCCATGGCTTTGTCGGAGCAAGTCAGTTCCTCACATTATTTTTCTCTTTCCTCATTCTGAGAGTGAGTGAAGTGGAACTTTAAATGGCAAGGAGCCGTGCGGTGATACTAATGAACACTTGCACCACTTTTTTGTGTTTCTAAGTACTGAAAGCTATAGTCACAACCAACCCAGTATGGTACTGCATGTTTTGCATGATACCCTTTTAGTTTCTGGTTCGCTTTTGTTGAGATTTTGTTTAAGCTGCTATTAAATAGATTAATTGCGACCTAATGCAACCTGGTAAAATTAATATTGTATCTTGTGTGACGTCCGCAAGTCTGTTACCAATACCAAATATTGCAAGCTTACCTAGTAAAAGGAAAAATGCCTTGAGGGACTTTCATGATGCAATAACATAGTAATATGAGGCTTGGTTATTTCACGGTTATTGAATCTAAGCTAATGCAAGGGCCACTACAGAGAAGCATTTCAACTGGAGACAAAAGTTGACACACGTGCGAAAGGGGCCTCGTAGACAGGCACTTACACCTTCTCTAAAAGCGTGTTTGTTTAGCATAATGTGCTGTAACAAATACGATTTCCATTTACACGCATTTCTTGGAAGCGTTGTTCAGTTCGAACTTCCATTCGCTAGAAAAGCAAGTAGCTGCAGAGAGCAAACAATCAGCTGACGCATCCGCGGGAGGGGGGGGGGGTTGGCGTGTGAAACATGTTAAACTAGCGCTGTAGAGACGGGACAAGGGAAAGATTACACAGGACTAGCGCTGGATATCAACTGAACTCTTTGACCACACACAAAAGAATGCATACAGAAATAGCGCATGTATACGGGGTAAGCCACCAGGACAAAAAATCAGGGAAAAAAATCAGGGGGAAGGCTTTGTTTTTAAAGGAAGAAGGAAAAGAAATGGACTGGGGGTATTATTAAGCTCTCGTTAGAGCTCACCTGCAGTTAGCACAGTCCGGAAGCGGGAGTAGTAGGGGAAATAGGATAGGAGAGAGAAAAGTAAAGATTAGAAAGGTGAGGAAAGAGCAGAGAAGAGTAGTTCACTGTGGTCGATTCCGTCGGACATAAAAGACCACGAACACTGTTGGCTGGCGTAATGGTACGTCCGGCAGGCGAGAAGACTCGAAGGGATTGGTGGAGTGCGGAGGGGAGCTTGCTGCGACGAGGAGGGAAGTCTGCGGCCGTCCCGACCGCTTCGGAGTTCGCTGGATTGCAGTGCGGCCGACAGACAAGTACTGGGGGGAGCTGGAACTCGACCGCCCACACTTGCAGAGCGAAAGCCGGGTGACATCTAAATCCAGGTCGCGGCCCGCTAGTACAACCGGCCGCCGAAATGAAGTCCCTGAGAAGTACAGGAGCACGAAAAAACACGTTCGCTCAACCGAACTCCCGTGACCCATACGCAAATGCTACCTCTCCGAGCGTACGAAGTACCCGCTAATCTATGCGCTACCCTTCTAAGTTGCGAAGAATTCATCAATGCATAAGTGCAATCCACTGCAAGAGTGGTTGCCATGAGGGAATTCGTTGTTTGCTAGGGGAATACCCACTACTGTCGCTAAATCTGGTAGGCAAAAAGACAGCGGGCAACGCTGTAAGGGTGGAATCATGGCTGCGCTCAGGTTTAGCACGGTTTCAATGCACAGGCTGGCCGGGAAGCTTTCCCTCTAGAGTCAGTAGTATTAACTCTATGATCCAGGTAACCACATTATTTCCTAATGTATTTTTTCGTTATATATTTCCAACTATTTTTCGATTGACGACGTTTATAGTGTACTGTGTAGATCTTCGTATTATCACGGAACTTCGGATTAGTTAGTGTCAGGCCTAGTTCTTTATATGTAGCTTCTATATATGTAGTTTCTTTATATGTAGCTTTCTATATATGCAGTTTCTATATATGTAGCTTCTGTATATGTAGTTTCGAAGTTTTGCGATTTTCCGACACGAAAAAAGCCTCAGAGACTTCCCTAGAATGTTGATTGGTGTGTTTGAACAACACGGTTGTGTCAGATAAAGCCAACTTTGTGTTACCCAACCTTCTGTGACCTTGCAAAAAAGCGAAATCTGTTATCTTGCAGAACGTGTGACTTGACGAGTTGCAGGCTTGCGCAGTGATTCATTCTTCAATTGAACTGTTCTGACATGCGCGGTTGTTGGTGTGTATGTTTTTCTTTTTTCAAATAAAAATTCAGTTGTGAGTGCCGCGCTGTGTCTGTTACCTTCCTCATTCTCGTCTTTCTTGCGCTTGCTATTTTCTCTCACCATGACCCAATACCAACTCGCCCAGCTTGCCATCTTCGTGCACTCTTCTTGTCCCTTAATGTCACACCTATCATTTTCCGCTCCATTGCCCTCTGAGTCGTTCTCAATTTAAGT
Source organism: Haemaphysalis longicornis (assembly GCF_048455015.1). Classification (NCBI taxonomy): domain Eukaryota; kingdom Metazoa; phylum Arthropoda; class Arachnida; order Ixodida; family Ixodidae; genus Haemaphysalis; species Haemaphysalis longicornis. Next base: position 176,758,266 of record NW_027526361.1, on the reverse strand, counting down.
TGAACCATCTTAGTAAGCCTCCAAGTTTCTGTCCCGTAGGTGAGTACCGGTAAGATGCAGCTGTTATACACTCTCTTCTTCGGGGACAATGGTAGGCTGCTATTCGATATCTGAGAATGTCTGCCCTATGCACTCCACCCCATTCTGATGATGATGGTTGGATGTTTATGGCGCAAGGCCAACTGGGGCAAAGAGCGCCAAAACAATAGTCATATATGAGGGGTGAAACCTTAAACACTAAGTAAAGTCAGCAAAAACAAAAGTAAAATCACAAAACGACAATGAGCATGGCTGGTATATAGGGCCAGATTTCATTATGTATGATAGGAAATGAGGTTTAAAAACTTGACGTCTGACAAATACTCAAACACACGTTTCACGGAAACAATGGCATCGCCACCTAGAAAAAACGATGGATGTAGGGGAATATGTTGTCTGTAGAGTTCTCTGAAGTGTTTGTGTCGTGTTGTGTGAAGTGCCTTGCATGTGATTAGTATGTGCATTACGAATAGGGCCTCTCCGCACCTGCTGCGCTGGGGTCTAGAAGATCCCGTCAGCAGATACGAGTGCGTTGCATGGGTGTGCCCTATCTGCAGCCTACTCAAGGCGACTTGTGTGTGTGTGTGTTGCGTGTGTCAGTGGTGTATGGTCCCAAGCGTGGTTTTATAACGTGTAACTTGTTATCTGTCTGTTCACTCCAGTGTGTTTGCCATGTTCTACGCAAGTGTTCTCTTATATGTGGCTTGAGGTCTGTATATGGTACGGTTTTTATGTCTACAGTGTTCCTGAGTGCAGCAGCAGCGGCCCTCTCGTCTGCAAACTCGTTCCCAGCGATCCCTGCGTGTCCTGGGACCTAGCAGAGGACCAGCTCATGCTTTTGTGCATACACGGACATGATAGTGTTGAATACAAGATTAACTATGTGGTTTTTGGGGGCCTTGTGCGATGACAGTGCGCGAACAACACTCAAAGAATCTGTATAGATGATGTACTTGGGAATTTGATTTTCAAGAATGTGTCGTACAATCAGTAAAATTCCATACGCTTCTGCTGAAAAAATTGTTCTGTGCACGCTCATGGTTCTGGCTGCATTGAAATTCGGACCATGAGCAGCGCACGACACCATACTGGAGTTTTTAAAAAGCGTCACTATAAAATTCTGCACATGTGTATTTAAACTTCAAAGACAGAACGTGCTGCAGTATTGCAGCTCGCGGTACCCGATTTTTCTCAAGTTTCATAAAAGAAAGGTCGCACGACACACGGTAAACTTGCCAAGGAGGTAAAATGTCTGAAAAGGATGATCTGTACACATCTAAAAACGAAGCGCTCAGATCAGAGGCTCGCTCTCTCACTCTAAGTGAAATGGGCAGAGGAACGGATGGGCAATTTATAAAAAGCATAGATGTGAATGTGTCATTGAAGACAGGATAAAAAGGATGGTTATTCAGCAATGAAATTTTAAAAGCATAAAGTAAGTCCATGTACGTCCGTTGGTTCTCAAGGCTCCACTTATTACACTCGGCATAGAGACTCTCGACAGGGCTAGTGCGAAAAGCACCCGACGCAAGCCGTAGCCCCAAGTGTAGCACTCGGTCAAGCATTCGCAACGCTGTTTTATTCGCCGACGCATATACCACACTGCCATAGTCTAAACGAGACCCAAATAAAGCAGTATAGAGCCGTAGTAGGAGTTCTTTGTCGGAACCATACGATTGGTGGGAGAGAACCTTAAGTATATTGTGAGACAGCCGGACCACGACTCTGTGCTCTTCAACACGTTACGAACATTTCCTCGTAATCGGTACATTATCATTTGTGCTAGCTCTCATGGCCCCGGCATCATCATCACCTGTACATAATCATCATCAGCAATTGATGGGGTCTTTCGTCCGAGTGTCCGAATAAAGCGGTCACGCTTTCCATCGTCTCTCAAGTGGTGGAGGGTGCCTTTCGATCCCGCAGTCTACCTCTGCAGCGCCACTCCTGGAGCTCCGTTCGGGCCGCCGTCTGCCTCAGGAGACCATGCCCATGACGCTCGATCCAGCCAGCGGCACCACTACGCCTCCCCCGCAATGTTTTATCAGCCGCCAGCGCGATCCGCCTGACTTCGCTGGCCTTCGTGGGGATGATGTAGAAGAGTGGTCGGAGAACTTTGAAAGGGTCAGCGCATATAACGGGTGGGACGACAAGCTAAAACGGCTGACTGTCGGCTTTTCCCTCACCGAGATCGCGAAGACGTGGTACCGCAATAACGCGGGGCGCCTACCCGATTGGACGACCTTTACAACCGAGATCCGCAAGATTTTTGTGACATCCGCAGCTCGCTCTGAGGACGCGAAAAAGAAACTGGAAGCGCGCGTGCAACACCCGTGCGAAAGCTACACCTCTTATATCGAAGACGTTCTCTCACTGTGCCGGAAGGTCAACAAGGATATGTCAGAGTCGGACCGCGTACGCCAGATACTGAAAGGTATTAACCAGTTCGCTTTCACTGCGCTCACCCTTCAGAACCCAAGAACCGTCTCGGATGTCACCACTACTTGCCAACGTCTTGACGATCTGCAGTCGATCCGCATTCAGCAGGATACATCGGCCACGCGCTTAGGCGACGAAGACCTTCGCGTGCTTATAAGGCAGCTGATTCGGGAGGAGCTTGACGGCCGAGCCTCCGTGTGTGTTTCTGCTCCTGCTCACCACTCAGCAAGCACCAATCTTCGACACATAATCAAGGACGAGCTTGCCTGTGTACCTGGTCGGTCAGTGCCTGATCTTGCCGCCCCTTATGCCGTACCGTCCTATTCGGCAGTCGCTGGAAGGCCGCCCCTGCCCATGGCCCCGGTTACCTCGCAGCCTCTGCCCGGATATGTGGCAACGATCAACCATGCCATTCGGCCGCAGCCTTACTATCGCACGTGGGGACCGCCAAGCCCCGAGCGCCCACCTAACCGGCCAGTGTGTTTCTACTGCGGAATTCGCGGCCACATTGCTCGGTTCTGTCGCAGGCGTGCGCAGCATGAACGGCGTGGCTACGACACCTACGAGCGCGACGTAACGAGCCCTCGTTATGGATATCGCCAGCGAGGCTACCAATCTCCGACCCGCCAGACTCCTCCCCCAGCCGATTCCCCTGGGATACAGCACAATTCACGTGATCAACGACGCCGCTCTCCTTCGCCTTTCCGCCGATCTGTGTCGCCGCTTCGCCCCGTCGTGCACGACAGCGCTCGTCTCTCAGAAAACTAAGCCATGCAGTTTTTGGAGGGGAAACTGCATACAGGGAAAAGATAAAAACTCCTCCAAAGCATCCCTCGAACATTTTGTGTGTATTCGTCGAAGGCATCCGCATCGAAGCGTTGGTGGACACTGGTGCAAGCGTCTCAATTATTCATGCTGATCTGTGCAAAAGGTTACGCAAGGTGAGAACACCGTTTAGAGGTCCCTCATTACGTGGTGCAAATAAGGCACGTATCGATCCTTCTGCATTATGTACAGTGCGTGTCTCCATTGAAGGAATTTGTCATCATATCCAGTGTGCCATGCTCTCCACGTGTCCATACGACCTAATTCTTGGCTGGGACTTTTATCGACGTCCGCTGTTATTTGTTGTCGAACTCCTGCTATTAGCATCACAGATACTCATCATTCAGCTGTTTCCCCGACAGAGCCGATTTCTTTGGTGCTGACGACCGATCACGTCGTACCCTCCCGTTGTGAGCACATCCTTTCAGTTTCTGCTATCACTATACTTGACGGTGATGTCCTGGTCGTTCCCTGCAGCCGCCTCCTTTCCCGTGGACTTGCTGTTGCCGCGTGTCTCGTTCGTTTTTGCGAAGGGCAAGCTCTTATACCTGTGCAAAACACCACCGCAGAAGACGTTCTGCTTCCGCAAGGATCCACAATTGCATCTGTCTCCGATGTCGAGGTGACCATTCTGCCTTCGCGTTCCCGTCCCCTTACATGCCTGGCTTCAGCTACTACGTCCTCGAAGCCTTCTCTTGCAGTCACCGTCAGCCCGGACCTCACAGAGTCACAGAAATTATCAATCTTGGAGCTTTTAAATAAGCACCGTGCATCGTTCGACTCCTAGTCAACCGTTCTTCCCCACACAACCACGGCCACGCATCGCATCGAAACCGAAGGGTCGTCTATTGTTCGCCGTCGCCCGTATCGCGTCTCCTCATCAGAAAGGCAAGTCATCGAGGAAAATGTGGCTGACATGCTGAAACGCAATGTTATCCGGCCTTCATGTAGTCCTTGGTCGTCCCCGGTCGTGCTGGTCGAGAAGAAAGATGGCACCGTGCGCTTTTGCGTTGACTATCGTGCCCTCAACAAGATTACCAGAAAGGATGTATATCCCATGCCACGCATAGACGACGCCCTGGACTGCCTTCAAGGAGCCGAATACTTTTCGAGCCTTGACTTGCGTTCTGGCCATTGGCAGATCCCGATGCATGAGTCCGACAAAGAAAAGACCGCGTTTGCAACTCCCGATGGCCTATACGAATTTAATGTCATGCCATTCGGGTTGTGCAACGCTCCGGCGACATTTGAACGCATGATGGATTCGGTGCTCAGAGGACTGAAATGGAAGACCTGTTTCTGCTACCTGGACGACGTCGTTGTCTTCTCGTCGACGTTTACAGAACATCTTAAGCGTCTGGACGAGGTACTCACATGCATTTCTAACGCCGGACTTCAACTCAACTCAAAAAAATGCCGCTTTGCTACCAAAACCATCAAGGTGCTTGGCCATGTCGTTAGTAAAGATGGCATCAGACCCGATCCTGAGAAAATCGCTGCCGTTGTCAGCTTTCCTCGTCCCCATCAACAAAAAGACCTCCGTAGTTTTCTCGGGTTGGCTTCGTATTTTCGCCGCTTTGTCCGGAATTTTGCCACCATTGCGTCCCCACTGAACCATCTCCTACAGTCTGGCGCCCAGTACGTTTGGTCCGATGACTGTCAACGTGCTTTTGACGATCTGAAAGCCGCCCTAACGTCTGTTCCGGTGCTCTGCCACTCACTTTGACGAAACAAAGCCCATTATACTCCACACGGATGCTAGTGGCCATGGCATTGGCGGTGTTCTCCTCCAAAGTGATGATAAACTTCGGGAGAGGGTCGTCGCCTACGCAAGCAGGTCGTTGACACCTGCAATGAAGAATTACACCATAACTGAACAGGAGTGCCTTGCCATCGTTTGGGCTGTTCAGAAATTTCGCCCTTACCTTCATGGCCATCATTTTACAGTGGTGACCGACCATCATGCGCTATGCTGGTTGTCCACCATGAAAAACCTATCTGGACGCCTTGGCCGCTGGGTTCTCCGCCTCCAGCAGTACGATTTTTCCGTGGTGTATAAGTCAGGGAAGAAGCACATGGACGCCGACGCTCTCTCTCGTTGCCCATTGTCCTCTTCATCTTACGATGCGCAGGAGCCTGCCGATAACACACTTTGTTTGGCCCCCGTTATCTCCTCAAACATTGAGGGACGTGTCGATTTGCCGTCGCTGCAACGCGCAGACGCATATTGTGGCCCCATCATTGATTATCTCGACGGTCGTTTAACACCTCCAAACAGCCGTGCGCATCGCCAACTCAGTAAGTTCAAACTATTTCATGGCGTTCTTTACCGGCAAAATTACCATCCAAATGGCAGAAAATGGGTCCCCGTTGTGCCTCGTACACTCCGGCGCCCTATTCTCGAAGCCTACCACGATGCAGCTACCGCTGGGCACCTTGGTTTTGCAAAAACGTACGAGCGAATACGTAGTCTCTACTTTTGGCCTGGCCTGTTCACTTCTGTTGCCAAATACGTTCGCTCGTGCGCCTCCTGCCAGCACCGCAAGCGCTCAACTACTCCTCCTGCCGGACTACTTCAACCTCTCCCTTGTCCGTCACAGCCTTTCGGGACCGTCGGCATCGATTTGTTCGGACCACTACCTCCAACGCTTCTGGATACCGTTGGATAGTTACGGCTGTAGACCATCTGACACGATACGCTGAAACAGCACCCATTCGCTCTGGAACGGCTGCTGAAGTCGCTGACTTTATACTGCACAACCTTATTTTGCGCAATGGCGCGCCACGCGTCCTCCTCAGCGATCGCGGCAGGGCTTTTCTGTCCTCTGTAGTCGAAGAGCTTCTGCGTGCCTCCAAGACCGTGCACAAGACAACGTCCAGCTACCATCCCCAGACGAATGGATTAACAGAGAGATTCCATCGAACCCTCGCGGACATGCTCTCGATGTACATCAGCCCTGATCATCGCAACTGGTATACCATCCTGCCATATGTGACTTTTGCGTACAATACTGCAACGCAAAAAACGACTGGATACTCACCATTCTTCGTAGTATTTGGCCACTCTCCCTCTATTACCTTCGAGTCGACTTTCTTCTATGCTCCTGTCCCCTCTGAAATGTCATCCCGGGAGCAGTACGTTTCACGGCTCGCACACTGCCGCGAACTCGCGCGAAGTCGAACCGAAAGTCAACAACAAGAACGCAAAGCTCGCTACGACGTCGCACATCGCTCTGTTCAATTTCGGCCAGGTGATGAACTATTGTTATGGACCCCTGTTCGTGTACCCGGTCTGTGCGAGAAATTCCTTCATCGCTTTCTTCGTCCATACAAAATCACAGAACAGACTTCGCCAGTTAATTACCGTGTGACGCCAGTTGAACAGTCGTCAGATCGGCGCCGCCGTGGTACTGAAATCGTACACCTGTCTCGCCTCAAGCCGTTCAACCGCATGACAGAACAATCACCCGCGGCCAGGTGGCCGCTTCCGGCCGCGGAGGGGTAATTATGTGAGACAGCCGGACCACGACTCTGTGCTCTTCAACACGTTACGAACATTTCCTCGTAATCGGTACATTATCATCAGTGCTAGCTCTCATGGCCCCGGCATCATCATCACCTGTACATAATCATCATCAGCACATGATGGGGTCTTTCGTCCGAGTGTCCGAATAAAGCGGTTACGTTTTCCATCGTCTCTCAAGATTCATTGTTTTCAGACATTTATGTTTAAGTTCCTTGATGTGTGGAATGAATGTGAGTTTCTGGTCAGACACAACACCTAAGAACTTGTGCTCCTTGTTCACAGGAAGCGACACGCTATTAAGAGTAATGTCTGGGTCCGGATGAACCCCGCGCTTCCTGGAGAACACAACGCAGGAGCTTTTTGCAGGATTCAATTTAAACCCATTCTTGTGTGCCCAGGCGGCAAGATTCTTGACACCAAGCTGGACTTGACGTTCGCATATTGACATATTACATGATTTAAAAGATATTTGCACGTCGTGTACATACATGGAATAAGAGATTGTTGGTGCCAGTGCCTTTCCAAGAGAATTCGTCTTTACTATGAAGAGAGTGCAACTCAACACGCCACCTTGCGGCACGCCATTTTGTTGGACGTGAACCTTTGAAAGTGCACAACCAACTCTTACTCTGAACGTTCTCTCTGAGAAATAACTAGCAAGGGTGTTCAACATATTACCCGAAACACCGAATCATCTGAGGTCACTAAGGATCCCATAACGCCAAGCGGTGTCGTAGGCCTCCTCGAGGTCGAAAAAGACAGTTAAACAGTACTGCTTATGCACGAAAGCATCCTTGATGTAGGAGTCAAGTGCAACCAGTTGATCGTTCGTCGATCGCCCCACCCTAAAGCCTGCCTGGCAGCTCTCGAGAAGACCGTTGTACTCGAGGAAGTAGACGAGGCTGCGATTGATCATCTTCTCGATGAGCTTCCAGAGGCAGCTCGTCAGGACTATTGGACGGTAACTTGAGGGGAACGACGGGTCCTTTCCCTCCTTCAAGAAAGCCACTACAATAGCCTCCCTCCAAGAGTGTGGAATGTGCCCCGAAAGCCATATTTTATTATATCGATGTAGAAGTGCTTCAAGTGTGTGTGCATGTAGGTGTTGTATCATTGTATATGTAATGTTGTCTGGGCCTGGAGCTGAGGGTTTACACGTGCTCAGAGCAGCCCTCAGTTCATGTAGTGAAAACAGGGAGTTGTAAGAAGTCTGTGATTTGTTGTTGTCGTGTAGGGACTTCTTTTCACTAGAGTCTTTATACTTCAGGAAAGTGTTCGTGTAGTGTGCTGAACTGGACACGTGTTGGAAGTGTTGTGCGAGTGTGTCAGCCTGGTCTTCCAGTGTGTCCCCTATTGTACTGACCAGGGGCAGGCTGTGTGCCTGTTGTCCTTTGAGTTTGCGTATACGTGTCCATACATTGCGTGTGTCTGTGTATGAGTTTACAGATGTTATGAATGAGCGCCAACTATCTCTTTTTGCCTCACGGCGCACACGTTTTCCGAATGTCATGGCCCGTTTGAACAAGAGGAGGTTTCCCGACTTGGGGTACCGACGGAGGATACCCCACGCCTTGTTCTGGGCCTCTCGCGCCCGCCTACAGTCCTCATTCCACCACGGCCTCCGCTGAATGCGTGGGGCGCCAGAGGAGGAAATGGAATTTTCGGCGGCGTCGAGGATGTGCGCCGTGAGGAGTAGTGCGGCTTCATCTACGTGTAGGTGTCTTATAGTTGTGTAGTGCAGTTTCGATGTCTCTGTAAATGTGTTCCAGTTAGCTCGTGCTTCATTGAACCTATTATGGGAAGATGAACTGCTTGGGCCTTTACCTATATATGTTAGTGAGGTGGGGAAGTGGTCACTGCTATATGGGTCAGTTCCCACACCCCACTCGAGAAGAGGACAGAGCACTGCGGAGCCAATAGCCTAGTCAAGGTATGAGTATGTGTTGTGTCCTATGTTATGGTATGTAGGCTGTTTATTGTTGAAAATGCATGCTCCTGAAGATGTAAGGAATTTCTCTATCAGGCGACCTCAGGCATCCGTACGAGTAGAGTCCCAAAGACAATTGTGTGCATTAAGGTCGCCTGTTAGGATGTATGGTTCGGGCAGCTGGTCGACCAGCGCCTCGAAGTCAGAGCTCGAAACTGCAAGATCAGGAGGAATGTGTATGGAGCATACCGTTATCAACCTATTAAATATTATTGCTCGAATTGCTACAGCCTCAAGCGCAGTGTTCAAAGTGACAGGGTGGCATGCGAAAGATTTCCGGGCGAATATGGCCACACACCCCGAAGAGTGTGTGCAGCCATCCCTGTCCTTTCTGTATACCAGGTAACTATTCAAGAAATTTGTGTGTTTAGAATTCAAATGTGTTTCCGGAACACACATTACACTTGTCTGATTAGCATGCAGTATTTCATTTACATCGTCAAAATTTTTAAAGAGGCCTCTGCAGTTCCATTCTACTATGTTCTCTCTTCCCATTATTTCCGGGCGATTATGGCCACACCCCCCGAAGAGTGTGTGCAGCCATCCCTGTTCTTTCTGTATACCAGGTAACTATTCAAGAAATTTGTGTGTTTAGAATTCAAACGTGTTTCCTGAACACACATTACACTTGGCTGATTAGCATGCAGTATTTCGTTTACATCGTCAAAATTTTTAAAGAGGCCTCAGCAGTTCCATTCTACTATGTTCTCTCTTCCCATTTTTTCAGCCTCCATCAGCCATTTTTCCACGCAGGGATCATCCCAACAAAGTTAAGCGCCCACTGTGTCACTCGTCCTTGTATGCACACTCATACCTGCCCCGTACCATATCTGACTGGAACGATTTACCCTCACATATAGCAACTCAAACTGACATTACTAAATTTCAAGAACTCCTTCGCCAACCGTGATGACTTGAATTGTACTGTTTTTTGATATGCAATATTGTGCACGCATCGCTGTTCTCTTTTTTGCCCTTCATCGTTTTTCTCTATTCAGCTGTACTTAACTAATTCCGTAGAGCAATTTCCTTGTCACCGTCTTGCGCAAGCGCAATCCATTTATTCGTTCAAATTATTTTTAACACATTGTATTCCTGCCATATTTTGTAGAATTAAATTTGCTTTTCCTTTTCTTTTTTTTTCTCGTTCATTTCTATCTTCTTTTCTTGAACCCAGGTTTTCTTGTTCTTTTCTACTTTTTTTATTTTGTCTAATACTGCTTGAACATGTGGTTTCAGTGCGTGTATGCCGCCCCCCCTATGTAATACCCTGATTGAGGGCCTTTAGGGGTAATATGAAATAAATAAATAAATAAAGTGTTCATAGCTACTGGACTGTGTTGTTTATGTGTCGTCTTTCGGGGCTGTGACTTTCGTCTTTTTTCGCTTATCGGGAGGCTTTGGCGTTGTGACGCGTTCCTTGCGGTGCACCGCAGTCAAGAACGGACCGACGTACATTTCATCCTCGCATGTCCTCGGAGCGCCTGAGGGATCAGGCTCCTTGGACCGCGAACCCTTTGGCGCGCGCTTTTCCTTGCCCGCAACCACCGAGGGATTCAGGAACGCCTCGGATGGCGCAGGCGGTGTGGTGGGGGTGGGAGCTGCCGCTAGTTCCCCCGTCTCCATCTCCTCTGCGCACTCGCCTGTGGTTTGGGACGCTGGAGCGGACGTTGAGGATGCAGCATCACTCCCACCAGACGTGGTTGCCACCACAGCCGCAGCTGGCTCAGCGAGCGGTGCGGAGGCGGGTCGGGCTTCCAGAGGCAACCCGGGGGTGGGGGGGGGGGGGGGGCGGGACCAAGTCCGACTCTCGGTACTGGGTCCCCGCCGAAACAAGACGCAGCTCTGCCCCACGGCGAGCTGCGTCGGCGTACCTCCCCAGAGGGAAAGAGGCGAACCTCTTCCGCACCTCGGGGAAGGTGATGTTTTCGTTGACTTTCAAGGCAATTATCTGTTTTTCCTGTTTGAACTTCTCACAGCTCCTAGAATAGGCTGCGTGTAGTACCTGGCAGTTCGCACAGGTGAAGTTCTCGGATTTACAATTGTCAGTTAAAAGATCATGTGCTGCACATTTTGCGCGCGTCAATTTACCACGACAAGAGGTTGTGCCGTGCCCAAACCGCTGACACTTGAAACGGGTTCGGCACGTGTGGTCGGTTTGGACATCTCAAGAAACCTGCGTTGACCGACTGGGGAAGGTTAGAGCGGTCAAGTATCAAGATTATGTGCTTGGTTGGAATTATTTCATCCTTTCGGCGTATGGTGATTCGCCTCACTGCTGTCACGCCCTGATCTCGGAGGGCCTCGAGCAGATCTGCTTCAGTCTCATTCATTTTGTTTTATTCATTTACCCTAAAGGCCCTTACGGGCGTTACATAGGGGCCGCATTGAAAAAAAGAACACATTGCAACATTACAAACAGCAAAACCCCAAAAAATGCGAATACAAATACATTCATGTCGAAATGCATAGTTTCAAAAAAAAAGGTACACAAAAGGCGCACAACAGTTATCGAATTCCTAAAATTCGAGGGTTAAAAAATGACCCAGGTCCAAAATAACACAAACATCGAACATTGAACCAATCTAAGAGGTTCAAAAATGACACTAACACTGGAAAATGATTTATACATTGAGGAATAACTGCAACTCTTTTATAAATGAGTCGTGATTACTGAGGGTGACGATGTTACCTGGGAGCTGATTCCAGTGACGAATAGCAAGTAAGAGTGGCGAAAAGAAAAATAGGTTGGTACGCGCGAATATTGGTTGAACTTTGAATGCATGATCTAAACGAGAAAAAACGCGACCAGCGGGTCTTATGTGCAAGGCAGCGAAAGAAGACTGGCTGTGGTATAGCCTAAGAAAAACTGATAAAAGACTATAAAGCCGGCGTTGTTGTAGAGGTGGTAAGTTCAGGGATTGCTTCATTTCTGTTATACTTGATGTTCGTGAGTAGTTCCTGAGAATTAATCGGGCAGCTTTATTTTGGAGTGCCTCAAGTTTATTTACGAGATACGACTGATGGTGGTTCCAGATTAGCGCTGCATATTCAATCTTCTGATCGAACAAGTGTTTGGTAGGCCAGAAGCTTGGTGGATGTGTTAGCTGAATGCAGATTGCGCCTAATGAATCCGAGTGATTTATAAGCTTTGCTGGTTATTGTATCGATATGGTGATTCCAGGTTAGATCAGACGTTGTGTGGACCCCCAAGTATTTTACCATGGTTACGGTTTGTACAAGCATACTATTGAGAAAATAGTGACGGGGCTCAGACGCGATAGTTTTGGTAAATGTTATGGCTTTAGTTTTGGGCACATTTACTTCCATCTGCCAATCCCTACCCCATTTCGTCAGTTGATTAAGTTCTGCTTCCAAGGATAAGAAATCTTAGGGGTTTTCAATTTGCTTATAAATGACGCAGTCATCCGCAAATAATCGGATAGTAGAACAGATATTAGTGTTAATGTCATTGATATATATTAAAATAAGATAGGACCCAAGACTGAGCCCTGTGGAACTAAAGCTTGAGCTAAAGAGCTAAAGAGGAGGAAAGATAATTAATGATTACTGACTGAAACCGATGGGTTAGGAAGTTCTTAATCCACCTGTTAACCTTAGGGTTGACATAAGAGCAGAACGTTTTTCCATTAAACGGATGTGAGGGACATTGTCGAAGGCCTTGGCGAAATCTATGAATATAGCATCTATTTGTGAGGACGAATGTACTGCATTATGCAGATCAGTCATTAATTCGAATAACTGAGTTTCACAAGAACGGCCTCTCAAAAAACCATGTTGATTAGAAAAAAAGAAGCTCTGTTCTGTTAGGTAGCTCATTACGGCAGATGATATTATACGTTGTAGAAGTTCGCAAACTATGCTGGTTAAGGAAATCGGTCTGTAGTTAAGAGGCACAGATGGGTCACCTGACTTGAAGATGGGGATAACACGGGCAATTCTCCAAGCAAACGGTACGCATCCTGTGCCTATCGATTGCTGAAATAAAGCAGCTAAGATCGGGGATATGACCACTTCAGTCATTTTTAGTAGTTTGGTGCATATTTCATCGGGGCCTGGTGCAGAGTTGGTCGAGCGTCTATCAATAGCTGCAGCAATACCCTCCTGAGTGACAAGCAAGTCATCCATTGCTGAATCTAATGACTGTATATTAAGAGTGGCTGGTAATAGGCTTTCATTTGTAAACACAGAACAAAAAACAGAATTGAATTCCTCTGCAGCCTCTGATGAGGAAAGGTCTGTACCATTTTTAGACAATGATATGGACGATGATGGTGAGTACTTTGGATTTGTCACTTTCCAAAATTTTCTCGTGTTGGTCTGCGGTAGGTTTGTTATAGCGTTGTTGAAAAATTTTTCCTTGGCTGCTTCGATTTCTGCTTTGACCCGCCGCGGTGGCTCAGTGGCTAAGGCGTTGCGCTGCTGAGCACGAGGTCGCGGGTTCGATTTCCGGCCGCGGCGGCCGCTTTTCTGATTGAGGCGAAAAGCAAAAACGCCCGTGTGTACGAGATTTCGGCGCACGTTAAAGATCCCCAGGCGGTCAAAATTAATCCGGAGCCCTCCACTACGGCGCGCCTCATCGCCTGCTTTGCGTCGGCGCATTAAACCCTGCAATCAATCAATCAATCAATCAATCAATCAATCAATCGATTTCTGCTTTCCACAGTTTAGAGTGTTCTTTGTAGCGCTTCGAGTGATCGGCTGAATGAAATCGTCTGGCCTTGGAATAAAGTCGCTTTTAAATGCAGAGCATTTCTTAGCCTCGCCTCTTCCTGCATCGGACGACGTCCACAGCTCCGCGTCCGCAGCAGGTGCGCCTCTCCTCCTTCTCTCGTCTCTCTCAACAGCAGCTGGCGCGCGCATGCGTCGTAGTCAGCCCGTTCGCTCCGTCGTGGTCTCGGCGTAACAGGTGCGTGATAGCAGCGTGGTGGGGCGTGGAAGGGCGTGCGCTGCTTGCGCATGCTCGCTTTCCCACCCGTACTGCTCTCCCTCTACTGCGCGCGCTGCAAATATAACGCAGCTAGCGGTCACTCGTGCTTTAGTCCCTGCGTTGCTCCTTCCTTCCTTGGTTGACGCTCGCTCCACCCTAACGCGACTTTACTCTCCTCTCTCTACCCCAAACCAACACCAACGCAACTACGACCCAACTACCCAACCTAACGCGACTTTACGCGGCGTTAACGACCCCCAATGCTCTGCATTTACTCGTGTTCCCCTCGCGGGAAGGCGCGGGAATTTGTTTTCTTATTGATGCAGTGTTCAACGCCGGTCGTAAACCACGCGCTTTCCGTCGATGACGTGATACTGATTCTTGTAACGTATTTTTCTTTCAGCTCCTGAAGCTTATCGCGAACAATTTGCCAGTTTTCATTTACATTTCGGAGAGCAAAGCAAGTGAAGAACTGCGCGGAAAATGATAACAATTCGGTTTCTAACATGGCTTGGTTCGCGCGGCTGTAATCAAAAATTGTTTTCGTTTTATTCTCAGTTTTGGAGCTTTCTAATGTTACCTCACAATGCACTACGTTGTGATTGCTGATGTTATCTAAAACATGTACGAGCATATTGCTTGGTTCTGTGGTCAGCACAAGATCTAAAATTCTGTCGACACGTGTAGGCAATCTGACCATTTCACTCAAACTAAAGGCAGACAACACATCGAGAAATTCTTGACATTCATGCCTTTTTGTGCTACCTTGTGGTATGCCTGACCGCCAATCAATCCCTCGGTAATTGAAGTCTCCAGCAGGAATTATTGGGTATTTTGGGTACTTGTTTTGTATAAAGCACAGCGATTCGTTTAAGTGCTCAATAAATACGGGGGAAGAATCTGGCGGAAGGTAGCAGACCCCGACAGCACAACCCACAGATGCAGATACGCATACTATCACCCATAGGATCGCTATACATGAAATTGTATCGACTAAATGGGCTTGCAAATTCTTTTTAACGGCCACAATAACACCACCACCGCGAAACACTGGTCTATCTTTCCTAAATACAGAAAAGTGTTTAGCCAATGACAATTCGCTATCACTAACATCAGAGGAAAGCCACGTTTCAGTTCCAAGCACAATATCCGCCGAACATGACTCAGTGAACGAGCATATGAGGTCCTGTTTATTAAATAGGCTGCGAAAATTTGCCAGGAGGATTGACAGCTTTGAGGACGAACGATTTTTCAGTCACTTTTCTTGAGCAGCCGTGGCGCTTGACTCCTCGAAAAGTGTCTCACCCTGTTCCGTAGGAGGGGTTCCAGGCCTCGGCAAGGGCACGACACCATTAGTTACCGGGTCGAGGTGGTAAAGTCGGCCATTCAGGAGAAGTTTATCAGAAAGTACCTTGTATTTTTCACCTGGTTGCTTCGTTGCGTGGGCCAAGTCTCTGAGCTGTTTTTTGATTAATTGCATTCTTAGAGAAAAGTCTTCCTCGATCCATATACGTGGCGACAATACGTCTTTCAGCTTCGAGGCATTCTTTAGGATGTTATGTTTGTCTTTAAAGTTGAGAAATTTGACAACTACAGGGCGGACAGTTCCTTCTTTCCATTCACCTATTCTGCGTGCCCGCTCGATCTCACCGACGTGTATGTCGAAGTTTTCGCTAACAAACTTGGTAATCGTTTCTTCAGTCTCTACCCACTTTTCCGGGCTGGTCTCAGGAAGGCCCTTAATTATGAGGTTATTGCGCCGTATGCGGTTGTCAAAGTCATCCACAACAAGGCTCGATCGCTGAGTTTGCTTTGAATCAATGTTCCTAAGCTGATCGCATGATTCCTTTAGAAGCGAGCTGACACTACTGACGTCCCTGACAGAATCAGATTGCTCGAGCTCAGACAGGCGTCTTTTGATATCCGTCATACTGAGCTGGAGGTCTTTCCATCTGCCAGATACCTCCTCCTGAAATTTGTCGTTTGATGTCATCAATTGCTTCACAAGTGTCAACACCTGATCTAATTTCTCCGGCCCGGGGTTTGTTTCCACGTCGCCAGCCAGCACAGGCAAGCAAGTGGGCAAGACAAAACAAGACCAGCGAGAACCTTGCCCCAGTACTCAGATGTCGAGTAAGACTTTCGGCTTGAAGCCACACCGGGCAATCATTACGCGTAGAGCAACTGGCGCGAACAAAGCAGCCCACTCTAATACGGTACGTGCACAGATCAACGCCCATCGCGAAGCCTTCGGCGGTCAATCGTCTCCCTTTCAGCCACACACAATCGCACTCACAGGGTCAGGCGTTGGAAACCACGCTTCCACCACAGGCACCAGAAAACACAGACCATAAAATACGTCTGTAGTGGGCACTCCCCTCGAAAGCGGGCAGACACAGCTTGGGAGAGAGACGGCGAGCACCGAGCTGCGAGGTGTCACGTTACCTCCCGGCGGAAGAGAACGGTCCCGTTCGTTCCCCTCGGGGGGGCGTGGAGTAGCTTCAGAGGCTGGAAGATCGCACCCGCTCGAGAAGAAGCGGCTGCTGATGGCGTTGTTGGGTCGCGGTAGAGGCCTCGCCCGTAGTACACGGCACGCGTAGACGTCGGGCGCCGCGGCGGGCACGAACCGAGGCGGCGGGCGCTGGCGGGGCGTTGTCGGCTTGACGCCTGGCGGGGATTTTGCTTCGCCACGCGGTGTCTGGTGGTGTGTACGCCGCCACTTCTAGGTACCAGCACTACGGCACAAATGCTCAGGGCGGCGGGTGAAGATGAGAGCGGCGGCGGCTGCACCCGTATCGGATCCGTTAGGCTTACTGAGCTTCGAGACTTTCAGGGCCTGAAAAGTCGCGGTACTCACGGTGCGGCAATAAATTTGAAAGCAACAGGTTCCGCTTACCTTGTCCGTGCGCGGGGAAGGAACTACTTGACGCACACGTCACGTATCCGGCACATTCGAGGAAATATCATGGAGCGACGCGAACAAGCGTCCGCGCACAGTGGCGACGGTGGCGCCACGGTCGCCACTGTCGCCACCGTCACCACCGTCTGATTAGATCCCGATCAGAGATCACGCCCTGGCAGCTATTGAGGCTGCGATGGGGCGTGATCTTGATGTCAACATCTTCCATGCGCGTTTGCTTGAGGAGGTTAGAGGATTGTTATTTGTTTTCTACTTCTATCAAAACTTCTCCCGTTGTGAGTTTCTTAGCCTTGTACGACTTTCCGATAAGGCTTTCAAGAAACTTGGAGATTAGAAACACAGACTGGGAAGTGATGGGCTTTGTCTTGTCAACAGATTCCATGATCAAAAACCGCGAGAAATTATCAGGCTTTAGGAGAGAGATCGATTGCAAAGGAGGAAAAGAAACTTCAGTGCGGCCCTTTTTCGGAGGCCGATCACGTTTGGGGGGGGGGGGGTTGAAAAATGCCATATGATACATTGGAAAGCATAGAGACGGGGGTACTTTCTCCTTTGACCTTACCCTGGTAGTCAAAGAGGTCTCGGAGCTCCCTCCCTGGTAGACAGCCAGGGAGCCCATCGGCTGGAGCTTGACCAAGGCTCCGACGGCCACCGTTCACGGCTTCTAACCCTTCACCTCTCAACTTCTAGCCACGGTAGGTGACAGCTTAAGTATGGGGGGCTCGGGGTACGTGGTGTCGCCACTCACCGTCACCAAGATTACTCGAGGTGCCCCGTGCGGGGTCCACTCCATTCTTAGCAAATAAGACTTCCGTGGTTTGTATCACGTGCATATATTTTTGCATATAACACATTCAAAGCACTACTTTCTTATGACCACAGGCTAAATTTGTAAAACAATTTTTCTATCGTAATACACTAGTTTTAACAAAAAAATGTCCGTCAGACAAAATGATATTATATGTGTGTGAGAGATACTGGTCTCCTATGATCCGTGGTTGTGTACGACTACGACTGAAGAAGGAATAGGTTGCTACCCACAACTGAATTGAGTAGAGACAGCCCCTGCAGAAAGTGAGTGCAATTGTTTCAGAGTAAGCGTATATTTATTTACACGTGCGCACGGGTAAATTTCAGCACTTTAAAGCCGTAATTTGTTCTCGGTGTAGGGATGTGCCAGATTTCGCTGTGATGATTACAGCGAGCTGAAACATTTACTGCAGTTGAGCTGGGCTTTCCAGTGTAGTACTATTTGCGCGGATTTTGGTATTTTAAGACATTAAAAGCCGATATTCATAAACCGTGTTAAACATTAGGACATTAAATTTAGCGAATAAATGACATGTATGGGGCATTGTAACAGAGATTCCCAACAGCACGCATAGCATTTCTTTGGAGTGTGTATATCTTGTTTTTGGAGGACTCAGTTCCGGATGCCCATATCAGTTGGTAATACCGTAAATGTTAAGCGAAAAGTGTATGAAAAAGGAGAAGTTTAAGGGGAGTTGGTAGAAGCGACTGGCACCTTCTAAGCATACCCAGAGACTTTGCTGCACGCAGCTTCGGTTTGAGAGTCCCATAGCATATATTTATGAAAAACAACTCCTAAAGTCTTAACAGTTTGGGACAGCTGTATTTCAACATTGTTTAGGTAAAGTTTATTGGACATTTCACATTTTTTTGTTTTTCGCACGAAAAAGGACCGCCTTGGTTTTGTGCTGTTTATAAGTAGAGAATTTTGGTGGGACCATTTGTGTAGTTCGCCTAATGTTTGGCTAGCTTTCTATATCAGTTCATTCCTATCACTGCCCGTAAAAAATATACTAGTGCCGTCAGCATACATAATATATTTTGCCGATTGATCTATATTTATGATATCATTTCTGTAGGCATTAAATAGCACAGGACCTAAGATGCTGCCGTGAGGTACTCCGCGTTTAATTTTGTAGGGTGAATAAAGTTCCCTCGGTATACATACACACTGATGTCAATCCGTTAAATAGCTTTTAATTAAATCGTAGGCAGTTCCCCTGATACCATAATAAGATAATTTTAGCAGCAGAGTATAATGATTAATCCTGTCAAATCCTTTTGTAAAATCTACAAATATTCCTAGAGGTAACTTTTTTTCTTCAATATAACCTAGTATAAACTCTTTTTGGTTTAACAAAGCGATCAAAGTCGATAGACCTGGACTAAAACAATACTGAGAGGCATTTACTATGGAGTGTGAGTCAAAGAATATAGATACCCTAAAAATAATTTTCTCTATGGGCTTCAAACAAATGACTTAGATAGGCGCAATCTAAGAAAATTACATGACGATTGAAGATATTCCCAATCGAATGCACAATTTTCTTTACCAGAATGTAACTGAGTGCACTAAACTTTTTATAATGGGTGATTTCAAACTCGGTGACATTGACTGGGATCAGCTTACACCTTTACGTAACGAAGTGAAAAGCTGTGAGCGGCTTATAAATATAATGTATAGATTCTTGCTATCTCGGTTGGTAAAACAACACACGTGCATGAAAGTTACCGCTCATTCAGTACTTATATGGCATTTGTATGCCGATGGTTAACCCCTGAAATAAGTGTAGAAGAATGCCTTTCTTATCGCCAAATGATTTTGCTTACATTTTGTTACCAAAATCAGAATTCCAGCCGCAACAATAATCTCTGGTGGTTGCAATTTCCAATCAAGTAGTACAACCGGGCAAACGACGAAAGCATTATAGATCATCTAGAAATAGTGTCTGAGAGATTTTAATGTGATTCTAGTACAAGTATTAATTAGTTATGGTTAAAGTTTAAACAAGCAATGGAGTTTGCGAAGCCAAATTAATTCCTACTAAATGGAATCCTAGATAGCGGAAAACGCCTTGGATTACATGTGCTACCATGGATAATAAAAGAAGGTTAGAAAGAATACAAGAAAAGAGAAATTATTCAGCAGAAAAAATTCAGCTCCCATGAACATTAAAGGTCGAAATAAAAAGCCGGAGATAATTTCTTTTCAACAACACTTGGAAGATTCATGATAAATCAGCGACAGAACTCTGGCGGTATTAGTCCAAGCCAGTTGACCTTATCAGCACATTGGAAGTAGCAGGTGCCGTTTTAAGCGACGCAAAATCAATCTCAACCTTATGCAATAAGTATTTTCAATTGTTTTTACATGTTTTATTTTCGCAGTAGCACCACCGACAACGTCTCCCTCAGCAATGCCGGGGATAGGGATAACAGAGTCAGCCATTTGAAACTTTATTTCGCAAATTGACGTCAAACAAGTGCCGCTCCTGATAACATATCAAGTGTTTTTTTTTTACAGTACTCTGAACAGCTATAGTTTCATTCTTGTACGCAATCTTTATAACGACCCTCATGACGGCCACCCTGCCCGAAGATTAACTTTGTGCAAACATCACTTTCATCTATAAAGGCGGCAACAAAGTGCACGCAGGCTTACCTCACTAACAAGTTGTTGCTGCACATTCGTGGAACACATTCTCAACAAAGGAATAATACATATTACTTAGAAGAAAACAATCTGCTATACCCAAAACAACACGTATTTCCCAAGGGTTTGTCCCCGGTGACTCAGCCTCTTGAAATAACTCATGATTTTGCATCACCAATAGATTCCATTCTCCAAGTTGATACAATATTTATTAACTTCACTGAAGCCTTTCACCGTGTACGGCATAGCGAATTTAGGGGAATTGAAGTCAATTAGCATAAATTATCAAATAATACCATGGAAACAGCTTATTCATCAAACCACGCTCAGTACGTAGCCATTAACCAATCGGGATCTGACCATCTTGACGTTTTTCCAGGTGTCTAACAGGTGTTGGTTTTAAGCCCCTTACTTTTTCTTGTATGTTTAATGATGTTGCTTGCTGCATTCGAGACAGAGTTACCTGGTGTAGCTCGATAAAATGCTGAGTACCGTGACTGAGGAACGCACGTGAGCAAAAGAAGCAATTTTTGTGTTCATCAGTGTTACCAAAGTGCCGGTGCGCCGGCACATAACCTTGACAAGGTCATTTGCAAACAAAACTGCGAAAGACGCAGCACCACTGCATCTTCGGACGCACATATGCAGCTGAAATGCTGCCAAGGCGTTATATTTGATCCGCGTTCGAAACGAGGCCAGTCGCGAGCAGCCGCAGAGCAGGTGGACAAGCTGATAGTACCACAGCTCAGCGACAGAAAACGCTTAAGCAACAAAGTTGAGGTACCCATAAACCGTGACAGTGTAAGCAAATATCGCATGATGCGAACTGACCAATTATCATGGCGGCGGCATAGAACAATAGGAGAAAAGATGGCCGGTTGTCTATGGCCTTATCTAGTTACACTACGTTTCACGATCGACTGTTTGCTGACGATTGCGTTGTTTATTCAATCGGGCGTGATACCACCGAATAATTAACACTAAATTCTTTGCTCGTTAGTACGAATCGTTGGTGTGACACCTGGAACACAAAAATTAACAATAGTAAAGGAAATTGTAAGTGCATAACTCCCAGAAGGTCATCCCTAAAATTTACCTACGCATTCAATGGGTTCTAAGTGTCGCGAACAAATTCTATAAATTATTTAGGCTTATATCTTCAACGCATATCTTGAAATGGGATGCTCACGTGGAAAACACGGGCACCAAAGCATTTAGCCAATAGTGCTGCCTCCGTAGAAATGTTCGACAGCACAGCCGCATGTCTTATTAACAGCATATAAAACGGTTTTAAAACCATCCTCGAGTATGACAGTATAGTGTGGAACTCGCATCAACAGCATGTTGCACACAAATTAGAAAAAATTTAGAATAATGCACTCCGTTTTATTTACTCTAGTTGCTTGAATGTAGGGTTTAACGCGCCGATGAAACGCAGGCGATGAATGAGGCGCGCCGTATGCTTCGTAATAATTTTGACCACATGCGGATCTTTTACGTGCGTCGGAATCTCGTACACACGAGCGTTTTTGCTTTTCGCCTCAATCAGAGAAGCGGCCGCCAAGGCCGGGAATTAAACCATGTTGTTGTGCTCAGCAGGGTTTTTATTTACACTTAATATTCTAGACACGACAGTGTAACGTCACTGCGCATTCGAGCACGAATTCAAATCATGTCGTCACGTCGTTGTGCCTGCATCCAACCTCCACATCGGCACTTGACAAGAACCAAAAATGGAAAAAACATATAAGTCCATTTATTACGCGTAAAAATAGATTCAAGAATTTTTTTGTCATGCATTGGAACGTAGAACGTATTACCACTCGACGTTATCAATGCCGGAACGGTCGGCTGTTTCGTTAAGAAGGCAGAATTGTGGGTCACTTCATCCCTGAAACAGTAAAGGCGTTTGGAAAATGTGTGCAGGTGCCGTTAAAAGTAACTGGAAGATGTCTCGTGAATTTACAAAGATTTCCTCTTCCGGGAACTGCCTGCCTGCATTAGTTTGCGCTTAAATGTGTCCTCCCAAATGGCAAAGGCTTCCTGTAAACAGGTTATGGCGGTCATAAAGCGAGTAAGACACCTGGTTTGTGATATCAACAACTCCTTGTTCCAATTACGCATGAGGGCACCTGTACAATCTTTCATCTTGTTTTTGTGCCTAATACAGCCGAGATTACAAGGCAGCCACGTCGTCACCTGTCGTGCGTGCCTGCTTTTGATTTTACACTTTATGGCCTTGTTTTACCAGATGACATGTAGAGTTTAGAAGTGTCTCACTTTGTTATATGTTAGAATAGCCTGTACACTGCTATTATAAGTTGTTATTATTATAAGTTGTTATATTATCGAATAGCCTGTACACTGTTATTATAACAAAACCTCAACGCTCGGAAAGCGAATATGTATTTTTTTGCGTGTTTTGGCAGTGAAGTGGCCGATGAACAATGTTTTTTTTTCTTTTTACCATTGCGTAAGTAGCGACGCGCAGTGCACCCCTTGTTTTTGCCATGCTCATTGTGCCCTTTTTTGTTTCAATGCATTTGGCGCGCCGCGAGAGCCCACTTCCTGTAAGAGTCTTACAAGGCTTGCAGTATTGGTCAATAAATAGGCACTCTCCATTAGGCACAGGGGGGAGGGCAAGAAATCAGTTGAGTCCTATACGTGTGTCTGGAAGCGGGGCTGATACCAGAGGAAGGCCGCAATGGAAATTTGCAAACACAAAGTATGTCCATCTGGCAGAGTGATTTTTTCAGAGAGCAGCTGTCGGGCAATATGCGGGTTCCGGCGTCCGCAAATCCCTGACAAATAAAAAATACCGAGTGCTAGTTAGCGCGTGCCTTGAGGCGACCACCCGACCGTTGAAAAACAAAATATGCCGAGCACTCGCGAGCGCGTGCCTCGCGGCGACCGCCCAGCGTCCCTGGCGCACATTTATCAAGCCAAGCATTGGCCAAGATTGGCAAAAAAAACTCCTGTGTTTACTGTAATCGGGGCAACATTTCCAAAAAAACTGAAGGAAGCTCACACTTATAGCAACAGGAATGGAGTAAGGGTTGTTGCGGCAGCGAAGAAGAAGCAGATCCGCTGCAATTGGGGACTTCAACCGTCCTGATGGCCCTGAAGGTTGCGCACAGCTGCGCGACCTTGAAACCTTACGCGTTAGTGTGCCCTTCATTATTTTTGGTGCTTGGATTTCGTTGCTCCGCGGCATTGTAAACAAAGCCGTGACTGGAAAGTGACAGAAATAATAGGGTAGGCTGAAATCACGTCAACAAGAAACAAGTCAACCCTTGTGGCCCTCAGCGGAGCCCCAATCAACACGCTTCGTAATATTTCCCGGAATATCCGCTTCTGAGTTGACGTATTAACCGAGAGCAATAAACGGCCTTATTAATATCACGCTCAACTTGTTTACTGCTTCATCTGTGCTATTATTTCTTACTTTTTCTGCGTCATCGTATAAACTTGAATCTAATGATCATTTCAAAATACCTAATAAGGTGTGATGGTATATTCAGCCTAAGTTCCTAGGTCAAAAGCTATGTACACTCGCCTATACCTTTTTTATAAAGGCGATAGCAGGCGCAAACAATGTTTTAACTGTCGAAAACAATATCCTAATGAGAGTTTTCAGTGTGATGACAATTCCCGAAACCGAAGTATTTCTCGTGCGAAATGCCCTATGAGAAGCTTATATTCCCGACCAGCTTACCTATGACGAGTTGGCCTAGGACGAGTGGTGTCATGGTGAGTGCGACAAGACCCATATTCATACTATAACCGGCATAATGCATACATAATAGTAAATTTCACTTTTCCTCCTCCAGGAACCCGCCACCATCTCTCGTGTCGCCATTAGCGACGCGGCAAACTGTGATGTCCAAGTTATGTAATCTACACTTATGTAATGTACATATCTGTCAGGCCATGTTCGCCTCTGTCAGGCCATGTTCGCCTTTAGTCTCAGCCTGCCCTTGGTTTTTGCCAAGAAATAAAAAATCAAATCAAATCAAATGATTGATCTACAGGCAAAGTCTATAAAATTCTCCTCCGATCACTGCATGACGCCGCAACCTAACCCCGAAAACCGTCCTGCTGTAAGGATCGCCGACGATCATGTTACACTGCCACCCCGCGCAAGCTTGATGATCAGCGTCTACTGTGAAGATGCGGTTCCTGACGTCGACGCCATCGTAGAGTGACCAAAGGTTCCTCCTCGACCGCGGTGTCTCCGTCGCAAGAGGCATTGTACGCTTTAAGCAACGCCAATACCAAGTTTTGGTCACTAATTTCGGCGGGGAATACCAGCATTTAAACAGGGGCGCTCCAATTGCGTTCCTCGAAAAAACTCAAGAAGCAAGTGACGTGATCGTGGTTGCCGACTTTGAACGCGCACCCGAAGATAATTTCAAGCTTCCGAATCCCTTCGACTTGAATCCGGCGTTACCGCAAGAAGAACGGAAGAAATTATTGGATTTGCTGCGTCGCCACAGCGAGTGTTTTTCGTCGAACTCAAAACTACGTCAGACACCTCTAGCGAAGCACCGAATAATAACCGAGGATGGAGCCCGACCTACCCGACAGTCACCGTACCGCGTCTCTTCACACGAGCGCGATGCTATCCAGACCCAAGTCGACGTCATGCTCAGCGACGACATTATACAGCCATCCAAACCGGCTCAGCCCCTGGGCTGAGCCGGTCGTACTGGTGAAGAAAAAAAAACGGCACATTAAGGGTTTGCGTTGACTACCGGCGACTAAACAAAATCACCAAAAAGGACGTGTACCTCCTGCCACGAATCGACGACGCTCTCGACCACCTCGGCCATGCGAAGTACTTTCCATCGATGGATCTGAAGAACGGCTACTGGCAAATTGAAGTAGACGAGAGAGACCGAGAAAAGACCGCATTTATAACCCCGGACGTCCTATACGAGTTCAAGGTGATGCCGTATGGGCTGTACACAGCACCAGCAACGTTTCAAAGAGTCACGGACACTGTGCTAGCTGGCCTTAAGTGGCACACCTGCCTCGTATACCTCAAGGTGCGAAACGTTTGCCAGATACGCGTGAGTGGTTTGCGGGGATCCTGTTCAGAGCAGAACTGACTCCAGCGCTGTTTAGCGAGCTTGCGGATGTGTTTTTGGACGTATTTCTTCGCCCGTCTAGCGTCTCGAATATCATCCGGAGACGCCGTTTTTCGTGCTCCCCGCTCTGCTCTCCTGCGAATTGCCCGAAGTCGATCATACTCGATGTCTACTGCTGATGCCTCCCGGGGAAGCAAACAGCGTCTTTCGGATTTAGCCCTCGCGTTCGAAACAGCGTCAGCAAACTTCTCGTGCGTGCTAAGAGTGGCACTGCTCTCCTCGAGAGTCTCTGAACTTCTCCCAATTTGTACCATGCACCCTGAGTTTTTGTGGACCTCCAAAGATTCCCTTGATGATTGTATATGTGGGAGAATGGTCACTTCCAAAGCTTTCTACGTCAGCAAACCACGACGCAGATGACAGCAGGGATGTAGATATCAGCGTCACATCCAAGGCACTCGACGTTTTACCACGGACAAATGTGGCGCTGCCGTGTTTAATACGTCCAATCCACTGCAGGTTATTGACCCGCACTTCAAGTTCCGCTTTCCACGCGGCATCAACAAGCGGTGTGAAGGAGTGTTGCACCGACTACGCCTGAATGTAGCATTTACTCAGAGTTTTAGGTTCAAGATAGGTTGGGACGATTCCCCTCTGTGCCGGACTTGCGCTGTGCGTGAGACTGTCGATCACTTGCTGTGTGTCCGCCCTCGATTCGCTGCTGCGCGGAAAACTGCAGCGACCTCCCTCACTAGTGTACGCCATGGAGGCAGTCTGGAACTTCGTCATTTTCTTGGGCCCTGCGCCAATACTGATGATAGTACCTTAGGTACAAAAGTTCTACTCCAGTTCCTACGAGAAACTGAACTAGACAAATTTCTCTAGATAGCAGACAGAGCAAGTGTGTCGTGATATCTACTCTTTCGCACTGTGGCGTTCATCTCTTTACTTTGCTTGTGTTGGTGTCACTGGCGTTCATCTATTTATTTTTCTTGGGTCGGTGTTACTCTTTTTTTTTGCGTCGTTTTCTTTTCGTTTTATTTCAGTGTTTACACTAACGATTCTCTTTTCAATTGTATTTTTATATCCGGACTCTGCTGGCAGATTTTTCTTGTTTTTACTTCCCCTTTTTTTTCAACGCTTCTTGTTTGTCTTCTTTCTGCTGTAACCTTAATGTCTAATATTCACCACTCATCAACGTAGTCAGCCACCATCTGGTGTAGCAAGCCTTATCCCTAGCAGGGCTGACCTCACCAGTTTACATTAAAGAGCCTTCTCTCTCTCTCTCTCTGTCGTATACCTCGACGACGTTGTGGTATTCGCCCGGACTTTCGACGAACATCTTGCAAGGTTGGAGTCGGTACTTGAGGCCATTCGTACGCCGGGGTTAATGCTGAAGCCAGAAATTTGCCGTTTCGTGTACGAGGAGCTCAAGTTACTGGCCCAAGTCGTCGACGCCGTGGGAGTCCTACCTAAACCTGCAAAAACGTCAGCCATTGCCAAATTCCCGAGGCCGAAAGACAAGAAGGGCATGCGAAGATGTCTAGGACTGTGCGCATACTACCGGTGCTTCGTCGCAAACTTCTCACGCATTGCAGAGCCACTCACACGCTTGACGAAAGATAGCACCCCTGTTAGCTGGGAAAACGACCAAGAAAAATCATTCTGCGAGCTGCAAAAACGCCTGCAAAGCCTGCCCGTGCTCGCTAATTTCGACGAAAACGCCGAACCGGAAATGCACACGGACGCCAGTGATATAGGCTTGGGTGCCGTCCTCGTCCAAAAGCAAAGTGGTTGCGAAACAGTAATCGCCTTTGTGAGCTGTGGTCTGTCGAAGGAGGAGAAAAACTACTCAGTGTCTGAAAAAGAGTGCCTCGCTATTATATGGGCGATTTAAAAATTTCGCCCACTCGTGTATGGTAGACCAATCAAGGTTGTGGCAGACGACCATGCGCTGTGTTGGCTGGCCAATTTGAAGGACCCCTCAGGCCGTGTTGGGCGGTGGAGCTTGCGCCTGCAAGAGTTCGACGTTACAATCGTCTATAAATCCCATCGACACCCACCAGCACTAGACTCTGATGAAGACAGCGCGGTCTTCGGAGTCGGGACGGAGAGCGACCTAGCAACCCAGCAGCGTGCCCACCCCGACTTACGCGTCATAATCGACTACCTCGAAGGATGCAACGTCGCCGTGCCTAGGACCTTTAAACGCAACCTACCAGCATTCAGCCTGAAAAACTCCGTACTCGTGAAGAAGAATTTCAGCCCCGGAACGAGAACGAATTATCTTGCCATCCCCGCCGACCTTCGCAACGAAATTTTGGAAGCGTGCCACGACGACCCTTCTTCCGTACATCTCGAACAGCCCGCACAATCGGAAAAATCAAGGCGAAGCACTACTGGCCCCGCCTGACATTCGACGTCACCCACTACGTGCAGAGCTGCTGTGACTGCCAGCGACGAAAAACGCCACCGACGAGACCCGCCGGACTTCTGCAGCCGATCGCCGTCCCATCGAGGCCCTTCCAACAGATTGGAATGAACCTCCTGGGCCCGTTCCCTACATCCCGATCCGAGAACAAGTGGATTGTCGTGGCGACATACTACATGACGCGCTACGCAGAGACCGTCGCTCTTCCGAAGGGGACTGCACAGGAAGTCGCAAAGTTTTTCATAAGTCAAGTTGTGCTGCGACATGGAGCCCCGGAAGTCCTAATAACAGAACGCGGAACGGCCTTCACTGCGGAGCTGATGCAAAGAATATTAGGCTACAGCAACACGGATCACAGAAGAACGACGGTGTACCACTACCAAACGAGCGAAATAACGGAACGTCTGAACAAGACAATCACAGATATGCTATCAGTGTACGTTGACGTTGAAAAAAAGACCTGGGAGGAAGTGCTCCCGTATGTCACCTTTGCGTACAACACGGCTATCCAGGAAACTACGTAGATGACGCCGTTCGAGTTGTCTACGGAAGACGGCTGACTACGATGCTTGACGCCATGCTTCCGCATGTAGAAGACGACGACCTCAACCCCGACGTCCAATGATACCTTCAGCGTGCGGGAGAGGCCCGCCAGCTCGCTCGAGTTTGTACAACGAACCAGCAACTGGTGGATGCCGCACGCTACAACCTGCGACGCCGAGAAACCGAGTACCGCCCAGGGGATATTGTGTGGATTTGGACTCCCATCCGACGACGAGGACTCAGTGAGAAGCTTCTGCGACGGTATTTTGGACCCTACCAGGTTCTAAAACGTGTCGGCCAACTTACCTAAGAGGTGATCCCCGATGGTGATTCGGGAACATCACGACGACGCACGCGGCCCGAAGTCGTCCACATGGTTCGCTTGAAACCTTACTATGGAAGATGATGGACTTTTTTGTTGTTTGTTCGGACTGTCTTTTGTTTCAGCATCGGGTCGATGCACTCTTAGAGGGGGGTGATGCCGCGTACCATGTATTTGTTTGTTTGTTTATGTATTGTTTGCTTATGTATTGTCTGCCCTGCCATGCCCGGTCCTGTTACCTGTGTCAAGCGAAGCGCGTCTTGAATTCTTTATTTTTATGCCGCACGGGCTATCTCATTCAGATAATCAGACTGTTTCGTCTTAACGTCACTAGCCGGGAATTAGCTTCTCTGATCTACGATGTTCTGGATGTAAATCGGCAGTTCCAGAAACACTCGCGCCCAAAGATAAAAGCCTGCAGAGCAGACGCCATGGCATTCCGATGGTCGACGCTCGCGCGCACACGTCACTTTATCTACTCCGGCTTCGCCACCTGCGTATTCTTTGAGTTGTTAATGGAGCACAGGTTCGCTCCAATAAACGTGTTTTCCTTCAAGAAACTGCGTCGTCTCTGGCCTCGATGATATGACGTTCGCGTGCACGCGGTAAGCTTCATACGATGGACTCTGGCGCAGATAAACCGGCGCTTTTCCCTTGTTTTACGACGCTTCGCCGCCTCGCACTGACCTCCTTTATTCTTAACCCCCGTTTGACGCTGCTTGATGTGCAAAGGTCCGCAGGCGGGCCAGACCCCTTACTGAACCGACGCAAGGAAGCAGGCGGGTACTCGTGAGCGGGGGTTAAACGGCGACGTCCCCACGCGGCAGCTGTACGCCAACGCGCCAACCACGAGAAGTCGAAATTCAGGTTGCAGGTGGACCGTGAATTTGAAGCTCCGTTTAGCCACCGATGAACGCAAAAACACATACGACGTAACCCAACGGCCATGACCGAACAGCCGCTTTCCCGCCCGCTTGATTCAAGTTTATTCCTTTCACGACGCTCTTTATCCCTATATCTCTGCTCACTACATTCAAAGCCACGTTTTCGCTCCGCTCATGTCGTTGATAGAGCGCTTCAATTCACGAGCGTCTGCGGCAAGGGTGGAGCAAAATACAGGAGGCGATTGGTGGACATACGTACCCTTGGCACCGCCATTTTGGGTCACTCGCTGGCCGCGGCAGCAAGTTACTGTAGCAAGACCGCGCTATCATTTTCGCCGGAACATGATTTACTCGCGAAGGTTGAATTCTCTTGTCTATTTCGCATTGCTGAATCTTGTGGGAAACGAAAACAGCTATGTGTTCAGCCCTATGACCCAATAGCGACGGCACGGGAACGTTCAAGGGTGCCTCCATCATGTACGTGAATGAAGTTTTTAGGGGCGAAGCTCCTTAAGTCATGGGTCTGTCCATCCCTTGTGTCTCGTGGTACGTGGCCGCCGCATGCTTTCGGAGATGTCGCAAACTGGGCCGCGTTGCACGCGCAAGATCCGGCTGCAACCGGCAACGCAAACTCGGCACCGGGAGCGCGAGCTTGTCTGTGTTCGCCAACGGAGGCGCGAGCGCACGTGCACTGCGAGGGGGAGATCACGCAAGAGATCACGCCACTAACGCAGGCAGTCATTCTCGGAGATCGAACGAGAAGCAAGGACCTTTGCTCGTTTCCTCTCGTCTTGTTCGGGCACAAGTTCACCCTAAATAAAAGTTTTTTCTTTACCGCTGTGTCCCATCCTACGTGACAAATTGTGGTAGAGGTGCGGGGTAGTTCTCGATGGTGCGGGGTCTTTCACCAGGTCTGGGCCTGGGAGCATTGACTCTGAAAATAAAAGTTGATTTGTACAATGTACGCACACAGTCTTACGTCTTTCTTAATTATGTAATGGGCGAACTTTCATGGGAGAGTTACGCTTACCGATGATCTCCCCCTCTCGAGCTTCGCCCCACTTATCATCATTCATTCCGTGGATAAGGCGGGATTTTTTTGTTCATCTCCGCCTTGCACTAACGTTCATTTCGCTTGGCTTTGGCCGTTGCACACTCGCCTTTTCCGCTCTCAGTTTGCTCGAGCACGTCGGCCTTACCTCGAGAAGCGCGCGGTGCGCGGCTGGCGGGCTAGCTGGACGCCATGGAGGGGAGGGGGGCACAACATAGATGTTGCTTTTAAAGCAAAGCTTTCTACGTCTGCAACACAAGCGTTCTTTCGTGGCGTGCAGGACAATAAACTGATTGTTTGATTGTGGGGTTTAACGCGCCGACGCAACGCAGGCGATGAGGCGCGCCGTAGTGGAGGGCTCCGGATTAATTTTGACCACCTGGGGATCTTTATCGTGCGCCGAAATCTCGTACACACGGGCGTTTTTGCTTTTCGCCTCCATCAGAAAAGCGGCCGCCGCGGCCGGGAATCGAACCCGCGACCTCGTGCTCAGCAGCGCAACGCCTTAGCCACTGAGCCACCGCGGCGGGTCAGGACAATAAACTGCCAACGCGGCGGACGCGGCAGCGGGGAGAGGGGGGAAGATTCACCCACGGAGCACACTGCAGAAGGCGCGGTGAATTTACCCAGCGTTCCCCGATCGGAGGTGCATGAGCGGGCGGGTCGGAGGTACGGCTTTGTCATCTGCTTTAGCGACATTGTTTTGGGCCTGTTTTAGCGCAGCTTCGCGTTCATTGCGCGCTTCCTCCACACGGCTTGATTAAATTGTTTGACAGCACCTCCTGTGGAACCCGCCCCCGACGGCAGTAAGTGGTCGTACGGCAAAGATACGTTAAGGATTGGTTTGCAGGGCGTCCGTGCGCACGTCGGCTGTAGTGTTGTCGGTAAAATGGCAAAGCACGGGGTTCGATGTAAGGGCATCTTTGAGCTCCTGAAAGGCCCTTTCGCACCGTTCTTTCAAAACAAAAGGGATGCCAGGTCGTAAAAGGTGATTTGAAGGGGACGCAACTGCTGCGAAATTTTCTATGAATCTACGGAAGAATGAACCGAGTCCTAGGAAGCTGCGGAGGTCTTTCTGAGTTTGTGGAGGGGGAAAATTTAAAACAGCGGAGGTCTTCTCTGGGTCAGGTTGAATTCCTTTGTTCCCGACGACGTGTCGTAATACTTTAATTCGTTTGCTTGCGAAGCTGCGTTTCTTTGCGTTTATCTGCAGTCCCGCATTTTAAAGACAACTCAGAACTTCGCCGAGACGTTGTAAGAGTTGGTCAAATCAATTTGAGATAACAACAATGTGGTCCGGGTAGCACGGACAATTTTTTTCCACCATTTAAAGGGACACTGAAGTGATATGTAAACATTGCGGGATTACTAGCGCAAATTGTAGTCCGGAGTCCCCAGGCCATGTTTCGACCACTCTAGGCGCGTTTACGCGATTTTATTTAGTAGAAAAACTAATTCGAAAACGCTGTCCCCCTCTCTTTACGCTCGCCCATTTTCTGTGGCGTTTTCGTGTGACGTCAGGAGGGGATGAGCTGGCAATTGGCTGCGCCACGGCTGCGCTACTGCACGGCTCCCCGGCCGACAGAGTCAGTCGGCCCAGCGTCTCGTCCGCCGGCCGCCGGCGGGTCGTCGCAATCAAGGAGGTTAAAAAAAAATTGCTTGGTCGCAATTAGTTCGCTTAGTTGAAACGAAGCCAGGACACGTTTGTGAATGGAAGAATGAGCCTTTCTTTACTTGGTTTGTTTGTACACTGTATCTAGCGTTTGTTTGTACACTGTATCTAGCTCCAAGTCAAGGTCCCTTCACACAAGCGCTGCACATGCGACGCTTCGCTGACTTGTACGCCAGTAGGAAAATATAAGGCCTCTTGAAGGCGGGGGAAGAGTCAGCGAAGTCAATATAGGTACTAAGGAAATAAAATCAGCTGATATTTTTACCGTACAGCGTAAAACTAGGGCGCGGGAAGCACTTCTTTGCGCTTGGCGAACAAGCACAGCGGTCAGCAGCACGACTACGTATCTGCGAACGCTTTTCCGTCTACGAAATGCAATTGCTAGACGTGAGCTACTGTGGAAACTCGGGCGACGCTTACTGCACGATCGCAGTACAACAAATAGTCACCTAAGCGGCTTGAAATGCCAAAACTAAATAAAAGTGTAAACCGGTTGTACAATATGTACTCTATATTAGCAAGAAGGCATTAGCGTCCCGCTCCGTGGCCTAGCGGTCTGGGGCGCTGGGAATTCACCGCAAATGTTTTGCGAGTCACGAGTTCGAATCCCCGCGGGTACGTGCTTTTTTTTTTGTAAGTTAACTTTTTTGTTTTCCGCCGATGTTTTCTATATTGAGTTCACCTTTTTTGGGGCCGCAACGTTCATGGCTACGCGAACTAGTTCACAAAACGCGCGCAGGCTGGCACTGCTCGTTGGCGTGCTGTTGCCATAAGCACCGACTGCTTGCAGGCAGTGGGCACAGGCCAGAATGAACAGACCCTTGGCCTGGTGCGAACACGCTTTTTACGATACAGGCATGAGGGAGGCAAGCTCCAAATATGGGGGAAAAGCGCATGACATTTGGGCGTCTGCGGGTACGCGGAGGGCGTTCATGCACTGCGTAGGTCTCGGCTAGTGAATGCTACGACTACAAGCCGTCCTGGGAGGCTTCTCTTGTGCATTTTACAGCCGACAACATGGCAGAAGCGCGGTACGATGATTACTGAGATATTGAGAATGCCCATCCAACAAAGCCATTGGTTATGTTTTACAGAACCGAAACCGAAACCGAAACTTGTGTGATTGCTAACCTTGGGCATCGTCCAGTCACGGCGCCCCTCCTCTCAACGTCACAGCCTAAGTTGGTGCGGCCGCCGCAAACCGCGCATGGTAGTTTTTCTTCTTTTGCGCTTTGTAAAATAATTACCGATTTGTCAACCGGATAAACGATGAAAAGTGTACTAATTTGAGCCAGTCTACGCAGTGTAAGCAAAAACGGGAGCTTGACAAATTCACTTCAGTGTCCCTTTAAGACCGCGAACTACTTTGTCAATATTTGTTCGATCGTGGCAGGCGCATTACGCTGCCCAAATTGCAACACGTTTAGCTCGTAAAGTCCGTCTGTGGTCGGAAAGGCCGTATTTTCTTTGCCATCCTCGTGCATTGGGATCTGCCAGTTCAAAGAGCGTAAGTCGAGACTCCAGAGGTACTCTGTTCCTTGGAGACTATCCAAAGCGTCGCCGAAGCGAGGCATCGAAGAAACATTTTTCCGAGTGATAATATTCAGCGCACGGTAGTGGACACAAAAGCTAACTGACCCATCTTTCTTCTCGACTAACACAACCGGCGATGACCACGAGCTCGGCGATGGGCGGATATTTCAGCGACCTGCTTTTGAATATTTTTTCCTGTGAATATACACGTTACTGTTGCCTCTGTACAATCGCTGAGCCATCCATCTCAAATAGGCGGGTGGCCAAAGTCGTCCGTTTGAGCGTGCTAGAACGTGCTAGAGCGTGCTAGAGCGTGCTAGGCGTGCTAGCGTGACGCCTTTTTTGTATGTACCGGCGCTGTATTATTTGCCGAATGTTATCGGTTTTTACATTTCACTCTCTTCCTGTTTCTGTGTTTATCTGTTACTATTAGTTTATTGTATTTGATAAGTGAACAGATTGTGATCGCGCTTGGATTGCTGTGTCTGTCATGCGTGATTCTTAGTTCCCATGTTCTGTACGTGATTGTTACGATTCGCTTCTTTGTTGTTGTTGATTGAAACGACACTGTATTACTGGCATGCCCCTCCTGTAATAGTCCCTTCTGGGATTGACAGTATTTTGAAATAAAATAATTAAATAAATAAACAAATATGAATAGGAGTGCAGCTGGAAAGATAGACTACAGGACCGGAACGCATCTTCCACCACTTCAGAGACAACGGTTGAGACTACTGTTTATTGATGCGCTCGGCCGGGGAAACAACCAAAACAGTGATGATGATTATGTACAGGCGATGATGATGACACGGGTCGTCAGAAGCAGCACTGATGGTAAATTAGAGATGATGAAGTTCGTGTATAAGATTGAAAACACGGGCAGCGTGGTCAAAAGGGCTCACACGTCTTAATACGAACCCTTGGTTGATGATGTGCGAGAAGTGGCGAAAGCCTTTCTTTTGGTAATTCTTTACGCCTGGCAACTGGTCACAGATCAGAAGTCTAGACACCCCATCCCCGTTTCTGATCTGCTCAGAGGTTTATACATAATCCCTGTAGTCAGGGTAATTTATGGCCTCTCAATGCAGACTGTGCTGGAGTTCTCGAGATGATGACGCAACGGTAGGGGGATAATGCTCGAGCAGCCGGAGATTCGCGGAGGCCCTTTCCTATACGTGTCTCTGACAGGCTGCTTGGAAGTCAGTGCGTATGACCTTGGAGGTCGGTTTGCTGAGAGCGAATGCAGCAACTGGTTCTGCAGACTCATGATGGGAAACAGCGCAAAACAAAACTTGGACAAGAAAGACTGGCGGGACTAACGGGACGGAGGTTTGAACACGTGCGGTTTGGTTGTATGCAGTGATTTGGTTGGTTGTTTCTCCGTGACTCTGCAAAATTGTAGATTGTACTGCAAAGTTTGTGATGGCGGTAGCTTAGATTGTGTACATATATTTGTGTGTTTGACGATTAAACGTTTCAGTTGCTAGAGCGCTTCATCCCGTTAGTTTTTCTTGTCCAAGCTTTGTTTTGCGCTGTTTCCCATCATGAATTTATACCAACAAACCCAACTCGCAGTTCTTTGTTCTGCAGCATAACGGGAAGATTTCTTCGTAATGAGGCGTGTTCTTGGAGGATTTGACGCATACAGGTACCATACCAGGATTCTTCGTCGCAGCTATGCAAAGTCGAAGTGAGTACACAAGATCTATTCATGGGCTTGACTACGGGCTACCCCACGGCCAGGACTGAGGACCAGTAACATATCAATTAGAAAGCATTCAAGGCACCAATGACCGAAAACAGTGCGTCCGGCGCCATAGTTATCCAAAAAAAGTGCGAAAAAAAGCTGACTGCGTAAAGGGAATGAAAGCAAACAAAGTTTAATCAAAGAGGGTCCGGCATTTGAACCCGGGTCGAACAGAATGCCAGTTCAACACCTATTCCCTCCACCTCCACCGAGCACTGGCTTCGGCGAGCAAATCGTTTACCAAGGTAATGCGCTGTGGCCTTCGATCTGAAAACGTGTGTCAGCGACAATAATGAAGCCTACATGAGTAATTTATGGATGCTAAAGGATAAGCATATAACACTGAGACAATTAGCAAAATTCGTTGCCGTAAATGTCGTCTTTGCTTGGCGCGGCCAACGCATGTATGCGCACCGTGGGATTAACGGAGAAAACGAAAGAAAGACGCAAAGGAAAACGGCCAATGAGGACAATATTGTGAGAAGACATTTGGCAATTTGACACTGATTCATTCACAAACACTAGGTCTATAGGAGCGCCTAGGTGTCAGTAGCTTTGAAAAACCCATCAACTATAGCAAATTAGTTTTACGGAAAATAACCGTTTTCCCCGCCTCTCGAAAGAGCTCTCCCTTTGCGTTCCTTGGTTCCTAGCTGGTTCGAGCGTGTGCTGAGGCACAGCAAATTTTTGACGAAGCTGATAAAGGTGCCATTTGGCCCTTGATTTCTAGCCTTTAGGGAACGCCTTCTGTTATGTGTCGCACTGATTGCCAAAGGCGCGAAGCTCACTCCGTACTCCTACCAGAATGTGGGGACGGCGCTCAGTTGCCTGAAGTAGTTGGGTGCGGTGCGCAGTGAAACGACAATTGGAAATGCTACCAGCAGTGTTCTTCTGTCAGCCCATCGTTACGAGAAAATCACTCGTTCTGCTGCAATGAGTCCTGAAGTCGACGAAGGCGTCACTATATAACACAACACGAAAATAGGTGTCTTTTAGGCATGGCACTGAATGATCCGCAAGTTTAGTCCTCCAGTTATTGAGGCTGGGTGGCCAAGGCACTCCGAACTCTGGACAGGTGATCTTATAGTAGTTACATCGTCATTACTATTTCATCCCCTATTGGGGCCGAGTGTGCCGTTGTTGCGTTGTTATAAAGATAACGATGATGTGCAATGAACTGACACGTGACGGTTCCTCAGTGGTTATTTGTGATGAAACCCTCTGTCGGCGCACATTTGGTCAAGCACAAGTTTCTTGATTAAATTTTTTATTGAAACCACTCTAGATTCCGACGAGTGGTAACGGTGATGATGCGCTCAAAGTTGGTGGCATGTACCCACAGGTGGGTTTGGCTAGGGATAACTCAGTTGTTTAAACTCGTGAGGACCTCAAAATACTGATTTATTTCAAGAAAAACAGAGGCCCTAAAAGGAAACATAATCATCATCACCGTTATGATTAAATCCCGAATTTCCCCTTTAATTTGTACCCTTCAGCAATTCAAGCGACCAGAGAAGGAAAAAAGTCTATTCAACCGTACTAGTTCCGGTGTAGTAGGCCTCCTTAGTCCAGGAAGCCTTGGTCCTTGGCTGCCCGACAGGTCCTGTCCACCAGTCGTTGCTGGTCTTGAGGGCTTGAGCTGGTCAGCTGGTCCTCCCACTGCTCCAGTGTTGCGTTTGGTAGGGGGGTTAATGATGGTGATTGTCCGCACTCCCAGACCATATGGTAGAGAGTCTTTGCTGTGGGGCTGGGTTGACAAGTCAGTGTGTATGTCGTTGGGTAGATGGCTTGGAGTAGTGTTTTGTTGGGGTAGGTGTTAGTTTCTAGCTGTCTGAGGGTAATTGCGTCCTCTCTGGTCATGTTGCGGTGTGGCGGGGGCTAAATGATGCGCTGCAGTCGGTAATGGGCGACGACATCCGTGTATGTTTTTGGAATGTCATCGCTGGAGGTCATCGATCGGTTTACCCTCGAGGGGAAAGCCAGGAAGGTATGATCCCGTGTAGTGGCGTCGGCCGCTTCATTCCCCTCGAGGCATGCGTGGCCTGGGGTCCAGCCTATGTGGATTTCGGGGGGCCTTGTAGAGTGTTCAGGATGCGGATGGCCTGGCCAGAAACACGACCTAGTTGGTAATTGCGCCAGACGGTTTTGGAGTCTAATGACAGTGAGGTAGTCTGAGCCTGTGGTAGCAGCGAGGGCGATGGCGATTTCCTCTGCAGACTCTGTGTCCGCGACTGGGATTGTGGCTGACGTGAGTTCTGTACCGTGGTTGTTGACAACTCTGATGGCATGCGCAGACTTTCCAGGGTACCTGGCAGCATATGTGTAGCGAACCGCTGGTTTGTTGTCTCCGTAGGAGTTTCTGAGGGTGATGACCCTGGCTTGTCTTCGGTATGCATTGAATGCGGTGTGCATATTTCTGGGGATGGAAATAACGGTGATAAGTTGGCGAAGAACCAGGAGGATGTGCTGTTTACTATATGATGTCTCCGGTGCATCGTAGGCAAGGCGACGAAGCGTATGACAACCCGTTTTGGTGAGTTTCAGTCAAGTTGGCTGGTTTTGTGAGCTTCAGCGAGTTGTTGTGCAGACCAAGTTTCATTAGCTTGTGGTAGAAGTTGTCGGAGGTAGACCAAGTGTAAGCTTGTAGGCCTTCCCGATAAGGATATTCTGTTTGTTGCGCTCGCTATTCTTGAGGATGAGGTATGGAGTGCCGTAAGTAATCCTACTGATGATTAGGGCTTGGGTCAAGCGTATTGTGTCGTGCTATTTGAGGCCATGGCCTGTGTTGCTTACGCGGCGAATAGGATGGGTGACTTGAAGTACTGTTTCTTGAACTGTTTGGATGGTTGGAAGGCCTGATCCGTCTTTCCCAAAAGAATAAGCCGTGAATCCGTAGGGTATTAACCAGGGGTATGGGGTTACCATTGACTGAGAGCTCAATGTCGGGTATGGGGGCGGGTGGGCAACCTCTGCTGCGTTTCTTGAGCAATAAAAGTTCCGATTTGTCAGACGCACAGGAAAGCCCGCGAGCCTGGAGCTATTCTTTCGTGATGTTTATTGCGGTTTGGAGTGCGTCTTGTTCTCCTACTGAGCCTGTACGTGTCCAGATAGTGATGTCGTCTGCCTACAGCGCATGGCTGATTCTTGGTATTTTGTTCAAGAGTGGCAGTAGCCCTCGCATTGCCAAGTTAAAAAGCAGTGGAGAAATGACAGAACCTTAGGAGGTGCCATTTCGTGGTTTTTTTAGAGTTGCCGTACGGAGCTTTCCCACGCCAATCGTTGCCGTGCGGTCCGTGAGAAAGTCGCGCACATAACGGCAGACTTTCCGCAGTGGCTGGATTGCAGGCCTTCGAGTATAGCTTGATGGGTGACATTGTCAAACGCGCTTTTGATGTCAAGTGCGAGAGTGTAGACTGTATATATTGAGGATAAACAAGCTTTGGTGAATCTTGTTTTGTGGTAGTAATTCGACGAGGGTGTGTTCGACAGGGTTATCAAGACGTGGTGTTGGACGGTGCTGCTTCTTCGAAAGAATGGCAGTACGGAAACGGCTATGTGCGTATCGTATCCACTTAATTTAACGTGATGTGCTTCAGTTTCCTGTAGGGCAATGACATCCGGATTGTGTTGCTGGCTGAAGTGGAGGAGGGACTCTCGCTTTCCATTGAATGACCTACAGTTCCACTGCCACACAGTGAGAGTAGGGAGGTATCTGAGCGGAAGAGGTCGTTAGTCATTGTCGGGGAGTTCACCGGTTTCTTGCATATGGGCTTCGCGCAACGGGTAGGATTTGGGCTTTTTGTGCGATTGTACTTTTCCTCGAAACTTATAATGCGCTGGTTGAGGTTCAAGCAAATCTTGTCAACTTTGTCGTAAAGAGCTTGTTCCAGACGAGTCATGCGACCAGAAGCAGAAAACAAACGCTTGCATACAACTATATACAGTAGACTCTCGATAAACGGAGCTTCATGGGACTGGAAAAATTAGTTCCACTTAATGGGAGTTCCGTTTACTGGGAGAGATGTGCAAAAGTGGAAAAATATCAGCGTACGTACTCAATACCATTTCACATGTCTAAGCCGTGGAAGAAAATGTAGGCGATAACTTCTCAGAAGGCAAAAAACTGCAAGAGGTATAGGTACAGCATCCACAAAGTTAATTTGGAACCTATTATTAACTATGCACAAAAAAGGCATCAGTTATTTTGAGTCCTTGCAACTGCATCTTCAGGTTCGTTTTTTCCCTAAAAATTAACCTTTGGACAGACGTCTCAGATTCCCTTTTTCTGAAAAACATTTCCTAGATGCGGCCCAGGTGACTGTGCTCTTCGAACTTCACGGGAGCTATCTCTTAAGATTCATCTTCCGGCTCATCCTCATCGTCCTCAACAATGCTGTCCAGTCTGTTCTCAAGGTAAGTCGCAACATCCCTGCGATGTGCACATTGTCATCACAGCGCAGTGGGATTTTTCTTAGAGTGCGCGGCTGTTCTACCCCTTGCCTCTCCGTGGCATCTTCACTGTCACATTCTGGAAAATCCTGCAAGGCGGATTTCCGGTCACTTGAAAACGAACACGGCATGCCTAAATCAGTTTCCTATAGTTGTAGAAGCCAGCTGCCTCCAGGAATCAACAGTAAGATAAACGGCGAAAAGAAAGTCCATTCGGTACTTCTCATTCTGGCTCATGCACACCTGCATCTTCTGCAGGAGACCTTTGCAGAAGCCGGATTTGAGGGCTTGGATAACTCCCTCATTCATTGGCTGCCACAGTACTACGCAACAAGACTGACTACTGAATTACAAGGGGGAATTTCCATCAGTTTAGAACAAGGCTTTCACCTACGAAACTATGTGCACGGTGCCAAGTCTGTGAAAATATCGAACATTATTGCCTTGCCTGTAGGGTTACGAAGAAACGTGTCAAAAATCTGGACGACTCTTCATTTTATTTTACCATATTTTACAATGAACACTGGGAATCCGGCTCCCATCCTGAACAGGGGAAACACGCCTACATAGTACTCATCCTGAAGCCGAATAAATGTCCAATCCTAGACAACGTAAGACCAATATCGCTCGCGTCGTGTCTCGGGAAACTCATCGAGCACAGAATTCTGAACCCCCTAAAGCCATACTAGAAAGATCGGGAGCTGTTTCCTGACACTATACTTGCTTTTCGACGGAAACTATCAATACAAGACATTCTGCAACAACTAAAGATGGGCACCATCTAGCAGGCCTCTCCACACGGCGTCAAGGCAACCTTGGCATTCGATCTGAAAGGAGCCTTTGACAATGTAGCCCATAATCATCATCATAACCAGCCAATCTAGGCCCACTGCAGGCCAAAGGCCTCTCCTGTTATTCTCCAATTACCCCGGTCCTGTGCTAACTGCGACCAATTTATCCTCGCAAACTTCTTGATCTCATCTGCCCATCTAACTTTCTGCCGCCCCCTGCAACGCTTACCTTCTCTAGGGATCCACTCTGTCACCCTCAATAACCAACGGTTATCTTGCCTTCGCATTACATGCCCTGCCCACGTCCATTTCTTCTTCTTAATGTCCACTAGTATGTCCTTAACATGCGTTTGTTCCCTAACCCACTCCGCTCTCATCGTGTCCCTTAATGTTATACCTATCATCTTCCGTTCTATTGCGCGACCCAAATATATTCAGTCCAGATTCGGCAGGCACCCAGATTCAAGGCACACGGACGCAGCCAAGTATCCGCATCGCCCAGCGATGGCAATTTCCGTCATCGACCCAGACCTGCAGGGTATAGCTTCGGCCTCCGTCGCAACAAGCAGCCCAATGCAGGCAGAAAAGGTCGCTATAGCGATGGCCATCGTATCCAGCGCGTCGGATCAAAAACACGTACTCGTCATCACCATCCCAAGCCAAATGCCGGAGCTATGCAAGGAGCCGGGTCTCTTCTATAGCGCACCACAATGTTACCAGCAAGGCGCCAGAACATCTCCCAAATGTTACAATAGTATAAACTTCCGGGCCCGACTGCCTTCACGACAATCATCGAGCAAACGCTGTCGTACAAGCCCATGCCTCCCGGGCGCTACCCGGAGCACATAATGCTGCAAAACAACGCAATTCTACAGCACCATTGATGCACCCGACAAGCATTTCCTCATCCGCACATATCCTTAAAGACAGAAGAGACGACGTTTTGGCGTCAACTACAAACAAACACCCCCCGTACCTAAAAAGGCTCCACTCCATGTACCCTACTATTCACCCTTTAAACTAATGCCCTTCTTGCACAGCTGAATACGCCACCCTTACCCACATTACAAGGGCCTGCTCCGACATTCTGAGCATTCCCCGAATACCAAACCCAACTCTTCAGCAGTAGAAACCTGCGTTGCTCAGCTCGGACCCGGAAGATCAGCGACAGCTGACACGACGAGCCACAAGTGCAGCCAAAGCTATAGCAGCCCTGAAATAGGGGCACCTCCACTCCTCAAACAAACGACATACTTTCCTAACCAGTGTAAAATAAGGTTATTCCTCCTCGTTGTCCTCCTCCTCGCCTGTCGCCGCTTCTCGCCAGCTAGACAAGTGCTTTTCAAGGACCCAATCGAGCGTTTGGGGTTAATTTTCTCGGTCCCTATTCTATTATCTATTATCTCTTCTGTCATTAATTATCTATTGGAGCAACAAATTCGGGGTATCAAAAAAGCGATACATTCAGCACAACCTCGATAAAGGGGAATAGCTTAAACAGAATTGGCGCTTAAGCTGAACATTAGGTTTTACTTTGATTGGTTTTTATTCTGATAGGTAAAAAATACGATAATCATAACTAAAATATCCGCGTCACCAAGTACACGGATCCGAAAAGGGAACGTCTTGTCAGCCCCATTGCCGTGATCATCAGCTTTTGTCGGTTCCAGCTGTTTCGGTTTAGTTCTCTGAGCCTCATAAGCTCGTCTCGTTAGTAGTTGTCAGTCTCCCTAGTTTGCACTGGGGCAGCGCATGGATTAGAAAGTTATTCAAGCCCTCAAAGCGGGCTTCTGCAAGGGTCCCCTGCAGAGGACGCAGGTGTGCATGAGCCAAAATGAGGCGTACAGAATGGCCTTTCTTGGCGCCACTGACCTTACTGCCGATTCCTGGACGCAGCTGACTGCTAGCATTATAGGAAGTTGGTTTAGGCATGCAGAATTCTTTTTCAACTGACCGGACACCCGCCTTGCAAGATTTGCCTGAATGTTACATTGAAGATGTCATTCATAGGCTGGGGGTAGTAGTGCTTTAAAGTAAATATCCGTGCTTTAAAGTAAATACCACTGGGCTCTGATGAATATCTGCTCATCGGCAGGGATGTTGGAACTTTCCCTGAGAACACAGTGGCGAGAATGGTTGTGAAGGCATGCGATGAAGAGGAGGACAATAAGGATGAGCCGGAAGATGAATCTGAACAGATAGGTACCCTGAAGAAATACTACACTTCAAGGAGCACAGTCAGCTGGATCGTATCTCAGAAATGTTTTGGAGAAGGAACCAGAATCTCAAACGTTTATCCAAAACTTAATTTTCATGAAAAAACGAACCTGGAGATGCAGTTCCAAGGACCCGAATTAATTGAAGCATTTATTGTGCACAGTTACTAATTGTTTCCTAAAAATCTTTCTGGATGCTGAGCCTAAACCTCCTGTACTTTTCTTGCCTTCTGAGAAATTATCAGCTACTTTGCTTCTAGTGCTTAGACACCTAAAATTGTGGTAATTGTATGTACTCACATACATTTCCACTTTTTCACATCTCTCCCAGTAAACAGACCTCCTGCTAAATAGAACTAAATTTTTCGGGAGTTTCTGTTTTTCGAGGGTCTACTGTATATATTTGTATGCAAGCGTTTCTTTCTGCTTCAGGTCGCTTGAATTGCTTAATGGCACTAATTAGCGAGTAATTCGGGGTTTAATCACAACGAAGTCTTAATTTACGGCCTCTGTCTTTCCGGAAACAAATAAGTATAGTGAGGTCCTCCCAAATTTCAAAAAGTGACTTAGCCCTGGCCAAACCCTCTTGTGGGTACATGCCACAAACCTTGAGCGCATCATCATCATCATCATCTCGGGCGAAAACTGACAAGGAAGGCCTGCACTGCGGTTTGCGCAGTCATCGTTGTTCCAGTTCGAGCGTGCGAAGTACCCTCGGCCGATGCTTCGGCGCCGTTAAGCCCACAGAACGCATGTCCAAAGTTCGGGAGGCCTTGGCGCTCTGCTTACGCGAGCATTTTTCCGATGCTGGGACGAAGAAACAAGGCCACGCCACATGCTGAACACCGTTTCATCGTCGTGTACCGAACTGTACCCCGAAACCAGTAGCGCATACTCGAGGCTCTGAGCAACCATGAAGTGAGCATCACCAGCATGCCCACCGGCTGCTTCCTGCTGGCTGGCATCTCGGTCATCCTGATCATGGCGCTCAAGTCGCGGCATGAGTGCCTGGTTGACATCGGACAACCAATCCCGGCAATGACGCGGATGGATACAACAAATCTGAGCTCCGGCATCACCAACAGCTCCACGAACGGCTTCAGTGAGCAGGCAGGCCCACAGCGTCAGAGCTCGCCCAGGCGCTCGGCTTGACAGCGCGT
Source organism: Haemaphysalis longicornis (assembly GCF_048455015.1). Taxonomy (NCBI): domain Eukaryota; kingdom Metazoa; phylum Arthropoda; class Arachnida; order Ixodida; family Ixodidae; genus Haemaphysalis; species Haemaphysalis longicornis. Next base: position 176,714,227 of record NW_027526361.1, on the reverse strand, counting down.
TTTGCCTACAACGACGTGGGTTCGGAGCTGCCAGAAGACTAGGTGCAACGCGAGCAGGCGGGCTTGTTACACGTGAGTGCTTGGGCTACGAGGGTAAAGGCAGACGGCCGCCGTCTCACGGGCAATTGTGATCACTAAATACCTACAGTCCAGCAAAGATGTGGGTTGTTCTGTCTTACTTTCTAGGTGTTCGGTATCATTTGCTATTTATTCTCCCCTGAATGTTCTTTTTAAATAACGACGCTGTGGCACACGGCTCATGAGTTGAGAATTCCTAGCTCTATCACGACGTGTGTGATAATGGGCAAAGGCGCGCCGTTACCACTCCTCGAAATCTAGAGTGCTTTCAGTTACAACGTTAATCAAGATAATTGTGCTTGACCAAATGTGCGCTGACGGAGGGTTTCATCACAAATAACCACTAAGTAATCTTCACGTGTCAGTTCATATGCACGTTGTCGCCGCAACCCAATGTCGTCGCACTGGTACCCCTTCGGCGATTTAATAGTAACGACGATGTAACGGCGATAACATCACGCACTTAGTGTTCGGGCTCCGCCCTTCGCTACAGAAAAGGCTGCTCGTAAGATGAGCAACAACCATGGCGACCCACTCTCAGTAACTAGGCAACTCGCCGATATTTCGTTTGTACCTAAGACCCCAATTTTCGTGCTGTGTTATACAGCGACGCCTTTGTCAATCTTCAAGGCTCATTGCAGCAGTACGAGTGAGTTGCTCGTAACAATAGGCTGACAGAAGAGCAGTTCCGGTTGCCTTTCCAATTCTCGCTTGATTGCGCACCGCACCCAACTGCCTTAGGCAACCGGAGTCCGCCCATACATTCTGGTAGGAGTGCGAAGTGAGCTTCGCGCCTTTGCCAATCAGTACCACGCCAAAAAGCCGACATTCCCTAAAGGCTACAAATCAAGGGCCAGATGAGACCGTCATCCGCTTCGTCAAAGAGTTGCTGCGCCTCAGCGCAGGCTCGAACCCGCAGGTGACCCAGGAACCGAAAGGGCCAGCTTTTACGAGAGGCGGGAAAAACGACGTTCTCTGTAAATTCGTCCGCGATCATTCATCTGTTTTCAAAAGCTAAAGACACCAAAGCGCTCCTTTAGACGTAGGGATTGCGAATGAATCAGTGTTAAATTGCCGAATGTCTCGTTTCAATGTTGTCCTTATCGTCCTTTTTCTTTTGCCTCTTTCTTTCGTTCTCTCCGTTAATCGTGCGGGGAGCATACATGCGTTCGCATAAGCAAGCAAAAGCAACATTTAGCGGGAATAGACTTCACTAATTATCTCACCGTTACATGCTTCTCTTTTGGCATGCCCAAATTACTCATGCAGGCTTCAAGGCTGTGTCGAAACACGTTTCCGAGCCCAGGACAACAGCGCGTTCACTAGGGAAGCGATTTGTTCGCTCAAGCCAGTGCTCGGCGAATGTGCAGAGAATGCAGCTGAACTCGCTTTTTGTTCGACCCGCGTTCAAATCCCGGACCGAATTAGATATACTATCTGTGCTTTGATTCTGTTCACGCTGTCAATGTCTTTTAGCACCTCTCTGGATCACGTCAGCGTTGGACGCGGAGTTTTTCTTAAATGGCGCATTCGACGCTTTCTGATTGATATGCTATACTGGTCCTCAATCCTGGTCGTGAGGTAGCCCGAAGTAAAGCCCATGAATAAATCCAGTGTAGTTACTCCAATGTAGGAGAGCTGCAACGAATTATGCTCATAAGCTGTCCGCATGCGGCAAAACCTCCAAGAACGCGCCTCAGTACGAAAAACTCTACCGGGAGGCTGCAGCAGCTGCTGCATTCACTCTAAGCCAACACACCTCCAAGGTCATACGCACCGACTTTCAAGCACCCTGTCGTAGACACGTGCTGCAAAAGGTGGTCTCCATGACCCTGCGGCTGCTAGATCATTGTTTACCTTAGGGTAAACATTGTGTGCACTCCCGCACAGTCTTCATCTACAGGAATTATGTATAAACCTCTGAGAAGATGAGAAACGGGGGAGGGGTGTGTACTCTTCTAATCAGGGACCAGTAGTGCAGGTGTAAATAATTAAGACACAGGCTTGTTGTATTGAACCAAGAAAGAGGCTATCACCAGTTCTCTCACATCCCCAACCAAGGGTTCATATTAAGGCGTATGAGCCCTTTTCACCACGCTGCCCGTATTTTCAACCTTACACAAGGACTTCATCATCTTCAAATTATCATCAGTGGTGGTTCTGATGACCCTTTTCATTATGATCGCCTGTTCATATTTATCATCATCGGTTGGATTGTTCCTCCCTCCGAACGCCTCAAAAAACTGTCGTTCCAACTGTTGTATATCAAGTTGTGGAAGGTGCGTCTTCGTCTCGTAGTCTACCTCTCATATTCAAGGCAACACCATATTCAAGGCAACACCACAAGAGAGCCTATTTTGTAAGGCAAAGGTATGGCTACCGCTTCTGGTGTTGACAGAGAGCATGTTTCTGTCCTTTCCAACGCAGTACCGTCTTCGCGTACGCGTGACCTAGCTTCTTCGGGTGGCATGTCCAGTGTCGCTGCCACTATCAGGCCCGACCTTACGTTGGGAACAAGCGGAACAGCTGCTCACGGCACTGGTAAAGCACGTTGCATCCTTTGACGTCAGTCCTACCGCTCCAAAACGGATGACTTTGGCTGCCCACCTATTTAGAACGGACGGCTCAGCTATTTTACGCCGGCGATAGTACTGCGTATCTTCACTTGAAGAATATATTGAAGAGCAGGTGGCTGAAATCGTCTACCGGATTGTTAATCGCCCATCGTAGGGCTTGCGGTCTTCGTCAGTTCTGTTAGTCGAGAAGAAGGATGGGTCAATTCGCTTTTGTGTTGACTACCGGGCGTTGAATAAGGTTCTACACGCGCGTGGTTCATGTAGTTCTGGTTTCCCCCACATATCGCGCAACGCGGTGTCCTGTGAATGTCACAGTGTTTTTCGGAGTGGCTGTAGCTCGCCCAACGCTTGCGTCTTGGGAGGAAAACGTTGTTAAAGTACCTGCAGCGTGTCCACCCGATGTAGTCTTTCTTTCAGAACGATGCTCTGATAACCTGACAGTTGTGTTGACAGCATGGCTGTTGTGCTACTCTTTCCCTTCCAATGGTTGAGAACTCAGATGTCGTCGGGGTCGCAGAATAGTCGATTCTGGTTTGCTAAGATTCTCGGAATGTCTTCGACTGAGACATCATCTTGGATACCTATAACGTTAACATGGGGAAGTTTTGTCTTGGGTTTTTTTGTTTGCATTAGGTGTGTTGCTGGATATTTCGCGACTTCTTCACACAGTTACAGTCCTTTCATTGACGTCGGGGTCACTACGATACCTTCTTTTCTTGTCGCAGGGAGAGTTCTGGTAGGCCAAATTTTCATGGGCCAATTTTTTTTTTTAGTGTTTCGACTATCTTTGCTCCTTTTAGTGTGGATGACGTCTCCACTACCGCAGCGCTTGGTGGCGGCTGGTTGGTTCTTGTTTGTACTAGCTCTTAGTCGTTGGTTGGTTTATTCACTGCACTTCTTTGAACATTTCTTGCATAACTTGGACATTATCGGTTGGGTTTGCTGATAGGCGTTTTCATGCAGCAGTTCTCTCATTTAAATCGCTGTACATCATGAGATTATCTTAATGTGAACTCCTTCTCTTGGATCAACTCTGAGTAGTGTGTCGACTCCTTGCTTCAGACCATTGATAGTTTTAGTAAACGTCATGATTTCCATGAGTGCACGCATGAAATGTTCATCACCGCTGGTTATTTTTGTTAGCAGGTCACTGCTGTCCGCGCAGGTCGGAATGTCCTGTGTAGAGCATTCTGTGGTGGGCAGAGTGGGGACATCTCCAGCTGTATCAGTTCCCATCGGTGATTTTGGTTCATGAAGACTTCGCTGGAGGTTTTCGCTGCTTACTTAAGTCTAGACTGTTTTGCGTAAATTACTGATGTTGGAGACTTCGGGAGAAGCATTTAAGGCAATGTCGCGTAGGTGTGAGCCATCTCTTGTAGAATTCTGATAAGGCTCTTTTTTTGGCGCTAAGGAGTCACTCCATGCTAAAGAGGACCTTGGAATTTTGCAATATTCCGGGTATGCTTCTAGCAATTTTGCGTCGAGAAGTGAGACTCGGTAAAATATTTTTGGCGAAACAAATTTTTTCCTCTTTACTGTGGCCTTTTGAGAGCTGCAAGACATAAAAAGTGATACTTTTTAAAGCATTTTGCCAAGGAGCCATTACCGGTTACGATAGTCTATGTGACCAGGCAAATAGATCTAATCAGAGGCTACGTACGCTACCTTAAAAAAAGGGCCGAGTTAAGCCACTTTCCACCCAAATCAACAGCGGGAGTCTAAGAAAAACTGTCAAAGTTTTGTCATTTTTTAGAAAACCTTTATATCAAATGACCGCAATAAAATGGTTTGTACTGGTTCTCGAGGATATCAACATATACTTGAATCTATTGAAATTATAAAGCCTCGCAGCATGCTTATGGTAATAGAAGAAAAATATTTTATTTTTACCAAAAGTGCCCCTAAACGGGACCAAAACACATGCCCTTCAGGAGAGGAATTAACCAACCTTTTGGGCGGGTGAGGAGCATCGCTAGGCGGATGTGACGTCACGTTTGCTCGCAGCGCTCCCGCGCGGTATGTTTACATTTTCCCGAGTGCTGCCTACACGGCGTACGTGCCGTAGCGATTCAAGTAGTCGCGTTCGACTTATGCGGTCGACGCAAGAATTCATAAACTGGCGATGGTTGTCGCCCTGTCAGTCGTCGTTCAACAGCTCCAGCGTATTCTGGCACTACAGCTTTGCAGTTATCTGTGGGCGTTCAACTGTCCACCATCGGCCGACCAGGTGAGTGTTTTTTGGCGGGTTTGCAATCAGTTCGCATATCTCCTACTGCAAAGCTTGCTTTCTGCTCGCGGCAGTTAAATTAGCGACGTTTACGAAATTCTTAACGGCGCGTTCTCACCGTCTTGCATTATTGTCGCTGTTTATGCTGCTCTGTTCGCGTCTGTCGGCGATCGCGAGCTGTTGACGGTTCGCAGTGCCTATTCTGTGGACCAGTCCACAGGATAGTGTTCAGCTTTATTCTGTGGACCAGTCCACAGGATAGTCACTATCCTGTGGACTGGTCCACAGAATAAAGCTGAACACTATCCGATAGTGTTCAGCTTTATTCTGTGGACCAGACCACAGAATAATGTTCAGCTTTATCCTGTGGACCATTTGAGGCGGCGCTTGGCGGTGCTGTTTGGCGCGGTCGTGTCGTGCAACATTTTTTTTAGATACTTATTTCAGTTTCGTAACTGCGCCGACTGTGCCTTCCCGGGTGGGCGCTCTGGTCGCGAGTTGGAGGGACTTGCTGCGTTGACGGCGTGCGCCGGTCCGCTGAGCTTTAAGTTGCGGTGTGTAGTTGCGTGTCTGCTCTACAAGTTTCTTCTTTTCGCTTGCGTTTGTCTTTACCCTTGTGCGAGAACTTTGCCTCTTCAGTGCATTCGGTTGTACGACCGCGGACGAAAACGTTTCGTGACTCTGTAAACACGCTGTTTTCTTTCATGTGCTGTCTTGGCGCCCCGACCTACCTCACAGCCGGCTGTACGAGCGGATAATAATAATAGGAATCTTTATTTACAGGAACAGTACATATAATTTCCCAGCCCACTTAAGCAGCTGACGCTTGTGAGATGGCTGAGCACATGCTTATGTCTTTTACAAAATGAACGAGGAGGAAATCTCTTGCTAAAAAGCTTTTAATAAAACCAAGCAGCCTAATGAAGAAAAACCGAAAAATTCTTAATGCTATCACCGTCGGCAGGCGCGCATGCGTGTTCTGCCCCTTTCGTTTACCGCCGGTGCAACTACACGGTGCTCCTATGCGGTTCGGCCACAGCTCCCATGCTCCAGTTACTTCTGTCGGCACCTACTTCTTTTTAGGGGCCGAGCCGCTTAGGGGCTGGGGCTGGCATCTCCCGTCGTCGTAATCGTCCTCTCATGTCACGGTGCTACAACACCCGGACACTCGTTTACGCCTCGCGCTAGAGCGCTTCGTAACGCGTAATTAATATGCAGTGCCCGGAGCTTACGTGGTTACCAATTTTAGAAGAATTGTCTTCTTTCGATGTGTATGATAGTTTTTGACCACCAAAGTTCGGTGAGCGGGTTTTAAACCGACACTGATGTGTTTTAAACCAGCGTCGTAGTCATTCCCGTGCCTGTTTGTTCTATATGCAATAAAGAAAAAAAAAGCATAGTAAAAAAAAGAAAAACACAGAGACTCTCCTTTACGCCTCGAGCTAGAAGGCTTCGTGCTTCGAAGACAAGAGACTTTTACAGCAAAGCTGTATACCTCTATCCCCCCCCCCCCCTCCCCGACGGTTTCAACTCCGTTAATCAGAACAGCATTCCCCTTTACGCACAGCAAGCGATGCAGGTAGCGTAATGTCGTCGTCAGGCATTTAGTACACAGCATAACAGAACACACGAAATCAACAAAGACTTCCGAAGCGGCGAGCCCTACGTTCCACACCACGACGACCACGATGCGGCGAAATGCGGCCGAGTTCACGTTCACAAAAATTAGGCGGGCAAAGAAACGTCTTCAACTCCCGATGACATGATGCCGACCGTTTTAACGCTACAGGACGCTCAGTTTGTGCCGTATTTGTCTCACGCGAACTTTGTAATATGTAGTCGCAATGTTTATTATAGAACAACAAGCTTGGTGTGGCTTCAGTTGACTTCGGGGCAGGCTTGCTAAAAAAATGTTGCAGTACGTTCAAAATCGGCATCAAAAATATGTGTTACTAGGTTCATAGCCTAGGTTTTTTGTAAACCAGATCACAAACCTGTGGACAAACCACGCAGAAAACGCTAAGTTAAGTTGGCCGCACAACCGCGCGCTGAAGAAGCAAGGTTCTCGCACGCGAAAAGAAGAAACTTGTAGAGCAGACACGCATGCACTAAACACCGCAACTTAGAGCTCAGCGGACCGGCGCACACCGTCAACGCTGCCGCCGACACCACCGACACCGCGCAACACGCGACCGGAGCGCCCGCCCTGGAAGGCGCAGTTACGAAACTGAAATAAGTATCTAAAAAAAAAAAATGTTGCACGACACGACCGCGCCGAACAGCACCGCCAAGCGCCGCCTCAAATGGTCCACAGGATAAAGCTGAACATTATTCTGTGGTCTGGTCCACAGAATAAAGCTGAACACTATCCTGTGGACTGGTCCACAGAATAAAGCTGAACACTATCCTGTGGACTGGTCCACAGAATAGGCACTGCGTTGACGGTTTGTTGCACGGCGCGGAAACTCGCTCGCATTGCAAACCCGTCTCGCCCATGACATTTCCTTGTCTCTTTAATGTGGCGTCATTACATCACTTGTTTTCCTCGACGCTTTTTCTAGACAACGTGCCCTGTGCTAACCGACCTTAATATTGTAACGAAAATGAACTTGCAGTACGATCTGTTGGTGAAGTTAGGAGCATGACAGGTCCCTGTTGGCAAGGTTTTCGTGTGTGCGTGTGGTTCGTGAGGGCGTTGTAACACGTTACTTTAGCCTGTTGCACTCGTTGCTGCATCCAGCACTTTTGCTGCCAGGAGTGCCTGCCAAGGGATGCTTACGTCGTTATGTGTTTTCATCTTTAATAGTGGGGCCAATCGGCGTTCAATAATTGATGGAAATTCAGCGGGAACGACCCGGATAACGCAGGGCAGGCAAGAGCACTGCTTGTGTGGTCTTCGCTTTCGTTTGCCCCCTTTTTTAGTCATCCTAGATTGTTTATTTACTGCTGCCTCAACGGTGCTTCATTCCTCATTTTCCATTTCTTTCTCTTGCAGCATCTCCTGACTGCAGTCACGCTGCCCCTAGCCTGCCTGCAGCACTCATCCTGCCATTCTAGTGGGAAATGCCATTCTAGTGCAGGCCACTTGTCACAACCAAACGGGTTCCCGACTTTTGCTGGCTTCTATTTGATGGTATACTTTAGATCCACCAGTGCGTTCTCACTCCGTGTACATTTCAAGCGAGGTTTACAGTAACACGGTAGTTGATAGCCATGAAGACAGCAGCGTGTGTACTAAAAATCAAGTTTAGTTATTTATGCCAATGTCAAAAAACCAACCTGGTCTATGCATCCATTCCAGCCTGACATTTTCAAATACAAGTCTTTCAGTAACTAGTGAAACAATGAAGAGGTAGGGATAGCTCATGCACTGCTTAATTACTACCTTCATTTTTTTACTGTTGAAAATTTATGGATGATGCTATGCATAGCTTGCATGTGACGTCCCCACAGCCCTTTCTGGAGTACCGCTCTCCGCTTTCCCAGTGCTACTCGAGATCGGAGGGGGAGATAAGTTCACGGCCTTCCACCGTGCAAGCGGTGCTCCAAGATGGCAGCTACAGATGTCAGTGCAAGCTATGTATATGTACCACCTAGTGAAGTCCCACCAGAAATTGTTATATGCACTACCGATATAGCACAATCTATGAGGTGGGCTGGCGTGACCTTCAGCACCGTACGTGGTTTCCGTCACGACAAAGTTTGCACTGTAGTCTTGGGCGTGTAATGGGTTATGGCTGACCACAGGGCCATTTACAGTGCTTTCCAGCTTCCAGTGGAGGCAGGAACATAAATTACGTGGTCGGCCAGGGCACAGTACATGGTGTTAGTCAACACCATAGACATACCGTGCCTCGGATGCCTGCGCCATATATATATATATTTTTTTTAATTTTACTTTTGAGTTTTGTGTAAGCAAGGATGTATCTAGTGCCCCTATGCTGTCTATCCTTGGTTTTTGTAAACACTAAGTAATATCGCACGGTAGCTTTATTCATCGTAATGAGATTTCTCAGGTGCCAGATTGCTCAGATCTCACATGGTTTCCTATGGCTGCAGGGATGTACAATGTCTTGGGTTCGATTCTTGGCTGCCGGGGCTGCATTGAATTTATAAAGCCAAAAAAATTAAGCTTCTGTACACGATGTCTTGGTTTACGCTAAAGATCCTTGAGTGAGAGGTCTACCACACTGCCCTGTGCCTCATAGTGCGAAGTGACCTCAGTTTACTCGATTATGATGCAATTACTTAATGCCTTCTCATGTAAACTCTTGAGTGCAAACGGGAGAAGGTGCACCTACCTCGCCTTGAGCTGAACTTAGGCTAAGTTGCCTTTTTCGCACGACATCTAAGCTGTGTGAGAAAGCCATACAGGGCTAAGAATGTTGTAAGAAATGCCTCTTACGTGAGGCAGCTCATACATAATGTTTAAAAAAAGCGTGTCACATTATTTTGCAGTGCGCTCTTTAAACGTTTTACACCCCTCCTACCGCCCTGCTTTTATTGTTAATAAAGGAACTTTGCATATGTAGACATAGGAAAATGAAGCAGAAAGACATATAGATATTTTCAGCTGCACAGTGTCGCAGGCTATGCACCTGACGCAATGCTGTTTGTTCATCACGGTTTGCACTGTGCTTTGAAACAGTTTGTTTTCAAGGTCCAAAGATTCACTTGGCTATTTCATGTCAGGAATGATACAAAGGGATCATCTGTGGAAGTAATGCCCATCTTATTCTTGTCATTTTGTAATTTATGAGAGCTGCTGCAGCCAAGCATTCTATGGTATATTTATGAACTAAAAAATACATGGAAAAGGCAGTCTCTAAGCTGGAGGGAAACTATCGAGTAGCATATGCATTTAGTTTAAATAGTGGCGTGTTGCCCAACTGCTGGGCAACCGCATTAAGTTTATGTCGTGCTTGTGATTTGCTCAAGTATGTGAACTAGTCTTAGGCATTTACGTGTTGATAAAAGAATTCCGTGCTATCTTCATTCATTCACTGCAACTCGTTTGTGCTTATGGGGAGCATTCGGAATATGACCCTTGGCATGGTAAAAATCAGAATACGCTTTACTCAGTTGGACTCAAGATATACCTGATCAGAACACGTCTACTCCTGAATGCTTAAATACCTCATCACATAAAAAATGGCCAACTTAACAAGCTGCAGGAAAAGAAGCAGCCCCATTCCTTCACCATAAAATAAAAAGAAGACAAGAAGAAACTATTTTACATTTGCAAAAGGTCCAGGCGAGGCTGTTGTTTCTTACGCTTTCAAGAATACATTAATACACTGTTGTTGTTTTACAATATAAAGTGAATTTTCCTTACACTACTTCCTCGACTTCAGTTGTTTTCCTTTCTGGGTGACCTAGACCAAAGGTGCAATGTAATTAACAGTATGGCTATGTTGGTTGTAAACATGATACAAGAGGACACAAAAATACGCATGGCAACACTCAGGACTTTTGTTGTGTTGTTTTTCATTTATAGTTAATTTTGTTTTGTCCTATGGCACAATGCAATTTTGAAACCAGCTTTCCTGAGAAACCTATTGAGCACAATTTTTCATACTAGGCAACATTACATGCAATGGCTGCACAACACTTTTTGCCTGAATATAAATGTGGCTAAAAAATGTCTGTTATTTTGAAGCAGGCAGTTTTCATTGCCAGTCAGACAAAATGGGGCCAGATGCCATCTGTGCAGAACCGCATGTGACCGCACCATGGGAGGAGGAGGACAAACATTTTATTGAGCCTTTAAAGGCCCCTTAGGGGACATGGTGACCGGCGTGCCGGTGTCTGCAGCAGCCCTCGCCGTGACCACCCGTTGGGTAGACAGGTCGGAGCTGCCCAGTGCCTCAGCCCAGTGCCCACCGTCTGCTAAGAGAGGATAGGGGTTGTGGGGACAGTTCCAAAGAAGATGGTCCAGTGTTTCCACTGCTCCACAGGCCGTGCAGTTGGTGGAGGGGTAGACGGAAGGATAAATACGGTGCAGGTGGTAGCGACATGGGAGGGTATGGGTTTGCACCAGTCACCATAGCCGTTCTTCCCTGTTGGATAAATCCGGGTGTGCGGAGGGGAGCTGGCGGCGTGAGAGGCGGTAATGTGCCGTAATGTCTTGGGAGGTCAAGAGACTGTCCCGAGCTGATAGGGCTCCGTGAAAGGGTTCGAGGCTAGGGCCTGCTTGGACGGTGAGCTCTCGAGCGGCCCTATGTGCTGCCTCATTTCCCCCCACGCCCATGTGGGCCGGAGTCCAGATCAGCTTTATTTGTATGGTAGGAGGATTTTTGAGGAGAATTCCGAGCGCCAGGGGCGAGATCATGCCTCTGGCGTAATTTCGAATGGCCGTTTTCGAATCCGAGATGATAGTATAGTGTACAATTCTAGTACACTATAATGATAGTGATAGGGGGCGGCCTATGTGTAAGGGCTAGCGCGATAGGTGACCGGTAAAAAGCGTGAAGGCTCATGGGTACGTTGTCTGCTCCAGCCACTTCCGGTTCGAGATCTCACCTGGCCTCCCGTACGCCGGCGGCTTTCACGCGCGTGTGTGCGTGTTGTTTATTTGTCACAGAGTGCTAACCTTTCAGAGAAGCCCCTAGTAGAATTCATTGTTGTTACACATTGAATGTGCGATGCATGAGCGTTTTTTTTTTCCAGTGGAAACAGATAAACAACAAGCACAAGCGCGCGTGAAAGCCGTTGGCGTATGGGAGGCCAGGAGAGCTCTCGAACTGGAAGTAACAGAACTCCGCGGGAGCAGACAATGCACCCATGAGCATTTGCGCTTTTTACCGGTCACCTATTGCCGCCTCAGCGGGTCAGTTGGTGCAGTCTGTTAGGGATTTAAGAGGAGGAGTGTTGGGATGGTTGATTACTACTGCGACAGCGTATGCATCCTGCCATCGATAGCAAGCTGCATCCACGTAAACAGTAGTGGGGTGGACGGGGTATTTCTCTGTAAGTGCTTGTGCTCGTAGTTCCCTACGCTGCTTGTTAAAAACAGAGTGATATTGCGCGGTAAAGGGTGGATAGTGAGGGAGCCATGAATGTCGGCTGGTACCGGGAGCCTGTCATCACAGAGGATAGGGGCTTTAAGGTTAAAAGTAACAAGGAGAGTGTGACCGGTGGGGGTGGATGAGAGCCTATTTAGCTTACCGATAAGGTGGGCTTCAATGAGTTCCTCCGCAGTATTGTAAATGCCGAGTTTCTCGAGTCTGGCAGTGGTAGTGCTCTGAGGGATTTGTAGCGCCGTTTTTTAGGTCTTTCGAATGAGGCAGTTGACTTTAGAGAGTTCGGTACGTGAGGGCAAGAGATACGGGAGGGAGTAAGTGAGAAGGCTGAGCCCAAATGCCTGTATCAGCCGGATACGCTCCGTTTCTTTGAGCCCCTTGTTGCGGGCAGCAATCGTGTGGATGAGGGCGATCGTCTGATTCACCGGAGAAGTCAGCTGTGCTAGGTACTTAATGTTTGCGCAATTGCGCTGTATGCAGAGCCCAAGCATTTTCAGGACTTCCACTTGGGGAACATCCCTACCATCAATCCGGACCTCAATGGTGGGTGTCTGGGCTGGGTTGCCGGTTGATTTGGCGGGGAGGATTAAAAGCTCAGATTTTTCAGGTGAGCATCCAAGCCCAACTTGGGCGGCGGCGGTAACTAAGTAAGCTCCCTGTTAGAGAACCTCCTCGATTTGAAAGTCGCTTCCTCTGGTGGTCCACAGCGTAATATTATCGGCATATATGCTGTGGAGTAAGTGAGGGATCGCGGCGAGCTTACTGGGAAGGTGGATTAGGGCAATGTTAAATAGGAGTGGGGATAATACTGCGCCTTGAGGGGTGCCAATGGTTGGGAAATGGATAGTGTCGGATTGTAGGTCACCGAGCTGAATAGCAGCCGTGCGGTTCGAAAGGAAGTTACGGATATATGTAGTTGTATGTGCGGCGACCCGGAGTGAAAGTGGCAACGTTACACAAAATAGCCTGGTGTGATACACGATCAAAGCTTTCTAAAGATCAAGTGCCAAAATGGCTCAATTATCTACCTTTGAAGGGGCAGCGATAATTCCGTGTTTTAATTGCAGGAGTACATCTTCGGTTTCCGCACCATGGAAAGTGTTGTCCAGTTTTTTGCAAATCGCTTGTTAGCCCTACGGGAACCGCAGCGCGTGTAGTGAGTGCCATAATCTTTGTCTCAGCCTTATAAATTGACGTGAACCTTTTTCCTCCTTACTTAAAACAGATTTCCTTTTTTGTTGTTTGATCCTGTTTACAGCAAGCACTTTTTTGTAGAGAAAAGGAACTGCCACCTGAAGAAAACCACCTCTGCTTCAAAAATGCACTGATCAAGATTAGTATCATACTACAATGAGAACATATAAATGTTAAAATGTAAAAAATTAGCCATATACACAAATAACTAATGAAGTGTGCCGCTGCACAAATTGGTTTTCGATACATAAACAAAGGAGTGCTTCAAAGAGAAAGGACAAGAAAAAGGGCAGGGGTGTTTTCTGGTCTGTTTCACTACAACCTAAAATGATGCTTTGGCTCTCTGGAAGATTAAGTACACTATTTATATAGTACTAGGAAGTGTCCAAGCAGCATTTCTGACTCGCCCCGTCTTTCTACGAGCATTACTGACAGTTTCTCTCTTGTTGATCGAAGAAACAAGTGAAATGCGCTGAAAGCATCAAATCTGCATTCGCACCGTTCAGTTGTATGGTCTGGCTCATTAACAAGGAACCACACGACAAACAGACGTGCTCACACGTCAGCTCAGAGTTGCGTATCGAGAAATTCTGGGCGAGCTAGAGAAGCTTGCCAGGTCTTGCACTTCAGTAAAGCATGCATTATGCGACAAACCAACGACGACACAAATAGCTACCTTCATACTGGGCAAGTGTTCGAACCACTGTGGCGTGTTAACGCCACGATCAGAAAGTTGCCACGCCAGCTTGACAGCCCTGGCGCGAATCGTGTGTGTCAGCCCGGCCCACAATTGAAGACTTCCGCGTTATTACTGTGATTTGTGGCAGCCAGATTGGTGGGATCGGCCCATGGATGATCGGTCAGAAGCAGTGACAAGCAGCCATGTTGACCCTCCGAACGCTTGAAAGTATGTGTAAACATATAAAAAAGTGTTTCTGACTGCACCTAGATAAGGCTATATCGGTGGTGGGTATAGCACTTCATAGGTTGTATTCACTGGTGTGGCCCACAAGTGGGCGACCCTGTGTGTGCACCGCCATGTATGTGCCGCAGCGTCTGTGATACGTCGGACTCCATGAGATTGCGGTAATGGACCTTTTTCTATTAGCAATCTGCACATGCGCGGGCTGGTAATCCGCCATTCTAGGCAGTCGTCTCGGGCAAAACAAACAAAAGGGTGCCCCCTCCACTTGTTGCTGGGGTAGCAGCTATGCTTTCTAGTGATGCACGTTTTTATTTCTTCTTTTTCGACAGCATGTGGTGAGTTGTGCGTGCACACAAAGGATTTCAAAGGAAAGGGGTGAAGACTTGAGGTTGACCACGGTACGAGCACATGGCTACCAACAAGGGGGTGAGCGGTGCAAGCATGGCACAACTCGGGGGCTTCATTTAATATAAATATAGAATATAAATATAAATCGGCGTGTGCATAAAGCATTTCTTCGAAAGCAATATTTCGTTTTTGTTTGCAACTGTGCATTAAACGGCACTTGTGTCAACATCGGTAGTTGCAGGCGACTGCAGCGTTGCCTCTGGCATGCCGTGTCGCTTTCGTTCATAGCCGCAGTTTCACTCTACAGTGATGCAAAGTTCTTGAGGGCAAGGAGAGCACCACCACGTAATTTGAGTGCAATTAATAGGTCTTCTCTTACTACTAAGGCCGACAATCTGGTTGAAGTGGTGCAGACGATATGCACCGAGGTTTTCTTTTTTCTGCGAGGTGTGGGCACAATGCGCAGGCACAGACGTGGTGGTTTCCAGTGTTGTCGGGTGAAGAAATCTCCCTCTGAAATTTTCAGTGAATACCATCTATTGGGTTGCAGTTCAGTATTTCTGAAAGGTTCACTGCTATTGTGACAAATTTTTTAGAGCAGTCATGGTCGCTAAGATGGTAGTCATGAGAAGCTGAATCACTGTTCCAGAGGAGGCTGGAACAACTGCGCTATTGCTTTGCTTGTTCCCAGGCTTGGGCTGCGACATCAGTGTCCTGACAGCACCACACCTAGCTTGCTCATCCCAGAGCTTGCAGTCTTCTCCTGATGCATTTTTCTTGCTCTTTGCTCCGCCTCCTTTTCATCTTGAGGTTTGTGCTTAAATACTCTCATCATGTCTTTGCAGCACCTGCTGACTGAGCTCTAGCCTGTGCCTGCTGGTGAAGAGAAGTTTGCTGTGAGACGAGGGTCTTGACGAGCACGTAACTCCTGTTGTTAAAGTGAAGCTTTCAGGACCTCACTGATTGTATTCAATGTGGCTACATAATGCACTGCAGGAAAGCTAACTTTACACAGTGAGTTTCACAAAGCGATGAGGATGATAAGCAAAAGCACATCAAGCACCTTAAGAAAAAACGCTTTCCATGGTCATAATGGAACCAGTGTCCCTTGCATTATGAAACCATTGTCTGTCAGACTGCGCCCTTCTGATACGGTCGAAGCAGTTTAGATTTTGGACTTTGACTCAAGTCGCAAGAGAGAGAGAGAATAAACTTCAATTAAATTCGCAAAATGCTTCAGAGAGGTGTCCTCATTCCAGGATGCCTTGAGCTCAAGCCGCGTTGACAGTCCTTTTGATCAGGCGCAGCTGACCTTCGAGGCCGGAGCTGGCCAGAAAGCTTCGAGTTAGAAAGGAACATCAGTTTTTGATCAAAAACTTTTTTTTTACAGTTATGATGATAAGAATCGGGGGATGCATGTGGTTTTTCATTGAAACTGTAGATATGAAATTTGTTTCTGTGTAATACGACTCTATTCACATTTATTTGGATTTTTATGTTTGATTTTACAACAGCCTTTATAAAAAAACTGCTGGAGGGGTGCAGCTGAATAAAGTACCAGTTAACTGTGCACAAGTCAAGGAGTGCAATAATACTAGCATTATCATTCTATCTTGTCTGTAGCAGAAGTTACAGCCATGTGAAGTTTGGGCCTAGAAAATGGGAACCAGGAAAATGGTGTTGCCGTCCAGGCCCAAACTTCAAACAGCTGTCACTTCTGCTACAGACCATATATAATGATAATGTTAGTCTTATGGCAGTCAGTCCTTGATTTGTGCACAGTTCACCGGTACCTTGTTCAGCTGCATCCCTCAAGCAGTTTTCTTACAAAGGCTGTCAAAAAATCAAACATAAAAGCCAAATAAAGTTGAATATAGTTGTTTTACTCAGAAACAAACTTCATATCTACAATTTCAATGAAAAACCACATGCGTCACCCAATTTTTATCGTCCTAACTGTAAAAACCATGTTTTTTTTTTTGTTTACGACCAGGGTGCCCCCTTAGAAAAAAAGAATTTGAGTTTTGGTAGACAGCCCGGTAAAAGACCTCCCAAAAGCAAAGATTGTGGTGTGTTTCCACCATACTACTCTAGGGTGCTGGTGGCAACTGCCCTGGATGAACTGCTTTTAAACTTTATTTCAGGAAATGAGTGAAGATCAATCCCCTTTTACGGTGGGGTGCTACATGAATGGTTCATTTTTAGCCACTAGATTCAAATGTCATGTCTTCACCCTCTCTAAGGGGTTTTGGCACCTCCCCTTAAGGGTGATTGACCTTGACTTGTGACAGCCACGCAGCACTTTTTTCATTTGTAACATCATGGCACTTCGCAGTCCCACTTCCAGTTTGTTTCCTCCTACTGTGTACTGTGGAGTACAGACTACTGGGTGGTAGTAGTGTCTCCAGCAAGCAGTCCTCTAGCTCCCACGTTGCTGTTCATCTATACCATCCAGCCACATGCCTGATTGATAAAAAAGTACAGTGGCTACTAAGACTCCCAACCCTTAATTTTGTCCATTTGCCGTATTCTTCGTCTCTGTTCAGCTGCGTGGGAAGGTTCAGCAGCAGCTGCTGTGCTCTTCTATTGCTCAGTCTCCTATCCAGAGTTCCTCTCCACAGTTATGTGGAAATCTGTGGTTGTCAGTTTCATCATTGCTCTCTGTTACTTGTTCTGTCATGTGTTCATTAGTTGCTGTATTGCAAGGAAAAAAAAATGTGCACGCTTTTGTCTTACGACAATAATGGCCTTTGTTTTTAACGTTTATTGAAATGTAAAAAAAAAACACCCGGGGGGCCTCTTGCTAGTGCATCAGGCCCCCTTAGAAGTAGCGATTAGTTAAAGTTCACGACGGGTATGGGTGGGAAATAGCAAGGGAAAAATAGTGGGTCGGTATATGAAATGCAGGAGTGTGTCCCACACTGCCTCCGCTAAATTAGGTGGGTAGGAGGGACGCAAGAGATCATTTAAGGAATTTGGTTGTAAGTTAGTGGGAAGGGTGTCTAGGAGAACCTGCCTTTCAGTTTAACTCGGTTTTCTCGTGAGGGATTCCTTGCTTGATTGTCATCTGAGCTTGGACGTTGCCTGTTTGAGCTATCACTTTTACTTGCCTGCTGTTTGGACTTTTGATCGCAGTGGCTTTGAAACTTCGCCGCTTGATTTTGCTTGACGAAAGCTTCGCATTCAACTGTCGTCGTCATTAGAATGTGAGGTGCACTATTTTTGTCTAATTTTGCATCTCGATGCACCACTATCCAGATTCAAACTACTTCGACCATGTTGCAATGGTGTCGCGGAATAGATGTTGGTTTCACACCGCGAGGGTCCTGATTTGTTTCTGAGTGCAGGAAGCGTTTTTTTTTTCTGCACTTCTTTACCCACGATCATTATCATTGTCAGAGAAAGTTGGCTTTTCTGCAATGCCTTTTTGGCATGGCATATTCCACTGGTGAGACATAGAAAGTTTTGCTTTAAAATCAGGGTATTCAAGCACTTTTGGTCCAGCGAGTAGCAATCTGCACGTATTTGTAACCATACAATACTGAGTTAGCACCCTTCGATCCTTCCTGTCTTGTGCCAGCAGTCTCGTCATCCAACACATGAAAGTGCCCTCGACTTTTGCCCGCACTTTTCACTTATGCCTGACCCGATAACTTTTGTTGATTTCCAGTGTTGCGCATGCCACATTTTCATTCAGGGTCACCTTGGGGCAGATAAGCGCCTGCTTGTATTTTTATCAAGTGGTTTTAGGCACGGAGCATGCTTCACACTCTTATGCGAGCAGCATTATGGTGCCTTGTTGCTTGTCCCACAAGTGATGCGATGTCATGTCAATAAACATTATTCAGTGTTTGTGACGACTTTCGTGTTTTCTTGGCTTCACTTTCATATAGTGAGAGTTGCTATCCATCAAGAAGCATACACTTACAAATGCTAGGTATTCTTATTTTTTTCTTGGAGGTGACATTTACAAAGTTTCCTTGGCAACACAGCATAACATCAAAACAAATAAAACCAACTAAAATGGCAAATGTGGCATATTTTTAAAAATAATAAACGGTGGAAGAACAACAAAGCACAAGAGAGAGAGAGAGAGAGCACGAAAAGTGACAGCACTGCCTGTTTGTACTGTTTTGTTGTTTCCGTGCTAAATATTTTCAAATAAATATAAGGAATGCAGTTGAAGTAGGGTAACTTTTTATTCGAGCTTGTCTCTTGGACATACAAGTACATTTCTTGAATCGATAGCTGGAATGCTGGATGCAATTTTCGATATTAGGCAAGCACTGGACTCTCGAAGGGACGCAACAGTACGTTTGTTCAATTCTTATTTGCAATTGCATTGTGCAGTTTAACCCGTACAAAACATTTGGCCAAAGTCCAAAGCATTGGTTTAGGTAGAACAAAAAAAAATGCCTGCGTGCCAAGATTTCGAAGCATGTCAAAGATTTATCGGTGGCTTTCCACTGCAGTACCCCTCGTAGCTGGCTCAAGCTATGCTGAGCTTTTCCACGCGAAACCTACAAAGTTGAATTTTGATGTTTACAGCTACGCTGTGCAATGTATAAGCCTAGCATAATTTACTCTTCAGTATTTTTACTCTATCCAGGTTTTCTGTTTATTACACCACAATCAAAGTTTGCAGCCAGTGTTGAATTGACAAGCGTCAACCAATTCAGGTTGAAAGCACAAAACGCTCTAACAGAAATCGCAGTCTTCACATGTGATCAAATACGTAGTTCTTTAACACTAAACAAGGCTACTGCAGAATGCCAGGAGCGTAAAATATACTCGATGAGGTGCAGTTGGCCAGTGTGTAATTTAAGCAGCATTGTTTTAAGACAAACGGGAATTGGTGAAACAGCCATGAGCTTCTGACAGCAGCTACCATCGTGACTGGCCAATTCACCTGAGTGGGGATGTTATGGCTATGTGCTGTAGCTTGACCGTGTGGCCTAAAGAATTGCCAAGAAATTTCAAACTCATTGTATGTTGGTTTGCTTGTACCTGTGGACGTTTTTTTCAGTTTAAGGTCATAATGCGCTCCCTGGGTCCACCTTTAGTCAGCTAGACCCACTGAGCTACAGTGGTGTCAAGGATGTGGTGCTGGACGTGCACTAGGAATGTCCTGGGTTTGAACTCTTCCCAAAGTTTTGAACTCAATCCACTCTTTACACTGCCGGCCGATTTAGGAGCTGTTGTGCTAGTATAGACAGCGGATAGTGGCTTCTTAGTCAACGGGCCAAATATTGCTTTCGCGTTGATAAGGTAGAGTTTTCAAGATTGTGTTACGGTCGGTTACACTTGCCACATTTAGGGTGCTTAAATCCGACCATGTGCAAATTGCAGGCCTGTGATAAATGGGTACAGGTGATTATCTAGATGCATAAAACTGCGCCTACTGTCAAGGCATGCTGTGAATTTGTTGGTGGAATGGACGTTTACAAACATGCATTCGCATGATTTCCACTGCAGCATAAAAAATTGAGGCTCCCTATATGAGGACATAAAAGGTGCATTGTAATTTTGCCGCTCCCAAGTAGTACACTACACAAGACCAGCACTGCTTTCCCTTGTGGTGCTTTGGACGGCTCACAGCAAAGTGCACTAAGCAACAGAATCAGCTAGTGCTTGATATAGTTGCTACATCGGTTCCCTCTGAAATGCAAGCTGCTGGACACCAGACTTCCCTACACTAATAACATTAGAATTGGGTTAGACAAGTGAAATGAACTGGAAAGCTGTGGGTGAAAAGTATGATCAACATGACAATTCCAACAGGGACAAGACCACCTTGTTTTGGGTGCTTTACCCAAAAAGACCAAGGCACTTAAGGAGCCCCAGCTGAAAACAGAGCAAGGCCTCACGGCTTGTGGAGGGTGCTTCTCGTGGTAGAATATAACTGCCTGTCATCATGCGATTTCGACTGCCCAGGAGTCTTCACCACCACTGCGTTGACATTGAAGGAAGGTGACAGGAAAGTGTCCGCAAAGTCGCGCATCAAGGCTACTATTCCTGTTGACACTGGAGAGACAAAAGCCAAAATTACTACTAAACTAGTTTTCTGCACAACAAAGAGGTCACTTTCTTGTTTTGCCAAAGCTAATAACATGCCCTTAAATAATCCATGCATGACATATGTTCATCACAGATGGGTTTGGGTGCACCAAATTATTTGTTATACGGGACCTTTTTTCCCTGCACTGAGCAGTGTGAACTCGCAGGAAGCAGTTTTATTTCGTGTAAGGCATTTCCAAGAGCAACGCAATCACTTTGTTCTCTGTGTACCTTACTCATACTATTGTTACGGGGAAAATGGTATATTGCAGGGGCAATTAAATATGCCACACGGTGGGGAACACAGCAGCACACAGTCTCAAGTGGGCATGCAGCCAGAGAGCGAGATGGGATGGTTCGTCCTCTTTCTCCTCGTCGGTCAACCGTCCACCGCACCAGCTGTCCGGGCTGGGGCCAATCCCTCGGTGTCCATATTCCTTTCAAAGGGTGCATATCGAACCCGTAACACTATCAATTCATAAGTTTATACCAGCAAATAGAAAACAAACAGAAGGAAGAACAAAATTTAGTGCACGAGATATCCCCAGCTGTCCATTGCTTTGATACTCGCTGAAAGATTTATAATGGTCAAGCTGGCATAGATCTGTAGATCGTTTGGTTTTGTTTTCACTGGCATTTCCAGTACACACACTGCTGTCTTCATGGCTATCCACTACCGTGTTACTGTAAACCCTCGCTTGAAATGTACACGGAGTGAGAACGCACTGGTGGATCTAAAGTATACCATCAATTACAAGCCAGGCAAGGGCGGGAACCCGTTAGGTTGTGACAAGTGGCCTGCGAACATCAGTTCCCACTAGAATGGCAGGATGAGTGCTGCAGGCAGGCTAGGGGCACCGTGACTGCAGTCAGGAGATGCTGCAAGAGAAAGAAATGGAACATGAGGAATGAAACACCGTTGAGGCAGCAGTAAATAAACAATCTAGGATGACTAAAAAAAGGGGCAAACGACAGAGAAGACCACACAAGCAGTGCTCCTGCCCTGCGTTGTTATCGGGGTCGTTCCGCCTGCATTTGCATTAGTTATAGAACGCTGAGTGGTTCACTATGAAATATGAAAACACATAACAAGTAAGCATCCCTTGGCAGGAACTCCTGGCAGGCAACGGTCTAATTAGTGTCGCATGATGGCCGCCATGGGACCAGTCATAGTTGATTTTACCCAAACGGACCAACCGTTTCCGCTCACTGAGTACCCAGAGTCACTGTTAATTATTTATAGTGACGCTGGCTAGTTAGTGAGCGGAAGCGGTTTGGCCGGTTGCGTCGGAGTTTTGCCATCCTTTGCTAATACCTATACAAGAATGGCCGGTATTATTAAAGCAAATATTCTCGGGTCATAAGAAAACAACAGTTCAGGGCAGTTTTTTCGTTTTATTAACTTATGTTGACACGTACTACTGAACGAATTTAACAAAAGAGGCAATTTCATCCGTGTTCAGTGCACCTGCTTTAATGCAGGCCCGTTGTCGAAGCCCAGTAGGGCGGTTTCAGTGTTGCACTGAGTACGCTTGTTCGGCGGCAGAACTGGAGGTGGTTTTCGCTGAGACGCATCCTTGTCCATGTGGTGCTAAATGAAAGTATGGGCGCGTCTTTGGAATCGATCTAGCTGCTTCGTAGCGGCTGCTAAGGCTTTGGCTTTCCACTGTGACAGCACTGTAGGGGACCGAAAGTACGTCGACTGTTTTCATTGATTCGCTCGCCCAATCATACAGGTCCTTTGCGTCAATGTTCGGTTGTCCAGTTGTCTCTGTAGGCTGGCTCTGCTAGCCAGCCTTTTCCGCGTGCAACCTAAGCCACCACAGGGACTCTTGCCGTGAGAAGTCGCAAGTGAGTTCCATGTGGGTTACAGTCCGAAATCTTTTTTGTTAAAGGCGAGATTCGCAAAGTTCTTCCCATTTTTGAACTGCCATCGCGCAGCATCCGTGAAATATGTATTCTTAATAAATATTCTTTTTTTGCCGGAGTTCGTGCAGGAAGTATCATTAAAATGCATCAACCGCTGCGTTATCGTGCGTCAAGGCGTCGGACACGACAACATAGGAAACACAAGAGCAGGAGCTTGAACCAGGTTCGGGAACATCGCTTCCATCGCAGAAAACAATTGGGGTGAATCATAGCTTTGGGGAAGGGGGGGGGGGCGTTCAAATGGTTTCCCTCTGAGGCGTCGTGCACACCGAAGTTACAATTTTCGGCAAAACCCATTAATACGATTGCCTTAGTTGGTACAAGGCTGGCTTTAGTACTTTAAAGATAATTAGACTATTATTTGCTAACGTAATGATGCCTTTTCAGTTTTTCCAGCCTTTCAACGAGCTCATCCGTTAACTCCCACGGAGTTCAAACTACTGTCATTACGAGACACTCCTCAGCGCGCACCCACTGCGTGTACCCGAATTCACCCCATTCGGGGATGCGGTTTTGAAAGAAATTCTTGATCGGCGCAAGGCCGGGACATCGGAACAGGCGTTGAGCATGCAGTATTCAATGTCGAGACTACAGACAGTCATAGCCATGAGTGCAGAATCTGTGTTCTGTATGCTTAAGGCATGTAAGATCAGCTTTACGTTGTGGTGGTACTCACACACACAAACAGAGTGTGTGCTAGGCGGTCCAGAAAGTACGCACCAAGGAGGCCGAAAAGGAGCGAAGGTTGAAAACGGCGCTTGCAGAATCTGGTTTTCTTGCTTCCGCTGAACAAAAGCTTCTTTTAGGTTAAGCAAAATTGGGCGTTTTTTGTTTCCTCACACGACGTCTCTTTTCCCGGGAAGGCAGTACGGTATATGATCATCTTCGTAGAAATTCATTGCCCACGTCTTCACACTGGCCTTCAAAGGACGATTTCATCTTCGACTATAGATTTCTAGCAGACGTTTCGACTCGTAGAGGCGTCTCGCGGACCGCACCGGCTTTTTTCCGCAATTAAAGTACTGGAAGAATTGAGAGATCGTCCAAAACAATGTGCACAAAGCAAGACATCGGAGCTTTTGCTGCCTCGAATATACATAGCGGTATTTGTTCTGAAGGATGGATTGCAGGCTCTTGTAATCTTCGGCTAATGTTCCATCGTCACCTAGTGCTTTCATTAGAGCCACAATAATGTCAGTGCTGACGCTTGCATCTACAGTTAACTTTAGCAGTTTTCTCGATTTAGACGCAACAATGGGAGATTGGCTGGCAGGACGCTTCCTTCCCCTTGGGATATTCGGCGCTGGACTGGGGAACGTGTCAGAAACTGCAGCGCATGTCAATTGTGTTGTTTATTCAGACTCAAGTAAAGACATTTTTTTTTCGTTTTTGTATACTGCATGTAACACTTGCGACAGAGCCTACCCCCAGAAAGTCAGTTGAAGGACTTCCAGGCTTGCGCTAGTGTATTGGTAAAAACCGTTGTTCCGTGACATGGCCGTCCGCGATATCGAAGTAAATTCGTGCACAGTTTCGAGGCTGTGTGTGGATTGTACTTAAAAATCCACATGTAATAATGGTGTGCAGATATGCTGGTGATGGTCATCTTCACCTTTCTGGCTCGATCAGAAATTACATCTTGTTGGTAAGGCGGCAGGTAAGTGAACTGCTTGATCCAGATTGCAGCTCTTAGTACCGAATGAACAATCGGGTTGACGATTGCCGACACTGCAAAAGTGAGTCAAGCGGTTGTATGATGAAACTTGCAGCGGCGAGAGTAAGAAATATTTTGTACAGTATAGTATAGCGAACAACATATTAGCTCATTGCTCATAGAGCTCATGTCCTAAATGCATTTGGTTACACAGTTCCATAGCGGCGCTATACTTTTTAGCGAAGCCGTATGTGGCTTGGTTTCCTTATTAGCGTGAGCTAATGGAAGTCACGTTAACAGAGCGCTCGATACACAACCATGTAAATCGATACGCACTCTCAATTAAATGTAGAAATCACAAAAAATATTCTGAAGCAAGCCTAACACGACGCTGCATTAGTCGAGTTAATTGACTCGTTATAAATAGTTCTACACGTTGCGAAATGCCCGTCTGCTGCGAATCCATGACCGTCTAAGGAGCGGGTATGCTTAGACTTTCTTTTTCTTTATTGCCAACCTCGGACAGCAACACCAGGTACCAGGTACAATGACAAATAAAAAATTGTCTGCGTCGGTGGCATAGTAGTTAGCATAGCTGCCTTCCGGGTATGCTTAGACCGGCCACAGTAAAATTGATATTGCGCAATAGTCTTATTACTCACAGCCACACGTAAACGTGGAACCTCGGTTCATATATTCATACTGGTCAACTTTGTTGAACAAGAACAAGACATTACGCAAATATAAGACAGGAAATTAGTGCACAAGGGGTTCCTTTAGTACAGTGTTCTTTTATTTAAAAATTCATGGATGCTTGGTTTTTCGATAGCAAATGATATTCTACATCTACTACAGAAAACCGTCGCCTCCTCGCGGCATATGAAAATCACGCGGCAACAGCAACGAAAGGTTCCACTAGCTAGGTTCCACGTTCTGCTTGGAACGCACTTGGAGCACGGCCACGCGGCTCTATAAACCTTCTAGTCGGCCGCCTCCATTCACGCGCGCCTCCGCCGTACTGCAGCGCTTGCATCGAGGAACCCGGCCTGTAGCAGTGGAACGCGGTAAATTCAAAGCGCCTTGCGCAAACCTTTCGTGTGTTTACCTTGGGATGAGCGCGCCGGTACAGGAACAGCATGAGAGGTAAGCGGGAAAGCAAAGGGGGGGGGGCATTTCCTTGGCAACTGTCTACAAAGACTCATCTTTTGACGACATTTGCAACGAAATGAGCAGATGCGCGGTCAATTTTTTAATCAAAGATATCCGAAAACAAATTATAACGCAATTAACCACTAAGAGGATGCTATCAGTAGACCAAGTTTTACTTTTCTTAATAATGTAGTTCGCAGTAAAGTTGTAAGTATTGCGGAATTCGCTGCTCTCAACACGGAATTCTACTGGAGGGAAACAAAGGGCCTAATGTTTTTCGGCTGAAAAGGAAATGCATCTTTCAAATTTCATTTAGCTAGGTAAATAAGAATTACGCTTAAGCGCAAATTCCAAACTAAGTGTTTCTTTCCGTTCACTCCTTCGACTGCGCTCAGCTTCGCTAATCCTCCCCCTTCAGGCTTTATGTAATCATCTATTTCTCCGAGTTGGAATGTTTACTACAAATACGTAACACGAAGTGAATTCTGGCATTTTTGCATTATAAACAATATCAGAGAGCTCAACAGAACCCGCCAATACCACGCAATAAAACCCTACAGTTTGACATGTGCCAGGGAAGTGCAACGTGCTCGTGCATCGTAACACAATGTTCACAAAACCTTTGATGGGACATTGGCATATCCTCTAATTTGGCTAAGTATTGTGAATGTTCGTACATTTTCCATCCCAGCGGAAATGTCACCCCTGTTACCACCTGATATTGTACCTGAGAAGTGACACTTTACTGTTTACATCGCAGTGCGCAAGAGGCAGCATCAACTGCTACGTCTGCTGTTTCCACGCCCTTGTAGCAGACGCCGGCTACTTTTAATCTGCTATGAACCGGCCACCGCCAGCCAAGAGCAGATGACAGTGGAAGATGTCGCGGCGGCCGGAGCTCGCACTTCTTCTCGGTGCCGCAAAGCTGTCTGTGAGGACGCATTTGCAAAAAAAAAACGTTTTCTCCGCAATAAGAAAAATTTTTCTCATTTTTTATATGCTTTGGAACAAAATTGGGCAACTTGTGGGTATTTTTGAAAGACAGTGCACCGTTGCTCACACGGCCGTTCTTGGTCCCGTTAAGGGAAAGTTTTTGTAAAAATTCAATATTATTCATTCATTAACAAAAAAAAGGCTGCGAAGCTTGGTGATTAGAAAAGTTTCGAATAAATGTTGATGTCCTAGAGAACCAGTATGCATATTTTTGTTGCGGTTATTTGATTAAAAGTTGACTAAAACATCACCAAACTATAACAATTTTTTCATATTCATGCTGTTGATTTGGGTGCAAAATAGCTTAGCTCGGTGTTTATTTTTTACGGCAGCGTAGCCTCTGCTTAGATCACTAGTATTTACCTGCTCACATAAGCTATCATAGCCGTTAATGGCATGTTGGGGAAAAAATTTAAAAGGTATAACTTTTTGTCTTTTTCCAGATCTTTGGAGGCCACTGTAAGGACGAAAAGAATTGTTTCGCCAGAAATATTTTACCAAGTATCACTTCTGAACTCAGAATTGCGAAAATAAACTTTTGAATCATATCTGCAGGATTGATCAATTGCCGGGTCTCCTTTGGCATGGAATTAACCCGGCGGAATTTGGCGTGGTTTCGCTTTTTTTTGGTGTGCTGTTAGTTTGTTTCTTTCTGCGCTGATTTTTAGATACGAAGCAGCTTATGGTGGCGCCTGTTCTCTCCGCCGTTGTGTGGGCGCCGTTGTTTGGCGTCCACGCCCCCACTGCGCATGCCTAACCAGGCACCGCTGATGATGATTGTGGCAGGATGCCCCTAGGGATTGGCCAATCAAAGAATCCGTCACGAGATAGCTTCGCCTTTAACAACCGTCGTCATCTTCCCGTAGGGGAACCTCCTCCCGCAACGCCGCGATGAGTGCCACGGGCAACGCCGCCAGTAAAGCCACCTGCAACGCCAGCGCCAACGTTAGTGTCAGCGCCGCGGACAGCGCCGCGGAGAAGAGGGCACGACAAGAAGAACAAGAAGAAGAAGGAGCAGCGCCTCCTCCTGCCGTGATCGTTCACCCGGAACACGAAGACGCCGACCTCATCCCGAGCCAAGACTTGGTCCCCGGTCAAAAGGTCATTTTCGCTTCCTCCACCAAATCGCTGGATGAAAGTAGTAAAGCTTTGCTTTAATATGTGTCAGGTGAGTAACACGCGCATTACTTTATACGTCAGTTTTTCACGCATTCGCATGCATAGTGCGCCGCCAACGCCGCTTGCACCGGGCGTCCCCTCATCGGCCCTTCTGAGTGGGTTGTGTGACTTTTCTTCTGTGGTCGATCTCCACGTGGTAACATCGGCATACGATTCTTTTTTGTCTGGTGAGTACGATGGAGGTTCAACCGCTACACTGAGGACCCTAAGCAAGAAGAACAAGAGCGGCAATGTGCTGAGCAGTACTTCGCGGAAACTGATCTTTCACTGCTCGAGTTCTGGCGGGCCAGGGAGTCGAAGCGCACCGTAGAAAATACCGCCGCATTTGTCGCCTATATGCTGGGAATTGGCTCGCAAACCACGTTTGCGGTCAAGAAGGGGGCACAAGCCACTGGTGGAATGCTGTCCACGCCGTCTTAGAAACGCCCGCGAATTGTGGGAAGAACCGACGCAGTATCTTGTACGACAGCTTCAAGTTGGACGCGCTGAGGTCTTGCGTGCACGGCTTTTTTCGCCGCAACGACATACAGACGGTGGCAAAGATCACAAAGGAGCTCTCGGAGCGAACAGGTGAGCCGTCGCTGAAGCCGTGGACTGTTCGTCGTCGGCTTCGAGAGATCGGGTTCAAGCGGGAAAAAAGAAGCCGGAACTCTCTGCTGCTTGATCGGGAAGACATCCTCGCATGGCGGCAGGAGTAACTGCATTACATTCGGTGGTACCGAGCGGAAAATCGGCAGCTTTTCTACTTCTTAGAAACCTGGGTAACGGCAGGACACACGACGTCGACTGTGAAGGCTGACACCACCGCGACATCCAGTGCAGACGACTTCTGGCACGGCCTGACGACGGGACTGAAGCAGCCTTCAGGTAAACGTAAGCGGGTCATTGTAACCCACATAGGCAGCAAACATGGCTTCCTTAATGGATGTCTCGATGTGTTCCGTAGCAAAACGACGGGGACAACCACAAAGAAATGGACGGCCCCCGCTTCGAATGCTGGTTTGACAGTAAGCTGCAGAGGCTATCCAGTGGTGCGTCATAGTAATGGACAAGGCCTCCTACCACTCACGGCGTAACGAGGCAGTGCCAACGACTAATTCTCTCAAGGGAACGATCACAGAGTGGTTGGACAGCAAATCCATCCAGTACGGCGCTGCGCTGACCGAGAAGCAGCTGCTGGAGATAATTGCTCGAGTGAAGCCACGTTTCATCAGCTACCCAGTCGACATGGCTGCACAGACGGCAGGCTTTATCGTGGTAAGGCTGCGGTCTTGCCACTGCGAGTTCAGTCCTACTGAATTGATCTGGGCTTCAGTGAAGAACGCTGTGGCAGCAGCCCACACGATGTTCGACATTACGCATGTGGAACAGCTGCTGAAGGATAGGGTTGCAGAAGTCACAGCCGAACATTGGCGGGAGGCTGTGGAATATACTGCAGCTAAATGCGCCTGCAAAGCCGCTGTGCGCAGCTGATTCAGGAATTCTGCAGCGCTGGCCTTTGGTAGTTGATGACGAAACGGCGTCGTGCACAAGCGAAAGACAAAGTATGGGGAAGGGGGGCGGTAGTTTCCTTCTAAGATCTACCCCAAAACCGAAATTGTGATAAACCACGTTCTGTAACTTCATTAACTACGGTAGAGACGTGTTTAATTTCACAGAAATATGTTTACTACAGCCATCGGGAATCGTTTACAGAATGAATACCGCATGATAGTAGAGTGTTATTTTTTGTCGTGGTAAAGCATTGCTTTATAAGATTTGCAATGGTTGCTGCCTCGTTGCTTACTGGTTTTTCAAAACATAATACCTGCGTTGTTGAAGAACAAGAGGCAGGAGGGCGCCAAAAACATGCCCCCCCCCCCCCCGTTTCACAACTAATGCTGCGGTCGAGTTTTACAAGCTGCCACCTACTCTTAAAAAATCATGCACTCCTCCGTGCAACAACGATTATGGTTTATCTCAAAGCTTTCTCGAGTAGGATTTCGTGGTTGCCTTCTGGATTTAAACTTTGACTAGTTCATCTTTGAATTTGACCAGCACGCAGTTTGGTTTTTTGATCTCAGCGTCTTTGACTTTTACCCTTTTCCTTTATATTTCGCACGAAGAAATCTTCGCGTTTAACTACTGTCGTCGTTAGGCGGAAAAGTACATGATTATGCTGTTTCATGTTTCACCTCCATGACCCCTCTCCATATCCTAACTGCTTCCATAGTGTAGGAAATGCGTCTGTTCTGGAGGACTCAGGCTGATGGACCCCTATTTGTGGAAACTAGTCGCGCGTTTTTGGTTTCTTCACAAGGCATTACACGATTTTTAGGCACTCAGCCCAGAATACTTAAGCTATAAAAGCACGGCCTGGAGTTAACACTGCCACAATTTTCACTATCGGTGCCAGGGTTTATTCCACGCAGGGCCTAAATGAGAAGGGGAGGGGGTATGGTTTGTATAGCTTGGGCATGGGCTTGGGTGGTTGAATCACTTCAGCTCTTGATAAGATGACCTCTACAAACGTGAGTTCTGCGTCAGCTCTCAGGCTCCCATGCTGTCACTCAAGAAAACCAAAGGCACAAAGCTGATGGTTACAAAAAGAAAGCGTAAACTACCGCAATTTTTCCACAGCCACACAGTAATCGATCTCGTATTAAGTTCCTTCCTCCTCAATGCTCGCGTATCGAGGGATCACACAGTTAAGGCTGGCGTTGAAACCGTAGTCATTGAAACCATTGAAAATAATTTAAAGTGGCAGAAATAATACTAATATTAATAGTTTTATTCCTACTCAGCGCAAAGCCAGGCCAAGAGCGCTGCAAAAAGCGCTCATGTCAAGGTCGCCAGGTCCTAAACTTTGAAGCGTCCAGTACGTTTACGTACCGTCAGTGCATTTAGGATGAAATGAAATCTAATATCAGTAGTTTAATTCGTACTCTGATCAGGTGGAGCCTAGCGTAGATCACTGCAAATAGCGGTCATGTCATTGAAGCCCATACCCAACTTTAGGAGAATCCGACGAGTTCACGCAGCCGTTACTGCGTCTAAGAACCGAATATTCGCCGCGCATATCCGCTCACAACACCACCAACACATTCAAAGCACCGAAGCAAACACGGCAGAAACAACGGAAGGCTGCGTAGTCCAATGAACCGGCTCAATTCACTGACGAGGGGAGCGCCGAGTGGCGGCGCCACCCGTCCAGCTGCACTGGACAGCATAGGGTAGGGTAGCACGGTTAGGATAGGTAAGGTAGGGTAGCAGACCGCACAGAGGAAGTTAACTTAAAGGCTGTCGAGGCGACGAAAAGAACATCAGAATACTGGTGTACGAAAAGCACCGAGGAGAATATTGCCTAGGACATTTACCACTGTAACGAAAAAAAAATGATTTTGTGCCTAATAAGCTTTTTGTGCCCGCCCTAAGCAGCGCTAGTATTGAATAAAGAGTATAAAACACACGTATATTAGTCCTTTTTGTAAGATGACATGTCGTCACCCTCTACAAAGAGAAAGCGAAGAGCAATCATCATCATCATCACTCATTTAGTTTTTTTTTTCATTTTTATTACCCTAAAGGCCCTTGCGGGCCTTTGCGCGCCACTGTATAGGCCCTTGCGCACCACTGTATAGGGGGGGGGGGGGGTACAAGAGATTTGCACAATGCACCCGAAGCAGCAGAAAGTACATTCACTAAAAGTGTTAAAAAAGTACACAGAAGAATACAATAAACAGGTAATACCGCATACAAAAACAGGCGGAAGTATTACAACTCTCTTTAACAGAACAAATGTCAAAATAAATACACGGTGGAGGTCCGATCAAAAGTAGGACCTAGGCAACAAACGGGATGAGTATAATTTATGGCACACACTGAAACAGTTGAACAATTTCCTCGGTGAATTTTTCGTGGTTAGATATTGTGGCAATACGCTCTGGGAGGGCATTCCATTCACTAATGGCTAAGGGTAGGAAAGAAAGGCGGTGCAGGTCAGTGCGCGAAAATTCAGACTGAACTTTGTTAGGGTGATCTACACGTGCGGAAATATGTTGGGCTGGTTTTATTCTTGAGGCAGTGAAGTTGTTAGGGTGATGGTAGAGCTGATGAAAAAATGTAAGCCTGGAAATTTTGCGTCTTGTTTCCAGTGATTGAAGGCCGAGATTCCTTTTTATCAATGTAATGCTTCAATGTGGCGTGTATTGTCCTGATATGAAGCGGGCGCTCTTGTTTTGCAACGATACTATTTTTGTGGCCAAGTACGATTGATATGGATTCCAGATTATTCCAGCGTATTCAACTTTTGATCTTATAAACGAGGTAAATGCGAGCAGTTTGGTATCTTTATTGGCTTGACGTAAGGAACGACAAATAAAACCAAGTTTCTTGTGTCACCTAAAATTGAATCTATATGAACCTTCCAGGACAGGTTGCTTGTGAGGTGGACTCCTAAGTATTTAAACGAATTGACAGGTTCAACAGTCACGCTATTCAGTGTATAAGCAAATGGAACAACTTCTTTGGGTGTGGTGAAGCGCATAAGTTTAGTTTTTTTTTTTTAACATTAATATTCATTTTCCAGTCGGAACACCACTTTTCCAATCTACACAAGTCGGTTTGAAGTTTAGCACAACTAGAATGGTTCGATACACGCCGATAAATTACACAATCATCTGCGAATAATCTAAGAGAAGAATTAATGCCAGCAAAGATGTCATTGATGTAAATTAAGAAGAGAGTGGGACCGAGCACAGACCCCTGAGGAACCCCTGGTTTGACTTGCTGAAATGAACAGTGTACATCATCTATAATGAAGAGTGTACATCATCTATAATAACTGCCTGTTGCCAATTACGCAGATACTCCTTAACCCACCTAATAACATTGCGTTCTATTTTAATATTTTCCATTTTATGAATCAGGAGATTATGGGGGACCCGATCGAATGCTTTTTCGAAATCGATAAATATGTCATCTGTCTGCTCGAGTTGGTGAAGGGAGTCATGAATATCAGTTGTAAATTCGAACAGCTGGGTTTCACAAGAGCGCCCGCGCTGAAATCCGTGCTGATTCGGGTATAGAATGTTGTAATTTGTCACGTATTTCATTATTTGGGACGATACGATATGCTCAAAAAGCTTGCATACTACGGAAGTCAAAGAAGTTACAAGCCAATGCCTGTAGTTACAGAATTCATTTTTATCGCCCGCTTTAAAGATTGGAACCACATACGCTAGTTTGCAATCCTCAGGTATTACACCAGTATCAAGAGACTCTTTGAAGATAAATGCTAGGATTAGTGCAGAGTACTCCTTCGTAACTTTGAGTAGTTTAGTACTTATGCCATCAGGACCGGGACTTGAATACGTTGGCAATCGCTCGATCGCTTTTATAAGTCCTTCGGAGGTAACTAGAATACAAGGCATGCTGTGCGGAAGACTAGTAAATAGGCTCTCAGAAGGTATCGGACTCTCGTCCCCAAAAACACTGCAAAATAAGAGTTGAAGGTATTTGACACCCCTAGACAGTTTGAATGAGATTCGGAGGCAAACTGAGGCCTTTCTTTTGAAGGTGGCGGAGAAAGAACTTAACAAAATTTTTTAGGGTTGGTTTTCATGAAATTTGGTAAGTCGACATTGAAAAATCTGTCTTTGGCCTCCAGTCCTTGTCTTTTTTGCTGCGCCTGGCCTTGACGTACAAGCGCTTCTTTTTATTCAAACATCGCTTTATATGTCTAGAAAACCAAGGTCTATCAGTAGTGTCAAGGAGACATTTTTTGGGGACATATTTTCCCTGTACCGATCTCAGCTTATCTCGAAACAGCAACCAGTTT
Source organism: Haemaphysalis longicornis (assembly GCF_048455015.1). Taxonomy (NCBI): domain Eukaryota; kingdom Metazoa; phylum Arthropoda; class Arachnida; order Ixodida; family Ixodidae; genus Haemaphysalis; species Haemaphysalis longicornis. The sequence continues at coordinate 176,681,078 of NW_027526361.1, read as the reverse complement.
TCATGTACCGAACGCGGTTGATATGTTTGCGAGAAAGATTTTAGGAACTGTTCCAAGCCACCGTTTATGTCCGCGAAATTGCGTTTAGCAAAACCATCCACGAATTTCTTCCGGGGTACCTTCTTTTTTGTAATTGACTTACACAAACAATGAACAATGCGATGGTCACTGATGCATTCTAGTACATGCACATCAGCTTGATCGGGGTGTGTAGTTAGAATAAGATCAAGAATGGCACCTGCACGTGTAGGGGAAGTCACCAGCTGGGTTAAGTGGAAAAACTCTAAAAAATCCCAGAAAGCAGTACGTTCGTGCGCTGGCCTTATGCCATCAGTTGATACGTTGGACCAGTTCAAAAAGGGAAAATTAAAGCCACCGGCTAAGATGATTGGAGAGTTCCTATACGTATTCTGAATTCCGACGAGAATGTCGTGTAGTTCGTCGATAAAATCTGCAGGTGAGTCAGGCGGCCTGTAACATGCTCCAATAACTATTATTGTGCTCGGTAGGTAAAGAGAAACCCATAATGTTTCAAGAACGCTGTCCACATGAATCAGTCGTACAAGAATATGTTTTTTCGTGGCTATCAAAACCCCTCCTCCCCGCTTACCATCACGATCCCTACGAAAAACAGTAAAAGATTTGGAAATTTCCATTTCGCCACTGTCGATCTGTGATGCGAGCCATGCTTCCATCCCAACAATGACGTCTGCATTGCAGGTATGAATAGAAGCAGCTAGTTCATCCTTCTTGTTCATAATGCTGCGAAGGTTTGCAAATATCAGTGAAAGATTCGGGGCAGTGTCTTGAGGTTGATCATTACACCCTTGTCACGAACGTCGGTCTCGCTGTGTACACTCAACCACCTGCGCAGTAGCTTGGTCATAGCGGTATCTACGGTTCTTGAGCAGAAGCTTGTCAAAAGATATCTTCATTTTTAAAGCAAAGCTTTTTAAATGCAGAGCATTTCAGTAACTCACGATGTCACCCGCGTTGACGTTCGTAGTCCGCACCCCTCCCTACTATATAAAAAAAATACTATCCGGCGCCCGGTTTCGATCCCTCGACCCTGCGGGCGGAACGCAATGTACATGGTGCTCTACCCACTGCACCACACAGCCGACACAGAATGGGACGCTACGAACGCGCCTTATATCGTTGACTCATTCAAATTACTGCTGGCGAGCGCTCTCTCGTCAGCAGTTGCCACAAGTGCAACAACATTAACGTAACGCAAACTACTTAACGTCGTGCGCCCTCGGAAATGCTCTGCATTTGATCGTGCCCCTCGCGAGGGGGATGTTTCACTGCGTCTTCTCTCGGTCGCGGGACCCGTGGCGCCATCTGGCGGAGGCGCGGCACAACTCGTAGCACTTTGAAAAGATGCGGCGCCAGCCAGCTGTGTGTGTGCGTGCCGCACTTGTACAAATGGCGAGTGCATTGCCTGTCCACAGAGCAAAGCATTCGTGCAAGTAAGCCGTTACAGTCAGTCAGTCAGTCAGTCAGTCAGTTAGTTAGTTAGTTAGTTAGTTAGTTAGTTAACAACTCCGCAAGCATTTAAAGTCAGAACTACCGCTAGAGCGCACGTGAGCGCGGGCCTCGCGGCGACTGCCCAGGCGCTGTTCAGGCTTGCGCGGGGGCTTACTTCTTTTTTTCAGGACTTTCCTGCAAGTTTGAAAAAAAAGTCATATTCCTGGGTAGCATCCGGAAATTCAACGTTGCGGCTACGGTGGGGCTTCCAGGCGATACCCTAATGTTGGGCAGTCCTCGAAATGAGGTGACATACTTAAGTTTTACCGGCTAAGTAAGGTATGTTAACTATACTTACATTTCATGTGCGCCGGAACTTAGTAATGAAATTACTTGCGCCGCTCTTCTAATATGCGAACACCGAAAAAAACAAGAATGAAAATGTCGCTTGAGCATAAACATTCCTTCATGGGACACCTAATTCTGACACCCATTACAGGCAACAATGCATCTTTACCTCTACCCCCCAAGGGTTCTTTCGCGACCGTTGGTGTCACCAGAAAACTCCAGCGAACAAATAAAAGAATTTGCTGGCACCGCCGGGAATCGAACCCGGAACTAATAGACTAACAAAGCGAGCGCCCATTGTCTTACCGATATAGCTACGAGCACTTTTTTTTTCTTTATTACCGGTTTCAGACATCACAAAAACGTGCTACAGACAACAAACGCTAGCTTTGCCTAAGCCAGCGTGTTATGTCTAAAAACGGGGCATAGACAACACTTTCTCTACTTCCTGCAGCCACTCGGGTGTACAAGGTTGACCCTTCCACATTTCTACAATGCGATGAACGCTTTCACAGAAATACTGCCTCGCGGGCCGTCCATCAACTTCCGAGTAACGAGCTGCCAATCGAGACCTCCATATTCCGTGGAGGACCAGCAACATCAATAGGTCGTAAGGCACTCCATTATCGTTCTCAACTGCCAGAAACCGTATACCATGAGGATCCAAGGGGAGTTCCTTTTTCAAAGTTCTCTGAAGTACATCCCACAAAAACACCGCATCCCAACATTCCAAAAATACATGTTCAACAGTTTCCGGCTTCTTGCATAGCCAGCAGTCTGCTCCCCAGGGCACGAACAAACCCTTCTCAAGCATCCACGTTTTAACCGGGAGCACACCAACATGAAGCTTAAAGAAAAACGTTTTAACACCCGGCGGAACAACCATTGCTTGTACACGTTTCAAAACATTTTGTCCTGGTCCACTTCGAAACATGGATCTGTATAGTGGCACAGGAAAGCAGATTTCAACGAGGTCTTTGTACAACTTCTTCTTCGACACTGAAGTCAAATACTCCATGGAAAAACGCAAACATACAAATTGTGTTGCCTGTACGACTTCCTTTAGATATCCGTGAAGTCCTCCGGTATAACACAAAGATGTCGTAATAACAAACTGAGGCAGAAATCTACCTAACCTAACCTGAATTACAGTGTGAAGTAGGGGGTCCCTCACCTCACGCAAGAAATAAAATCTATTGACTACTTGTCGCAGAAAAAGATGCGATAGTGACAAACCACCATCACGCACACGTCTGAAAAGGTTAGTTCTACTCGTCCGTTCCCAGGTCGAGCCATATAGCTACGAGCACACGCGAAGACAGAGAACCCAGAGAATTAAGTGGTGTACTCACCAAGCACATCTACGGGTTTACCCCCTACGTTCTCGCTGAATGCCACGTGAAAGCGTCACGCGACCACTCAGGCCCGTCTAGCGTCCCTGTGCGCACCTTGCTCATATGCTAAGAGTTACAAAAATTATAGGAAGGTCACACCAATGCATGTCATCGCACTTCTAGTACGCCAATGTGCTAAAGCCGGTGGCCTCCAGTGTTCACGTAAAAAATCACAGCTTCTTGTCGTCCGCCCTCACGCCAAATGAAGGAATACATTCAAATACTCCTTGATGGCCAGGCCATCACTCCAATCCCCAGCATCACGATCCTGGGCCTACATCTCGAGACTAACACCAAGAATGACGTCTCCTTGCATCGCATCAAAAACAGCATAATTCAAACCATACACATGATCAGGCGACTTGCCACGAAGAAGCGAGGCCTAAAGGAATTAGGTACCTTTCGATTAATTGAAGCTTTTGTCCTCTCGAGAGTCACGTCAACCCCCTGTCTCCTTCTCGATAAGGAAGACATCGAGATGCTTTATATAATGATTAGAAAGGAGGTCGAGCACGCCATTGGTCTTCTCATTAGTGAGTCCACACAGAGGCTGCTTAGCACGGGGTCCATAACACGGTGGAAGAGCTGATACAAGGCCATCTTTCTAATCAGAAGGTCCGACACAGAACTTCGGTGGATAACAGCATGCTTCACCAGATTGCCTGGGCAGCCCAGAATGTCACCCCAGACTCTTGGCGACTAAAACTAAAGATGCTCATTTTGCTTAGAAATATGAACCCCTCACATGAAGAGGGTCACCGAAAAGAACGGGCTCAAGCGCTAAACGCCACACTCGGTGGGGATCATGCAGTTATCTACACAGACGCCTCCAAACATCGAGGGCAGCAACACGCCATCATCGTGGCTACCTCCGGAACCAACCACCTTGCGTGTACGTCGCTTAAAACCCAAGAAATGACGGCAGCAGAAGATGCAGCCATCACCTTGGCTCTCACTCAACAGTGGTTCGGAGGGTAGTCACCGATTCCCAGCAAGCCTACTGGAATTAGATGTCGGGTTGGGTGTCCTGACCTACACTGCGCGTGCTAAAAAACCCCTCCCAAACAGTTCCCTTCAGCTCATCTGGAATGAGCTCTGGGGGGGGCTCATCTGGAATGAGCCCCCCCCCCCCCCTCACGCCTCAATGGAGGGCAACAAATACGCCCACCCAACAAGCCGGCGCTTTTACCTTCCGTAATATGGAGCTTCACGAGGACAGTTACCCGCTTTTCACGTTCATGGAGATAACCCAGGATTATCACCTTCTGAGACAGACCGTACCTTCGCCTTACCCTGACCTTTCCAGAGAACAACAAACTACCCTACGGCTCACACAATCCGGGCTCCTTCCTACAGCCTACGCGTCCTCACTTAATGCATCCGAATCGCTACGACGCTGAATATAAATTTTGCTCAGAAGTAGGAACACTCCGCCCCGTAATCGGGGTGTGAGACTTTAGCCCTGAACCTTCCTCTCTTTCCGTCAACTACCCCACAAGAGCAATGGGAGATGCTGCTGTCCAGGGCCTCTATACCTACCCAGCTTCAGCGGACAGGCCGCACGGACTGCATATGGGCCCCAAAGAAGAATCACTCCCCAGGGCGGCAGTCTGGGCTGTTCAGAAATCTGAGCAGAAGTATTTTTTCATCCTCCTCCTCCTTCTCTGAGCAAATCTCGGAGAAGTTAGATCGTCTAACACCGGGTTGGGGCTTACTTTAGTTTTATAAAAAAAGTTTCCACTCTTGTGCCACACCAATACAACTCAACCAGATACAGTTGATGCATCATGCATTGATTTAACCTTACCGAGAAAATCTCTTGAAGTAATAAATGGTGTGGTTAAGTGCATTTCACTTCTATCTGGTTTTACCATTTGTAGAGAGATGTGAGTGAATTTAAGTGACGTCGCATGGGTAATCGTTATGGGTGCCGTTTACAGCTTTGCTTTCGAACCACATTCACGGGGTGGATTGGCGCGATTTTTCATTTCGTTGACAATTTTCTCGCGCAAAGTCCCGAAGTTGCTTTCTGATAAATTGAATCCTCGGTGAAAAGTCTTCTTCAATCCATATTTTCTGATCCTTTAATTGTTTCAGTTTGAACGCGTTTCCAAGAACTTCACATTTTGCTTTGTAGTTGAGAAACTTCACGATTAGAGGACGGTCGTAACCTTCCTTTGGAGCGCCAACACGGTGCGCGCGTTAAATATAAGTGATATCTAAGCCGAGATGCTCCTTACAAAAGTTAGTAATCTTAGATTCAGAGGCATCAGAATTTTCCTTTTCTTCCTCAGGCAGCCCCTTGAAGAATAAATTTTTTCGTCGCATGCGATTGTTCATGTCGTCTACCACATCGAGTAGGCCGGCTTGGCTGTCCTGCCAACGCGAAAGGGCCGAAATGTCAGTTTTGATTTCATCAACTGAGCCTCCGACAGTTGTTATGGTGTCGCCATTTTTACTCAGTGTAACCAAACTTTCCTCAACCTTTGAAAGACGCTTTTTTTAGATCTATGATTCCTGTAGATATGTCTCTTATTTTAGAGCTAATTTCTTTTTGGAAGGCATCACGTGACGCCGCCGCATCCTTCAGGGCACTAATAATCACGTCCAGTTTGTCAGGGCAGGGGTTGGTTTCAACATCACCGCAACATACCAATAGTTGTGCAAGACCAAACAACACGACGACCAAACTGCCACGAGGGCACACCCTAGACAGAAGACAAGCGACATCAGCCTGCGACCTCCCTTCACGACTACACAATGACTTACGGCCGAAGGAGCCGATCCGCACCCGATTGGTTTCGAGATCAACCCCCATGTTAACAAAAACGGTACATCAAACAGTGCACAGGTGGGATTTGCGGCAGAAGACCAATAGAACCTTAACAATACTATCGGCACACACTCACCTACGGAAGGCAAAGGCAATGTCTAGTGCAGTGTTCTGCGGCCGCAAATCCCAACGATGCAGTCGGTGGCGGGCCTTTTATAGCAGAGCGCCGTCTAAGAAGATGACGTTGCCCCACGTGGTCAGGACAGCTGGATCCGAGCAGCGCCGCCGCTTTCTTGTGTTGTCACTCGAAGATGACCACACCGAGGCATGCGCAGCGGTAGTGCCGATAGCACCGCCACCTCAACTTTTGTCCAGGACACTTAGGCGCTGGTCTGGTCACTCGAAGGAAGCGTCCACTGCGGAAGGCAAATGCAGTGTTTAGTGCAGTGTTTTGCGGCCGCAAATCCCCAAGTTAATACTGAGCCAATAATACTAAGCTAATAATATTAAAATATTGATACTGAGCTAATAATAAGTTAATAATACCGCAAGTTAATACTACTGAGCTTCCCCGTCTCTATGGGGACGCGTGTCCGCGCCGCTGATGCAAGCAAAGCGCTGCGCAGAAGGCTGTGCGAGCAATCGGAGCGCTCCAGAGCGGTGGGAGCGAAGGCGGATGACGGCTGGGCTGTGCCGCGTGCTACCAGCGCTAGTGCCGCGCAGAGCGCGCACATTTTGGGGTTTGTCGCCCAGTTAGAGCGGTGAAATCCAGTGGATCGAGCTACATCAGCTCACAATTGAAGCTGCGATAAAACTACCAAAATAGCGTTTTATTTCGCGCCCAGAATTTTTCGCGCATCGGGTTACCTAGCCTATTTGCAGCCAGTGGGCATCGCGAGTGAGACAAAAGGAGGAAACCGCACCAAAGAGAGTAGCCGCTTCGCCACCGCCGCTTGAACCATTATTTTGCACAATGTTGAGACAGTGAGATCCCGTGCAAACAGAGCCGGCGGCGCCAGACGCAGTCTTTGTTCCATTTAATAGTAAAAAAATCACGCCATATCCACGGAATGAATGATGATAAGTGGGGCGAAGCTCGAGAGGGGGAGATCATCGGTAACCGTAACTCTGCCGTGAAAGTTTGCCCATTACATCATTAAGAAAGACGTAAGACTTTGTGCGTACATTGTACAAATCAACTTTTATTTTGTTCTTTTATTTTGTTCTTGTTCGTTTGTTGTTGTTGTAGGGTTCGTGAGGCTGCAAGCAAGCGCTCGTATCGGCAGGCAAACCCCGATGCAGTGAGAGCTCGCGAGGCGGCTGCAAAACGCATCAAGCGAGCTCAGCCCGAAGCTGCCGACGCGCGGTTTAAGCGCGACTTTCTAGAGGAGACGCTTCGGCCTCTCTTTCGCGCACGGCGGGATCCTGTCGGCGAGCGCGCGTTGCCGCCGCCCTGCGCGCCCTCCGCTCCGCAGCCTTGTCAACAACCACCTCCTCCATCCGGAGACTCGTTGCGAAAGAGGAAGCGCGTCAACAGCGATTGCCTTTTATAGTGTCAGTCACGTGCGAGTGATGTCATGACGTCACTCACACCAGCGCCACCTGCGAGTGAGTCATCGAACTAGGTGGTCACGTAGCGCCACCTGCGAGTGAGTCATCGAACTAGGCGGTCACGTACCACGAGACACAAGGGATGGACAGACCCATGGTTTTAGGAGCTTCGCCCTTAAAACTACTGATTTATCCCTGAATGTCATGCATTCTGGGTATATGCCGGCCACTCTAGCTCGAGAAAAGGGGGGGGGGGGAGGGCGAAGCATAGCTGTATTGAAATGCTTTACCAAAAAAAACCCGTTCCTAAATGCCTCGGGAAGAGTAAGGCCCCTAAAATTACTTAGGTAGCGACAGCCGCGCCCTTATTTTCCGCCACTCTCCTCTTTTTCTTTGCCCTCACTCGCGGCGCCGCACGCATGGGCGCCAGTGCCGCAATTTTTGTTGGATGCTTCAGATCAGGTGTCCTCGCAGATCTACGGGCCGTTCGCTGGAGTTTCTCTTGCAGTTTGCTGTGGTTTTTGCGCCAAATCGCTGCTCGGTGGCATTCCGCCTCGCGTGCAGAAGGACGGTGGTTCGAATCCCAGTGCCATATAATTCCCAGCGGATTAAAAAAAGGAAAAATCCTCGTATTGATGGAATTTCAGAATGAGGCTTGGGGTGCGGCCTGACCCCGGCGACCATTGCCGACAATGCACTCCCTCACAAGAGCAGGATTGGCCCCCCTGGTGTAGTACCGGCCACAACCTCCCATGAATACGCCAATTAACCTACGGCCATCAGTATTATCAGTCTCCAGTGGCTGCGAAGACTCTGACCATGGCGGCGGTCAGACCTGTGAAGTAACAGACGGTGCTAAGAATCCCTGGTCCCGTACAGGCCGCCATTGGAATCTGAACCTGGCAACGTTTAACACGAGAACCTTATCTATTGAAGTGAGTCTAGAGGTCTGGTTCGAGGAATTAAAGGGCATTAAATGGTATGTCATAGGGCTTATAGAGGTTAGGAGGACAGATGAAGCTTTTACGATGCTGCAAAACCCACACTTCCTATGTAACCATGGTCTAATGGACAGAAGAGGACTGAGAGTGGGATTTCAAGTCAATAAAAGCATACCTGGCAACATAGAAGAATTATACAGCATTAACGAAAGCGTAGCAGGCCTTGTAATTCGGCTCAATAAGAGGTACAAACTCAAGTTGGTGCAGGGCTACGCGCCCACATCCAGCCACGACGACCAGGTAGTGGAACCCTTCTATGAAGATGTGGAATCGGCAATGGCTAAACTAAAAACACAGTATACCGTAGTTATTGGAGACTTCAATGCTAAAGTATGCAAGAATCAGGCTGAAAACAAGGCAGTTAGGAGCTAAGGTCTGGGCTGTAGAAATAGCAGGGGGGACCTACTAGTGGAGTTCGCAGAACAGAATAACCAACGTATTATGAATACCTTCTTCTGCAAACGGGAGAGCCAGAAGTGGACGTGGAGGAGCCCGAATGGGGAGCATACAAATGAAATAAACTTCATATTATGCGATAACCCTAGCGTCGTGCAGGATGTGGAAGTGCTCGGAAGGGTAAGGTGTAGTGATCTGCGCTTGGTAAGATCTCGAATTAGGCAAGATTTTAGGAGGGACCGTAACAAGCTAGTACGAAAGAAGCCGATAATTGAGCTAACACTAAGACGCAAAGTAGAATAATTCAGGACCGCGCTGCAGTACCTATATTCAGCTCTTACCGAGGAAGCAGAGTTCACGACACAGGAATCCAGCCACAACCTTACACGCATTATCACAGAGTGTGCAGTTGAAGACGGGAGCATGATGGCTAGACAGGATTGTGGTAAACTTTCCCAGGAGACGAAAGATATAATTATGAAACGGCAAACCATGACAATATCAAACTTAGCTGACAGAATAGAACTAGCGGAGCTTTCGAAGTTAATCAATAAGCGTAAGACAGCTGACACACTGAAGTATAATATGGAGAGGATCGAATACGCTATAAAGAATGGAGGTAGCCTGAAAGCAGTGAATAGGCGTCTTGGCGTTCGGAAAAATCAGACGTATGCACTTAAAAACAAGCAAGGCAAATGTCATCACAAATAGGGATAAAATAGTCACAGTGGCCGAGAAGTTCTATAGGGACTTGTACAGTAGCCGGGACATCCAGGATAATGCCGAACGAGACAGCAGTTCAGAGGAGATAGACATCCCACCAGTAACGACCGAAGAAGTAAGGAAGGCTTTGAAAGAAATGCAAGGGGGCAAAGCACCCGGTGAGGATCAGATAACAGGAGACCTCTTGAAGGATGGCGGAGAAATTGTACTTGAAAAACTGGCAAGCCTGTATGCGCAATGCTTAATGACCTCAGGTGTACCAGAATCTTGGAAGAACGCGAACATCATCCTAATCCATAAGAAAGGTGACATGAAGGACTTCAAAAATTACAGGCCGAGCAGCTTACTGTAAGTCGTCTACAAGGTACAAAATGTATTCGCTAACAGAATTTCTACAACCTTAGATTTTAGTTAAATCTAAAGAACAAGCAGGGTTCTGTAAAGGCTATTCAACAATGAACCATATTCACAGGATCAATCAGGTGATAGAGAAGTGCGCTGAGTATACTGAACCCCTATATATAGCATTCATAGATTATAAAAAAGCATTTGACGCGGTCGAAACCTCCGCAGTCATTCAGGCATTACGGAACCTGGGTGTAGATGAGCATTATGTAAGAATACTAGAGGATATCTACAATGCGTCCACAACTACCATCATCCCCCATAAGGAGAGCAGTAAAATACCTATAAGGAAGGGCGTTAGACAAGGAGACACAATCTCCCCAATGTTTGCCACCGCATGTTTACAAGAAGTATTCAGAACATTGGGTTGGGAACACGTGGGAGTAAGGGTTAATGGAGAATTCCTGAGTAACCTCAGATTTGCTGATCACGTTGCCTTGTTAAGTAACTCGGGGGATGAATTGCAAAGCATGCTTACCGCACTAGACAAGCAGAGGAGAACCATGGGCCTGAAAATTATTATGTAGAAAACTAATGTAATGATCAATAACCTCGGGACAGCACAGCGACTTGAGATAGATGGCGAGGCCGTGGAAGTAGTAAGCGAATATATCTACTTAGGCCAAGTTGTGTCCCCGAATCCCAACCATCAAGCAGAGATAATTCGAAGGATAAGAATGGGGTGGAGTGCATTCGGCAGGTATTCTCAGATAACGAATGGCAGCCTACCATTGTCCCTTAAGAAGAAAGTGTATGACAGCTGCATCTTACCGATAATCACCTACGGGGCAGAAACTTGGAGGCTCATTAAGTGGGTTCCACGTAAATTGAGGACGACTCAGCGCGCAATGGAACGGAGGATGATAGGTGTAACATTAAGGGACAAGAAAGAAACGTAGCGGGTCGGGGAACGTATTAAGGACATATTAGTTAAGGAAGAAGCGTGTTAAGGACATATTAGTAGAAATTAAAAAGAAGAAATGGACGTGGGCAGGGCATGTATAGCAAAGGCAAGATAACCTTTGGTCATTAAGGGTAACAGAGTGGATACCTAGCGAAAGCAGGCGTTGCAGGGGGCGGTAGAGAGTTAGATGGGCAGAAAAGATCAAGAAGATTGCGGGGATAAATTGGTCGCAATTAGCACAGGACCGGGGTATTGGAGAATAATGGGAGAGGCCTTGGCCCTGCAGTGCGCGTAGATAGCGTGGTGATGATGATGAGAGAATATCTAGAGTCTTATTTTACAAACACAAACTAAGTGAGGTTGTTTTGTATTTTTGTCTAAAGGGAGGTATTTGTGCGGGGTGGATACCGCTCACGCATACGCACAGCACGGTGTTTGTTTACGTCTCCGGCATGCTTGTAACATCTCAAGATAGTTCGTGAACTCGAAAAGATCGAACGTCAATATCTCAAACTGCCCTGTCACGCTAATTCCATTCTTGTATTCGCGTGACTGTCGTCGTGCAATCACTGCACAGAGGGCTTGCACACTTTCGCGGCAGTAGACAGAGTGCTTCATTCGCGAATTCCGTCATTCGAGTGCTGCGCTGCCGTCCTTGCAATCGCCCTTCTTACGATGGTTGTGAATCATTAACAGCGTTCAGTCTGCCCCTGCTTTTACTACCGACGTACACCCGCGAAGTATTGAGTGCTTTGCCGTGCTGGTAGGAATGTTTCTTTAACCTTCATGTCGTTACAGGTTATGTTACAGTGCTGGGTGCTGGTACAGATGCTGTGACTAGATTAAAGTGAAAAAAGTGAAAATGCCCACCTGGCGGGCATTTTTTCTCCGCTATCTTTCTTTCTTTCCAAATTGTTTATCTGTTTCAATGACCTACCACAACCTCCCCTTTGCTTTCCGAGGTTTTCTTGACCGCCAACCTTTATTTCTGTGTTATTTCTACCAGCCCCTCATTTCCTATTCTGATTCGCTACATGCATAGCGAGGGCCTCTGTTCTGGCAGTCCTGATGCCATAGGGAGCTTAAGAGGGTTGAACGCTAGTTGGCCACTCTTGACATGTCGTAGACACTCGAGTTACGGCCCGGCGGTCAAAAAGAAGGTCCCCTTCACCCCGAGTAGTCCGAGTGGCGCTGGCTAACACCCCCAAGAGCAGTAAACAAAAATACCTTAACATAAATACCCGAGAAAGTGCTGGGGAAATAGCCCCGCCGGTAGCGTAGTGGTTATCGCACCAGACCGGTATTCTGGAGGTCATGGGTTCGGATCCCACCCGGCGGGCATTTTTTAACCACTTTCTTTCTGACTCAAAAAATTCATCTGTTTCTATGACCCACCACACCTCCCCTTTGCTTTCCGAGGTTTTCTTGACAGCCAAACCCTATTTTCTGTCTTATTTTCACCGATCCCCTCATTTCCCATTTTCTGATTCGCTACGTGCATAGCGAGGGCCTCTGTTCTGGCAGTCTTGATGCCATAGGGAGCTTAAGAGGGTTCAACGCTGGTCGACCACTCTCGACATGTCGTAGACGCTGGAGTCACGGCCCGGGGGTTAAAAAGAAGGTCCCCTTCACCCCGAGTAGTCCGAGTGGCGCTGGCTACCACCCTCAAGTGCAGGAAACAAAAATACCTTAACATAAATAACCGAGAAAGTGATGGGGAAATAGCCCCGCCGGTAGCGTAGTGGTTATCGCACCAGACCGGTATTCTGGAGGTCGTGGGTTCAGATCCTACACCGCGGGCATTTTTTCACCACTTTCTTTCTGACTCAAAAAATTCTTCATCTGTTTCTATGACCCACCACAACCTCCCCTTTGCTTTTTTGACAGCCAAACCCTATTTTCTGTCTTATTTTCACCGATCCCATCATTTCCCATTTTCTGATTCGCTACATGCATAGCGAGGGCCTCTGTTCTGGCAGTCTTGGTGCCAAGGATAGCTCAAGAGGGTTCAACGCTTGTCGACCACTCTCGACATGTCGTAGACGCTCGAGTCACGGCCCGGGGGTTAAAAAGAAGGTCCCCTTCACCCCGAGTAGTCCGAGTAGCGCTGGCTTCCACCCCCAAGTGCAGGAAACAAAAATACCTTAACATAAATACCCGAGAAAGTTCTGGGGAAATAGCCCCGCCGGTAGCGTAATGGTTATCGCACCAGACCGGTATTCTGGAGGTCGTGGGTTCAGATCCCACCCGGCGGGCATTTTTTCACCACTTTCTTTATGACTCAAAAAATTCTTCATCTGTTTCTATGACCCACCACACCTCCCCTTTGCTTTCCGAGGTTTTCTTGACAGCCAAACCCTATTTTCTGTCTTATTTTCACCGATCCCCTCATTTCCCATTTTCTGATTCGCTACGTGCATAGCGAGGGCCTCTGTTCTGGCAGTCTTGGTGCCAAGGATAGCTCAAGAGGGTTCAACGCTTGTCGACCACTCTCGACATGTCGTAGACGCTCGAGTCACGGCCCGGGGGTTAAAAAGAAGGTCCCCTTCACCCCGAGTAGTCCGAGTGGCGCTGGCTACCACCCTCAAGTGCAGGAAACAAAAATACCTTAACATAAATAACCGAGAAAGTGATGGGGAAATAGCCCCGCCGGTAGCGTAGTGGTTATCGCACCAGACCGGTATTCTGGAGGTCGTGGGTTCAGATCCCACCCGGCGGGCATTTTTTCACCACTTTCTTTCTGACTCAAAAAATTCTTCATCTCTTTCTATGGCCCACCACAACCTCCCCTTTGCTTTCTTGACAGCCAAACCCTATTTTCTGTCTTATTTTCACCGATCCCATCATTTCCCATTTTCTGATTCGCTACACGCATAGCGAGGGCCTCTGTTCTGGCAGTCTTGGTGCCAAGGATAGCTCAAGAGGGTTCAACACTTGTTGACCACTCTCGACATGTCGTAGACGCTCGAGTCACGGCCCGGGGGTTAAAAAGAAGGTCCCCTTCACCCCGAGTAGTCCGAGTGGCGCTGGCTACCACCCTCAAGTGCAGGAAACAAAAATACCTTAAAGGGGCACTGACACAAAATTTTGAAGGCGAGATAACTTCGGAGATAGATTGGTGGGAACACATATACATCATCTGCAAAATATCAGCGGTGAATACAGCCTAGAACATATTTAAAATCAATTTTGAAGTGTCCGAAACGCCACCGAGCGGCCAGCAGAGGACCGCGCGCAAGTGTAAATAAACAACATCCAAACACGTCACGAGTTTGTGTTTGCCGCTTCCGCACTGCCGGCTCGCCGCTCCAATCGGAGGGCCGGGGGGCGGAGCTTCTGCTCTCGAGAACGAACGACCCGACCGTTGGCGGCGGAGGCGCCGTGATTTCGTCAGCTCATCGGGCAGCTGGCCGCAACCAAAGTTCTACAGCGATTCCAGGCACTCTGTTTCTATTACTGTTTATTACCATTGGATGCGGAAACGCGCCGGAGGCACGAAAAGCCCACTGAGCAAGCCGCACGGTCGCTGTGCAGGCGGCGGCCACGGCCGCGAAGTGGCCCAGGCCGGCGCAGGTAGCTCGAGTGATAGCTTGTTACCGCTGCACGAAATTGTCCCCAAGTCCCGACCATGGTGGCTTACATGAGAAAGGAGTTAATGATGCCATGGCAGGTTGCATTAAAAATTGTCATCTGCACCGCTTACGAGAGCGGCACTCGAATATCCGCCGCAGTGCTAAGCCGAACACATCTGTAGGCGGACCTGTAGGCAGACTGGCCGGCTGCTTCCAGCGCGCGTCTTGCCACCCACCATCTCGAGCGGCGCGCGTCGTTCGTTAGCCGCGGTAGCATTTGCACTCGCAGCGCCTGCGTCACATCCACGGTCGCTTTTTAATTAGGCGCCTCACGAGATCAGTACGGGGGGGGGGGGGGGGGGGGATTCGCAGAAATTGCCGTCGATGCGGATTCGACAGTGCTACGGCGGCTCTGCTCTGTAACTGTGATATCCCTCCGACGGTCACGTGGTCAGCTTTGTTCACACAAAATCCACAAAATTCATCGTTTCGCGGCACTCGCTGAAACCGAAACTGCCACTGGCCGCATTGAAAATGCCTCTAATTAAACAACCGTCGCACGCTGAAGCAAATGAGGTTTCTACAGGTTATAAGTAGGTCACTAGCTACTTATCGCAACAAAAAAAAACAAGATGCAAAATTTTTGTGTCAGTGCCCCTTTAACATAAATAACCGAGAAAGTGATGGGGAAATAGCCCCGCCGGTAGCGTAGTGGTTATCGCACCAGACCGGTATTCTGGAGGTCGTGGGTTCAGATCCCACCCGGCGGGCATTATTTCACCACTTTCTTTCTGACTCAAAAAATTCTTCATCTGTGTCTATGACCCACCACAACCTTCCCTTTGTTTTCCGAGGTTTTCTTGACTGCCAAACCTTATTGCCAAACCTTATATATATATATATATATATATATATATATATATATATATATATATATATTCTGTGTATGCACAGAGCATGCCCGGAAGCAAGGGCGTAAAGCCGTTGCGGAGCTAACGACCGCACCCTGCAAAAAACGTATTGCATGATTAATTAGCAATAGATTTTTTACCTGGCGCAGTCGTTTACAGCCGTTATTACTGGAGGCACCTGGTCACAACTGTTTTGTCCTGGGATATATTCTGGCATATTTGTACATGACACTAACACAAAAATCCACCCGAAATAAATTCGAAGGAGAACCAATATCACGATGATCATCAAGAGAAAACAATAAGGTATATCACAAAAATGAATCGGTGCCACCAAATGGATATTTTATTGGTGCAAACGTCCGTAATCACGTCGTGCAGGTGGATGTTGCTGCCAGGGTGTCGAACCGGACTTTTTTCGGGTTCGGTTCGGGTTTGGGTTCAAGCCTTTCGGGTTCGGTTCGGGTTCGGTCCCAGAGCACCATTCCGTTCCCGTTCGAACCGGTTCGAACCGGTTCAAACGGGTTCAAACGGGCTCGAAGAAAAAAAGCAGGCGTGTTTTTTTCTGGTAATTTTTTTGCTAGTTTTTTGTTTCCTTATCTTGGCGGCATAAAAATAAAGTCATAATTAATGTTTCTTTGTGCAAATATTTTGCCTTGGCCAAACTAAAGCGACCCTGCAACACTTTTTTTCAACTTTTTTCTAAATGCTTGCAGAAAGTAGTTATCCAACACATCCTATACTTTGAATAGGGTGTCGCAAAGTGCCTCGGCCAAAAATTACTGCTCTCTCCTCATCGGATAAATTAGAAATTTGCTTAAAATATTTTTCTCTCCTTCCCGGTCTTGGCGTTCTTCGACCGCTGAATGACATCATTACAGCGGTGTAGCGGCTATTTGCCGGCTTTCCTCAAGTTGCAGAATAGAACGCATTTCATAGCCACTTTAAAAAGAAAGCCACAAAAGCGAAGCAGAAACGGAAGCTGCATCCGCAGCAACGAGCGAATCACGCACTGTTTCTCTGGGCTGGCAATTGCTATAGTTCTCGCAGCGCTTCCAGATGCGCAGAAGAGTGAAAGCGTTTATCGAAAGTGTTTATTTATTTATTTATTTATTTATTTATTTATTTATTTATTTATTGATTTATTGATTTATTGATTGATTGATTTATTGATTGATTTATTTATTGATTGATTTATTGATTGATTTATTGATTGATTTATTGATTGATTGATTGATTGATTGATTGATTGATTGATTGATTGATTGATTGATTGATTGATTGATTGATTGATTGATTGATTGATTGATTGATTGATTGATTGATTGTAGGGTTTAACGCGCGGACGCAGCGCAGGCGATGAGGCGCGCCGTAGTGGAGGGCTCCGGATTCATTGACCACCTGGGGATCTTTAACGTGCGCCGAAATCGCGCACACACGGGCGTTTCTGCTTTTCGCCTCCATCGAAAAGCGGCCGCCGTGGCCGGGAATCGAACCCGCGTCTGTGTGCTCAGCAGCGCAACGCCTTAGCCACTGAGCCACCACGGCGAGTTTATGTAAAGTCTTCAATAGTTCCTTTAACTGTACAAGCTACTGCAAATTGTTTTCTATGGTAGTATGACGAGTATTTGGCGCCCCCGGCTCCTCCCCAATTTTCGTTGCCCGCTAAGTTCGGTGGCCCTGCCAGGCTCGGTGTGAAACATTGTGCACGGCTGGCGAATAAACATCGACGTGCACAGCTGCTTGCGGTCAGTCACCGTCACCACCAGCACGCTGCGGGTCGTCACTCGGGTGGAAGGCACTACGACCCTCCCACGTTCACGAATGCGGGCCAAATCGTGACAGATAGGTCAACGATTACAACAATAACTGAAGCGAAACGAGAGGTTCGTTGGGGCACTTAAGGCTGCCTATTTGTATGAATGTGAAAGCATTACTCTTTATGGCCGCAAGTTTACCTTCATTAATTTAAGTTCGGTCATTCTCATGATTTAATTTTATTTTATTCTTGACTCATACCACTGCAATTTTATACACCACGGTTGTTTTCTTTAGGAAACAAAAAATGTCAGTCGATTACGGTAGTCGCTAAGGATAAATTTGAGCACAGCGCGAACCGTAGCCTTGTCGGCGACAGCGCATAGCTGCTGTGTCTTGGGAAGTGATCGTGTCCTCAACAAATGCACGACGGCATGCGGTACTCTTTCGTTATCTGGTAAGGCGTTGCTGCCGTGGAGCATGTCTCGCGCGGTCTGGAAATTTCGCCCTCCCCTCCCACTTTCGCCATACTTTCGTCCTCCGCTTTCCTGCTCGCTCTATCTTCGGTGGCGTCTTTGTTCTCTCGGTTACAACGAGGCTGACGCTGAGAAACTACGCGAGAAACTACGCGAAACCACAGGAGCGGGCGTTTAAGGGCTGCGCTCTAACGCATGGCTCTTCATAGCGACCGCTATGCCGCCCTGTGATCCACTCCCTTCGCCGACGGTTTACCGGCCGCACATCGTCTCCAAATAATGCGTCCTCGCCACAGTCTTCTCGAAGGCGAACATGTACCCTCCTGGCCAGCGGGCAGCGCCCCGGTGCCTCCAGCGCCTCCCCCATCAGTGCATCCTAACCAGAATCTTCTGGCAATGGGCAGCCTCCTGCAGGCTGCCTTGTGCCTCGTCCTACTAAGCAGACGACCGGTCCGTCCACAATCGTTTTTGGTACCCTTGAGTGTCGCCGTGGTGGGGCATTTTGCGTCTACCCCCCCCCCCCCCCCCAGCAGCTCGTGACGGGCCGCCCCTCGTCCGAAAATTATGCATCCTCACCAGAATGTTCTGCCTGGCGGGCAGGCAGGCAGGCGGGCAGGCGGGCAGGTTGTCTACTGGCAAGCGGGTGGTCTCTTTGGCGGGCAGGAGATCTTACGTGCCCGCCATCTTTTTTTGGATGGATCAAATGTTACGCACGCACGCACGCACCCCTATTTTCGCGCAATGAGGCAAAAAATAGGCATTGTAAATAAATCGGTTGGTCTGCTACGCTTTTCATCTACCCCAAGTTTCAACGGCGCTTTAGGTTTAACACGAAATGATTTGCAGTGCTAGAAGTAGAAAACAGTCCGGCGTCGGCGTTAATTTCCGACTGCCAAGAGTGGCAGGTGGCATTTAGAGCAATTTCCTTGTGCTCATCTTTAATCTGCTAACAGAGCTGTTGGAAAGAAAGAACGGCTATAAAGGCTCGTTGGACGGCGTGGATATGACGGCATTGGATAGGGAACCACCGGAGATAGGAACATGCTTATGGCCCTTCAGCGCCCGATGACAGCGATTGGGCTTTAGGAAAGATGATAGCCAAGTGAAGTCACAAGCAGCAGTAATGATCACTTGTAGAGAGAGAGAGAAAATGAAGTTTAATTAACTCGAGAAAAAGGTTTAGAGAGGCGTCCTCATTCGAGGGGGCCGAATCGACAGCCATTTCCATCAAGAACTACTGACCTTGAAGGCCGGTGCTGGCCATGGCTGTCTCCCAAATCTATATGGAAACGTGGAGGTTGGGTGGATCTACGGTTCACTTGTCGCAGCCGCCTACTATGTGTATGAGGTTCCCAGGCTCTCCACAGAAGCGACGAAATGGAGAGTTGTGTCCCGTCAAAGAAGTGAAGTTTGGTGTTGTGTGGGAAGGTGTATGCCCGCAGGGCGCGGAGTTATCTTTCCTGTTTAGTCGTAGTGATTTGTGCTGGGGGGAATACGTTCTACGGAAGAGGCTATAGGTCTGAGTAACTTCCTGGTCTGTGGCTGCACGATGCATGCACTCGGGCCCGGCTTCAT
Organism: Haemaphysalis longicornis; assembly: GCF_048455015.1. NCBI lineage: Eukaryota > Metazoa > Arthropoda > Arachnida > Ixodida > Ixodidae > Haemaphysalis > Haemaphysalis longicornis. The sequence goes on along the minus strand of NW_027526361.1, from coordinate 176,661,821 downwards.
CAGCGCTGGTTAAGCGGGTCAAATCTCGAGCCACGAGGTTGGTGATCTTGCTTGCCGGAAATGCCAGTATGAGCTGGTGCCCATACAATCGTGACTGTCTCGTTGGTGGTCTCGGATTGATCATTGGAAGTGCGGTAAGATGCAATCGATCATTGGCAAAGTTGGGCCACGCCTGCTAAGAGTCCGTTATGAGAGTTTTGGCGCCGCTTCCTCAACTTGAAGGGGGCTGTGTTCGGGGGTTGAGATGCTACACCTGTGGGAGGCTGCAGAACGGTAGCACAAAGAACGAGAAGGTATTGAAGAATGCTATCGGGCGTCTCTTGCATCAAACCAGTTGATCGTTCCTCCCTTTTTTTCTTTCAGTTTAGTTTCTTTCCAACTGTCTCACCTCACCTCATATTGGACGTTTAGAAAACCCTTTGATGAATATAAAATATGCATTAGGCAATTAGTTATTAACTTTAGTGCGAGATGGTAATTTTAATATAGAAACAACATAACAGCGCAATACGGGCATAAAGAAAGAACTTTTATAGCGTTCATGGGGTCGTCACATAACTTTGCGGCTACTTTGTGCTTTACAAAATTTCGTGATTGGTCGAGAAAGAGAATGCTGCAAAATTTCCAAATGCCAACGACCCAAAAGATATTATGTGCGGTCCGACCGTCTAATCCGCCTTAACTGACTCGCTAATTCCTGTAATCCAAATTATTCAACACACCAGTCCAACTAATTCACATTAGCTCATTCACTCACCTAACTAATCCACCCCAGTCTACCCGCTAACCCGCATTAATCGACTTTATTCCATCCGCCTTTAAAGTTTAAGGTTGAGCAGATTCAAGATAACATGAAAATTCTATAAAATATACTTTAAAAGTGGATCACCTAAGTGGATCCCCTAATAGGATCCCCTATTTTTATATTTTTTGTTCTCTTAGAGCAGTAACCAAATGACACAACGGCACTGTATACCAGAAAAAGTGACGTACACTTTGAGAACTACGAGTGTTTGTGTCTCAGTGCTGTTTTTATATAACTGCCCATTCAAACTAAAATAAGTGGAATATATGAATTTATTGTTGATGGTGTCTATGAAGGCCTTCACAAGCGTACAGGGATGCATGCAAATTAACAACACATTAAAAACTTTACACGATTTTAAATATCATGCAGATAGAAACCATGAAGAATATTCCATGATATGGTGCCTCAGAATATGCGTTCTAACTTAGGTTATGTTAAATGTAAAAGATAATTGGGAGAGATGGGCAGTACCTAAGGCAAACTGATAGTATATACAGACAACTTTAGATTAAATTGAGGGCAATAGTAAGAAGCGAACATGATGGGCCTTGGGAACTGCAGACTATGCAAAATATTTCATGGTTCGGTCTGGCGAGTGGCAAAGGTAGGGTACCGAAATGGAAAACTAGAAATCATATTTTTGAGTCCCCGGAACCGGTTCGGAACGGTTCCTTCGATTCGTTCCCGTTCGGGTTCAGTTCCAAAATGGCAGAAAAAATACTGTTCCGGTTCAGTTCCGGTTCTGGGCAAAAATTCGGGTTCGGTTCCAGTTTTCGGTTCGGTTCCGGTTCGACACCCTGGTTTCTGCTGACGTGGCTTCCTGTGAGAAGAAATACTGGGAGTGGCATTTGGGTTTAGTTTTTTAACGGCAAGCTTCTCCAATATCCGTTGCTCAAATTTATCCGTGAAATAATCCTATCGAGAAGGAAAAAAATCTCACCACCGAATCTGAGATGCGCCACAAACACTCCGCAAATATAGGCAATAAAGCATTGCAGAAGAGAGTTAGTGACCGGTCGAGTGAGCTTGTGACCACATGGTAAAATTCGTGTTCGCGCATCTGCTCAGTGCCGCGTCCATGCTAAACTCGATTGCACTAAATGTGTTTAAAAGCGCTTTGCTTGGCAAAAATTGGTATGTTGAGAATAATATATTTGCCCAGTGTGTTTTGGTTCACATCGCAATGACTGCATACGCTACTCCGTTGACTACTAAGATAAAGTAAGCGCGCACGCTGCAAATGTGCGGCCTCACGTGTAAATCAAGTGTTCATATAATTAACCGTCCTGTGTGCACTGTGCATACCTACCGGAAGAAACGGAGTACAGCCGTTGAGGTTGCGGATATACAATTCAAGTGCCTTTTCAAACGTACGCGAATTTAACAAAGCGATTCCTGTATTGCGAATGAAATGTACAGTGCTCACGGATTGAAACGCCACACTGTGAGCGCGTGGCCTGTGGTACGTGCAGCGTCGCCCGTGGCCGCCCATGGAAGCTAGGTGTTGCACTGTGCTATACCACGAGGGTGAGAGCGTTTTTAACCGCAGGCGTGCTGTTTCCGGTTGCCAATAAGCGGAGCTGTGGTTCCCCGCAGTGACAGCGGTGCGCTGCGAGCTTGGAGCACGTTTGTGCGCCGGTTGTAGCCGCCTGGCGCAGCCAATTTCGCGACATCGTCTGCTCGGGCGCTCTTCTTGCGCGTACCCTTCCGATGCGACACAGATAATGTGCATGTAAGGTTCGGTCACGCTTATCTGAAGAAAACGAGCGTCTGCACGAAGGAACAGCCAACTTCCATGATATAAACTAAAAAAAGAGGAGAGCTGACGAAGTACTAATGCACCGCACCACACGTAAACGTGCCTGCAAAGGCGTCTTTCTTTTTTTTTTTAGTTTAAATCCTGGAATAAAGTTTGCTGTTCTTTCCTACAGAAGTTTTTTTGTATTCAGATGAGCGTGACTGTGCCTTACATGCAAATTATCTGTATCGCATCAGAACGGTACGCGTAACAAGAGCGCGCGCACACGATGTCGCAAAATCAGCTGCGCGCACAGCCGGGCTACCACCGTCGGCGCACAAACGTGTTCCAGCGCTCCAGGCTCGCAGCGCCCCGCTGTCGCTGCGGGGAACCACACTCCCGCTCATTGGCAACCGGAAGCGATAAGCCTACGGTTCACGCGCTCTCATCCTCGCGGTATACCATAATGCAACACCTAGCTTCCACGGGCGTCCACGGGCGGCGCTGCATGTACCGGCGGCCACGCCCTCGCAGTGTCGCGTTTCAATCCGTGAGCACTGTGTACGTCAATGGCGCGGTAACTAGATTAGCTGGCATTAAACTGTTTTACCTAGTCGAAATTTTTTTTTCTTTACATCCTCAATTTCCGCCGCACCGCCCAAGCACATATTACGCAGAAAATAGGCCCAATGTCATAACAACGAGATTTTAATAGTACCCAGGTTCCTTACACACAAAACATGACTTCAGGCCACAAAGAGCTTACACGCACTCGGAACGCACACACTACTAGGTCAGCCGCAAGCTGCCGTCGGCCAAAAGCGCGAATTCAGATAACCGATTTTTGCGTCCCGAAAACCTTACGACAACCCACTGAACATGCTACCCCGCTGATAATTATGTGGGAGTTAAGCCCGCACATGACAAATATACGGCCTTTGCAAAGCTTACTACGTGACGAACTCGCTGCTGCGCGCATTGCCTTCTCAGAATAAGGGGTGGACGATGGTCGCGTAGGGAATACGCCTTTCTTCGTAAGTGACCGCTCAAGCTTGCGCAGCATTTAACAAAGCGAGAACAAGCATTCAGAAACTTAACTCGAAAAAAGAGTGGTGGCAGCGTCGGCTTGAAGCATGCCCATCCAAATCGATGCAACCAAACTTGTCTGCTTTCTGCGTCACGTTTCCAGGACGGAATAACGAAGTCTTTTGACATCCCTGACCCTATTCACGCTGCCTAAGGCGCAACACATCGGAACCGCTGAGCAACGTATAGCGAATTCTAAGGTTTGACGAAAACTCATCTGGTCGGGTGAAAGCTTCGAGCTTCACGCCTTTCCGCGCTGTGAACAAGTCTTCCGTATGGAAGCCGAAACGTCTTTTTAGCCTTTTTAACTAAACCTTGGGTCGACGATAACCGCTTTCTTCAACTGTGTAACACATAGCGACACCGATGTTACATTTTTTCGGAACGAGCAGATAATTCTTACTTTGGTATTCTCTGGCGCCTACAATAAAACCAGCACTAAAGCTGCGCAGCCAAAGATGGCGCCGCACCTGTGGTGTTGCGCGATGTCCCAGCCGGCCAGCTGACCCTGCCGTACGGAGGCAGAAAAATAAAAAAATTGCAGCTACCACGTGACTTTTGTTGGCGAACGGCGTGTGGTGCTGGCCGAAGAAAAAGAAAATAGCAATGCACAGAGGAGGGAAGGAGCGCTGGTGAGGGCGAAAGGCGGCGAGATCATAGAATGGCGCTACCGTATACTCGGTGACAACTTAAGAACGGCACCGGAAAATGATGCTGTGCCTTATCACCGTAGCCGGATGTTTCTCGCGCGGCGCAAGAAGGGCGTAACTGGGAATATTTTGAACATCGCGTGAGCCGTTCCCGTGATTTTTTGGACTTAATATGCTTATAAACGACTCCAGTGACGACAAACAAACTGCGTGAGACAAGGCAGACGATATCACGCATTCATAGCAAACCCATTTCAAAACGCGCGCGCACTGACGTCACGGGTCCGGCGCTTTGGCGGAGTGATACACTACATGAGGTGGTGCCGTTCTTGAGTTGTAACCGAGTATAGTAATTTTACGGGCCTGAGGCCAGAGCCCCCGCCCCCCACCCCCTGGGAGGGGGAAGGAACTTGCAAAGCAGGGCATATGGTGAATGGACTAAATAAGCCTCAAGAACTTTTAGATGCAACGCATCGCATGCTCGCCCCTCTGTCCTTCCTGCGTCTGTCCGGTGTTGTCCGCAGAGCTGCTCCTCTCCTCCTCTTCTCTCTCCAATAGCGAACACTCTGTCCCAAACAGCTGTGGGTTGGCGCAACGCCACCTAGAGCAAGGCCGGGTTTCTGGTGGGTCTACGTCACCACTTGTCGGGGGTAGTGGGCTGACACTTCCCGCCGAACGACCTTGAGCGGCCGCGGAGGGAAGGGTGACTGAACGGAGAACAAGTTTGACCGCGGCACGTCCGGACATGCCCTGTTCGCGTCGGTGGCTGGCAGAGCACGCCGATCGTCTTTCCTCATTTCAGAACGCGTTCGAGCCAAATTTTCCAGCGGAAATTCAGTGTGCTGTGTGTACTGTGCTGTACTGTGTTTCGTGATGTGAAGTGCACCGGGAAAATGCCCGGCAAATGTTGTGTGCCCCGCTGCAATGGGAACTACGATTCCGGTCCAAGAGTGCACGTGTTTGCGTTCCCCAAAGATGAGCTAGCGCGACAGCGATGGGTACGAGCCATACCGAGGGATAACTTATCCGTATCGAAACACTCGAAGGTAAGCACATTTTGCCTTTGCGGCTTATTTCACTTGTAGTGAGCGTTATAATGTTGCATTTATTAATTTGTAGTAGAAGTAATTCGTATTTACGTAGCGTGCATACTGTTTCAGGTATGCGAGCGCCATTTCAAGCCGGACGACATTCTCCGTAAAGGCAGTGATGTGGACGAAGTGACTGGACGCACAGTCACAGCGCCACTTTCCCGAGTACGACTGCGCCCAGACGCAGTGCCGACGATTTTCCCGTCATGCCCGAGCTACATGAGCAAACAAGAAACGAGACGAGAGCACCCAGAGGCAAAACGAACACAGTTAGATGCTGCGTCCTTGCAAAAAGCGCTCGCTCAGTCCGTTCTTACTACCCGCAATAAGGAGGAAGCGGACAAGATTCATTGCGTAAAGGATTTAATTGTGTGTGTCAGTAGCATGAACTCGAAATTCTGGCATGCTATCGAAACCAACGGGAACTTGCTGCACATAACTGATGATGAAGCGCCCAGCATCAAGTACTCTGTTGTCGTAAAGCAAGACCTTACGATTACACTACACGTTGCAAAGACAGCGGTCAGGCGACTGGGGTGCAACCTGCTTGTCTCAGCGGTGGCAAACAGCAAACGGGTGGTGCTAGAGTTTCTTGATGGCGTCGAGCAGTATGACAGTGGCCTGAACGCCTCCTCTGAAGATTCAGACAATGATGCCCGGGCAATGATAATTTCTCTTCTGGAAAAATTATCACAACAAGAAGAAAAAGCGCCAGGGATGAAGCTACTGATTGAACAAGTAAACCTACACTTCGTGAAAAGGAACGAAGGTTCTATTGAGTAGACTTCATGGTGTTTTGCTGCCTCCTGTTTACTGTTTCGGCCCATGCATACAGATTCCTGCGTAGCCATGGAAGCCTCATCCTAGCCCACCCACGGACAATTCGTTCCGTCTGCTCATCGTTTGGAATGAGCCCCCAAAATGAGCAGCAGGATGCAGCGTTTCTTAGCTACATTGCTAAAAGAATTGGCGACTTAAGCGAAGATCAACGTCACGTCACCTTAATGGTCGATGAGATTCATATCAAGCCATTCTTTGATTACAAAGGCGAAAACATTTGCGGCGTTGAAACATTTCCTTGGGCCGGAAACATTTCTGGCACAAGCAGCGAACAGTGCGTTCGTCTTCATGGTGCACAGCTTGATGAACAAGTTTAAGGAAGTTGTGCACATCGTTCCCGTCCACAAGCCAAACTCCGAGTTTCTGCACAAGTTGTTGAGAGAAGTAATCTGTGGGCTGGAAAAAATTGGCTTCAAGGTCATCTGCGTTGTGACAGACAATAACGAAATTAACAGAAAGGCGATGCTGCCATTTAAACCCACCGTCGTCCCGGCCATTCCAGCGTCCTCTCCAAAGTCCCCCGAAAATGATTTTGTGTTTCCACATCCATGCGACGCGCAAAGACCACTGTTTTTTCTGATAGACCCTGTCCACATACTGAAATGTGTGCGCAATAACTGGCTGAAAACCAACGACCAATGCTTCTGGTTTCCAGCGTTCAAACCGGATGAGACAGGGCAGCGGCAAATGCTATACGCATATTTCAAAACAATTAAAGCCGCTTATGAATTGGAATGTGACCAGCTGCTGCGATACGGGTACACTGTGTCCAGGAAAGCTGTGTCCCCATCGGACATTGAAAAACAAAATGTCCAGCTTGCAATGCAAGTGTTCAGTGAGTCTGGGCCAAACGCACTTCGCGCAATCGGGGCAAAGCACCAGCTGAAACACTACAAGGAGACAGCAAGCTTCATGGAAACCATCGTCAAATGGTGGAAAATTGTCAACGTGAAAACGCCCTTCAAAGGAGCTCGCTTTCGTGATGACTTCAAAAAGCCCGTATTTCCTTCGGAAAGGGACCCCAAGCTGTTGTTTGTGTACGACTTCCTTGACTGGCTGGAGTACTGAAAAGAGAAACAGGCCGACACTTGCAAGCTGACAAAGGAGACACACGGTGATCTACACCAGACCACATAAGCTCTGATAGAGATCTGCAAATACTGCTTTGATGAGCTGCATATGTCGCTCGTCCTGCTCGGCAAATTCCAAACGGACCTCCTAGAAGATCGCTTTGGAAGGTACAGGCGGCTGGCTGGCTCTCAATATCACGTATCCATAAGGCAGCTGTACGAAGGGGAAACCAAGCTGCGGCTTCAAAACACACTGCCCCAAATAGGGACGTCATCCGAAAGGACTGAAAGTGAAGCCGACGGAGATCAACATTGGGAAGACTTTCATAAGCGAGCAGACGTACCGCGGCCAAGCTGCAATGTCGTGGTCACCGCGCAAGCGCTGTCGAAACTCACAGACATCGTCCCTGTCCTGGCTTATGTCGCCGGGTACGCAGTGCACATCGCCATGCAGCGGCTAAAATGTGAAAGTTGCAAGGACGCCCTGACTGTGGATAAGAGCATCGCGGTTTCAGCGACCGATCCAATGTACAGCCTTCTCAAGGATATTGACAGGGGAGGACTTGTTTACCCTGCAATGGCAGCGGTGAACGCTGTGGCCCACAACTATGTTGTCGTTGAGGAGCTCTCTAAACGAGCAGAGTTCTTAAATGTTCCCAACCAGCGACAGCTCGTCACTGAGCTAACGTCAGAGCTGCTGAACGACGACGACTCTTCCGACTTCGACGACTGCGAACAAGGACACAAAAGTGAAGTTGTTTTAAGGCATGTGCTGTGGTGCAGTACCAACATCCTACTCAAGAATTGTTGCCGAGTGCTCAATGACAAAGTGCAGGACGAAAACAACAAGTCCAGAAAAAGGAAACTGCAGACACTGACAAATAAATGAGCCAACGTTTCATTGCTCTCGAAAAAACAAACTCATTTGTGCGATATTTCTCTTTTTTGTTTAGTATATCAAAAAAATTCCCCCGCATTTCCCCGAGGGGGAGCATGTGAAAGTGCGAATGCACGGTTGTCGGCCCGCTTGCGGCGCTTGCGCTCGGCCCCCGCCGCCCACCGCCTCGCCGCCTTCTCTTCCATCTTTTCCATCGGGTTTGTAGTATCACGTGTACACCACGCAGTTATCAAGCCGCTATAACGCCGCTGAGTCGCCAACGCACGCCGCTGACGACGTAGTTTGAATGCGTTAAAGATATAAGGCGCGTCTAACACTGATATCACCGTCGCGTCCGTGGCTTGGTAGGTAGCGCGTCGCGCTGCGGCCGCAAAGTCCTCGGATCGAAACCTGGCGCCGGATGCTGTTTCTTTTTCAAATATAGAGGAGCACTGCGGACGCCAACGCCGCCGGCGGTGGATGGTTTGGGGTCGCTTATAAAGTGCATTTTTATAAGCGGGAAGCAGGCGCCTGCGGCCAAAACTCGTACAATTGCTTGTCCACCGCGCTCGCGTGCGGCCGGAGCAAGCCCACTAGCTCTACGTCACTGAACAAGCCCTCCGGCCTTGAAACCTTCTCTAGGTGGCGTTGGTTGGCGCAGCGTGCTCACACTCCGTTGCTAGGCGCCGGTGGGCGGCGTTGCGCATGTGCAGTACTCTCTCTCTCTCCGCGCTCTCCTCTCCTTCGGGCGCTGTGAATGTAAAGCGGCATGCCGGGCTCCGGCGGTCTCAGTCGACGGTCGTCCGTGCTACGCTTGCACTCTCTCGCAGTACTCGACGATTGCTTGATGCGATGGTATAAGCGTAATCACAAGACGGAAACGCCATTAGAACCCCCCGAGATGCGTTGCATCACACCAGGGTTCCCGCGAGGCGAGGTGGGCGTAATTTTTCTTATTTTCAAACAGCCGTCAATAAAATGATTGGCCATAACACATATATTCTCCCTTGTTGCTTTCCGCGCCTGCGTCTCGCGATTCAGCTCCGAGTATGCGGGCGACAGACAAACAAGGAACTTCATTGGTGGTCCTGAGGGACACCGATGTCCCCCTTTTCATAGGGGTGATGAAGCCGCTGGCACCTCCTACGTTGGGACGGGAATTTCAAGCTTCACCGCCGCATCGTGGGCTTTCTGTACAGCCCATAACTAACGTGAAAACTTTGAGCTTCGTAGCGCAGAGCTCCACTCTTCCGTGCAGCTATTTGGGACATTCTGTAACTAGGGGCATCCCCAGAGCATGTGTTCTAAATCACTTTTCTGTCCACACCTCGGGCAGTCTGGACTGTAGCTGTCTGGATTGATGGAGTGAAGTAAAGCTAAGTTTGGATACGATCCTGTCTGAAGCATGCGCAGTGTGATAGCCTGTGGTCTGTTTAGTTTACCATGGGGAGGAGAGTGAACTCTCCTTTCAAGGTAGTATTGCTTAGTTATCTCATTAAAGGTGTAAAGAATGTCTCGGAACTCGACAAACCTAGTTCAAGAAGACCTCTACTCGCATTGGCGTCCGTGCGGTGGGTTAGTGCACGCGCTTGGATGTGTGCGATGTCGTTGAGGTGGGAGAGGGAATCGAGCTGGGAGTCGAGATGGGCCGGGAACCACGTGATAAAGTACGCTACCGCGCTTTTTCGGTGTTGGAGCCAGACGAGAATGCCCTGACCACCACCCTCGAATCAGTGAAGATTTGAGTTCTCTCTTCGTCCAGGAGTGCCAAAGTGATCGCAGCCCGTTCCTCCTTAGCTGGGGTGGAGCCTCTGATGCTGGCTGCGCAAGTGACCTGGTCTTGGTTATTTACTACTGTTGCGAGGAAGCTAGACATGTGCCCGTACTAAGCCGCATCCAAGAAGCTGACCGTGTGAGGGGAGCCCTTGATCTGCCGGAGCATTTCCACAGCCCGTGGTCGGCGTGTACCCGCATTGTGTTGCGGGTGTACATTTTTAGGAAAAGGAGCAACCATGGTGTTGTCCCTTACGTGATCCGGCATAGGACATTTACGTTCCTCCAATATAGTGTGGCCGACTCCCAAAACCACGAGGATCTCCCTCCCCACGGGTGTGCTCGAGAGGAGTGATATTTTAGCTGTTTCCTGGGCTTCAAATATTTCGTCAACTGTGGTATGTACACCCAGCTGGAGAAGGCGTTTTGTGCTGGCATTTACCGGAACTCCTAATACTTTCTTGGTGCTCTTACGGATTAACGCTTCGAACTTGTTCTTTTAGAATGCGCACCACTTCTGCATAGCAGCCACGTAGATGATGTGGCTTATGAGGGATGCGTGGAAGAGACTGAGAAGATCCTCCTTCAGACACCCCTCTTATTAGAGATTCTAGGGAACAGGCCGATCATGCACTCCGTCTTGGTTGTCATTTTACAGAGTGTGGTAATGCTAACTCCGCTAGATTCAATTAACATTCCAAGTACCCTTACGGTGTCTACCCTAGGAATGTTGGCAGCACGCTTGGTGTAAAGCTTGGGGTTAACCTCGTCGTGGGGCTTCCACCCCTTGGTCCTAAAACCTTTTCTGACAGGTCTGAATAGAAGTAGCTCAGACTTTTTCGTCGAGCACCTTAGCACTGTGTCTTTGAGGAAAGTTTCCGTACGGTCTACCGCCTCCAGGAGACTCGATTCCACCTCCCCTTTGCTGGCTCCGGTACACTAAAACAAATCCCTGTGCAATGAAGAATGCAAGCGTAGTTCCTGTTTCGCAGCCTGATTTTGTTAAAAATATGTTTCTCGTGCCCCTCAAGTCAGCAAAGTTTCCAAACCATGGAATTCACAAAAATACAAGCACGCATAATAAAAGTTTTGATAGTACCCCAGTTTCTGCCTGTTGACTGCAAGCGCCAAAAAGCAGCGTATGCATGCGTACACACCTAATATTTCATTCGGAATTTACACTTACCAGATATTCCAAAATGAGGAGGCAGCGAAGACGTGCGATGGGGCCTAATTAATAAGCGATGCGAACAGATCAGATCCCGTCACATTGGATCTCTCAACAGTAACGTAGCGCCTTAGCTTACTCCTTCAGAATCGCGCGTAAATGCAAAACCGAGAAATGCTGGCTCAATATCAGTGCAGGCGTGCGCGGCAATGTCGTCCGCGGGAGACTCATCTCACTGGCTCTCTTCTTTAGCCGGCCCTACACCAAACCCATGCAAGTATGCAGTACTGCCTGCTCCAGAAATAACCATCATTCCATATGCCTCAGGAGCTACGCTAGAAAGGGTCAACCATGCTAGGAAGGCTCTTAGGTACATCAGAGCCTCACCAGAGAGGGATCTGGCCTCCGTGCTGGAGTAGTTGGCGGCCCCCTCCCATGACCAACAGCCCTCAGTCCCCAGCTGCTGTAGAGCACTTGTCCACGGCGGGGATCAGAAGGGCGATACCGAGGAGGGTGCTAAGGATCTCTGGTTCCGGACAGGCCGCCTTTGGAAATTGACCCTCGCAAACGTTGAACGCACGCGCCATGTCGGTGAGGGAAGCCTAGCTGTACTACTAGAGGAGCTATAAGGCATTAAGTGGGATACTATAGCGTTTCGCGAAGTTAGGTGGACAGGAGAAGGCTTCACGGAGCTCACTAGCGGGCATCTTCTGTCCTGCAGGGGAAGAAAGAACACGGGGCGGGATTTCTAATCCATTGAGAAATAGCAGGAAATGTGGAGGAGTTTTTCAGCGTTAGCGGGAGAGTCGCGGCTGTTGCGAAAAAGCTAAAGGAGCTTTACACGTTAAAGAGAGTACAGGCCTATGCGCCAACAATCGGCCATGATGGCGGAGCCGTAGACAGCTTCTACGAGGACGTCGAAACAGCAATGAAAAAGGCAACAACACAGTTCACGATTTTGATGTGACACTAACGCAAAGGTGGGTAAGAAGCAAATAGGAGAAAGGTCAGTGAGAACCTTGGGAATAGACAATGGCCACAGTCGAGGTGAAACATCGGTGGTATTTGCAGATAGGAAAAACGTGATGTTGATATGAAATGCATTAAAGTGGCTATTTGGGCTTGTTGGTAAAACATGACTGGGGACTACAGCGCAGCTTGCACACGGACAGAAAGGAGGAGAACTAGACACACACGGGCGCTGGACAAACAAACACATATGTATGCGCAGTAGACATATATGCGCAGTGCTTTTTTATCAGCGGCGCGTCCGTAGAAAGTATAGCAAGTTTAATTCCTTCTTTGACAGTGCTACGGATGGTGAGCTGACACATGCCAGTTGCAACCTGTTAATAAATTCAGCTTCTATGATCTCTCGTGGGATACGGTCAGAGCATTTTTTCACCACAACTGTTTTGTCGAAAAAAGCACACATCCGCACGGGGGGCAGTGCTGGGCTACAAACCATCGCTCACGTTTCCCTCGAGGGAGTTTTTAACTTTGTTGTCATGTTTCCTTAACCAATCATTTAAACATCTTCGGGTCTGCCCACCGCAAACATTTTTGCAAAGAAGTGGAATTTTATAGACAACCCCTTCTACGCATTCAACATAGGCCGTCGTGCGCTGCTTGCCGCAGCTTTTTCCCCGAAGGATCCTCTGGATCGTTCATTCTGCAGAGCTTTAAAAGCTTGTTTGGAGCAGAAAACACGACTCTGACGTCTGAGCGTCGGACCATTTTTTTCAAGTTGTGGGATAGTCGGTGCATGTAAGGAATTACCGCGACTTTTTGCCTGCTCGTCATAGACTCTGCGCAAGGCTGAGCCTTCGCACGCAGTCTTTCAAGTAAGCCCTATGCAATGGAGGCGGCCACAGAAGCAGGGTAGCAGGCGCTCTGAGGCGTTCCACCTGGCCGTAAAAGACTGTGGTGGTCAGGTACGCGCAGGATTTCTCCAGGGTATTTCGAAGCACGTGGTGGTTATACCTCTTTTTTACAATTTTCGAATGGGCGGAGTTGTAAGGTAGAAAGGTTTTTTTGGAGCGCGGTTCATAGCACCAGCAAACACCATCAGAGTTGAACTTAAGCCGAATATCTAACTCCCTTATTTGCCCTACCACCGGAAGTTTGTATGTTAGGTCAAGGGGAGGCAGACATTTGCGAACGTCGAATGTTGATGTTGATAAACACGTACTTCTATAAAACACAATATAGGATGATTAGTTGAAAACTAATTCTAAATATCCAATCAGAAAGAAGGAAGCTTGTGAAAACTAAGAAATTCCGCATGGATGCAGTCAAAGCGAAATCGCAGGAGGTTAAGCTATGTTTTCAAAACAAATTCGCGCTTCTGCACGAGCAGAATGAGGTCAGTGTAGACAAGCTAGAGAAGAACGTAACAGCGGCACTCAGTGAATCAGCTGCAGCTGTTGGAGAAGCAACATGTAAGGCACAAACTGGAAAACTATGTAAGAAAATCAAGAAACTATTTGTCAAACGTAAGAACACGACAGTGTCAAGTACGGCCAATCGGGTTCAATTTGTCGGTATTTCGATACTGATTAACAGCAGTAAAACAAACGAACCTTGTGCATATAACATGATCGAGGGTGATCGAGGAAGCGCTGCAAATTTGGCGGAACCTTGGAAACAACAAAGAGAAAACTGGGCATCAGCAGTCACGATGTATTCACTCAGAGACGAGCAGGGTGACATTACGCACAACGCTGACGGCGTAACCAATCAGTAGAACGATTCTACACCAGTCTGTATGCCAGCCACATTAGAACTGGGGAAATAACGGAGAGTATTGCATATACAAGCTGAACGCGATCTCCCACTAGTTACTAAAGAGGAAGTTGGAAGGCTCTCAAAGAAATGAAAATAGCGAAAGCTGCAGTTGACATTGGCATAATCGGGAATATTTTTAAGTAGGGAGGAGATATTGTACTTGAAAAGCTTGCTTTACTATTATCAGAATGCCTGAGGACTCACGACGTGCCCATAACCTAGAAAAACGCAAACATTATTCTAATTCATAAGAAGGGAGATCCCAAGAACTTCAAGAATTGCAGACCCATCTGCCTACTGTCAGTTGTGTACAAGCTATTTGCCAAAGTTATAGTTAGACGTACACCTGAATGGCTAGATTCCAAAAAAAAACCAGACAGCAGGCTAGGTTTAGCAAACGGATGTCATTCATGTCGTTAATAAAGTGATAGAAAAATCCGCAGAATACACTAACCCACTTTACATTGCATTTATAGATTGCGAGAAATCGTTTCATTCTGTATTCACCGCCGCCGTTTTAGAAGCGCTAAAGTACCAGGGTATACAGTAAACCTATATAACACTTCTAGAAGACCTATATAAAGAATGCACGGGCAGGATGCACCTGCACAAGTACAACTACAAACTTCTGATACGAGAGGGACTAAAACAGGCAGATAACATCCCTCCAAAACTATTTACAGCGTGTATACGGAGGGAGTGTTTAGAAGGCTTGGTTGGGAGAACAGGATTCACAATAAACGGGGTAAGATTGAGCCATTTCAGGTTTGCGGACCACATTGTCTTGCTGAGGCAGACTACAGTACGCACAGGATTAATTCTTGGGGAACTATAGTCAGAAAGCACGGTGCCGTGGGGCTAAGCATAAAAATGATCAAATTTAAAGTAATGAGCAATAGACAAGCCAAAGCCGTCTTTTTCACCTACGGAAACGAAACGCTAGGACTAAAAGATTTTAGCTGCCTCGGCCAGGTGGTTAGTGCTTACCCCAACAACCAGAGACAAATCCGGTGCATAATACGTATGGGTTGTAGAGAACTTGGCAAACACGCCCAAATAAGGAAGATTAAGCTACCTCTGTCAGTAAAAAGATAAAATCGTTCACCAGTTCGTACTGACGGTGATGATATACAGAGCTGAAGTGCGACACTTTACTAAACAATTAGAAAGCAAACTTAGGTCGCTTAACGGGCCATGGAACTGATAATGTTGGGAATACCACTCAGCGGCAGGAAACGACCAACCTAGATCAGAAAACAAACTACCGTATAAGATATCATAGTTCAAAAAATTCCCCGCATTTCCCCGAGGGGAAGAATGTGAAAGTGCGAATGCACGAGTTGAATTTGCGTGGTTCGGTAATGTTCGCGAAAGAGAGATCACACACACACACACAACTACAAAGAAAGAAAGATGCATTTATTCACAGACACCTATTTGTGTTGTCGTTGTACTTGATTGCTAGAGCGGATCTCCGCTTTGAAATTTCGTGTCAGTACTCCTTTAAGCGGGTGCATTAGCCCTTCTCACGCCCGATTCTTGGCCAATCCCCCACGTGGGTATGTGCCATGTCAGCGGCCAGGCAGCGCGCGCCCATCTCCCCCCGTTGCCAAGGAAGACGAGGAGATTCCTGGCCAATCCCCCACGTGGGTATGTGCCATGCATTCGCACGAGCGCGGACATCGCCGGTGGACGCAGGTTCAGGGTCGCTTAAGAAGTGCATTCGCACTTAATAAAGAAAAAGAAATGGACTTGTGCTGGCAATGAAGTGAGACGAGCCGACAACCGGTAGACACTTGGGTTAACAGAGGTGATATCAAGTTGTAGGCCTAGAGGAAGAGGAGGCCATTTAACCGATGGACGGTTGAATTTGGAGGTAAAATGAGCACTCGAGCCGCACAGGACAACAGCGGTTGGATGTCAATGGCAGATGCCTTCGTCCTGCACTGGACCTGAGTAGGCTGACGACGACGACGACGACGACGACGACGACGACGATGATGATGATGATGATGGTAGAGGCGGTGGTGCTTATACTTAGATTTACAATTTTGTATTTGTTAGGTGAGGAAAACCATAGACAGTGTGAAGACCGTATGGCCGTATGGCACGGTCTAAATGTAGCCCTATGGCTTCATTTAGGTGGATGTCAAACTTTCCTTCACAGAAACTTACTCCACCTTGGGGGATTTCCCCTAAATCTGGTCGATTAAAACCATAAACAGCCACAACCCTTCTATAACAAATTTGCATGGACATTTGTAATCATTTTTTCAAATAGAAACGCCACAACACGACCTATGTATACAATCCTTGCGATGCTCACTAGAATCCTCAGTGTTAAAACGGGGTGAGCGAATGGAAGACCGAGAGTGAAGGCCTCCTTTCCGAGCTGCTGCGTCCTATTCTTTATACTTTCATTTCTTCACCTCTTCTCGTAATTTCGCTCTGCAGGTGCCTTGTGCACCAGCACTACTCAGTGCAACCACTAAAATCACATTTTCACGCAAACTCACCCTTTTAAAGTAAGTACAGTCGGTAAATTGCTTGTCTATAACGCTCGAGCGGCGTGCTCCGCACTGCGCGGGAGACATCTAGTGATAACGCCTGGTTTGAGACCGGTAGAAAGTGAGCATGCGCGGCCCATATCAGCGCGATGTCCGTATCCCCTCTCGTTGTGCCCGTCGCCGTGGCTTCCGTACCTTCTTTCGCCAGAAGATGCACTGCCTGCGGAGCCGGGCCGTGAAACAAAAGTGGAAGTAACCCGCTTTATCGTTCTACCAATGCTTCATACGCCCTCAGAACTCCTGCCCCTTCGCAACTGTGACAGCACGAGTTTTATTTCTTTTATCGCCGCTCCTAATTGCGCGGAACAGTGCTTCAACCCGTTTTTTTAAGCCATATTATAACTCTCAGCAACGGAAATGGGAATGCAGTCTGCCGTCTTTTGAGGAACAGGTTTGTAGAACACGAACAGTTCCTTTGTATATTTTTATTGCAGTTTCTCAGCGAGTTTCAAAACACGATTTCGACAGGAGAATTTTTTTCTGTATGCGAAAAGCGAACAAACATCGCCGAAAACACATAAGAAATGATGTTTCTGAGTGATGAGATATCGGTCGATGTCCGCTTGAACTGAGCATTGGGTCTTGTGGCGTTGGCCCATCGGCAGTGACGGGCAAACCTGAGCACAGAAACCGTATAATAGTGAACGAGATACTCATGTAGCATATTGAGAACGATGAAGAAATGAACGCGCGCTGCGCCAAAGCTAGTGCGGCCGGGAAATTCTAGCAGCGCGCGCTAAAGCGGGTTATATCCGCTTTTGTTTCCCGGCCCGGCTCCGCAGGCAGCGCATCTTCTGGCGAAAGATCGTACGGAAGCCACGGCGACGGGCACAACGAGAGGGGATACGGCCATCGCGCTGATATAGGCCGCGCATGCTCACCTTCTACCGGTCTCAAACCAGGCGTTATCACTAGATGTCTCCCGCGCAGTGCGGAGCACGCCGCTCGAGCGTTATAGACAAGCAATTTACCGACTGTACTTCTTCGCACCTTCTTCTTTTACTTGTATACAAACGCAGTCTCTTAGATACGTCCTTGGAAATTTCTTGATAATATTTCGGCAAACATCAAACCAAGTTATTTCACATTATGTACAAGTCCCAGTTCAGTACATGCACAGCCGTAACACTTATTTTCACGGAGAAAAAAAGGTTAGCGCAGAAGTCTGGTGGTTTTATTAAACATGAACCCACTACCAAAATATACAAAAAACGTCAGCAGCTTTCGGTGTCGTGATAAAGTGGCAGTCCGCAGCAGCCACCGTACCGCTCGAGCTCAGGTTAAAATGGTTTCTTGCCACCTTAACAATAACTACACCTGTGTCAACACAAAAATAGGAGAGCGTAAAAAATTCGCTGCCATTACGATTTTATATACTTCAAAAACTAAGCGCTTACCTAAGTTTTCGCAGTGTTTAGCTGTTACGTGCCTCAGGGAAAGATTGCTTAGGGCATTTAGGTCTGCTTACGTGGTTCGAATGTGAAAGCTCGGCGATAGTTACTGACAAGGCCGGTAGACGCAATCATCGCACACCTTAAGGATGAAACCGATGTTAGTGAACTCACAATCGGGCTCGTAACAGGAGTGCTGCAAACTCGTTTATCGTATGCTCACGCTTCCTATGAACATTCCTGTCCTTTTGCCCTCGCGCTTTCTTCCCTGTCACACGTCATTCATTCTTCGCTGTTGTGCGTGTTCGCTGTGCTCCGTGTTCCTCTCAGCTCCTTATTCGGCAGGACGACACCGCTCAATGCAAGAACGGGCGCTTCAGAGACCTGCCTGGGAGAACGATTCATGTTTTGTTCTTATCAGAAGACTTACCCAACAACACTGCAGGCTCTTTCGGAATACTGAGCAGTTTCGCTCGATGGGTGTGTGAATGCTATTATGATGTATGCCAGTTGTGTAGTTTGCGATCCCACATGGGGCAAGATCTTTCCCAGGAGTAGGGTGAGAGGATATATTTTAGATACATTGACAACGTTATACCGCCTTGCAGGGCGAAATAACTTATAATCTTCAATATTTTGATGAGATTGGTAATTGACTCAAGCTTTTGTTTAAAATTAAAAGAAATGCCAGGTTCTTCAGGGAAAATAACTTTAATAATCGACTTCCGGGAAAGTCGACAAAAAGTGCACGTGCTTGCTCAATAGCTAATATGAAATTCCCTGTAGCTCTCAATGCAGTATAAATATCCCGGAAAAATTAAAACGAAATTGGCCACTCAAACCACAAGTTTCACTTACTCGTCATACATAGTTCAGAGTGAAGTTGTAAACGTTGCAAAAATGCGTCTGCGGTCATTACATAGCCATCCGCCAAAGGAGCGTAACTGCCCAAAAACGGTTGTAAACTTTGTTTGAACAATACCTTAAGAAACAAATTATGCTACGATTTGAAGATACAGCAACTAGGATCATTACGCCAGTTTTAAGTACTTGTTATAAATAGGTAGTTCACAGAAAAGTTGTATCCTTTAAATATTTACATTTGGTTTCAATACTTGGCCGTCTACTGAGACAGTATGTTTAAAGAAAATGGCTGTAACTATACGCAAACCAATTATATAAGAATTGTCCGCAAGCGCATCTATGACTTTAATGCGAGTTTCGTGTACTTCTTGTAGCGTAAGCTACACTGGCCGAGTTTGAGTGGTTTCGCGTGTGCTGTGAAGGGCCGTTCTGCGCAAGCGAGAAGAGCATTGGATTGGTTTGTATCGAATCGATTTGGATTGGATTGGATTGGATTGGATTAAAATGGATTGTTTTCTATTGAAATCTAATCCAATTTAGTACGGGTATGTAGAGAATTGGGTTTGCGCATTCGCCGGTCTGCGCATTCCAGAGCAGGGACGTAATAGCCTCGGCAGAGGCACTGGCGCCGGCACGTGCCTACCTATCGCCTCCGTTGCGCAGTAGCCAAGTCTGACACTGCGCCGGAGCCTCTTGATAGCCCTTTGGCGTGGTTCCTAAAGATCCGTGCTGCGCATGCTCGAGGAGCAATGACTGAACTGGACTGGACTGGAGTGGATTGATTTGAATTGAATTGAATTGGATTAGGAATCCTTTTAGCAGCAGTACGCATGATAATCAGCTAATCCTCGACAACCAGGAAACGTAAGAATAACCAGCTGAACCTTAGCTTACGCTACGTATATCCTGGCATAGGCGAGCTAAGCCACTGCTAATTTTTTTTTATATTTCGTAGTTCACATTAAAGTTCTAAATGCTGTGCTTTGCTAGTTTGTTATGCATACGAGGGCTTCTAAGGGAAACGCCCGGAAGGCACCTTGTTTGTCAGCTAGAATAAACCTCTAGTCATTCCAAGTTTGCTTCACCTGAATAGAAGGTACGGTTACCCGAAATTAAAAAAAAACGTGTTTTTTGCCCTCCTGGGACTCCCTTCCAGCTTTGCTTATCATCTTTCCTCGCAGAGAAGAAGGGATTAAATTTTTTTATTGTCGTCATGAATATTTATGAAAATGTTGTTAGTGGAATTGCATTTTAAATTTTTTTTTATTTACGTATCATTTTTCTCTAGAACCCAGTTTAATACAGCTCCGTTACCCCCCGCCCCCCCCCCCCCCCCCCCCCTCAAATGCCTTTCCTTATTGCACACCATGTTCACTCGGTTCCACTGCTGTGGAACCCAGCCAATCTCGGGACGAGCGCTATCACCCCGGAACTAGTTTTTAACGATGTCTCCGTGATAGGAAGATTGTCGTTCGTCTCCTTTCGACGCATGTGGTTCCAACTAGGTCGCTTTTCACCTGGATGATCACAACGAGCACCCTCTTTATTCTCCCAATTTTCTTCTCTGAAGGAATGTCGCAGAGTCTGACACCACAGTTTTTTGCTTTTGCTTTGGTGCTGTATTTCGGTGCCGTATCTTCGGTGCTGTCAAGAACACAGGAACTAACGCCGAGTGAAGTTGAGTGAGCCCGCCGGCGCACCTACAGTTGTTTTTGCATGCCGCGCAGAAAACACGTCACGTCTTTTCCGTTTTGTTTCTGTAGAAGAAGAGTAACTCTTATTATACACACAACCTCTTTTGCAAGATCGTAATGCATAGCTACAGAGTGCGAGAACTTTCTTCTGAAGTTTCAAGCTTATAATAAAAAACGCATAGGCGGCACAAAGAGAAATAAAGGAAAAAGACTAGTGCGAAACAGAGGCCGAATGGGTCACTGAAAAATATCCCGCCCCAAAAGCAGGAATTTTTTTATCTCCTTCATTGGCTCTCTTGAGCCAACTAAAAGGCATTCATACGTGTGAACATTGGGTTTGCCTATATTTTGTCAACGTTCTCGGGAGCTATGCTCCTGAGTTTTACACTTTTGTTTCTCAAGAAAGACGTTCCGGGGAAGGAGAACCATATTTCAGGCTAAAAGGTGTAAAAGAAATGGGAAGGAAAGAAAACCAGGACAGGCCTGATTCACGGTCTCGCAAGACGCCATATATCACGTTGAGAGAAAACCTTTCCGTGGGCCACGTTCCCCGACAGCAACCCTGACGAAGAGATCATGCTCTCTTCAGTGTGTGGTGGCTAGGGAAATACCGCATTCTCAGAAAGGGCGCGATTTGGCAAGAAGAACGGAGAGGGCGCCGTTTATTACGCGAATGCATCGACTCAAGTAGCGACAGTTCCTTCTTGTACGAAGCACTTGCAAGGGTGTAGTGAGCCTCGTAATATAAGGATTCATTTACCCGGTGGAAAAAAAGCTAGGCAACAGCCGTAATAAAAGCCCAGTCTTACTCAGAGGGCAAATGAAAACAAAGGGAACATTGGGAAAACAATATGAATGATAGCAAGGTACCCAACACGAACATTCCAAATGAGCATGCTAGCAAAGAATATGGCACCACTGTGGTCGCCACCTTTCTTCATTTCGGAGAGAAGAGCCGGCGGGGCCCCTTCAGATCTGTTTGTGCTGCTTGTGCTTACTTTGACTCTTTTGCCAGCTTGTCTGTTGCTGTGGTCGCTTCAATAGTGCAGGGTGTGCTTGCGTGAAGTGGAGAAAAGGTTAAACTGCACGTACCGTCGCTTCTTTAAAGGCCTCATGTGAAGGACCGAGGCCGCTGCGTTTGCAGCATTGTACCGTTCAAGGAGGAACACCAGTCCAACCTTTTCACAAAAGCGTTGCTACATGCTGTGATTAGTAAAAGCGCAATCAAGGGTCTCTGTCGACCCCGGTTACCGGCGACGCCGCTTCACTATGGGCAGAGTCCTTCAATGGGCCTCATACGGTGGTATGGTGGCGCCATTGATGTGGTGTGTTCAGCGCCACATTGGGGACAACTAAGACATAATCTCTTTTGGTCCTTGAGCAGAAGACGTCCTGGAGGGTCTCATTCGGTGCGGAAGGAATATCAGCATGAGAAAAAAAGAATGGCCGCTATTCTTTTGCAATGCGATACAAACTGCCAAAAGAGTACTTTAATAAAGAGCGCAGGTTTCGAAAGTACGACAGGACAGGGAATCCTCCCAACAAAACCCGTTGTATGCAAGCGCGGGACTGTTTCCGCACCGCGTGAACACGGTGTCATTTCGCAACGGATTCAACTGAACACGAGTGGCGTCGCCGAAATGAAAGAATAATAAAAAAAATCCCGGGCCATCTCCAATAGCGTGAAACCTGGGGAGGGGCGAAGCATGCAGTGTGTAAGTGTATTCTTGGCGCCTTGGCCTTTTTGCCAAGCCTGCTTTTTACCAAGCCTGCTTCCTGAAGCCTGCTTTTGCCAATGGAGATGAAACCGTTGGGGGGTAGAGACATACAACTTTGCTGCAGTCTCTTGAAGCACAAAGATTTCCAGCGCGAGGCGTAAACGAATGTCCCGGTGTTTTTTAGTACGCGTTACGTTTAAGCGCGAGGCGTAGACGAGTGTCCCAGTGTTTTTAAGTGGGCTCTACGTTCTAGCGCGAGGCGTAAACGAGTGTACCGGTGTTTTAGTACCGTGAATATACGAGACGACGGTTACGACGACGAGGACATGAGACGCTGGCAGCCCGAGTCGACAAGGTGCTTCGCGCCTAAAAATTAGTGCCGCTCCATTCTGTAAAGAAGGAAAACCTTAAAGCTGCGGCCACAACAAGCGGCATGTCGCCAGTCAAGACATAAAGCACGCAGCTGCGCGTGCACGCCCTCCCGTCCCTCCTCTACAACCCCGTGCCTGCACCAACCAGCAACGGGTGATGGGCACATGCTTAGTGCGAAAGACACCGGCGCAAATGCCACTCTGAAGGCCCTTCAAGCTGAACAACTCGATTGGGAAAACATGGCTGCAGTACAGCGCGCGGGAGCGCTTCGGGCGTGGCCTACGCCGTCTTCTCGGTGTGTTCCGCGCGCTCGCCGCTGTCGGATCGCTAGGCTCCTGCCTAGACAGTGCCTCGATGACCTGCTGGACTGCCTGGAGTTGCATTTCTTGGTGGTCACTCCGCGTTGCTTCCTCGAGCTGCGGTGGTGTACGCACAGGGTTAACTTTCCTTGTCAAGCTGGAGAAACGCGACTCCTGTGTACACGACACCTGCGCACTCCAGCACACATTTCGCTGTTTGTATGTTTGTCAATATACGGCGACCTATGACTCCGTCGGTTTGACGCGGGCTGGCATTCGATCAATAACTGTTTGAAGGCTGCTTTCAAGAACTTTCGTAACTACTTTGTAACCTACGTTTGTTGCAAAAATTGACCGGTAGAACTTTAGACTCCTTCGCTTTTCTATTTCATCAGTTTTGGTGATTAGGACCGTATGAAGCAGAACTTTGCTGTTATAGGCGTCGTTGTGTACATTCGGTAAAAACTAAGGACTGCTTGCATTCAAATATTTTTTTTAAAGGTGGAGCTCAGTACATCGGGCCCAGGCGACGTGCCTGAGTTTATTGCATCTTTAACTACTTCCGCCAGTCTAGATATTTTCAGCCATTCTTTTGTTTTGTCATATATAGGCGAGCAGAACTTAGACATGTGGCACTTCAATCCCTCCAAGTACTCTGGTTTTAAATCGAAATCCGCCCAATAATAATCCCCGAACGCTCTTACTATTCTGTCTGTGTCTTTACCTTCCCATTGCACTCTCTGATTAGGGTGCCCAGAAACTGCTTCTTTTCGATTCCAAGCGCTCGTTGTGTTGGCGCTTCCCCTACAGCCCAGTGGCCGGCTCTCGCGCATGCGAGGGCACAGCGACAGCGCTTTTCATAGATGACTTCCAAACTTGTCCTTTATATTAATTTTGTCGTCTTCAAAGACCCCCATGGTTAGTTTTTCTAGGACATTAGCATTTTCAGAGTAGCCCCTTTCATCACTAGCTTCTTGGAGCTTAATTTACTTAGAAATTTCAATAGCTTTGCTTTTATACTTCTGGCCTAAATATCTCCCATATTTCTCCACTTTTGAGGCTTTCAATTCGATCGAAACTGAGAATTTTACCCACAACAACCGACAAACCATTTATGTACCAAGAGGCTCCAACTGATTTTTCTCAAGTACCATGAAAACTTTGACTGGCGTTGCTTTTTTCCTAGGCTTACGCAACAGGAGGTCTGAAAAAGAAAGTGGTTAGGCATTATAGTCTTACACTGCTATGTTATATCCACAGAAATATACATTCTATCAAGTCCTGCATGACTACGTCCTTAGTAGAGCGTACAACAGACACCTCCATCTGCGTAAAACCACCGTCCCACGTCCACCAAGTCACATTTAACTCATTCTTCAGCCAGCACATTGGGGCTTGAATCTGTGCTTCTCGCTACTTGGCTTATCTCGGGATGACAAAACGCAGTTAATGTCGCCCAATAATCAAAGAATTCTCTGTGGGATAAGAGGACGCTCGAGATTCTCGAAAAACGCAGTGCCTTCATTTACTACATTGGGAACGTACAAAGTCTGTACGGCATGTTGTGCCGCATCTTATAAGTGAAAAAACTGCACGTAAAAGAGAAAAAGGACAGGATGAGTGCAAACCCACAACTAACTCTATTGGAAAAACCAACATGACTGTACACCATTTTTTACTTATTCTCACGAGTCCTGTCCAAGCCCTGTCTTTAAAGCACAATGTTTTTTTCCTTATAAAAAAAAGCGTACAAATATGAAATGAGAAATTCGGCCCTTGCAAAAGGGCAACCGCAAATTATTAGACGACGGTTTTCACAAGAACCACCACCTGCGCATCTACGTTTGGCCGCTTCCTCACAAAGAGCGAAGAACCGTCAGATGTGCCCACGGCACGGCTGGCCCACACATAGTATATGCACTGAAGCAAAACAGCGCGAAAAAACGAAGGACGAGGGAGAACACACACACGAGCGCTGACAACAACTGAGCATGTTTATTGCAAACGCAAATATATACGCTATACAAACAGAGATACAAAAAACAACCACAAGATATGCAAACAGCGTAAGCATTTTTTCGCCGCGCCCGAACTAATCACACCACTCTGGGTACTGCTTCATCCTTTCAAATACATCATCTCTTTCGCAGTTAAGGTGACCGATGGCTTGCTGACGCACTTATCCCCTCTCTCGGCGATTTGGAATGCTTCAACGATTTCCCGCGTGATTTGGTCCTTGTGCTTCTTGATGAGGTCGCATCTTTCGAGAAAAGGCCAACAATCTTTGCAAGATACGCAGTGGGTGGCAAGGTTGCTTCCTGTGCGATTTTTGACTGTATTAGCGTGTTCTCTTAATCGGTCGTTTACGCATCTTCCTGTCTGTCCGATGTACGAGCGACCGCAGGAAAGTGGAATGTCATACACCACCGCGGTGTCGCACACACCGAATGTCATACACACCGCGGTGGTGTATGACATTCCACTTTCCTGCGGTCGCTCGTACATCGGACAGACAGGAAGATGCGTAAACGACCGATTAAGAGAACACGCTAATACAGTCAAAAATCGCACAGGAAGCAACCTTGCCACCCACTGCGTATCTTGCAAAGATTGTTGGCCTTTTCTCGAAAGATGCGACCTCATCAAGAAGCACAAGGACCAAATCACGCGGGAAATCGTTGAAGCATTCCAAATCGCCGAGAGAGGGGATAAGTGCGTCAGCAAGCCATCGGTCACCTTAACTGCGAAAGAGATGATGTATTTGAAAGGATGAAGCAGTACCCAGAGTGGTGTGATTAGTTCGGGCGCGGCGAAAAAATGCTTACGCTGTTTGCATATCTTGTGGTTGTTTTTTGTATCTCTGTTTGTATAGCGTATATATTTGCGTTTGCAATAAACATGCTCAGTTGTTGTCAGCGCTCGTGTGTGTGTTCTCCCTCGTCCTTCGTTTTTTCGCGCTGTTTTGCTTCAGTTCATAATGAACCAACTGGCCCCACTTCAGACATTAATAGTATATGCCATCGGCCGTTATACGATGAATCCGCGGTTCTCATCCAATTGCGCTGTCATCGCACTTAGGGCGCTCAGCATTCCCGTTGTGTTCCTAGCGCGGGCGCTGCCTAGAGGTTAACAAAACTCGGCGCAGTAAACTGGAGAGGGGGAAAATGCTAGACCAAGAAATGAGGGAAAATGGAGAGGGAAAGCAGCCGAGAAGCAAGTGTGGCGAGGGCACTTCGCGGCGAACATGTTCGGGCGGGGATGTGCGCATCGGGGATTAGTAGCTGCAGGCCATGGTGTTCTCCTGGTGGAGATAGATAACGTGCGCTCAGCGGCATCATTGTCCGATCTACCGAGGAGGTGGTCAGACATAAGGAAACCTCATAAACGCAAGTGAAGACCAAGAGCTCCGCAGTTTCTCCCAGACTTTGCATATGAATTGACAAGGTGGCTTATTTTTTTTTCTTCCAATTCCTCTGAATAGTTCGGGTGAGACGGTGAATGTATACGAAGGATTTTTTCAAGGCTAGGGAAACCGAAAACTTATGAAAGTGCGCAACCCGTCAGACTGGCTGGGGTCGCTTGAACATAACTTTCTAGGGCTGTTGTAGGGGCTCGCGCTGCCGGCGTCTTCTGTCTACAGATGTAAGTTTTTGAGAAATATTGAGGGGCGTGAAAAAAGGCAGGTTTTAAGGTTTTTGTTTGACAAAAATATGAACAAATAAAAGAAGACGATTCCGCACAGATTTATAAAAATCGTCATACTTCTTAATCTCAGACTGCCTTAGATGTCTCATCAAACGCGAAAAGTTACCGTAGTGGCTGGTGACTACGCGAATGAAACCAACTTACGGCTGCTGTAAAAAAAAAATAACTAACTAAATATGCACAAAAACTCATTTGAGTTCGAATATAAGTTCAACCCGGGTCGCCAGAGGCGCAGCCAAGTGTGTTAACTGCAGCCCTAACTCTGTACCGCGCCAAGAAGGAACAAGAATTATCCGGATGCCTGCGGCACTACAGGTGAACGTCACGGCACCGCAAACACGATGCCGCAGGGAAGAAGTCTTCCATAATCGCTGGCTTTCGCCTTCAAATCACTTATCAGGCATAAATGTCCCCATAATTTTTAAAGCGCTAGCGTTATTAGGCTCATTTTTCGATTTCCTCATGCCTGCCAGCCGTCTGGTATCAGCCGTGCTCAGCAAGTGTCCACGGCAGTACGTCCCCGCTGCCAACAGGAAACTACACCAGAGGCCGCCAGATACGAGGGCTCGCTTGAATCTGGAATGCCGAGCAGCGGCAACTAGATTGTGGAAAGGAGGACAACGACACCACGGCCCAGGCAAGGGATAAGATACGCAATCTGAGCAGGCACCGCGCCTCCGCACGGCAGTTGCGGAGCAGACACGGTAGGCACCCGTGCCCGGAACTTACGCCACCTTCAAAGTGCTTCTCCGAAGGCCTAAAATAAAAACCGATTAGGGTGCGGTGGCAGCCACGCCGTACATACGCAGACGCGCGTGCAAAGAGGCACCCTAATGCCGGCGCAATCATTGTGTCACCTAGCCGAGAAAGGCGACCTAAGATTAACGCCAGGTTCTCAAAAACCAAGACAAACCGACATTGTAACCAGGTACGAACTACAATGTGTCCCAATACGAAACAAAACTAAGTATATAAGGCGTCTAGGTACGCGAAATTTCAAATAAATTAAAATCTTTCGCAGTCGTGTCACCGCCCCAAGCTCTGTCCATCGAACGATGAATGGCGCCACGGTGATGATGATGATGGTGAATAAACTTTATTTGAGACCAGGTGGAGATGTTAGGGCACCCGCCCTGTGGGAGGCTTCTTTAGTCCGAGATGCCTTGAGCTATGTTGGCCATCCATGCTGTCTCCTCCAATCATCGCTGGTGTGGGAGGTCGGAGCTGGCCAGCAGCTCCACCCACTGCTCATAGGTATGGTTGGGGTTAGGGTTGAGGGTAGGGGATTGCTAGCACTCCCATACAATATGGTACAGGGTTCCTGGTAGGGGGCACGATTTGCATGTGGCAGGGGTGCGTGGGATACGTGGCATGCCGCAGGGTGTTATGTGGGTAGGAGTTCTGTAGACGCCGGAAGGTAGTAGCTTCATCACGAGACAGGTTCGGGTGGGGAAATGGGTATTGGCGACGCTCGTTCCTGTAGTGGGCGAGTATTTCGGCATATATTTGCAGTGGGGTGGGCTTTACTGTACTGTTGCTTCAGAAGGGGGTTCGTGGCCCTCGCGGGAAACGGCCCGGTGTGAATGAGCCTGGGCAGCGGCGTGTGCGGCGTCGTCACCCAGAGGGATTCATGACCTGTAGTCAGAATTATTTGCAGTTATGGGAGTGGTTTCGCTTGTTGTAGAATTGTAATGGCGGATTGCGATATGCGTCCTTTTAGGTAGTTCCTGCAAGCGACTTGGCAGTGAGTAAGAATGGTTAAAAATTCTTGGCCTGTTTTGGCGGCAAGGGCAATGGCAACCTCTACAGCTGTTCCGATGAAGTTTGTGAAAACAGTCACTGCAGTGAGCTCAGTTCCTCTGGAATTGACCACGCTGGCGGCTTGTGCAGTTTTGTGGAGGTACGGCGATGCGTCCGTATATCGAGTGCAAGGGGTTTTAATCTCGCCACTGTGAAATTTAAAAAAAAACCATAAAGACCGGGCAGCATGAGCTCCCCGAAAGAATTTATATAAGTTTCCACGGCATGGCCCTACAGAGTAGCGGCGGAGCCGATCTCACAACCGCCAAAAGCAGAAAAAAAATCTTTTAACCATTTTGCCCAACGAGTAAAACGCCTGCACAGGGGAGCTGTAGGAACGACAGCAAAAAAAATGATAATACTTGTGCAGGCACTGCTTAATAAAACTTACTTGCACCGATGAAGGTCAAATAACCACCATCATGAGGGCAGCATATCGGGCCGCCCTTAACTTTCCTAGCTTCACAATCACCGCAACAGCCTTTAAATTCTGTCTTATAATACTTGTGAAGAAATCAGAAAGGTGAGTGTGACACTGTGAGTGTGAGTGTGAGTGTGAGTGTGAGTGTGAGTGTGAGTGTGAGTGTGAGTGTGACACAAGTGTGAAAGGTGACACTCCTGAGCCCCAAAGGAGTGTCTGGAAAGAACCCGCTGTGAAGCGGGTCCGAAAGCAAAGCTTTAAACGACACCCACAACAACTGCCCATGCGACGTCACTTGAATTCACACACGTACCTCTACAAAGAGTGAAAACAGATTCTGCCCGCCGTTACCTAGAATTTGTGGGAACGCCGTCCCGAACACGGCAACAGCGTCGGCCACGGCCATGCTAGAGCTGCGGACGCCGCCGCTGTAGCCCGGCCATGATTCAGGAGAACGAAAACTGAGAGGAGCGCCTTTCGAAGGGTGAGACAGCGGAACCTAGCCTTCCTGATGTTGTAGCTTGGGGCTACACCACCGCGCAACGCAAGCGCAGACACTGAAACAATTCCGCGTGTGAGCTCAGTGAATCCCATTTATAGCGATTTAAACTAGTTTGTTTTGTAAGTTTGAGAACTGTGAAAAAGCTGGAACTTTTATAATCGCTATTTATCAGAACCAGTTGCAACTTCCGCCTTTTGTAATACCTCTTAAACCACAACCGAATTAGTATTCACCAATTTAGAAAACGGAGTTGTATTCGTGGCAAGCAGATGCGCAAAAAGTAGTGTTTCTTTAGATGTCTGCATGTGGTCTCTACATTTTGTTTTCCCGCCCTGAAAACCAATCTTTAGCGTATGTTCGCCGAACGATCACTTAATTCCGTCGGGTGCGGGTTACTCTGGCGGTGCTGTCGAATCAACCCATGCGAAGCCACCACGCAATGGACACGAATCTGCACCAAAACAGGCCCAAAACAACCGTCGCTAAAGCAGACGAAAAAGCCGTACCACGGCTAGGTAAGTTGGTATACCCCCAGGTAAGCGATAGTTGTGCCACTATCACCAATTTGTCCCATGGTGCTTGGTAGCCCAGACTGTCAAACCAAAAAACAATAAAAAATCACTCATGCTGCTATGGCAACGCTTTCGTTTATACGCGGGGGGGAAACGCCGTGGCGCTTATCGTCTGCTATGGGCTCAACGAGCGCGACTGTCTTTGTGTGCCGAAAGCGTGAAGAAACACCGCTTGCATTTTGCTTTTCAGATTGTGCTGCTGCTGCACATCTTTGAGTTGCTATTTTGCTTGGACTCTCAGCACATGCATAAAACATTCGTTTGGATATCTTTCTAACTTGAATACGCACGAGCCAGCATGGCCTGAAGCGTGACAATTTTGTTTCGGGTAGAATAAGTAGTAGGCAGGAAATGTGGTTTATTCACTGATTTTATTAGCAACGTATCGCAAGCGAAGTTCAATAGATGCCACAATAGCACAGAGCTGTGTATCTTGTAAAGTAAATACAAATGTCCGCATTTTTTGTTAGTTACACAAACATAACAAACATGTTTGTACAATTCATCCTAGACATAAAATTGCTGCAGAGGTCACCGCGTTCATTTGCTGTACACAATACAATTCTAAGAAAATATGTAGCATTAAAACACGCGTTAGGGGATAATAAAATGATGTTTAAATGAGATGCCCAGATCATTTCGCCGCCATTAACAACCGCTCCATATTCTTCTTATCGTAAACCTGCTAGCCCAAGAAACCTTTCATAGCTAGCGAATTTTCTGAATTTTTGCCATACGTCACACCTAGTAAATGGAAGAAATACTACCATGGATATCAATCAACAACACGTAAAAGCGAAACAAATATTGACAGTGCAAACAAGGTACAGCCGTGAGCTGAAGTAAACGGACCATGGGAGCGGTGGCCAAAACTAATCGCTGCGCCGTCTGGTTGCGCGGCGTCTGCAGTCGAGACCGCGTACATCGCAGGCGCGGCCTAGCAGTACAGTACGAATGCCGCTATGGCTCGCTTCTTCGCAATTGTCTCACGCTCCGATAAAATGACGCCAGGGGAACCGCGCTGCCCTTTTGCTGTCTGCTGGTCAACACACCAGTGGAAACGGCGCGCTGGCGCAATTGGCGCAAACGCGGCTCCGCTGGCAGAGTTGGTGATTACCTCGTGCTTGAAGATGTTTTTTATGTGCAGAGCATTTCTTAGCCTCGCCTCTTCCTGCGTCGGACGGCGTCCACAGCTCCGCGTCCGCAGCAGGTGAGGCCTCTCCTCCTCCCCTCCTCTCGCTCAACAGCAGCTGGCGCGCGCATGCGTCGTAGTCAGCCCGTTCGCTCCGTCGCGGTCTCGGCGTAACAGGTGCGTGATAGCAGCGCGGTGGGGCGTGGAAGGGCGCGCGCTGCTTGCGCATGCGCGCTCTCCCCCCCGTACTGCTCTCCCTCTACTGCGCGCGCTGCAAATATAAAGCGGCTAGCGGTCGCTCGTGCTTCAGTCACTGCGTTGCTCCTTCCTTCCTTGGTTGACGCTCGCTCCCACGTTTACTCGTGTCTGCTACTCCAGCATCACGGAAGAAGCGATGGAAGCAACACTGCCTTCAACCAGTACTGAGGCCCCAATGCTCTGCATTTACTCGTGTTCCCCTCGCGGGAAGGCGCGGGAATTTTTTTTGCACCCCACCCCACCCCACCCCCGCGTCATATATTGAAGCAGAAAATGAAGCAGAAACATATCACTGTACAGTGGACGAAAATAAAACGAAACACCATCTTTGTCAGTTTTGAGGATAGATGATAAATTATAGCGCCCCGAGAATGTAGCGAACTCCAAAAATTATTTATGCTAACCTTACATGCTAAGGTTTTGATAACTACTGCGGTGTTTAGGTATGTACTGCATATGAAACTTGGGTTGCCGTATGAGGCATATGTGCCATTTCGCAATTGCTCGGGAAAATCCTGATTGGCATTTTTTTTCAGGTTTGAGGCACCGACACATACATTTAATGTTCAAAAACTACATTACGATACGAGATACCTATTAAACCACGCCTTGAATGCCCAGCGACTATCGAAGCGCATGCAAACTACATTTTTCTATTAAACTTATTTGCACTTGAAAACATCATTGACAATTGTTGCGCACTTTTGTGACACGAGTTGAAATTGAAGGATTTGATCCAAAGGGTGGTCGTTCCGTCGATGAGTGAAGATAAAAAAATTACTAGCTTATGGTGTACGGTATGCGGCAAACAAGCGACAGTACACTTCAAAACAGCCAAGTTTATTTACAAGTATTGTTTTACAAAGCCATGCACAGGGACGGCCGTCGTTCTCAGATGGGGGTCCGCAGACAAAAAGAGGAACGTGAAGACACTTCGGACTCTGTGGGTTCCTCCGCGATACTCCCAAGTTCGTTTTTTTTTCCCCCAAACCCTGCCACAAACTAAAAAACAAGTGCATTTGCCGCATGACATGTTTGAATAACGCCTCCGCACATAACGAACTTTAAAGCTGGCTTTTTGAACAACGTCTCAATTATGCAGAAAAGCCACACTCAAAAGGCGGGCATGGAGATATGTGTATGAGCGACTTTGGCTGCAAGGGTTAATTGTACGACAATAGGACACGTATCACCGTATTTCATCGTGGGGTCCCCCACCACATTTACAAGCCCAAAAGGAGTCTTCGGCGCGCTACCGGCCGAGTACCACTAGCATAAAAAATCAGAGGTCACAAATCCCAAGTCCTGCGGGCAGCTAGCCCTGTTTCCTTCACAATGCCATACCCTTAAATTTAATTACAAAAGTCCCCCCTCCCAAAGAGACGCCACAGCAGAGAGTGACGAGGACCCATCAATTAGTCAATACTAGGCCGCTGAGTGGCCACAAAGGCAGTAAATTATGGTGTACACAAATATCCATGGGACCCAACTCTGTCTCTCTCATGCGGAAATTTGAAGGCGTTTATCAATATCACGCTACCGAACAAACAACAAGACAACTGATGTCAACTGAGAAACTTCATTACTTAACAAAAAAACCTCAGGTGCTCCGTATAAATCCCCAGCCATGCAATGCCCGCCTAAAATTAAGCTCCGCGCAGATTACCTTCTTTTATTGCCGGCGCCAGTATTCTAAGAAGACGGGCTGAACATGCATTACAAAAGAGCCATCACTCACTCCGCAAATATATCAAAACAAGCAAAATAGTCGGTACACCATCTTGAGCTAAGAGAAAGCACCAACATTGGTTGGCCATTTTTTTCGGATGTATTTACTGCAATGCTTTCCCGCTGCGACCTTGTGATACCGAAAAACTTAAAGAAAAATACCGCAACGTGGTCGAGGTTTACGAGGCAGGTGTGCCACTTCAGGTTAGCTAGAATGGTGTCCATGACTTTTTGAAATGTTGCTGGTGCCGTGCACAGGCCGAACGGCATCACATTGAACTCCTAAAGGCCGTCCGGGGTTATGAATGCAGTCTTCTCTCGGTCTCTTTTGTCCACTTCTATTTGCCAGTAGCCTGTGTTTAGATCCATTGATGAGATGTTCTTCGCGTGGCAGAGGTGGCCGAGGGCGTGGTCGATTTGTGCAGGGGGTACACGTGCTTTTTGGTCATTTTGTTCAGTCTTCGGTAATCAACGCAGAACCATAAAGTGCCGTCTTTTTCTTCTCGAGTACGACCGGCGCAGCCCACGGTCTTTTCGATGGCTGTATAATGTCGTCGGTGAGCATGTCGTCCACTTGTTCGGATGGCTTTCCGCTCATTTGAAGGCACGCGGTACGGTGATTGTCGGGTAGGTCGTGCTCCATCTTCGGTTATAATTCGGTGCTTTGCTAGAGGTGTCTGACGTAATTTCGATTTCGAAGAAAAAACACAGGGGCAAAAACTAGGTTCATCGGAAGCAAAAAAGACATCCCCCTCGCGAGGGGCACGATCAAATGCACAGCATTTCCGAGGGGGTGCGCCGGCAAGTCGTATCTCTTGATTGCGGGACCCGTGTCGCCATCTTTTGGAGGCGCGGGACAACTTGTGGCGCTTTCGAAACAAACGAGAAATGAGTGAAGGATATAAGGCGCGTTCAGTGCGTCGAAATGTGTGTCGGTTTCGTGGCTCGGTCGGTAGGGCGCCGGGCACCTTGCGTTCCGCCCGCGGCGTCATGGGTTCGAAACCAGGCGCCGGAAACTGTTGTTTTATTTCTTCCTGGCTGCGGACTACGACAAGGCGCGCATGCGGACTACGACAAGACGCGCATGCGGACTACGACAAGGCACGCCAACGCCGCGTGACATTGTGAGTTACTAAAATGCTATGCATTTAAAAAATGCTACGAGCCCAACGCAGACACAGTACGCTGTGTGTGGCAGCGAAGCACCACTGCCGCATATCAGGTGAGTCGCATCGTTTTCAATGATAGGGCGGTGCCCGGCAGTGTTCCTCTAACTGCGCGGCGTGATTCCCCTGGCGCTGATTTATCGAAGCAAGAAGCAGTCGCGAAGGAGTGAGCGATAGCGGCATTCGTACTGTACTGCTAGGTTGCGCTTGCGCTGTGCGCGGTCTCGGCTGCAGACGGCGCAGCGATTAGTTTTGACCACCGCTCCCGTGGTCCGTTTACTGCAGCTAACGGCTGTACGAAAAAGGTGTCCTAGCACAGCTTGAAAAGAGAAGCGCACCCCGGCTGTCGCACAGGTAACTCGACCTTTGCGTAACACGGAATGCAAGTGGTCAGCTGCCACGTAAATAATTTTGGGGGCTTCTTTCTAGTGGCCGATTCAAAGATGGTAATATCACTATAAGAAACTAATTGTCGGAACGCTCTACAGCCAAAGCAGTTCATCGAAGAATCGTTTAAGCACCTTAGGCGAACATAATTTCCAAGCTTTTCTCTGTTGGAAAGAAAATGAAGAGCAACCGCTCACCAAACCAATAAAGAAGCGAAATTTCCGTCTGCGTTTCCGCTGGCATCAATCCGCTTATAAGACACTGTCGACAAGCCCAACGCAGACACAGTACGCTGTGTGTGGCAGCGAAGCACCACTGCCGCATATCAGGTGAGTCGCATCGTTTTCAATGATAGGGCGGTGCCCGGCAGTGTTCCTCTAACTGCGCGGCGTGATTCCCCTGGCGCTGATTTATCGAAGCAAGAAGCAGTACAGCCAAAGCAGTTCATCGAAGAATCGTTTAAGCACCTTAGGCGAACATAATTTCCAAGCTTTTCTCTGTTGGAAAGAAAATGAAGAGCAACCGCTCACCAAACCAATAAAGAAGCGAAATTTCCGTCTGCGTTTCCGCTGGCATCAATCCGCTTATAAGACACTGTCGACAAGCCCAACGCAGACACAGTACGCTGTGTGTGGCAGCGAAGCACCACTGCCGCATATCAGGTGAGTCGCATCGTTTTCAATGATAGGGCGGTGCCCGGCAGTGTTCCTCTAACTGCGCGGCGTGATTCCCCTGGCGCTGATTTATCGAAGCAAGAAGCAGTACAGCCAAAGCAGTTCATCGAAGAATCGTTTAAGCACCTTAGGCGAACATAATTTCCAAGCTTTTCTCTGTTGGAAAGAAAATGAAGAGCAACCGCTCACCAAACCAATAAAGAAGCGAAATTTCCGTCTGCGTTTCCGCTGGCATCAATCCGCTTATAAGACACTGTCGACAAGTAGCTTCGTATGCTTACAACATTACTGAGAAATGCGTTGTACCAAACAAAACTAAATTCACTGTAAAGCAATGGCAGAAGACTTGTCGGTTCGCCCTGCATCTTTTTAATAAGCATAGCGCTTGCTTCTTTACAACTTTTACAGAATAAAACGTGTGCTGACCTGCCGTCCCCTGGGAAGCGGAAAACTTTCGCTGTGCTATTCCTTCCCGAGTTGTCGCACCGCACACCATCGAAGCACGCGTTGTGACATTATTTATGTTTCTCCGACATTTTGAGGCCGTTCGCACGCGTAGACACCAAAAGTTTCACCTTCAAAGCATCAAGGCATACTACAAAACTTCTACACTTGCACACAGTGAAAGCCATAGAGTTATTACTACTGTGAAAGCGGCAGCAACAGACGGACAGGATGGCAGCAAAAGAGATAAGAGCGAAAGCGACGCCCGTCTGCGCAACGAATGAAGCGAATAAATAAATAAATAGGTTGCCAAAAAAGGAAACAGCCATGAACGCATTTTATTTCTACATTATTTATGTTTCTCCGACATTTTGAGGCCGTTCGCACGCGTAGACACCAAAAGTTTCACCTTCAAAGCATCAAGGCATACTACAAAACTTCTACACTTGCACACAGTGAAAGCCATAGAGTTATTACTATTGTGAAAGCGGCAGCAACAGACGGACAGGATGGCAGCAAAAGAGATAAGAGCGAAAGCGACGCCCGTCTGCGCAACGAATGAAGCGAATAAATAAATAAATAGGTTGCCAAAAAAGGAAACAGCCATGAACGCATTTTATTTCTACACATAATGGAATCGCTTTACTTTATTACTGCGTGTGTCGAAAAGATAAAGTCACATATGCAAAAGTTGTTGAATTTTCGCTTGGCTACCAGCGTCATGGCGGCACTTCATTTTGCGATACCGAAACTCGCCGAAGTGTTTGGCCGCTGGCCGTACCGCCACCGCCGCCGCCGCCGGCGAGCAGGCACTTCCGCGCGGGGAACGCTGGGTAAATTCGCGGCGCCATCCCTAGTGTGCTCCGTAAATGAAGCCCTCCGCCTCTCCTCTCAACCCCCCCCCCCCCCCCCCCCCCGCTAACTCCGACGAGTTGGGAGTTTGTGTTGTCCCGCACGCCACGAAACAACCGTTGGCTGATAGAGCTAGAAAGCTTTGCTTTAAAACAAAATGGGGAGCGGTCATCCCATAAATAGGCACATCTCTTGAAAAAAAAAGAAGACGGGATGCCATGACGGATACGTCACTGATCCAGCAACTTTCCATAAAAGTCCTCACCCTACTGAAAAACATGATTCAAACCTACGCGATGACAGGCGACAATTTAGGATCAAATTTCTTTGAGGAAAGTTCCAACACCATTAAAACAACAGCATAGACCGTTGCTGGGACGTTGGAAACTACAAGGAAGTAATTGTCGCAATGGAGTGCTGTGGTAATCGCTCTCATGAAATTACCTTCATAACACGGGAATTGAGACCCATTTGTGATTCCCCTAGCGGAACAGATTTGATTGATTGATTATAGGGTTTAACGCGCCGACGCAACGCAGGCGATGAGGCGAGCCGTAGTGGAGGGCTCCGGATTAATTTTGACCACCTGGGGATCTTTAACGTGCGCCGAAATCTCGTACACACGGGCGTTTTTGCTTTTCGCCTCCATCAGAAAAGCGGCCGCCGCGGCCGGGAATCGAACCCGCGACCTCGTGCTCAGCAGCGCAACGCCTTAGCCACTCAGCCACCGCGGCGGGTCCCTAGCGGAACAATCGAATAGATGTTTAAACATCATCGCATGCACTCAATAAGACATTAGTATCTAGGCTTCAGGCAGAGTGCCTGGATACGTGGGAAATATTCTCCAATAGACACCGATATACAGTTCATAAATACATTAACACACGGGCGCAGGGTCTGCAAGGGTGCCACACAGCTCACAAAGCTCCACTCGCACTCGTATTCTATGCTCCCTGTTTACCACGGCTATTCTGCAATTCTAGCTGAACCCATGGGGTCTACCATCTCTTCATCCCCTTCTCCCAGAGAGTCAATAAATCTTACTACACAGACACTTCTCTCTCGCTCTCTGTGCGTGCGTGTGCGTGCGTGTGTTTCGCTTATAACAAATCCAAACTTCAGTCAGTCCAGCTCGGTAAACACTGAAACTTTAACACTGCTGTTTTCTCTCTCGAATTGACCAACACCTCGCAGCCGCAACTTTTCAAGACAATATCTTTAGCCCCGCAAGCATAGATGGCCTGCGGCCTGCAAGTTTCCTGCGCCGCTGTGATTAAAACTATTGCGGCTACCGTAGCTCCCGTCCCGGAACTTACTTAGAAAGCATAAACCGTAAATGCAGCAACTCCATTCCAAAATGCTCCCTCGATGTCAGAGTAACGATAACGCATCATACATCTTAATACCTCAATGTAGATGTCATCTGCAACCTTTATGTTAACCGTGAGAAGAATATAATTGTTACATGCTGCAAAAAAAAGTTCCACCAGAGCTTCCGCTCTCAAAATCTGCGCACGAGTTCACGGCAAGGCAATAATTTCAGAACGTTTCCTCTCACTGCAAAATGGCCGCACCACAATAAATTTCGCTGGAGAATTTCTACTTTTTTCAATGTTTGCCCAGCTGAAAAAAATCCCGTATAAAAAATTGCTTTTTTTTTTTTCAACCGCTCGCATCTCTTCTACTGTCGTCGTCGTCGTATCTATTCACGGTACTAAAACACCGGGACACTCGTTTTCTAACGCCTCGCGTGCTTCATGCTTCAAAGACACGGGACTTTTACTGCAAAGCTGTACGCCTTACCCGTCAATGGTTTCAAACCCTTGGGCAAAAACGCCAAGGCGCCATGAATACACTTATACACTGCAAGCTTCGCCCCTCCCCATGTTTCACGTTAGTGGAGATGGCCCAGTTCTTTGACTCGATAGAACTTAGAATCGCCACAAAGCGCGTGTAATCATGACCCCAATGTATGAAAGTAAAGGTACAGCATTGTGTGCACCGAAAGATGCACACAAGAAAATGATAAGACCTCTATATATTCACAACGTGTCCATTGGCGTGGTGCGCGAAGTGGCATGCAAGGGCAAAGTGCAATCCCCGAACGACCGAAACCACTGCAGTAAAAGAATCGCGTATTCAAGCTTTATTTGCAATTAGTTCAGCACGTAGAGTGCTGAGAAGCGTTGAGATCGCCGGAACAGCTTGATCCGCATTGTCCAAAACGACTGGGTACGTCGTGAAGGCCTTCGTGCCCGTCATTCAGGGTCTGAAATGGGAAATGGACAAAGTAAGTACACGACAGGGCCACTAGAAATGGCGCGAGAAGGAGAAGCGTTCCAGGAAAAGCGAACAAGAAAAAAAAAAAACAGAGTAGACACCAATATCAATTGCAAGTGGTAACTGGGGTGCATAGAGTAGGTAAGAAGGACGTCATGCAAGTCCCATCCCAGGGACAATAGTTGGCCAGATAGAGGCCAATGGAAGACCAAACAAAACCTGCGAAAAAGGCTTAGTATTTGCCCGGTGGCAACGGAATGCGTTAGAAGAAATACGACACAAAAGAAAAAGCTGCTCAGACGAGTGAGAGCAGACGCCATTGCGCAAAGATGTGCTGAAGAAATTCCAGTACTGTATTGGCCGACGTTCCTTAAATACTCAAAATAGATAGTTAGAACGAGAGTTTTTACTAGTTCCAGGCGTAGACTGAGGAAAAGCTCACCCGGATTAACTGTTATGCAGCCGCATTGTAAAGGATGTGTACAATGGGTTGTTACACTAACAGAATGCGGTGAATGCTGCTCTGTACACAACAGAATGAACTTACCGCAGCGACACCTGCACTCGCTAACTTCTGTGGTGCAGTTCAGCTTCTGCGTTTTGGGGCAGTCGAGGTAGCGCAGGTACTTGCAGGGGTCGTCGGCCTCCACTGAAAGCAGGATGAGGTAACGACGCAAAGCATTAGTAACAGAGTTCGGAGGCGGACAGAATAAAATAAAGAGGACAGCCAGCATGTTTCGCGTAGTCGCAGAGCCGAAGAAATGAGAAAAAAAAACAGGGGTAGAAATGGAGACTTCTACCGAGCTCATGGTGCGCTCGACATGAATAAGCACCACCGAGGGCGAGTGACGGGACGTTGTGAAGAGGAATACGCGATTCGAGTCATTGGCGCGCAGCATCACCTAGTTTACAATAAAACGCGGGCAATAAAACGTAGTGCAGGTGCTGGCGCGGAATGGTAGAGATTGTTTAGATTCCGTAGTGATAGGCAAGCATACGAATTAAAGGTATATCTACACCGGCAGAGGGCTTAGTAACTTGTTACCAAACGCAATGCGGGAAAAATGTGCGCGCACATCAACAGAGGAACCTCCACAAAAGAAAGCATGCCGAGCGGTCGTTTGGCGAAAATCCTGTGAACGATACGGCAAGTCGGATTCCATTTGCACCGGTGTTACTCCTGCTAGCTAATGGTATAGCTGCAAGGGAGTGACCTTTCTGTGCTTTAGTTAAACCACAGCAATATATTACGCTGACATTAGAGGAAGTCATCAATGCAGAGCAAGTTTCCCGCATGGGAAGTACAGGCTGTCGTACAGAGTGGCACTCTAGAGACTCACCGCAGGTACAGCGACAAACTTCTAGAGAAATGAAGCAGGCTACCTTGGACCCGGACGTGCAGGACAAGCGGGGGCATTCAGGGTCGGCTGCGAGAGACAGAAAAGGAAGCAGAATGCACACGTGGTTTGTGGGCATTTGCCCTGGGAGGAGGGCTTTCGAGAGCCGTGAGTTTGACAGTTTGCAATTTGAGAAGCACCTGACAGACTAAAATTTGTACTGTCAACGTATATTAATTACATGAAAGAGAGCGCCGGAACTTTGCAGACCACGCTGCGGGACCTGGTGACGAAACGCGTATGTGCAGTACTAAGTCGCAAGGGTTCGTGTCGAACCTACGTGGCAAATTTGTATTGCTAGACGCACAATCATTTGCAATTTGCACACCGACGTGTGGAGCGCTAGTTCACGCTATCGCCATCGAACTTCATCGTGAGCGGCTGCAAGCCTGCGCAGCGACTAAGGTAGATAACGCTATCTTGAACCACCGCCAAATACGGCGGTGGGAAAAACAAAATGTTCACGCGTCTAGCGATACTGCTACACCAATGTGTGACCGGAACCTTCTCGACCTACTACTGAACATACGCGACGCGCAACCACGTTACACAGCATAGACTGAAGCCACACGGCGGTTGTACCTATGTGGATGTACTGTGATAGTTGAGCGACCTGTTCACGTACCGGATGATCTTCCCAGCGGACATAAACACGCGTCACAGGCATTACGAAAACAAAGCCTGAAGCGTCGTTTCACAGCATTGTGTCTTTTCAAACATGCACCAAGATTTTAAAAGTGACCACTGTCGTTTCTAGACGAAAACCTAGTGCATAATGTTTCCAGAACAGTAGAGTAGCGGTCAGTAATTTTTCTGTTATGGATGTTGAATAATGTAATTCTAATTATTTATCTAACTCGCAAAGTACTGTCCTAATCAATGAAGTGCCATTGAGGCGCTTGTGAGAGGCATATAAGATGCGGTATTTTCAGCGACGAACTAATTGCGTTTTCACTTGTTCTGACAAGCAAAGAAACCCGCGAATAATGAAGAATACCACAAAATGGCGCTTCCACTCGCCTCATGAACCAGCACCCTCGAATACGCGATTGAAAGCAAATGCTTTTCCAGTCACGGGTCTGCAGAGTCGCGCGCAAAGAAAATACACAAGCCCACACAAAATAATGGCATGCATTGAAGGAGCAGCAACAGCATGTTGGCAAGGCGCGGGCGAGAAATAACGCACACAGACGGTCGTGATTTGTGCTTTCTTTTTGTTATGTCATCAGCCTGTTCGAGGGCACTACTTTATTACGCGGGCGGAAGCGGCGTCCCGTAGTATTTCATATTCCGCGGGATGTCTTTAACAGTCTCAATAAATACGTGATCAAATTGTTAATTGCTGAAAATACCAGAGATTACTTGTGGGCAAGTACAACTGGCTCATTGACACTTTAAAAATTAGAACTGTACTGAAAACAAAGCACTGCGTTTTCTTCGGGTAATGCCATTGCCCCGTACTACGATAAATGGCTGAACTATCATTCTAGCCGCTCTTCAACGCAATGTTTAACTCACCAGCAATTGCGACGTACAGGAGGCAGAAAGTGAGCGCGGTAGCAAGGAGGAACTTCATCGTGGGTGCCTGTAATGAAGGAAGCAGGGAAATATAGCGTAGCAGCAAATGACCACCAGCACAGGCATCTGAAGTCCACGCAATGACAAACCTGAACTGATCGTATTGATGTAGGGTATCCCGAAATATGCAGCGCGGCGAGAGAGACCTGGGAAGTGTACCCATCTTTACGAAGAACGATATATTACGCCACCTCTAAACGGCAACGTTATCGCAATTTTGGGAAGGGAGAAAAATGAACGGGTAAATACGAAACGCAGGACAACTAACGGGACATCACGAATATCAATACTGAGCCATGATCTGTGGTGGCATTGTGTAGTTGTTTGTACGCATATGCTTGGCCTGCTAGTCTCCTGTAAACTAAACTATGCAGTGAAGATAGAAAGACCTAGCCGAGCATGGACAGCCACCGAGAACCTAATGCTGTCATGCGCGGAGGAGTAAGAGCGATCCAGGCAAGTAAATGATGTGCAGTAGCTCCCGTGGTGGGAGCACAAATAGAAATAAAAACACGGGAAAGACGTAAGCTGCTTTGGAGTTACGAATCCGAATGTAAATATTGGAGTGCGAAGCGCTGCGTGAGAGCGATGTGAAGCAAATAAAGAGGAAAAAAAGCGAGCGCAAAAAAAGACGTACAAGCCATAGCCAATGTCGACCAGTATGGCTACGAAGTAAAAGCGAGCGATGACGCACCGAGAAGGACAGCCAAAAAACGGAAGTTGAATGGCCTACGGAGTTCGGCGCAAGCCGTTGGTGGCTGCGGTGATTGTTCCCTTTGTCAAAGGGGCCGCCAAGTGTTTCGCGGCCTACGCAAGCTGGTTCCGTTGTACCGCACTGGCGAGAAAAGAGGACCAAGGGTTGCTCTATATTTGAAACTTCCTTACATCACAACGAAGGCAAGGGAACAAAAACATTGCACGGAAAGGGGACGACTGCACGACCTTAACGAGATTTAGTTATGCTGTAGGTAATCAAATGGTTGTATTACGCCTGAAATAACGCAAATTGTGGTTATCACGGATTGAAGGCGGGCCTGTTGGTACATAACCTAGTTACAAACAGCGCAGTAACAGGGCGATAGGAAGATCACACTGTTCTGCGGAGTGTTTCTGTGGTCTCCTTATCGTCCTGTTTCTGCTCTGTTTGCAACTCAGTTATGGTTATCTGGAAGGTGCCGGCGTCTGTGAAGAGTTAACGTTTTCCTCGTAACTGGTAGTGTAAGAAAGCAGGAATGGCGCAATAATCACCGTAGCCTCTCTGACCGTGCAAGAAATGCTACACCCGTTGTCGTTGCGAACGCTTATTTTTGGCGCCGACTGCATATGTTGAGGCCGCATTCATTACAACAATGATTCGGTCAGACACCACTCCTGTAGATATACTGCGTAGGTGAATTCCCTTTAAACGTTACCAAATACGACGGGTTACGCTATTCGAAAAGAAAGCGGCAAAAAAAGTGTCCGGGAGGGACGTCAAGCCAGGACCAGCCAGGCACTGCACTTAAGCGTTATAACAAATCATATGTTTCTTAGTGCACAAATTTTGCAAGGAAAACAGGTGTGCGCAGTCAAGGTGCTCAAGTAAATCGTACAATCAGGAAAGGGGTGCGGTAGATGCGATTAAATTGCAACCAAAATTAACCGGGGCAGCAAAGTACAAAAGTACCGCGCAAAATAGAAGCGAACGCATAGAATGAGTAGTCCCGAACCTGCGATGTTCGAAGTACTGGTAGCATTAAACGACAATGTTCCATCTTTGACTCCCACAACACGCTGCTGAGCACGAGGTCGCGGGTTCGATTCCCGGCCGCGGCGGCCGCTTTTCTGATGGAGGCGAAAAGCAAAAACGCCCGTGTGTACGAGATTTCGGCGCACGATAAAGATCCCCAGGTGGTCAAAATTAATCCGGAGCCCTCCACTACGGCGCGCCTCATCGCCTGCGTTGCGTCGGCGCGTTAAACCCCACAATCAATCAATCAATCGACTCCCACAACAAAACAGGACGCTTACTCTGGTGCATCAAGGGGTGGTGTTAAATCGTAAGGTTTCAGTCACTCGCAGAAATGAATGAAGGCCTGGCATTATCCGCTTGCACCATACCTGAAGGGGGTAAGCCAGAAAACAAGGCACAGCCAGCCGACGGGAGGGTGGGTTGAAGAATGCACGGGTAGTTGGAGGAGCCCCAATTTATAGCGTACGTCTCCTGTTCAAGTGCGCAAAACGGCGGTGGTGAACAAAGCCACCGCGCAGTGAAAGATACCGGGGAAACGTGAATGTTATCTGCTGATAGCGATAGCGTCACCCGCAAAAAGTAAGAAAAGGGCGTACAGCGTAACGTCAGTATCACAGGCTACCACGGCGTTAATCGGCCTTATCTGCGCTGGTATCAAAGCTAGCGTCTAAA
Organism: Haemaphysalis longicornis; assembly: GCF_048455015.1. Taxonomy (NCBI): domain Eukaryota; kingdom Metazoa; phylum Arthropoda; class Arachnida; order Ixodida; family Ixodidae; genus Haemaphysalis; species Haemaphysalis longicornis. The sequence goes on along the minus strand of NW_027526361.1, from coordinate 176,617,728 downwards.
CTTTTTTTACTGAGGATAATGGTTAGAATCGCGCTTTTCCGTGCGCATGCCACAGCTGGCGCATCCGCCCTCCCTTAGATTCAAAAGATAAACGCTTCCCGCACACAAGTGCGCACATCCTGAAATGTCGGCCATTAAAAGGTCAGAAATGCCAAGGAGGGTGAGTCATTAAAATTGATTCTTCAGTGATAATCAACATTTCATCGCAGATCACTACTGCACGTGCGTGCAACCGCGCAGTTAGTCGGAGACCAGTGTATGCAAAGAATATTGAAATTATATTGCAATACTTAGAAGAACGCCACACCGCTCTCAAGAGTGGAGGTTTGTCATTCGACCGCTTCGCAAGAGCCGATATGCCTGTTATCACCAATAGCGCCTCAGTCGCCACGGAACACGCTGACTTTCCATCGATTGTTCCTTATGCGTTCCGGCTTCTTTGCTTCAAAACTGCGTGGCGTGCGCGGGGTCGTTTATTGTAACCCCGCAGGGATCCCCTCTAAACTGCACGCACAGCGTGTTTTCAAATTCTCAAGATGGGGGGCCAGACGAAAATGGAAGTTAGCATGCGCAAGAAGGTGCAATGAATCAATCAACACGATTTAGGGAAGATTAATCAAAATCAAAAACTTTACTTACGCCATATCAGATGGCCGGGCAGGTGATACGCGAATCAAAGGAAAACACAATCCATACGAAAGGCAGATATAATCCAGTTGTATTCAAACAAAATTTGTGATTCAGGCATCTCTAGATAGCTTTCAGTGACGTCACGATAGCTGCCATGTTGCTGAACCGCGTGGATGGCGAAAGGCAATGAATTTATCTCGAGCAGCGCTAGGGAAACTGCGAGCAGTGCACAAGAAAGGACGATGGCGAAGTCACGCACGAGCTATGCATTGTGGACTTCACAGATTGCCCATTTTTCTTCATCTTGGCGCCAAGATTTTTATCAATGGCTTTCAGATTTGTCACGTGTTTTCCGGCTGATAAAACCTTTCCGCGTGATGTCCTAATTTTGACATTTCACGACGACTACTGTTGCGATGCTGTTACGCAACCCGTCTTCTGCACTCGGGTAAACCACCAAAAACCTGCTGTCTCGGTCTTCCCGAATCGACGTTCGACGACCCGGCGTGTCCACAGTGGCGAACTATGCTGCTACTTGACAATACCCCCTCCAGCGATCAAGTGCCCCTCAAGCGCCAACCGGCCAGCGGCGGTGCTGACAATAGCATCGCTTGGCGCCCCGCACTGCAAGCTTCGGCGGTGTACACTGGCGGCAAAATAAGCCGGGACACGCGAGCGCGTGGCAAAATTCATTGCCGCGCCATCTAACCTTGCACTTCTGGTGTCGAGACGCCGATGTGCGCGTGCGCGTCCAGCCCATTTATACAACCCTGCCTTTTATTTCGGTTCAAGCGGCAAAGCTGTTAGAATTGAGCGCTCGGCACTAGGGGTAACTTTTTATGCTCAACACGTTCGCTGGCGGCGAACAGCGAGGTTGAAGACTCATTTGCTCTATCTGCGTGGCTCTGATAAAGGACACATTCTAACGAGATTTCGATATCCTAATTGTAAGCGGGATACAGTTTCTTTTGCTGTCTAAACTCGAAACTTTGGTCCGTGTCCCTGTCAAAAAATTGCGCCCACCTCCCCACGACGGGAACCCTCTGTAGATGCGACGCATCGTGGGGTTCACTTGGTGTTTCCGTTGGATTGGTTCTGAAATCGCGTGAAACGTGTCGGGAACGCGTATGATTATTATGTTTTATTGGCCAATCTTGGTCAATCTCCCTAAGTGGTATGGTTGGGGCTTCGCTGTCGCAACGACCTTTACTCTATCAGTGTTGCTGTAAGTGGGAGCTTCTTTTCTTTTATTGCAAGTGTTAATCATTGCCCCATCATGCGTTGTATCAGTAGCTTCTTGACGTAGTTTGAATGAGTGAAGGATATAAGGTGCGTTCGTAGCATTTTATTCTGTCTCGGTTTACAGGGACATTTTACAGCGAACGCTCAAAAAAGACATGGATATTACGCCTCTATCTATCCGATTTCTGCCATTCGACTATCCTGGTGAGCCACCTTATGACATGTTCGTGTTAATTGGTTTGTACAGTCTGTGGCGATGCCACCTCCCCTTGTGATAGGCATGCTGAGTCACCAAGATCAATTAACTAAGTCTTATTTCCGAGAAACTGTGGCATTTGTACATAGTGTGTATAGTTCGCTTGACCAACCACCTGACTGGTTCCCTCTTTTGAACGCTTGTGTGTGTTTGCCTGAATTTTGATGTATATGTGCTTCTAATAACTTCACTGTATTCTTTTGTTTGCTTGTATTCCTCGTACTGCAACGTCTGAGCGTATTCTCCCATGCAATAAAGAAGAAAAAAAAGTTTTGTGGCGCAGTGGGAAGAGCACCATGTACCTCGCGTTCCGCCCACAGGGTCGTGGGATCGAAACCGGGCGCCGCTAACTATTATTTTTTTTATAGTGTAGGGGGAGGGGTGTGGACGGACAACGCCGTATGGAGGGACAAGGCGAGTGAATGAGATGCAGTCGCATCTAAAATTCAACGCGTATTGCACCTATTACTATTTTTTTTGTTGTCTAACCCGTGACCATCCCGATCTCCGTTGCATTTTTTTCCCGTACCTGCCCTAATACTTGTGCAAGGTGACTTCTCATCACACATTATTCAAAAATTTTATTTCTAGCCCTAATTCCTTTCCGTTTTGGTGTGCTTACTTTTCGTTAGCAACCAACAGCACGTATTAGGCAGCAAAAACGCCTGTACGTACGAAATTTCGCCACACGTTAAAGATCCCCAGGTCGTCAATATTAATCCGGAGCCCTCCACTACGGCACCCCTCATCGCCTGCGTACGTCCGCGCGTTAAACTCTACAATCAAACATCCAATGCATGTAGTAGGCAAAAAATACAAAGACGCGATGGGATATATTTCGCACAAGATCGCCACTGAGGCGGGCCAAGCGTGCTATCTGTTGGATCAGGGCAGAGCGAGCAACGCCCACTTCACCCTCGCCGTTCGCCGCCGGAGCGTTTGCGAGCGAGGCATGTTGGTAAAGAAAGTGACCCTTGTGGCCAAGCGCAGAATGTGATCAGCTTAGCTGCTTGAGGTAAAAGAAAATACAGGGCAGCGGGCATGGCAGGATGCGCACGCGCACATGGATGTCTCGATAATAGAAGTGCAACGTCAGATGTCGCGGCGATGCATTTTGCCACACGCTCGCATTCCCCGGCCTATTTTGCTGCCGGGTGTATCTGCGCATCATTGTAACGCCCTTTCGTGGCGTGTCTGGCGACGCTGGATATGTCTTCAACGAGCCACCCGACGAATATTACGACAGAGGAATGCAAGACGTCTTCCCGGTGGTGCAACATCACCAGGACAAAGGGGGTTCCGACCCCAGGCGGATTGCCACGGCGAAGGCAACCTAACGCTCACCTGCGCAAGAGAGGGGCGTGTCTGTCGTGCGTGCGTGTGCGTGTGCGCGTTTGTGCGCGTGGGGCGCTACTATTAGCGCCATGAATTATGTGATTGGTGCGCCCTGTCGTCAGCCGACAAAAAGGGTGAAAGGGAACGCACCCAACGCGCCCATTTAATCTCTCGCGCACAGGACCGCACTGCCTGTTCTCTGAGAACGAGGTGGAAATACTTTTACGTAAAGTTTTCTGCTCCTTCAACTTCGTCCACATGACTGCTCCGGCACAACACCAACAACGGTCCACTTCGACCACGCTAGCCTGGTTCGCAACACTATTTATGCTTGTCTAGACGTTTACTTTTCTCAAAGTTTACTTAGCCTAGATTTGTTACAAAAGTTTTGAATGAGTAGGTTCGTGTACGATGTGAGTGATCGGCGCAAAGCACTAAAGCTAATACGGCCGCTCGAATTCATAATAGAATAGCGATGGGCCGTATTACAAGAATGGCAATTAGTAGGCAAAATAATATACCGAATTTGAACGGGGCTAACGTGCAGGATGCTGATACGCGCATTTCTGCATGAAAAAGAGTGGGGCGAGGGCACGGCAAATTTGAAACAGGACACGGAACTACTGAAATAGCTTATGGGGTCACGCGAATGAACGTTTGGTGACCATCATTGTTATTATCAGCCCCACCACTACCCCAAGTAGCCATTTTTGTTTCCACTGGACGAAGGCCCCCATCGTACACGTCGCCTCCCCTTGACTTATTTGCCATCGCTAGGCAACCATTGTTTTAAATGGATCCTCTATCACATGGCCTGCCCCAACCCGTTTCTTCTCTTAATCTGAAGTGGGATGTCGCATGACATTGTTCTTTCATCAAGACTCCGTTTTTTATCTCTGAGCGCTACGCCTAAAATTTTTCCTCCATGGCTGGTTGGGCCGATGTAAGTTTGCTTTCATGGCGCATAGTAAGATCCAAAGATTCACCTGATATGACATCACAGGATGTACACAGTGGTTGTATATGACGATTTTTAGTGACAGAGCCAGCGCACCCCCGAAAACTTGTCTATAGTAAATATAGATTTGACGCTTGCATCATCTAACAGGTGCGTCAAATTTGGAGCTGGTTGAAAAATATAACTTGCCAAAGAGTTTAAAAGCGAGGATTTGTAGCGTTAGGTATGGTCGGACGGCGAATTTTCTGCGCCATGAAAAACTTTCTTTCCGTGCCTGCGTGCAAAAAGATCTACAAGTATCGTTCTATACACCCTAATTTGTTGATACGAGCTGGCGGCAGGGATACCAGTGGCTCACGGGTGGCAGGATGTTAGAAGGGCGGACAGAAGTACAGACGTTTGCACGCCACGAAGGACGCGCTTTTCGTCCGCATAGTAAAATATACCACCAATCGTTACTGTCTTGTACCGAAAGCGCACATATCGATTGTAAAGCGCGTAGTGGAATGAGTCGTGAAATCAGCTCGCATAACGCGTTCCGCGCTGAGGAGTGACAATAAATTCAAGGACCAATGGTAACCAAAATGCTCTACGATAAACTCCTGCACTAGGATATTCGCAAAAATAGACTCAGTCTTCACGAACGTCACTTCCTGCGTCCACTCACCATAGTTGTACCACTCTCTTTACTAAACATCTACTATACAAAAGCGCTTGTGCTCCCAAATGTAACCCTGGCGCTGACTGCCATTGTTCGCTCTCCTATTGTGAAACCGTTAAAATGCCAGCAACTAGTCGGGATTGCGCCGGACGAAACTGCGTGCTATTATTTTCTATAAATTTCCTGATTGGCGTTAACCATTTATTGAAATCGTACGTCGCCGGGCCGCCGCTGCTTACGGATAAGGCATCTGTGTACTAGACCGGGAAATCCGAGTTTGAGCTCCGTCGGAGCTGATATGTTTTTTTGGCAATTGAATAACTTTTTTTTAACATAACAAGAAAACGTTTAGCGAAGAATGATGACATATTGTCCGCAGTATTATAAACAAGAATGACTGGCGCACCTATTGTTTTTCCCGCTCGCTACAAAAGGTGCCTTTACGATGGTATATCTGATTCCGCCACCTTATTTATCCATTTCCGAATCAGTGTTACGAAACAAATCGCCGCTTTAAGGCATGCGCAAGAACGGTGGTAACAAATGTTGCCGCGTTTAAATTCCTTCGGTTTTCTTGTGTCCGTTTCCCACTTTATAGCTAAACTGCCACAATAGTGCCGTCCGATTCCGCGATGGTTCATTCCTTGTATGGGGAAGAGCTTCACGGCGCCGGTTTAAAAACTCGTCAACAAATTGGCACCTCACCCGATGAAGAAGGTCCATATTCTCAAAATGGCAGAATCTCCACTCCGTGGATGATGGCGAGGGTGCGTAGTACGGGGACTCGAAATGACATCCAAGCTTCGCAGCGAGTCACATCCGATTTGCGCCCCGAGCGTCATTCGATTTGGGCCGTGAGTTGCACCTTGAATATTCCCTAAATGAAACTGCAACTCACGGCTCAAATCGAATTTCGCTTGATTTTCGCTTGATGGTGGTGTGCGCGCGGATGGACTCGGACGGACATTGGGAGGTTGCAAGATACTCCGCACCCTTACAGACGAGGGAGTAAGCCGTTTGACTCTCAGCTACTAGCTCACAGTGGGTAAAACAATTTACACTAACTTTGTCTGGTCTACCAGACAGAGGCTGGAATCCTGCGGTGCCTGTGTGATTTTTTCGCTATTTGTAAATTCTCTGCGCACGGATGCAGACGGACATTGTGCGGTCCTAACGTACTCCAGACCTAATAAAGAGTTTTAGCATACCGCATATCGTCCGCTAACGCTACGGCGGCGGGTAGCGGGGCCCGACTGGCAAAGTGAAAAATACGTTCTGGTGGGGGGGCTAGTTCCGCCGGCCGGACTTCGCCATGCCCGCGCCTTCTCTCCCCTGCGGGGCAACCTCCTCGCCCTCCCCGCGCGCGCATGCGCGTTCGGGTCCCGGTAACCCGCTACCGTAGCGTGAGCCTCCGCTAGCCGCTATGCTAAAACTCTCTAATATTTACGCGTGTGTATGCAAGGCCAGTGGTTTAGGCTTGCGTGCAATTCCACGAGAAGTGGCTATATTTCAATGTACTGGAGGTCTACTTAGCTATATTGCCCAAAAGGTTTACGCCCACAAGGCGACAAGAGTTGGGTGATGGCGGTACATTCTGTCTACTACAACACCGCAGCGGCAGTTTCTGTACATCGCGAGCTACGGCAGATCTACCGGTGCCGAGTTTTTGTTACAAATACTTCAGCATAGTTGGATACAGGCACTTTGATAGCGTCGCGCTGTGTGGGAAACGTTCTCGGACCAGTCGACCAAGAAATCGTCGCTGTAGGCGCCGCGGCAACAGTGGTTAGGGTGGCTCCACAGTTCACTCGTAGCCATAGGGACTGATGTGTACACAAGCTGATAATTCAGACCTAACACTAAGACAGGGAACGAATGGAGAATTTGGAAGAGACCACAAGTTATGTAGTATCTCACCTTTGTTCGCCGCATTGCCTCGTCAAACCACATATGTCTAGTTTTTCGGCGACTTGCAGAAGTTCCTCTTTGGTTATTGGAAGCGTTGTTCTAGCAAGAACGCTTTGTGCTGACAACTCACCATAATCTAGATGTTACACACATTTGAAACCCATTTAAGTTCGTAAGGACAAGGAAATTAAACATGCAAGTTTGTTTCTTCTTCTTTGAAGGAATAAGTACGCGAAAACGTTGCTGTGCACATATTCGCATTTTAAAATCTGGTTTGTTTAAGTTCCGCACGTTGCGAAGGATTTGACATGCCACCCAGCGTTCTTCAGGGGGCGCGAAAAAAAATGATCCGGAAAAACACCCTTTGGGCCAGTGAGTGCCAGTCTTGCTCGCCGAAACCGGTACGTATATGAGCAGTGTAAGTTTATTCTTTGTGATTTACCTCTTCGTACAAGGAAATAAGGACGCAGGTGAAAGCGAAATAACGTCCAAAGGACTAACATCTGTAATACCCAAGCAACCTGACGTAGGGATGACTTTAATAAACAAAAAACAAGCGCTGTTTTCTTCTAGACTGTCTTTCAGTTACACCTGGTGTGATAAAACAGAAATAACCTTTGATTACTTTTGTTAACTGAAAATCATTGCTGCAATTTTTGAAAGAAGCATGGTTTTAACTACTGGTAATTAATTGAAAATGCCCGCAGTGACACAAAGATGGTTAGAAGTACTTGGAAGTGTTTACAATTGCAAGGTTTACGCAAGACAGTCTTGAACAGACTCAAACCTCGAATTGGTATACATCCACCGCAGCTGTATAGATTCATTCCATGTTGGCGTCAAGGGCAATGAGCCCGCTAATCAGATTGCACGGAACACGCTGGACCTTTCACCGACTGTTAAGGTTTCCGCCGATCACTGGAACACCTTCAGGCGAACAGTCGTCGAACATTCCAAATTCTTGGGAGATCCCTTTCATCAGTCTTGCGTCACAAAGAAACTTACGAGATCGGAGTCAACATTGCTTTACCGCATCCGAACGGGCTCAGCGAAGACCCCAGAATGGGTATTCAAGGCGGGCCTCGTGCTATCACCTCTGTTTTCGTCGTGTGCTGTAATAGGGGATGTACACTACTATGTAATGTGTTGCCCAGAGCACAATGTCGAGTGGACTGCAATGCTCTCAGCGATTCGAAAGCTGGCAGCCCCACACAGCACTCTGGACTACATCGTCTTTCCAAGGGGGCATTGGATGCTGCGCCGAGACGTGTCGCGCCTTCTACTAAGCTTCCTTCAGGAGACGGAACTGGCAAACTCGTGGTGAAAGGCAACTACCATTGCCTAATTACTAGGAGCTTGGGCGGAGCAATTGCCGCCATATTCAGCCAGGCTAACGCCGCCTGATCCCACACAACAACCACCACCACCACCATACCCCTATAACATGAAGCGTGAAGAAGGGAAACTCTGCGGATAAATTGAAACCTCGCCATTATTGTTAAACTGCTCCAAAATGTCGACATGGGGTGTTTTTTTTTGGTAGCATCAGACAAGAAGCCGGAGCGTCCTAACTTGCACCCGTCCCCACGAGCAGAGCGGGAGCATAATTCCGTAGCCGTCAGAAAATCAAACTTTCCTAGGCTGAATTAGCTGTGCAAATCGGTAGACACACAAATAGTATAATGAGCCGATATTAAACCACCTGCAGTGAAGGTTGATCACTGTACATAAATATTCATAACTTCATCGCGTTCAGTGTGTTTAAAGAAAGCGTAGCGTATCGTCAGCTGAGGTGCTAGTCAAAAAAGTCAAATCTTTATTCCTCCATTTTACAGTCTGTCAAGTAGGTTCTGCTATGTCTTCCAGGAACTCTTTTGTTGAGGCATCACGGATGCGATGACCTTTGGCGTCTACCGAAAGAACCGTTCTCGAAGCTCGTCACTGGGGAACTGGAAAGCACAAAGAGGTAATGTCAGGACGAGTTTCTTCCCCGTAGGCACAAGAGAAGTGGGGCCGTTCTTTTCGAACAAGCTTCACTGCGGAAAAGAAGAACGAAGAGGACAAACAGAAAGCCCCATTCGCTCCCCATTTTCATCACAATCGCATTGTCTCTGAAGAACTTCGTGCGTACAACTTTTTTACCTAATAGGTCCGCACACACTTGGAGGACACGCACAAAGCATTGCTTCAAAAATTTGAAACTCACCGCAACGGCACTTGCAAGCGTGAGCCACGGTACTGCAGTTCAGATGCATGGCCTCGGGGCAATCTATGGCGATCATGGAGGCGCAGGGAAATCCGTTTGGTACTGCAAAAAAGCGTACGTTAAAGACCCTGATAAGTAGAAGATTGTGAAGGAATAAATGTGGCTTCTTCGAGAAGTATCGCGACGCTAAATTGAAGTTAGAAAAAACTAAAAGAAAAAAAGGGAACTGTCATGCAAATAGACATGATCAAAGTTGCTTGTTTCTTAGCAAATTTCAGCGAACAGTGCTACCGTCTATCTAAATGGATGTCCTGATAGACCGAAGAGATTTTAATGGTGATTTAGCACCACTGCCACGCAATTTCAAATGTAAACTTGTTAAATACAAAATGCTAACTCCATTGATTGTAACATCACCTCTAAAAGGGCCACGTGCCGCTTGCACTGAACAAGAAGTTGTAGGCTAGAAGCGGTGAAATAATTTCTAACTCAGTGGCTATCAAAACGCGCTATATTAAAAGCACTGAAGATGGGGGTAAAAAGATTTATTCAGTACTAAATTTGTTTCAAAGTTCTTTGCTGGAATAAAACTTTTCCTTAATTTTCAGCGTCCTAAAATTGCGGCTGTGGACAGAACTTATGAAACATATACTCACAGCATGAGCACCTGCACGCTTGTGCGGTAGGGAAACAAATAAGGCTCGATTCGGGTTCACAGTCAATCATCAGACAGTCCGTATTTCCTGAGAAAATGAAGAAACAGTGCACGTTTAGATATAATCAGTAGGTCGTGGCGAACCGACATGCAAAGTGTAGCACCTTCCAACGAGCTGGTGCAAGTTGCAAGATCAGGGAAGTACTGGTCGTTCTTTAGTCCCTGTGAAACAATTTACAAGCAGCAGTCCAGCGGGAATTTTCTGATGAAGTTCAAGCTCAGACGAGCTGCTTCAATGGAGAGACGATATCGAAAGGTAAATGCCCCTTACATTAAAAGAAAACGTTCTTCGTGGTGTGCTAGACGTTCAGTGGCAGACTAGTACATATAACTCCTCAAGTAGCTTTGTTGTGGTTACCAATTTTTTCCCCGAGAAACCGTTTGGCTAGGGAGTCAGTAAATTATTTCCCACCCATTGAGGTATGAACCTCAGATCATTTTGCTTAACTTTATAATTTTGTAACAGTGAGGGAATGTTGTGCAAAGTAGTTACCCTAGAGACCCAAACACATCCGGTGTGCCGTATTGTGGCAAGACAGGTCACAGACAACTACACTGCTATTGTTCTCAAAACCTCTGTTTCCCGCAGTCGGAGATGCTTGCGCTTGCGCTTCGGAGGTGCTTGCGCAAGTGTTGTACAATGCGCCTAACACTACTTTAAGCATCTTGATTCCTCTGCCCAAACAGTTGCTGGGGAATCTGCATGTTGTTTATGTACCAGCCACTGTGAATAGTTTGCAATGCTTAAGTAAATATTCCGAAATATTCTCCGTTCTGGAAGAGCTGAGATACGTCCACTGCTATCAATACCAAAATAATTAAATATTTTAAGAAACGTTATTAATTAATTTCGCCACAATTGTGACTCCAACACAGATATTAAGGCGTTGATATTTTGTACACGTGACCCAGCGGTACCTCCTGACATACATTGGGGCCCCACCGACGACCGATATGTTAAAAACCAAGCGAGTGTAGGGATGTCATTTCTAGGCCTCGATAGACTTAAATTGTCCATGTTTTATCATACACATTGAAAAACTTGCCTGCAATCACGGTGGCCAAAGAAGTGAACAGCAGGAACGCAGCGACGAGGAACTTCATTGTTTCGTTCTTGAATGAAGAGAACAGGCCTGAATTAGTAACCCGGCGGGAAAAACACGAACCTGTATTACAAACGTCACACTTTACGTACCACAGCATATATGTCATGTGTTTAACGGCAGCTTCCTGAATTATTGCTTTCGAAACCCACCCGTGTATTGCCAGCAGGAAGTGAAATGTGGAGCTGTCGGCCGTATTTTAGAAACAGCAGGGATCTGGTCGCCATAAGGCGCGCATCCACGTGCTTGCGACAGCATGACATCCGGCGTCACTGCCACAGGAGGTACAGCGAACACCAAAAGTAAACGAAAGAGAGAAATTCTTGACTCTTTGCTTAATAACAGAGGCAGGTCGAAAACTAACAAGCATTCGCTTTCCTGTCTGGTTATTTGTCAATTTCGTTACCTAACGCTTGCTTGAATTACTACCAAACCGAATTGACGGGGCTTTGGAAGGCGGCGTAAATTGTGATTTTACACTTGCAAATACGTTCCTAAGACAGCTGCTCACAGAGAATAAATGCTGGAAATTTAGAAAAATCACAGCATCAGGCCACAAAATGACGGTTGGAAATGTTCAGCCAGCATTAAATTATTGATATAAGAAATTCGTCATAATACATGGCCGAAACAAAAGGAATAACAGTATTACTTGTCACAGGTCGCCATATGTTTAGTGAAAGTGCTTAATTCTCCTCAATATTTCGTGGGGCAGGTATGCAGTGGTTTGAAATAGGGCGGTCTATCCTTTTGTCAATAGTAAACTCAGTTTTTAGAGAAATCTTCCAAAGTTTTCAGGAGCTGCAGCAACCTTCCTAAATTAGGTTGGTAGTGCACGTTTTCTCATTTGTGGCGTTTCAGTGGCAGTGTGAAGGGAAAATTGAATATGTGCATTATACAGCCGGACGATTGTTACGAGCTCTGGCTCCTGAAGGTAAGGATATTTTAAAGCAGCTTCATTTCCTTAAAAAAAAACAAAGGATAAAATACCAGTACATGGCTAGCTCTATTCAAGACCAATAACACGGATTCGTTTGGCATTAAGGGAATGTTGTCATTAAAGCAAAGGAGATGATGCCAGAGGTGCAGGTACTGACATTACAGAAAAAAAGGCAATAGAAGCCAAATTACTGGCACAATGACGAAAGAAAGAAGTTAACTTCTTCGGTAGCTGCGGGTCGTGTTGTAATCAGCAATCAATTTTGCGCAAGCGTTAACATCAAATAAATGAAAACTAGGTTGTCTGCTTAAGTAACCCTCAGAATTCCTTTGGTATAGGAAGAGATGCTGCATTGGCTAGAATGATTCGGCTCATACGGGAAATTCACCCACGAGAAAGCTAATTCCAGCATTTTCACGCATATTAACCAAAGACTGCTTGAAGTAGAAGCAATCCTGACGTACATTTTTAGGGCCTCGTTTTTACAGCATGAATCATATCCTCTCCAGTTGCAATTAATAGTCATTGTGCTATTGCGTAGCTCTGCGCGAATACGTGTACTCTTGCAATGTAAAATAGAGCGGTTAAGTGTCACATATAGGCTGATAAATTTTTTTAAAGATTTGCCCCCTAGGCAAAAAATACGACAACGTTTCCCTCCGCATGGGTGCTGCCTTCCCGACTTAAAACTAATGGCACGCGCCAAATAAGTACGAACGTTTCAGCCGTGTTGATGCAGGGTACAAAAAAAAGAAACCTTCTGCGTTCTCTACAGGCGGATTGTAGCCAACAGTAACTGAGCGTGTACACCGCATATTTCGTAATTGTCAATGAACAGAATCTCGAATAAGCGTACCCAAATTTGAGAATATGCCAGGAGAGTAACCGTCTGCGATGTAGGAACCGCTGAAGTGTGCTTAAGACAAAGATTCTCAAACAAGTACTGCGAGCTTCACTCGTCATCAACTGACAAGTTTGCAGTAACTATAAGGCACTAAACGGAAGCTCTGGAAAATCCGGGACACTAAACACGGCGAAATAAAGCCTTTTGTTCAGAGGAACTGCAGCACCATTCAGCAAACGTGCTGCAGGAGTTATCACACTTCCGCTCAAAAGTCACTCAACACCGCTCAGAAGCCGTGGTTGTAGCTGTAATTTCCACACTAATTAAATAGTACAATTTTGTGTGCGCATTGTTTTTAAAATACGGCTGACTCCATAAAGTTGCGAGGGAGGCACCACCTTCGGTCAGGACAAAACATAGCCCAGGGCAAAATAAACACAGGGAGGAGATACCGATGTGGTCAAGGATGCAGTAACACGGATGCAGTAAATCATTCAGTAACCCTGTGTTTCTACGATACCTGAGTCAGACGAGCTGTCAGTGGACACCAAGGGAGCTGTGCAAGGATGTGTGGAAACAGTTGTGCGTGGCGCATTTAATAGGCATGCTCACTTCTCTTGAAGGTTGATAAGCGTCGTCTCCGGAACTGCGTTGTTTCCGGAAAGCATATTACGTCCTACTGGCAACGAATTCAGGACCCATTGTTTGAGATGACACACCGAACGAACCAGTCAAAACTTCTGTCAAAACAATCGCTATCAGCGTAATCTTAAGAAGTCGTCAACCGAGGGAGTCACACTAATGAGGTCCAAAAACGTACTCACACCACTCTATCAACGCAAGGCGATTGGCTTGATTGCAACGTGGATAATATTATGATATCCGTAGTTATCTGATCCCTGACACGTTTTTAACAACGACGGATGTGAATACTTTATTGTACGAAGTTCTTGTTTTACGATTATGCATGTCGACGATTGTCCACGATAAGCATCACGGCGTGTGTGTGGCGTAGCCGAGAAGAAAACAACAAAACGCGTTTTCGTAGATATTTGGCCTTTAATCTTCGCAGGTCAAATGATAATTCATGCCCTGATCCTTGGCTGATAGCACGACTAAACTTCGGCGTTTTCTACGAAAGAAATGTGGCCTGCTTCAAAGTGTGAGATGCCGAAGAAGGGCTTTTCAATCCTATGGATTGAAAAACATTCAATCTTATGGATTGAAAATAGCTGAAAACCACAAAACTATGTCATTGTTGCTTAAACACTGCTGGCCATGTAGACACATCGCATTTACACAGCGCACGTACATTCACTAAACACTAGAAGCAAATACCTTCATGCTAATCTGGTAGATAATCGGCAATGCGTTGTCATCCGGCAACGCCGACATGGCGCAACCTCCCGCTTGGGTGTTAGTCTCTCCTCCAAAGCCGAGAAGTTCAGGACATTCTATATGAAATATGTCCCTTGGTGATGCGTCACTAATCGCGCAACAGTAGTAAACAACTTTCGAGACCTGTCTGCAGCTGTGCTACTTCCGTTGTCGACGTAAAGATTCTGTAAGAAAATAAGTTGGTCTGTGAATATCTTCTACACTTCACTTAAAAAAACGTTTTGTTCGTATACGCATTGACATTGCCACAATTACAAGCATCTTCTTAATAACTTGAGTGTTATGTGCTTGTGACAGACTATGTAGTTCGGAATAGAGATTGTAATGGCTTCGAACTCCTCCCCTTTGCTCCTGTGGTTGTGTTGGGATAAAATATAAAGTATTTTTGCGTTCGCGTTTTGTGTTGGGGACATACTGGTGATGCCTCACCAACAGGGCACAAATGAACACCCAGTCCCGGGTATGCATAAGTTTGACATTATTCTCTAGTGTCTACAGTTACAACCATGCTGATTAGTGCGACTCAATTAGTGCGACCCCATAGCGACCCCAAAGCAATTGAACCGTCATTGCTAGAAGAGAAAAAAGTGAGGCAATAAAGACCTCACAAGTTTTGTTGCCACGACGTAAGCAGCTCCGCTGATCTGTAACATTAGCAGGGCGGAATGGCCCTGCAATTTTTTTTTTCAAATAAGCATTTTTTTAGTCCTTCATCCTCTTCACAGCTGAGTAACACACCTGATATTTCGGAGATATTTGATGAACTAAGCGGTTGCAAAAAAAGCGAAAGAATTTGTAGCGGTAGTCCCGCGGGCGCGCACGTAACATCCCATCTAGTCATTTGGTAATTTTCGGGTATTAGCTATAGTAACGTTAATTGCGATCGCTTTTGGCTCCACACAAAAGAACAGGCCCGTCGAACGAAACGAGCTCTGCAGCGACAAAAGAGGTGATACGAAAAGCAACCAGAACAGAATATGCTACGGGCCGGGGGGGGGGGGGGGGGGGGGGAGGGGAGGTGAGCACTTTTTGCGGGAGCTTTGCAGTGAGATCTGACAAGGGTAGCGGCCTCAAGACGAGTATTTACTTGGATGCGGCGAGAGCAGACAACAGCGCTTCTCAGAGCCTTTGGAAAAACTAATTTCAGAAAAGCTGCTGACGGATAGATTGCGGGAGAATTAGGGAACCACGGGTGAAATCTTTTCAACTGATACAATGTTTACGTATGCAATGCATGGAAAGCTTTTCTTAATTTTGTTTCTTTCCGCATTATGGGCGTCACCATCTTGCTCGGTGCAAAGAGGCTCCTAAGCGACCCCAATCCCGGTAGTAGTCGGTGAGTGCAACCGAGGCAGTGTTTCTGCAAAAGTATTTTAAGTGCGAATGCACTTTATAAGCGACCCTGAATTCCGGCGACCGCCGTCCGTCCACATAGCAACAGCTGCGGGTGCGCGCGCTCCTCGTCTTCCTTGGCAACGGGTGGAGATGGGCGCGCGCTGCCTGGCCGCTGACATGGCACATACCCACGTGGGGGATTGGCCAGGAATCTCCTCGTCTTCCTTGGCAACGGGGGGAGATGGGCGCGCGCTGCCTGGCCGCTGACATGGCACATAGCCACGTGGGGGATTGGCCAGGAATCGGGCGTGAGAAGGGCTAATGCACCCGCTTAAAGGAGTACTGACACGAAATTTCAAAGCTGAGATCCGCTCTAGCAATGAAGTACAACGACAACACAAATAGGTGTCTGTGAATAAATGCATCTTTCTTTCTTTGTAGTTGTGTGTGTGTGTGTGATCTCTCTTTCGCGAACATTACCGAACCGCGCAAATTCAACTCGTGCATTCGCACTTTCACATTCTTCCCCTCGGGAAAATGCGGGGAAATTTTTTGACCAGCTCCATCATTGAAAATGAAGGAATTGGGAGGCTAAAATTAGATCTGCCAATTCTCTCCTCATGGATTTTGTCCTGGCAGTTTTTGTTTTATTCGTCTTGGGCTTTATTGCGACTTCGAAAGGTGCAGACGTGTATCAGTCAGTAAAGCAATGCTTCGAGGCTACTCGACTACACAGAGTGGTGCGACGATAAATGGAACACTTTAAATTTTTATCCTGAATGAACCACCGCTCTGTTCGCGAACTGCGAAAGCGGGTTTTCTGATCGTATGCTAGCTCATTTGGTTTCTGCCTAGCTGCATTTTTCGATCGCCTGCGGCACCATTCGGCTCCTTCCTACAGTGAATCCCAAACGTGCGTTTCACTCTGCATACCCCAGGTGGCGCCATCGATCCAAGATTAACTAGCGCTGCTTCGCACGTCCAAATCAGCGGCCATTTTCCCATCGGCGGAAATCGTTTTTATTTATTTTCAGAAGAACCAGGTGAGTACCGTCGGTATTCCCAGTGTCAAACAAAATAGACCACAAAATTCGACCTTTGTGTGAAATTTGAGCGCGAACAGAGTAGTGGTTCACTCAGGAAACTTTTTCAAGGTGTTACCATTATCACGCACCACCTTGTATCTTATCCCTTCATTCTTCTGGTTGCGCGTCAAGGCGTGTAAACATGATAAGCATGACAATGGGTGTGACACATACTGAGTTTTAGAGATATTGCTGCAGAAAAACGCCCTGGCGTTTTGTACGATATAACTAGGGATTTCCGCATTCTCTACTTGAGAGAAATAAGGTCACTCCACAGATTGACATCATCTAGGGCGGCTGTTTTTCACTATCAAATGTTAAGAAGTCAGGGTGGGGCATCTGATTTCAAATTCGGGGAAGTGGTCGTTGATAATATCCAGGGCTTGTAGTAATGCGCCTTCCAGCTGGCGGGGCTACGATAA
The DNA here is from genome assembly GCF_048455015.1 of Haemaphysalis longicornis. Lineage (NCBI taxonomy): Eukaryota > Metazoa > Arthropoda > Arachnida > Ixodida > Ixodidae > Haemaphysalis > Haemaphysalis longicornis. The sequence continues at coordinate 176,600,690 of NW_027526361.1, read as the reverse complement.
CCCCACCACAGAGGGTCATCATTTGAGTATATACAGTATGCTTTTTGTTGTGGGACACCATTAACAATTTTGTAAAGCATTTTTTCGAAAGTATGCTCTGTGGTCTAGGTTCGTAATAGACAATTTTATAAATCATTCAAGGTTTTAGTATTCTATGATACAGTGTAAAAACTCGTTAGCAGCTGATACCTCAATAATCCCACCAAGAAAATGAGAACTCGTTGGTTACTAGCGTGGTTGTATAACCTGTGCTTCTTCTCGCGCTTACAGTGCTGGAGGCCAAATTTCTCATAGGTTTTCTTCTCTCCAAACAATTAACTTGTTCGCTCCGGCTGCAGCGCGTAAAAAAACTGCTGCGTCGGAATTTTCTAGATGCCCAATAAATCATTCCGTAAACTTGAACATTTCAAAATACACTGAATGGTTCGCCAGGATAATAAGCCCTGGAATACACATAGAGTGCTCGAAAGGGCATGCTGCGCACATTTTCTCGAAAAATGTTCTCGGGGTACAATTTCTCGGGACGCAATGGGGGGAGGGGTGCTATCATCCTGCTCGAGTACAATCTAAGACTGATACTCAGGTTGGCCTAGTTTATAGAATAGTACACCACCGATTTACACAACACGTGATCTAATGCAAAACTGAAGCTTACAGGCGATCAAGAAGTCTAGTGCATGGTGGTTTTCAGAAGGAAAAAAAATTGAGTAGATCTACGCTGCACCCAGCAAGGAAGGAACAATGATTATTTAAAGAAACCTATCCAGCGAGTCAGCTTGTTTTTTGGTTATGCCCAATTAGGAAAATACGTTTAGTGTTTAAATACAATGTAAATTTATTTTCTGAGAAAGAAATGCGTCTTCAGGTATTACAAAAACGTCCCTCACGTTTATAGTTATTAAATGGCGAAGGTTTTCCGTGGCCCCTACGTCATGATATTGCGACGGGATGCTTATGGCTCCTCATGAGGAAGACGTTGAGAGCGAGAGATTGGCCGCACCATGCGAGGGCAATGAAGAAATAGGTACTGGCTCTGGCAGCAGCTTTGGGGGCGAGAAGGAACAGAAAAAAGTATCTCTTTGCCCGAACTCACCCGAGCTTGGGTCAGTGTTGCCCATTCTGAAAAATTACAAATATCTGTAACATAACATTTCTCGCATAACCAGTTTTAGTGGTAGTGGGAGGGTAACGTTCTCTCTCCACGGATCTCGTAAGCGGCCGCCATATCGGCTCCACCGTGAGGGCTGACACATCACAAATTTTCATGTGGCAGCCCCTTAAGCCTGGAACATTCTTCGGTACCGATGACACCGACGTTGAAGACTGGGTCAAGTCATACTAACACGTGTGTACAGACAGCCGCTGGTACCCAATACTTATGCAAGGATGAGAAGGAATAAACTGCACTTTGACATTAGTTCTCGATTTATGGCAATGGGGGGCTTCTCAGTCCAGAAGTCTCTGAGCGGTCGCTGCCAGGTGGGCCCTATTAAATCTCCCGCTAGGTACGTGTCATTTGTCATCATCATCATGAAACTAAATCTGTCATCTGTGACATTAAATCTCACCGTGAGATTAATGAGACAGAGATTAATGATACTGTTGCGACCGGGCGGGGGCACCCGATCCGTTCTCCGTGGCCTCCAACATACGATGGGTAGCGTGTATGAAGCGAGCGGCCAGCCGCTGTTGCAGCCGTGAAGAAGTCCAGAGCAGTAGGAGAACGTAACTGTTTACTTCATCGCGAGAGGTGAGCCGAAGCCAAAAAAACATACAATGTCCTGACGGGCGAGGTTACAATACAGTACACGAGCAGAGCGACCGCATGGATTCGCTGCTCCGACAGGAATGATTTTCAGCGTTTGTGCTGCTTCTATTTATACCCAAAAAACGCCCCCAAGAGTAACACGCCACGAACATCACAGACACCCACACGCTCTTTCCATAGTTCGTGAGTCATCCATGGGTTCGTCCCATGTGGCGTCCGAGAGGGGGGGGAGAGAGAGTCCTTGAAATGTGCCGGGGTCGCGCTACCGAATGTTGATCGTGCCGATAGCGAAACGTCTGAGCCGGGGATGTCAAGGCGGGACTCACCGACGCGCAGGTGCCTGAAGGATGTGGCGAACGTCGTGAAGAATGCCTGGGCGTGCCGCTGGCAGCCGCCGGGGGCGCGTTGCAAAGCGAGGTGACTGACCCGGCATGGCGAGACACGAAAGTACGATTCACCGACACGCGAGCGCACGTGGTCGATTTCCACGTGGTGGCTGATGCGGGAAAATACGGCGGCGTTGGCCGATTCGTAACAGCTTCTCCGCCGGGGGTGTGAGATCCCGATGGATAAGGGTCTGCAACCGTTGTCCGGAGGGATCCTTTCGAAGTGAAGTGCTCAGCAGACGCTCGACTCCAGGCCGGGGCTGTACGACACCGTGCTGCAGCTTCACAGGGCCGATCCCTGGACGAGTAGTGGCTCCCCAAGAACGTCTCTGGCTTGGTCAGGCAAGCAACAGAACAACACAGCAAGACACAACCGCATCTCCGGCAAGTGCGAAGACAAATCCACACTGAAGATCTACCAGGCTTTTAGTTGCGATAAAATACGCTAATAACTAACTACACTAGTTATATTTTAGCCCAGCAGTACTTTAGAAAAGTGCACAAACCTGAAAGGTGACATTTCGCGTGATTGGAAATGTCCATACGAAAAAAAACGTAATCGTAAAGGCGAAACCTGCTTCAGGAAAAACAAAGAAATTTGAGAAAGTCAGGCGTCTACAGGCCACTTCTCGCGCTGAGAGCTGCGATTTGAGCTCTCGTCAATGCCCTGAGTTTTTCCCTTTCGGTACCGCACTTTAGGTGCAGCCGCTCTCTCAACGCTGCTGTGACCGCGTGAAATGACACCGGTCGTCTTGTTCGACAAAGGTCGAGCGCGCGGAGGAGCGAGTGGGATTTTCCCCCGTTCATACGTTAGGCGTGCACTGCTTCTAGGCGGCGTTCCCTCGACGCGATGCGAGCTCACGGCTTTGCTCGCACTGAAACACGCGCCACAATTACGCGCTGAAGTTTTTGCTACCTCCTCGTTGCTCGCCTTTTTACGAACGCGTTCGACTAGCAAACGCCGGAACGCGTTTGCGTTCTCTTCTCTAGGCTGGTCGGTTCCCGACTTTGGCTCAGCCACAGGCGACACCGGAACCTCAACTAGCTCAGCCGATGGTGGCCTATCGACGGAAGCATCAGCTGGGAGTGAAACGGGCACGACGAGCTCTTTAGATACCTTGTAGTTCCCTACAGTCACTACCTCGTCGTCCCTCGCGCTTTCAGCGACAGCCTTGGCACGCGAAGACTGAAGCGTGTTTCCGTTCTCCTTCCTTCCTGCCAGAACCACATTACACCTAGGCTGCCCTGTCTCAAAAGACGGCTCAGTTGCCCGCGAACTGCGCGCGTTCGGGTCGACAGCCGTTTTCAAGGATTCCCGTGAACTAGCGCACTTAGAACATGGCGACGAAACATCTCCGCTCAGCGTAGGGGCTTTACACACAGTGTACTTACGCTGCCCTCCGTCGCGAGCCTCTGGAAATGCCCAATCATCGCTTTCTGTCTGAGTTTCGCCATTCCTCACAGCGGTGGCGACCCTATCGTTACTCGAGCACTTCGCAGCGAGCCAAGCTGGTTCTTTCCTCGGCAGTTTCTCAAAATTGTACCCCTTTTCCCTTAACAGCTGATCCGATCTGTTCGAGAATAGGTACTTCTACTCCGGAAGTAGTTGTGGGGATACTGCTGCCTGCGTCACAAGTTCACCAAACGGACCTCTGATGCTGACCTTAGCAATCGGCAGACGCACGTTTCGTGCACCTACGGCTGGCTTCACCCAAACACACTGCCCCGTTAGCTGATCCGGTTCAACGTACGAAGGGTGGACCATGTCTACTGTCGCCGCGGAGTCACGAAGAACTCGGCACGGTTTACCATTGACGACTATCTCCCGTACGTACGGCTCTAGAAACAGCCTGCTGTCCTCACTCTGATCTAGTACGTGAAAGACTAGTTTTCCGTTCTTACAGCTGGCAGCGAAATGTCCCGTCTCGCCGCTGTTGTAACACGCAGCCTGTCTGCGCGCTTCGAAAGCTTTCTTTCTGCGCTGCTCCTCAGCGTCTGCTGCTCTCTCTTCGTTATCGTGGCCAGTTTCTCTATCCACGAGAACGACATCCCTTGCTCCACCGTCTACCTGGGGAGATCTCCCTTTCGGCCCTGTAATATCAGGCCTCGGCCTGAACTCTTTTTGGCCGTCTTTCGGCCCCTGCGCACCTCGACGTGCGACAAACTCGTCGGCTAGCTGAGCTGCCTGATCCACAGTACTTACCCCTGGCCTATCTTGCACCCAGAGTCTCAGGTTCTCTGGTAGACGGCGGTAAAACTGCTCAAGACCGAAGCACTCAACTACCTTGTCGTGCCCTCCAAAAGCCTCTGCCTCTTTGAGCCACTCTTCCATATTTGCCCTCAGCTTGTAGGCGAACTCCAAGTACGACCCGCCCCTAGCTTTCTCGGCTTCACGGAACTTCTGGCGAAACGCCTCTGCTGACAGCCTGTACTTACGCAGGAGGCTCGACTTGACTTTTTCGTAGTCCTCCGCCTCCTCCTTTGGCAAGCGGGCCATCACGTCGGATGCCTCACCTGGCAAAAGCGTAAGCAGCATTTGCGGCCATGAGTCTCGGCTAAACTGGGCCCTCTCACACGTACGCTCGAAGTTGATAAAAAAAAGACCGATGTCTTCTCCTACCTTGTAGGGTCGCATTAGGTCACACATTCGCAACGTAGGTCGCTCAGTCGCCGCAGACTGCACGCTGCTGCCACTCTGACGTCTAGGTCGAGATGCCTCGATGTCAAGACGTTTCATTTCCAGCTCATGCTGGCGCTCCCGTTCTCGTTCCTGTTTCTTCTCCTCGCGTTCCTCGCGCTGGCGCTCGGCCTCTGCCTCTGCAGCCTGACGTTTAGCGGTCTGCCTGTCATTGATCGTCTCAATGCACTCAGACAGCTCGTCATCGTCAGCCCCAACAGCGAGTATAGCCTGTATCAGCTCTGGCTTTCTCAGCGCGTCCGTAACATCCAAGCGCAACTCTTTTGCAAGCTCCAACAACTGCGGTTTTTTCAACGCTTTCAAATTCATGGCCGGTCTAGAGTACTTGTTTCCCAATGCTCCAAAAAATGTTTTGCGCGAATAACCCACGCGACAAAAACACACGCCCTACCAGCTATCCTCAGAAGCCTGGTAAAACGCAGTGAAGAAAAGCCCCGCACTCACCCTTGACCGCCGTAAATTCTGCGAAGTCCGAAGCCGCCTTGACGTCCGTGGTGTTGGGTCTCGCACCGCTGGCTCCAGGTGTCACGAAGTTGTCATCCGACCGCTGCCAACCAGTTGTTGCGACCGGGCGGGGGCCACTGCATCCGAGAAGAAGGTCCAGAGCTGATAGGCGAACGTAACTGTTTACTTCATCCCGAGAGGTGAGCCGAAGCCAAAAAAACATACAATGCCCTGACGGGCGAGGTTACAATACAGGACACGAGCAGAGCGACCGCATGGATTCGCTGCTCCGACAGGAATGATTTTCAGCGTTTGTGCTGCTTCTATTTATACCCAAAAAACGCCCCCAAGAGTAACACGCCACGAACATCACAGACACCCACACGCTCTTTCCATAGTTCGTGAGTCATCCATGGCTTCGTCCCATGTGGCGTCCGAGAGGGGGGGGAGAGAGAGTCCTTGAAAGGTGCCGGGGTCGCGCTATCGAATGTTGATCGTGCCGATAGCGAAACGTCTGAGCCGGGGATGTCAAGGCGGGACTCACCGACGCGCAGGTGCCTGAAGGGTGTGGCGAACGTCGTGAAGAATGCCTGGGCGTGCCGCTGGCAGCCGCCGGAGGCGCGTTGGAAAGCGAGGTGACTGACCCGGCATGGCGAGACACGAAAGTACGATTCACCGACACGCGGGCGCACGTGGTCGATTCCCACGTGGTGGCTGATGCGGGAAAATACGGCAGCGTTGGCCGATTCGTAACAAGACCTTGGGATTAAATTTGTCATCCCCGTTTTGGGGGCCATGGCCCCGGTCTGCCTATTGTCGTTCTTCCGTAACATTTTGGTGCATTGAGACCCGGGAAGATGACCACACGCGATGAAGGAGACCACCGACGTTCCCTCCGGCTTGAGGTTCTTAGAACCCCGCTATTTTGACTGTTGTTCCCGCTGCCCAACCCCACCCCCAGCCGGAGGTCGTCGTGGTTAAACCCGGACCTTTTGGGCATGACTGTCGGTATATGTACAATCTATAGGCTGCACCGGAAAACACGAATCCTTGGCCGCCCTATTACGAGAGTGCTTAAGGCAGGGAGCGAAGCTCTGCAAGTCTCTTCACCGTCTCCGCATGATTTGCAAGCGACCATTGACCTTCTAGAAAACGAGGACACCGCACTTTATGGGGTCCACCAGGAAATCATCGATCTGTTTGTTCTCATTAACTGCAACGTGCTTAATTTGACGCCTTAGCGTACCGAGGACATATATGCCGTTCACTTTATCAGCTGCGCTCTGTCTTGAAGTTTGCGAAGGCTGCAGGCATGTGACACAAGACCGACGTCACTTTCCCCCACCCACATGATGCTCCTCAACGCGGCTCACGCACTTCGACATCGCCAGTTGTCTTGCCGTGGCTACAAGATTCTACTGTTGACGGTGAGCCACGTGTGCCCACGCGGATTGAGGACCATGCGTGGACGACGGCCGACAGTCACCGGAACCTTCCCGATATCGCCGACGTGAGCACTGCAAACCATTTGGAGCTCTGCTTGCCCTGACGAGGAGCGAACGAAACAAAGGCAGATGCGACTGGTTTCCGTCCACCATGACGTCCGCTACTTTGACTCATGCTAGCGTGTTTTCAGAAGATCTTCTCGAGAAATACTTCGCTATGACGGCGGTGCAAGAACTCGTTTCATACAACGAAACGTGCGACAGAACAACATAGGACGATCGAGAGCAATTTGTACGTAAACGGTTCAATTTTTTCCGTAAAAAAACAAGCCGTCGTTGCATACCAGGCTTCAACATCCAAGGCAAGAAACGAGGCTGAACGAAAGGGCGCGTGCAAGTAGGAACCGGCTACGGGGGAGCGTCGAGTGTTGAAACGGAAGAAGGGCGAATATCTAGCTTCGAATACCGAATAGAATATCGAATAATAAAGTGGGGGCGTGACTTTCAAAATCAACTTTTTATTTCGTTGTGGAATTTGACGACTATTGGCACAGCAACTGGAAATGCTTGTGTGATAGCACCATAACAATTTCAAAGTACTATTTTGAACACATTTTTATTTACAAAATTTTCCTTTTGTTCACCTTTCTCCGAGCTTGAGCGGCCTATAAAACATGACAGAAAACTTGTTTGAAGTGCTTTGCATTCCCAAATGAATGGACGAGGTCGTGACAGTGAGATTTTTTATTAGGACACAATTTTTTTAGTTGTCAAATTTTTTAGATGTGAATGTACAAAAGGCACATACACCATGAACAATTATATCAATAAAAAATTCACAAAAAGCAAACCTGAAAAACCAAGAGTGCTACACCCGCAGCTGCTCGTCAAGAAATGTACCGCAAAGAACGGGATGAAAATACACCTACTGGTCACGAAGAAATCAGTTGAACAAACGACGTACGTGGCAAAAAAAAGACCGTTTGAAGAAAACGGCTTCCGTGATTGCAACAATAATATAAGACATAAAAAGTCGCTAGACTTGTAGCCGTTCGTTACTTTTTGAACGCGGGGCTTGTGAGATGCCTTGCCTTGATATTGGAGTGCCTTTTGCAGCCTTTTTCTTTCGATAAAACATCATTTTCAGCTCTTCTGTGATGAGTACATAGCCAAGTTTGCGGACCAAATGGTGGGAGATAACTTTCAGTGCAGAGTAGGTTAGCTGGTTGCCTGTATTGCACCGGACAACTTCCTTCTGCAGTGTTGTGACCATGGCAACAAGTGAAGCACACTTTTCTTTACTTAAATTTTAACAGTGAGTTTTGAATTCTTCTACGCTTTAATTATAACCTTGCCTGGAGCAGCAACTTCGCACTCGTACGAGCAGGTGTGCATTGCCAAAAGTTTACATACCACAACGATACAATTAAACGAGCTACTTTGAAGCTTGGTATAATACTCTGCGTAACCTCAACTTCAATGCATGCACATTTTTTAGTACTCTTGACATTCAGGGCATCCAATTTTCCTCGCAGCACAACCAATATGCACCAAACTATACATGTATGCAATGGTCATAAAATTTCCATAAAAAATTCAATTCGTACATACTACGACAGTACGGTACATTTTTAGCGCATTGGTATTAATATCTTCCCTAAAAAAATCAATTTGTTAAATGCTACGAAAGTAAGGTACAATTTTAACGCCGTCAACACGTTTTTATTCCTAACTCCGACCTGTTCGCATGATTACTCGAAGTGCACGGGAAACGTTGCGCAAGAAAGCGAAATGCCTCGCCCGCATCGCGGCGCTCGTATACCGCAACATGTCATACTTTGGTTATCCCTCAAATGGCCCTTCAGGTAGCTTTTAAGATTAAGTCTAATGTCAAAGGAATTAATTTCTACTGCAGCGTTCAATCGTACCCGGTTGCGAAGTCAGGCGATGCTCCAATGCGCAGCGTCTACGCCGTGCACGCCGCAGCTTTTGACGCGTCGGACGTTTAGCGTGTAAGCATCGCAAATCAGACAAAAAGGTTACTTCGCGAACCGCTATCACATACGCGCACAGCGCGTTTCACCCTCCGGGGTAAAGTCACGCGCGTTACGAAGCGTTCGATGACCTCCGCCTTTCGAACCACGCAACTTCACGTAATCTGGCTTGTAATCTCAGGCATTCCCAACTCGACAATGTCCGCGTTGAACACCACAGCAGATAAAATGACTGAGCAGAAACTTGGCAGACCGAAGCAGCGAAAATGAACTCTGAAACGTGCACCAGGCCTCTCAAGCTTGGACGTTCCTTGGTTTCCCTATAGGCGGCGTAAAAATCGACACCAACCTACAGCGGCAGTTTTCCTAATCAAGTCCACCAGACGGCGCAACCGAGAGGTTACTTTTGGTAGAGAATACAAAACATTCATTCCGTGACTCAAAGAGCCAACAAAGTTAGCTTACAATGCGTTGTTTAAAAAGATTATTAACAAGTTCCGCATCAAACATCTGTTGAGCAAAATGTACGCAACTTTTTTACGAACAGCCGACTGTGGCGCCACCTCGCTTGTGAATTCGCAACCACAAAGCCAAGCTAAGCCAAGCTGGATTGCGGTTAACTTATTCTCTGTGGTCTGGTCAAATCTAGGGTCTATTCGTTTCACCTGCACCGCGTGAACCAGTTCAGGCGGTGCCGCACTTCGCCATTCGTTTCAGCGGTGCAGCTCGCGGCACCTGAACCGCGCCTCTTGCTCGCTGGAGACATTGCGATCAATCCCGGCCCCAAGCGCACGTCGTCACGTCCTACTTGCAGCCGCTGCGAAAAGGTTGTGCATGACAACGTCGCCGCTCTCCAATGTGATGGATGCGGAAGGTGGGCACATCGCACGTGCGAACTGATGACGCTCGCCGCCTTTCATCGTCGACTGAGTGCTGGTTGTGTGCCCTTCGTTCGAAATCTTAGCGCAAGTGAACGAGTTTTTATGGCAAAAAAAAAAAAAGTCACGAAAGCGACTGCCCCTGTAAACTTGCAGATGTCAATAAACGATTTGTTCTCACTTGCTGCTCACTGTGGTCTGTGCCAGTCGAGGCCATCTGGTCACCTGGCGTAACATCACTTCACTAGCGCGGCGCAAGTAAACACGCGGCCAGCCAGCAACCAGCAGGAGCAGCGAGCCGGCGGCTGCCGTGCGAGAGCAGCCATGTTATTAAGGAGCTCAAGCGGCCTGTGCAAAAAGCATCCGCCATGTTTACAAAGCCTTGTTTCAGCGGCACCAAGCGGGCTCCCACCGTAGTTCACGACGCCGCCGCTACGATTTTTCTGGCACTACAGGCAAAGCTAGACCTTTGCTTCTCTAAAATCCTCCCTGTTCTGTGCGTGCACTACGGAGTTCAGGCGGCCAGCATCTCGCATTGCCGCGGCGACGCCCAATCAGGACGGCCGTTTCAGCGCGCGCCGACCGGAACGCCATTTGCACTTCAGAATCTATTTCTGGCTTAGTTTCTGCGTTTTTCTTTTTCAGGCGTTCGTGCGTCTGTGAATGAACGAAGATAAAAGAGATGGCCGGGACCAGAAAGAGTATAGCTTGGCCGATGCAATGGTACCAAAATGGCCGCGCCAGGTGGCAACGTTGCGGAGATACAGTGCTACTACAATTGCCGTTTTTTCGCCCTTTTGCTTTGACATTTTGCCACCACGGCTAGCAAAAGCATTTTTTGTGGCACTTGGAGATTGTTTTCGTTGGGAAAACTTTGCAAACGCACAGAATTGAAAACATGAAAACCGAATATGTTGCTTTCAAAAAAACGCTGTTTTGGTCATTTTTTCCGAAGTTGAAATCCGCGTCCCCACATTTAAAAAATCAATCCAGATATTCGATAATTGCCGATTATTTGAAACACTTCGAATACTCGAAACGTTTCGAATACATAGTTTTCGAAGCGAATACGAATACGACATATTTATTATTCGAGTATTATTCGAATTTTTCGAATATTCGCACACCCCTAAAAGCAACCTTTGATCATCATGAACCATGTGATCTTCAGAGGACTGCGTTGCAAGGGTGTGTTTCTACTCTTTTCACATCTTGTGAAAAGTGAATACATCAATTAAATACGCTCACGAGTAACTCAGCCGCTGCGATGAAGGTGTGGCGACGCAAAGCGGCGCTTCTGTGTGCGGTGCAGAGAGCGCATGCGCCCGCACGAGAAAGTTATCTTCGAGACGAAGGATGATAATAAAAGTTCAGTTGTTGTTTGGGACGCGAGTTGTTCACTTGCGAAGCTCTGCCGAGCGACGCGTCCCAACATTGGTGACCCGGAATACAGACACAGCGACCGGAGTGTCGAACCAGCCGCAATATGGATTCAACGTCCACGACCGACGCCCCTCCGACAGTCTCCTCAGTCGACGGTAAGCTGCCCCCTTTTTGGACTGCGGACCCCGCACTTTGGTTCATACAAGTGGAATCTCAGTTCGCAGCCAGACGAATCACCGCAGACCTTACGAAATACCACTACGTAGTCAGCAGTCTGCCGCCCGCCATAGCCAGTGAAATCAGGGATCTGTTGCTCGCACCACCTGTCGAAAACGCATATGCAACGCTAAAAGAAACCCTTGTTCGCCGAGTTACGCCCTCCGAACCACAACGACTGCAGCAATTGCTTCGCGGCACGGAACTCGGCGACCGTACTCCTAGTCAGCTTTTGCGGCACATGCAACAATTGCTCGGCGAGACATCAACCACGATAGATGGAGCATTGCTCCGAGAACTTTTTTTGCAAAAGTTGCCTTCAGGCGTCCGCATGGTCGTCGCGGCCTCAGAGCACAAGGATTTAACCGCAGCCGCCGAACTTGCTGACAAACTGGTAGCGATGACCCCGCCCACACCCATGGCTGCCGTGCAAGCGCAACAGCCTCTAAACGAACTTCAAGAGATGCGTGAGGAGATTTCTCGACTTGCCGAAAAAGTATCAGCTTCGCACGCAAGCAGGAGGGCGCAAACGATAACCGAGCCTAACACGCCGCTATCGCAAAAGCAGCACGAGCATATCTGCTGGTATCATCGGAGGTTCGGAAGTAGTGCGCGTAAATGTGTCCCACCGTGCGCGCACTCGGGAAACAGCCGCGGCAGGCACTGAGGGCGACCAGTGCTACTACGTTGCCTCCAAGTCGTCCCTCGGTATTCTTCGTTACCGACCGCAACAACGGAGTACGTTTCTTAGTTGACACAGGCGCCGAGGTGAGCGTTATACCGGCGTCACAAGCTGAAAGAAAGAAACCTAGTGCATCGCCCTTGCAAGCTGTCAATAACACGGTGATAACAACATATGGCCATCGTTCACTGTCGCTGAACTTCGGTTTCGGCAGAACGTTTAGCTGGGTGTTCATAGCTGCTGATGTCAAATTCGCCATACTAGGCGCAGACTTTCTCCAGTTCTTCGGTCTGTTGGTCGACGTCCGCAACAAACGGCTTCAAGATCCTGTTTCTCGGGGAGCGGTACAAGGCACGCCGTGTTGGCACCCCCCTATCAGCCCGGCCTTGCTTAGTCCGGCTGGAGAAGCGTACTTCACCGCAATACTACAAGAGTTCCCAGAGCTGACGCGACAGCCACAGGCATTTCCAGAAGTAAAGCACGGCGTCCTGCATCACATCGAAACCACAGGCCCACCGGTCTATGCGCGACCACGGCGCCTGTCACCCGAGAAGCTGCGGTTGGCTCGACAGGCGTTTGCCCACATGATGGAACTCAGGATAGTACGTCCTTCATCCAGCCCATATGCGTCACCTCTTCACATGGTCCCAAAATCAACAGACGGTGATTGGCGCCCTTGCGGGGACTATCGAGCGCTGAATCGGGTAACCGTGCCAGACCGTTACCCAGTCCCGCACATTCATGACATGACCTCCTTCCTGCATGGTGCTACCATTTTCTCTAAAATAGATCTAGTGCGAGCATATCATCAGATACCCGTAGCACCGGAGGATATTCCCAAGACCGCAATAACAACGCCGTTCGGAATGTTCGAGTTCCTACGCATGCCTTTCGGCTTACGCAACGCCGGCCAAACTTTTCAACGGTTCATGGATGGCGTTGTCCGTGGCCTCGACTTTTGCAAGGTATACCTCGATGATCTTCTGATTGCTAGCAGCACTCCTGAAGAGCACGAGCGGCATCTGCGCTACGTACTTCAGCGACTGACAGAGAACGGCATCGTTATCAATACGGCAAAGTGCGTGCTTGGGGTACCGACACTATCATTTTTGGGCCACAGCATTTCAAGTGCCGGAGTACAGCCCCAGAAGGACAAGGTGGAAGCAGTACGGCAGTTTCCACAGCCGAAAAACCTCCGCCAGCTTCGAGAGTTCCTGGGACTCGTGAATTTCTACCGTAGGTTTATCCCGAAATGCGCCAACATCCTTCACCCTCTCCACAGCCTACTTGCGGCATCTGGATCTAAGGCAACTGCCATTCAGTGGAACGACCAATCCACACAAGCATTCCGGATGATTAAGGAAGCTCTCGCAAATGCTACCATGCTCACGTACCCGCAGCCTGGTGTTCCTCAATGCGTCATGGTGGACGCCTCCGATGCAGCGATTGGAGCCGTGTTGCAGCAGAGGGTGAGCGGAGTGTGGCGACCAATTTCCTTCTTCTCCAGAAAACTGAGCCCGTCCGAACGAAGGTACAGCACCTTTGGTAGGGAGCTCCTGGCCATATACGCGGCTATCCGGCATTTCCGGCATTATGTGGAAGGACAAGAATTTTTTGTGCTCACGGATCACAAGCCACTCACCTACGCATTGCGCGCGAACTCCGATTCTGGTGCGCACGTGGCACGGGAGCTCCGCCAAATGTCGTACATCGCAGAATTCACGACAGATATACGCCATGTTAGTGGCACGGATAATGCTGCTGCCGACGCTCTTTCGCGCGGTCCAGTGAATGCCATCAGCCTGCCGAGCGGCGTGGACTTCACCACACTTACGACGGCTCAACGCAGTGATGGAGAATTGAAGCGTCTACTGACGTCTTCAACCAGCGCCTTGAAGCTGCAATGGTTGGCAGAACCCACAGGATCCGTATGCTGCGACATGTCTACAGGCAGGGCCCGACCGTTCGTCCCCTCGAACCTCCGTCGCAGCATTTTTGACTTGCTGCACAGCCTGGCGCATCCCGGGATTCGAGCCACGCAACGGCTATGCACAGCGAGGTTCGTGTGGCCAGGAATAAACCGGGATGTCCGACACTGGACACGAGAGTGCCTCGCATGCCAGCGCTCCAAAGTTCAGCGACATACTGTGACCCCCTTGGGATCCTTCCCTCTGCCGGACTGTCGATTTGCCCATGTGCATGTTGACATTGTGGGACCACTGCCGTTGTGTCAGGGGCAAAGCTACTTGCTAACCTGCATCGATCGCTTCACGCGATGGCCGGAGGTCGTGCCCATTCCAGACATGACTGCTGATACCGTCGCTCGCGCATTTATCTTCCACTGGGTGGCCCGCTTCGGAGTGCCGGCAACCGTGACTACGGATCGCGGAACACAGTTTGAGTCCGCCCTATTCGCAAGCGTCACCCGGCTCTTGGGTACTTCCCGCATCAGAACAACTGCCTACCATCCGATAAGCAACGGTATAGTGGAAAGGTTCCATCGTCATCTGAAGACGAGCCTGACGGCTACTGCGAGTCACAGTTGGGTAGAGGCACTGCCGTTTGTTCTGTTGGGCGTTAGGACGGCTCTGAAAGCAGATATTGGATGCTGCTCTGCTGAACTGGTGTACGGAACAACGCTTCGCCTCCCAGGGGAGTTTTTCGCTACCAGTAAGGACGAGAACGTGTACGCGAACGCGGACTACGCCGTGCGACTGCGAGACATCATGAGCAAGCTACGCGCTGTTCCTCCGCGTCCGCCCGCAGCCCGGCCAGTCTACGTGGACCGGGAACTCTCCTCCTGCTCTCACGTGTTTGTGAGGCACGACGCCGTACAGCGTCCACTCCGGCCCCCGTACGACGGGCCTTTCAAGGTGCTGCGACGGGCAGACAAGCACATTACAATCGACAGAGGTGGTCGTCACGACGTGGTTTCTCTAGACCGCGTAAAACCAGCACACGTGGACTCCGACAGCGAAGCACCTGCACCACCTCGAGCTCCATCTTCGCAGGCACCCCCGGCAGACCACGTAGCGCAGCCCCAACAAATCCTCAAACGGTTCACGCGGAGTGGACGGTGGACGAGACCCCCGGTGCGCATGAACTTATGAACCGCAGTGGGTCGTCCGAGTGCGACCGTTGTGCGCGCACTCACTAGGGGGGGAGTACTGTGGCGACGCAAAGCGGCGCTTCTGTGTGCGGTGCAGAGAGCGCATGCGCCCGCACGAGAAAGTTATCTTCGAGACGAAGGATGATAATAAAAGTTCAGTTGTTGTTTGGGACGCGAGTTGTTCACTTGCGAAGCTCTGCCGAGCGACGCGTCCCAACAAAGGTCTTCACCAGAACTTGCGTCGCTATGCTTAGTGGCTGTGTCAGAGCTGAAGTTGGCTGTTTGCGCGCGCTATCGAGAAGAATGGGGCACACACAGTGCTGCGGCAGCGATTTCAGACGACTAAAAAGTCACCAAAAGCTATGACAGCAGATTCCTTTATATCTGCCTTTTCTTTATTACAGCACGTTCCTTTCCTTTATTACAGCATATATCTGAATGCGGAATAAGGTAGATGCAGATATCAAAGTTTTTTATAAAACATTGCGACAAAGCTGCATCAAAACGGCGAACAGCTCTCGTAGAGCATTGCACTTCTCGACTCCCATTTGTCCCTGGATGACAACTGACTTACTTAAAGTGATTGAAAAGATAGATCACTGGCTGAGCAAACTGAAACAATACAAAGATAATGATTATTATAAAACCAGTATAGACTTCTGCCTAACCTATCTCTCTCACAGATATGCAAGCAGAAAAAAAGATTAATATAGTAAATAATACCAAAAATAGTGGAAACTCAAAAGAAATCTGGCGCATCACAAACTAGGTTATGATGCTCAGCATACAACGAGCTTAGTATAGTACCTGAACTGCGACCATGCTGCTCTTCCAGCGCAGTTCAATGCTTTATTTGTTAATAGAAGCAACAACTTAACTAATACCTTCAGTGATGAACAAACCCCCATGCTACCCCCGCCGATTATAACAGCTTCGTTTCAGAGAGATAAACACCTCAGAAGTAATCGGCGTGAATGGAAATCTGCAAGCAAATATGGCAATGGGTCATGACGCATGATCGATTAACATATTAAAACGTAACATTGACATTTTGTGCTTCGGACTAGAAAAAATATTTATTAAATCTTGTTTGACTGGAACTTACCCCGAGCAGCTACAAATTCGAAAAGTGGTGCCCCCACATAAAGGAGGCGATCCTAACTGAATTGGAAACTGCCGTCCTAAACAATTTTTATCGTGAAATCATAAGTTGTTTGATATGCTAATAGCAAACAGGGTAATGGAATGCATTGAGAAATATGATATCTTAACAACGAAAGAACACGGTTTTCGGAAAAATTGCTCATCCACAACGGCTGTTAGTGAAGTTACAGAAGTAATCAACCAAGCCCTGAATGAGCGGGCACGGGAGCAGTTCCGACAGCATGTTTGACGCCCCACGCTTTTGCATTTCGCAGGCCTTCATCGTTCCGCTGTTACTGCTCTATTCGCCGGAATCATGTGCAAGATATGGACCACCGACGCAGCTGCTATCGCCGAATGAAGAATTCCAACAAACACCCTTTTGCGACGTCTCCATCGATTCTCTTAGCCTGGTGCGCACATTCATCTGCGCGCCAGCGTCATCGACGTCGACACCTACGGCACCAGCTGACTTAAAGGGATGGCCGGCCGACAGACTCTTCAGTGGGCACGGGAGAAGTTCCGACAGCATGTTTGACGCTCCACGCTTTTGCATTTCGCAGGTGCGTAAGCAATTCTTGTTATATGCTAAAAGAAGCGACAACCGTTGCTTGCTTGTTCTCCCGTGCCCCGAAGTGCTTTGTGAATGTATTTGTGACTGTATTTCTATGATGCTACTCTTGATACGCTCTGGTGACGTAGAATTGAATCCTGGGCCGTATAATACTCGTTCCATAGCACCCCTCGATGTTGAACCACTGCCAACCGACCCATCCGAGCAAATGACCGCAATCTTTACTATACTTAAAGACATCCAGGCGCGTTCGGTGTAGTCCGCTAGCAGTCAGGCCGATCTTGCGGCTGACATAAAGGCAATCAAAGCTGGGCAACAAAACATAAAGGACAACTTTCGCGAAGTACAGAAACGGGTCGATGCCTTAGAAGTGAAAACTGAAGCGCTAGATCTTGACAACACTGCCACCCAAGAATCAGTAAAAAAACTAACAGCTGAAGTTGATTCCCTGCAGCGGCGCGTAAACGAGCTAGAAGACAGGTCGCTACGCAATAACCTTTTATTTTACGGCATTCCCGATGAGCGTGAAAAGTGGGAAGAATGTGAGGCCAAAGTGCTTAATGCATTGGCAGGTGTGCTTGATCCGTTGCCAAGTGGTGCAATAGAAAGAGCCCATCGACTTGGCACGTTTTCGAATGACAAATGTCGCCCCATTATTGTCAAGTTTGCTAGCTCTAAAACAAAAGATAAAATGCTCGGGGCCCGTAAAATGCTGAAAGAAAAGGACGTATCTGTTTCCGAAGATTTTTGTTTAGCCACACGTCAGATCCGTAAGAAGCTTGCCACGTACGCAAAAAAACCAACCGGGTGAGCCCGCATTTCAACTACGCTACAAAACGCTAGTGATCAACAAAGAACAGTTCACGTACAACCCAGCCACAGACAACGTAACCGTCACCCAGCCAACACCCCGTCTAACTACGCAAAATGTGAGCACTTCTCCACGACAGCATCCTAGGGGGACGTGAGGGGTAGTGGACATAACCTGTCAAACATATCTGTTTTGTTTTGTAACATCCGCAGTATCTGCAATAAACGAGAATCATTGGCATCCGCCATTGACACCTGAAGCCCCGACATCTTAGTATTAACAGAAACTTGGTTGACATCGCAAATTTCCGACAATGAAACATTTTTCTCGGCTCATCAGTACTCAATCTACCACTGTGATCGCCCAAAAGGTCGAGGCGGTGGTGTTATGCTAGCCATTTCCAATAACTTACCATCATCATACATACATGTACAGAGTGACTTAGAGACTGTCTGGGCAGTCGTCGAACTGGGTTATCAGAAAGTAGTCTTAGCTGCCTGTTACCGCCCTCCAACGTACAGTACCACTTTTGTTAACGAGCTAAATGATGTTACTTACTCTGTTCGAACCCGGTACCCGAATCTCCCCATATTGTTGCTCGGTGATTTTAATTTTCCCAACATAACCTGGTATACAGAGTCCCCCACTATTATTCCCTTCACTTCGCTAGCCCAGGAATTTGTAGACTTTTGCACAACGTTCTCATTCACCCAAGTTGTCAAGCAACCAAGCAAAACTACTCAGACCACTGCAAATATTCTTGACCTCGTATTAACCTCTACGCCGGACTTAATATCAGCAATTAGTTACCTACCCGGTTTGAGTGACCATTCTTTATTATCGTTCTTTATTGACATGTCACGTCCAAAAACGGTAAAATCAACCAAAGTTATACGTAACTACAAGAAAGCTAACTTTGAAGCTATCAATAACCATTTAGGCGGTTTTCTTGAAACATTTTTGATGAATTTTGATAAACGAAGCGTACAAGAGAACTGGGATTTGTTTGCAGGAAAGGTGAATGAGCTAACAAAAAAATTCATTCATACTTATACTATTCAATCTAATCAAAAAGCGCCATGGTACAATGTTTATTTAAAAAGGTTATCTAACAAAAAGAAGCGCCTCTACAAATCAGCGAAGCAATCTTCATCCCCCGTGCGCTGGTCTTCCTATAAGGCTGCGCATGACGCTTACGTAGCAGCACTAAAGAACGCCAAGATTAACTTCCTACAAAGCACATTGCCACGCCTATTAACAACGGGCACAAAAAAGTTTTGGCGTACTATCAATCCGAGTCGTAGCGACCACTTAACACTAATCAACACGGATGGAACAGCTATCCCTTCTTCCCTCCTCATAAATGCGCAGCCGATCTTAATGCCGCATTTATAAGCAACTTCTGGCGAAACACTAGTCCTCCCTTACCTGCCACCCCCTACTATGACTACGTTGTAATGGAACCTATCACTATCGATGGTGGTGGCGTAGAGGAACTTATAAAATCTCTGAAACTTTCCTCTGCTCCAGGTTGTGACGAAATATGCCCAAAATTTTTAACTAACACATTTACCTACTCCTCAATTATACTAACAAAAATTTTCAAGCAAACCCTCGACGAAAGTGTCCTTCCTGCTCAATTCAAAATCGGGAAGGTGGTCCCCCTACATAAGTCCGGTAACAAACATTCCCCGCTCAATTACAGACCCATTTCACTAACCACCATTCCATGTAAAATCCTCGAGCACATCCTCTTTTCGAATCTGAGTAAATTCGTGGAGTTGACTTCATTTTTCTCTAAATCGCAGCATGGCTTTCGAAAGACCTATTCATGTGAAACACAGCTAATATCCTTTACACATAAGCTTAACCACAGTCTCGACAACCACTCCGTTTCGGATTGTATTTTTTTAGACTTTTCTAAAGCTTTCGATAAAGTTTCTCACAAATTACTCTTACATAAACTGCGCTCGCTTAACCTAGATGACAAGCTACTAACATGGCTAGAAGTTTTCCTTGCTAACCGCTCCCAGTTCGTTTCAGCTAACAATTATGACTCCGAGCCCAGCGGCGTTCACTCAGGTGTTCCCCAGGGCTCGGTATTGGGTCCTCTTCTTTTCCTAATTTATATTAACGATTTACCGTTTAGCGTTTCTTCCTACATTAATTTGTTCGCCGATGATTGTGTAATTTATCGACAAATAATCTCTGACAACGACGTCAAAACATTACAGCAGATCTAAACGCTCTAACATCTTGGTGTAAAATCTGGTGCATGGAGCTAAACACTAACAAGTGCAAGTACATGCGTGTGTCCCGAACTCCTCAAGAGCTGCCTTCGTACTCTATTAATAACTCCCTTCTAGAAAATGTGTCATGTTACAAATACCTAGGTGTTCACCTTTCAGCTGACCTTACATGGAACATTCACACGGATTATGTCGTCAACAACGCTAACCGGGATACCTTCGACGTAATTTTTCAAGAACACCTTCTTCACTAAAACTACTACTTTACAAGACGCTGGTTCGGCCGAAGCTTGAATATGCGGCATCACTCTGGGATTCAAGCCACGTTAACCTGACTCAAAAAGTAGAATTAGTTTAGAATAACGCGGCCCGTTACATACTATCCGATTATAACCGTACCTCCAGTGTCACACACATGAAATTGAGGCTTAACCTACCATCTCTAGCGTCTCGTCGTAAAGTTCTTCGTCTGTGTCTTTTCCATAAAATATTCTATCACCCCCAACTACGCAGTGAATTCATTGAAGCGCCTCATTACATTTCTGCTCGTTTAGACCACTCAAATAAAGTCAGGATACCCCATGCACGGACTAACGCTTTCTCACAGTCATTTTTCCCCCGGACAGCCATAGACTGCATGGAGGAAAAAAAAGCTTAGGAGAGGCCCCCAGCTATCCCCGCGCATTGGCAAAAGTGTGGAGGAAGTCACGTGTTTTCGGCGGCCATTGGAAGTCGCGTTAGCAACGGCGTCCTAGCAACAGCCCGCCCGCCGTTCGCCAGTCATGGAGGAAATGCAGCGCCTGCCTTGTCGTCCGATTGCGAAGATTGCTGCTTCGCTTTGCTGCGCTGTGGTCTTGCGGAACTCGAAAAGGATGCTGCGAGTTGCGACAGCTGCGCCGATGTGAATATGTCATTTAATTTCTACTTGCAAGTGCACCTTGTACCGCGTCAAGCCTTTGCTCCGGTCGCGATCACGACGCGCCTATTGAAGTGCCGATATCGTGAACGCGCCGTCCCGTCGTACGCGCGGACACCCGTCAGGTAGATTTTCGGGAAGTGATACACGGTGTGCAGTACGTAGGCGACTTGCAGCCGAACGATTCGCAACTCATTTTTTTGGTTATCGCCGCTGCATGTAGTTTGCTAGGCCGGCAATGCGCGGCAGTGCCTTTGCAACTGTTACAAGCTAGATTCCCAGTTGATATAATTCCATCGTCCTATAGTTACCTTAGTAGGTGTCCGTCTGTTGACTGGAAGAGTGCTGGATCTGGAATCTGGATCTTTTTGTGGTCTGGCCCTGGATTCGCTTTTCAACGCTTCATACTGCGAGGTTAGTGTATGAACGTTTTCAACTGATATCACCTTGAATTTATTGACACTGAGACAAGTTGAAACTTGGCGAAAAAAAGTTTATTGACGCCACCCACCCTCTCCTTTTTTTTTACTCAATAAAACGTTTTGCCTCCTCCTCCTCCTCCTCCTCCTTCGCAAGAAATTCTATCGAAGGCACGCGAACAACGGTAAAAACATTCCACAATTTTTTAGCTTGAAATCTGCATGAAGTGCTGCTTACCTATATATATAGAACGGCCGTTTAATTGACTAGTCATCTCTGGGATTGCCAGTGAAACTGCAACGCAAACTTGGGCACTTTCCAGTCCGGTAGCCGCACGGCGTTCGCCCACTGTTTGCGGCGTTCTCCATCGCTCGGCGATTGCAAACAAAGGATGAATGCACACCAATGTACAGCAATACTTGTCAGCGGAATGATGCACCAACCGGTGGAAAGTGACGCCAAATTCATTGTGTACCGATCGAGACTTGCAGCCTGTACCGAGCATTGCGGCATTGTTAGAGCGAGCCGCTTCGCAAAACTGCTGCGGCCACACTGAAGACGGTGTAACGGTGTAACCGCGCGTTTAGGTTCACGGTCACGCGCTGCAAAACGGCCTTCTACCTGCCTATCAGCTGATTTCCGCCGGCTCGGCGCTGGCAGATGCAGACGACAAGAGAGGCGATACAGGACGTAGGAGGCGGAGAAGGTGCAGTGAGAGAGAGGGAAAAAGAGTCCGCCATTCGACTTACAGAAATGGCGTTTCCGGCTGCGCTGGGTGTGACGTCAGGGCCTCTCCTAAGCTTTTTTTTCCTCCATGCATAGACTGGAACCACCTTCCCGACTCCAGTGCCTGTATACAAAATCAGGTATTGTTCAAAAACACCTTAGCTAACATTGTATACTAGGAATGTTTTTGTACTTACCTGCCTCTAATTACTGTTTACTGTACTTATTTGCTTGTTACCTAGCTAACATTGTATAATTAGGAAATGTTTTGTGCTTTATATTCCCTTTAATTTCACTCACCGTATTTGTGTATTTCCCACTCCCCTCTGTAATGCCTTCGGGCCTTGAGGGTATAATAAATAAATAAATAAATAAATAAATAAACGAATAAATAAATAATCGTTTGATAATAGGCGTATTCCTTGATATTCCAAAGGCGTTCGATTCCGTTGACCACAACCTTCTCTTGCGAAAACTTGACCGTTATGGATTTCCAGGGCCAGCTCTGGACGTTTTCCGCAGCTACATGACGAACCGCAAACAGTTCGTGCAGATACCTGACAGAAAATGTAAATTAAAAACTCAAAGCTTGGGTACCCCAGGGGTCTGTAGTCGGACCCACATTATTTTCTCTGTTTATCAATGACTTCCCAAATTCGCTGTGACATGCCGATACCACTATCTACGTCGTTGATACAGCTTTAGTCATCTCTCATCGCAGTTTAAAAGAAGCCGAAACTTTAGCAAATGTAGAATTACGTAATATATTAAAGTAGTTAACCAGCATTAAGTTATCCTCAACATTGAAAAAACAAAATTATAGCCTTCTGCTCTAATCTGAAAAACGTAACAGCAGACTCAAATTATTCTTGGGAAATACCACACTTAGTAAGGTTGAGCAACATAAATACTCAGCAGTAATTATTGACAAGTCCTTAAACTAACATCATATAGAAGTACTTAGCAAAACGTCGTTTGGTTGCTACACATAGTTCAAACACGGAAACACTTTTACAGTAAAACACTACGATTAGTGTACAATAGTATTTTCCATTTTCACCTTACGTACTGTATAGAGTCTTGGGGATTCTCATATGCGTCATATAGTGAATTATGGCGAAACTCCAAAAAAGAGCGATTAGAATATTGACATACGATATGTATCATCCCCGATTTTTTCAAAACCTAAAATCTTGCCCTTTATTGTAGCAAAAGTCTTCAAGACACATACAACCTAAGTTAGATACCAGGCACGCCCACCAATGGAACTTATATATACCAAGAATACACAAGGTTAATATTATTTAATATTTAATAATATTTAATATTTATTAATATTTAATATTATTGAATATTTTGTCTCCCCAAAAAAATGGTGAGGCGACCATATCGTCGCCTCACCATTTCTTTCTTGGGATCCAAAATATTAAATAATATACCAGTCGAATTAAAACAAAACAGACAAACCGCTCATTCGTTAAAAAATACTTTATGACTGAGCTTTACGCTTCACCGTGTTAAATTTGGATAATATATTTTTCTCGGGCACATTGTATTTTATCACTGCATTATTGTGCAGGATTGTTTTTGTGAATATTATGTTATGGATTCATTACTAATCACGTCGGCGATGGATCCAGACGACTTTTCACCTATATTTGTATCTCATTTTCTTGATGAACTAAAGATTTCTGATGTCTGATAAAGCATCTTTGATAAAAAGCAACAACGTACGCGTTTCCAAAATGTCACTCTTTGAAGGCAGCGGTTTGTTATTCTTTTTTATGTATTTCACACCGCGCGGTACACCAACGCCGAACGCGGGTGCTGTGCAATCCTTGAACCCGCTGTCTCCAAGGGCAAGATAGATAGATAGTTCTTGATTTTTAGAAAAACTCAAGTCTTCGAAGAACAAGTCAAAACACTGCACACAAAAATTATGGGGCACCCTGTGGCCCACTCTCCGTTATTGTTGGCGTCATCATCAAAATTACAGTACAAAAATTCAAATGTTCCGACTCGTTTCAACGTTTACATCCATACAGGGCACACATCCACACCGGGAGCAGGAGCCACTGGACCACTACTTATACCGTACGGCGTCACTTTAACACGCTCCAAATCTCCTGGCCGTTAGAATCTGTTGGGTTGAAGAGGAGCACCTTGGCTCAGCTCAATTACATCTTTAACATTTCCTTTTCGGAGCACCTCTTACAGTTTGTGTTTAGTACCTAGCCATCAACTTTTTAAAGTTATTCAGCTAGAAGCATTTTTTTATGCTGCTAGTGCATTCATGAAGTGAGCTGAAAGCACAAACGCAGTGACGGCTGCGTTACGCCAAATCTCCCGGTTTCTGTAGCGATTTGTTCAAAAATGCGCATACCTTACTGCAAATGGCGGCGCTTCGACTCACGTCGCCGGGAGATGGTAGCGATTACGCAGTAGTAAGCGAATACATTTGCAGAAAAGTAAAAAAAAAGTTGAATTCTGCAGTACGTGTTTATGCAGCATCGTGAACAAAATTTTAGGAAGTTTCTGATGCTAAGAACAAAGCGCCTCTTCTTCTTGTAATCGCAACACAGCAGATATGAATGACACAGGTCATAAAATATGTCGCCCTTTGTAGCTAAATCTTTTAAAAACGGGCTTTGTAACGGCTCCACTGCAAATACGCAGGCAAAGGGTAACCGGGGTGAGTTTTCCTACAGAAGCTGGTTGCTGGTCAGGTTGAGATTTTTTATTTTCGTGTTCACTCGCACGCGTCTCGCCAAAACCTGCCAAACACAATAGCAGCGCTTCAATCTAGAACTCTGTGTTCAAAGCTACCGAAAATTTCAATGTTGCATGAGGGGGCAGCAACAAAAGAAATCTTACACTATCGTTTGTGGATTACGTTGCTATTTTATGCGGTAATATGAAAGTGTTGGTAATGCTTTCAGGACCAGGCCAGACGTTCGTCATAAATGCTGTTAGTTACCTCATTTTAAGAATGCACTGTCCTTCATCATGGCGATTGGCCACTAGTGCCATGTTTATACGAACGAGCGACTTGGTCAACGAAGTTCGCGTTTTATCTCGGTATCCCCATTCAGCATTGCATTGAAAACACAGACAAAAAAATTCTAACGAAAGAGCACATCAGATGTGCGCTCGAACGGAGGGATGAAGCAGTAGGAATGTCTATTTTTACCCGAGCAAGTGTACTGTATGTCTTGGTTGCGTCAAACCTTTCGTAGATATGTAGGCAGTGTACGTTTCCAGCTGAAAAGCTCGCAGGTTTAAGACTATTTTTGGAGTGTTTTAATTGTAGCCCTACTCGAAAGGGGCGAGACCGAGCAGCCTTTTCGGTCAAATCGTAGGGGTGGCTTTTTCTTGCCCATTTCTTTATTCTATAACTTGTATCGGGATTCTCGATTAAAAAAACAATCTCACCTGTTTTATGCACGTTTTTGCAGATTAGGTTGGCCAATTTTTTGCTCGTTGTTGTTGTGTTCAAAGTACGCGTATTATTGTGAACTGTTTTTTCGTAAAGTTTTCGCACGCAGCTTGGTGACTGCTCGTGTTCATCGTGATTTCCTGTTTTTCCTAACCCTCAAATATGGCCCATATGCCGGTCTGAATACTTGTTTCATGGCACATCTGTACCGAACACTGTTTTAGGCAGGCTCGGATCAAGGATGTTTAATAATGACTTAGGAAACTGTCAATACCAGGATGGGGCGTGGGGAGATTTTTTGAGGGTGCATACTGAAACGCTGCAGGTTAAAATGTGAATCAACAGCAAACGCCTTTTCTGCCATGGGGCGTCGATAGATTGTTTTCAAAGAAACCACAATGCCTAGAACACAGCCTCATAGCATTCTTCGGGCGCCCTTTAACGCACTCTTAAAATAAATATAGCAGTAGGCGTAGCTCGGCTAGGCCAGGATATACGTAGCGTGAGCTATGGTTGAGTCGGTTATTTTTAGCTTTCCTGGTTGTCTAGGATTACCTTTATTATCACGCTTACTGCTGCTTCAATGACACACACAGGGTATACGGATTATGTGACACATGTGTATTTCTCAAGCGGCTCCGGTACAACGTCGCCAATCGCCCTAGAGCTGAGCTGGTTCCACAGGTGCACGCCGGTGTTGCAGCGACGCACAAGCCATCGGTTGCACACGCGGCCACCCCTCGCATGGTCATCACGTGGACCGGGCCGCCCGTGTGGAACAGAGGCCGGTGAAGACGCTGGGCGCGTGGAATGTGTGAGAGACGCCGGGCAGCAAGCAACGTTCTGTGCACCGTGTGACGTCACTGCTCCTCGCGCCTGCGCAGCACGGCTGTGCAGGAGCCACGCGAAACGGCTCAACCTCGGCCAGTGTAGCTCGCGCTACAAAACGCCTCCCGATAACATCTTATGGTATTCGGTATCTGTCTATCGCGCCTGAAAATATGCCCTACCGTTTTGCTTTTAATACTCGCCCAGCACGGATTTGACCGAAGTGGCATAGCTGCTCGGAACGCTTATGCAGATGCACGTTCGGCGTGCTTTTGCGCGTACCCGAAATTAGTAGGCAGGGTGTTGAAGGCGAGTTGTCAGCGATGCATGAACTTCCAAGAACGTAAGTTCTCAAAAAACTGCTAGCTGAGAGCCTGGCAGGGGCGTCAGGGGGAATTAAACACCCAGGTTGATTTCACCTGCCTCCTATCTTTGTGAGCGAGCGTCCTGGTAAACAGCAAAGAAAAATGGCTGCATTGGTTCAGGATTTCTGTACTTACCTCCCACTCTGGAGATGCTGGTTTGACTCCAAACGAGCGCAGTATTCCCCCGATTTTCTTTCCAGCTCAATAAACTGGTTCGACTTTTACAGCTTCTTTGAAAATTTTGGCGCCATTCAGACCTAAAATTTATCTGCGTTTTAGTGCGGAAGGTTGGGCGCTACAGACGCTATCGTCACTTCGTCTACATTCTCCGCTGTGGTTAGAGTTTTTTTCCACTAGAAAACATGCCTGAGTCATAACCTCCGTTTTGCCGCTTCAGGAGACCTTAATTTTCTGTGCCGTCTGTCGGCCATTTTGTTTTCCATCAACTCCGGCTTTCTGACCAACATAACTATCCAACGCTTTCTCATTAAACTTCAAGTACTTCCGCGCACATTTTTTGTGGGAAGAACGCGTGGACTGCCCTGGTGAGGGAGACGACAGACTGTGCCTTGCTTGAGAAGCAATATAATTGACGAACGGGCACCCATGACCAGCAGCACTGTGGCGCTGCTTTAGCGATTTCTAATTGTATGACTCTTAAATGGCATCGGTGTGTGCAGTATCCTACCGATCCACAATTAGAGTTTGCTTCATCTGTATGATCACCACATCAAGCTTATTTAATACAAACACTAGAATCAATTAAAAATATAGCTGCGCGCTTCATTTCTCGGAATTACGACCGCCACGCCAGTATTACTCAAATTAAAATAGATATGCCAATTCAGCTGTTACCAAACTCCCCGATCAATCGCTCTTTTCTGTCTCTTGCACAAATACATCAATTCAGCTACGCCCTCCCCACTGCATCTGGAAGCACCGGTCCGCATGTCAGCACGGCTTCATAATCAATTCAGCTTCAAGCGAATATTTGGTAAGACACGTTCATTCAACTTATCTGCGCTTCCACGTGCCATTTCATTGTGGAATGATCTTCCGAACGCCATCGCCTGCTTATCAAACCGTGGTGCATTTCATGAGCGACTTACCAGCCATTTTTCTTGAAGCTTATTTGCCCATCTTAAAATTGTTGCCATATTGTCAAACTTTCTTTTTTTCTTTCCTTTGTTTCTTTCCTTTGTTCAACAAATTGTAGTCTACGTTGTAGCCTACGTTGTATATTGTAGTCTACGTTGTGTAGTAAACCTTGCTAAAATTGTATAATGATGTTGCCTTATATTAATGTTTTATGCATTTTACATTGCTTGTGTTTTAATTTTATACCCCGCCTGATACCGAGATGTTTATAGTACCCCGTATTCCAAAACTCATGATGCTTCATGGTTGTTCCATTCTTTACCCCAATGTAATTCCAATGTATAGCGCTGTCTATTTTTGTTTTATTTTATTCCCCCCTCACGCTATGCTCTTCGGAGCCTGTGAGGTACTGTGAAATAAATAAATAAATAAACATTTAACGAAATCCTACGAGAAATGCTACGGCTGATTTGCATTGCTTTGTACAACCATGGTTACTCTAGCAGTTCTAAAGTGTATAAAAGCTGTAACTGAACGTGAGAAGCGTGTAGCCTCAAATATGAAAGTAGAGATACCACGTTCTGCCCGAAAAAGAGCAATAATCTTTGATCGGTAGAAGTGGGCGATTGCTCGGTTAACTTTCCGATTAATCGATTCACGCTGTAGTCACGATTAATTGTTTTGAGCTGTTAATTGGCTGAAGTCACTTGAGAAAAATAAACGAAGAGTGTCATGTAAACATTTTGCGCAAGAATGCCCAGGCCCATGCTCGTGTTCAAATAAGCCACCTTACGTCAAAACAGAGACGATGCAAGTATGCTGAGATATTATGTATTAAAACAGCAAGGTGATACTCTAAACAGACGGAAAAAGGTATTTTCCTAATGCAAATACGCACGATACAAAAGAAGAACTGCGAGCGGGCACTCACACCGCACAAGTGTTACACAGAGTGACTCGTAAGTAAACCACGATTTTTCGGTTTTCCCTACGATCACGGCAAGCACCGATGTTCCTGATCCGATAAATACTGCGAATGACGAAAGTGGTGATAAGCCTTCCGGTCACATCAGCGCCAAGACGATCATCTGCTTACCTCACTTGGAATACTTGCGAACAAGCACAGAGGCATAGTAATGTTACGCTATACTAGTAATAAAGTTAATTTAATAAAGTATCGTTTTTATTTTCCTTCACAAGCCAACGCAACCGATTAATCTACCAATTCCCCGATTACACCCTGCCGAGAAATCGGAATAAAATTTGTATATCGACGCCCAGCCCTATTGACCAGACGGTTGTAATAGGTGACATCCCACTGCCACCAGAAAAAAACATAAAGAAATCGGCTGTTTCTTGTTTTCTACCTGCCCTAAACGGCTAGAAAAAGTTATAAATGCACCCTAGTACTACGAAGGGAAACAACTGAGCAAGGAGACATACAGACGTATATACAGATCCCCAAGAAGTTCATATATTGATGCAGATTTCTTTTTTTTTTCTCTCCCCACTTTCGTTCGCCGCTCTCCTCCCTTATTTGCTTTGAGACGCGCACCTTACTAGCAACCTAGAACATTGAGCCCTCGCATAAACTCAGATCTTAAAAATATATCCCCTTCACGGAAAGCAGGAGACACACACCAGGAAAAAGCAAAAAAAAAACAAAAGAACGTGCAGCAGAAAGCGCGATAGATGGCTGCGGTGTGGTGATTAATGACATGACTGTCACCGTAGTCTTCGCCGTGCTCTGAAAAGAGCGAGCGCGCTGGCGAGCCGAAGATTTCGGTGAAGTTTTTTGTCTCCCCCAGAAAGCCCATTTCCCGCGCTTTGCGGCAAACTATGCATGCGCAAAGTCTGCGCCAAGTTATATAATACAAAACAGAGTAAACAGAAGAGCATTCCTTGAAGCCAGCTGAGAGCTAGCCTGCTTCCAGATGAGGAAATGGCCAACTTTTGGCCATCCAAGCTGTCACAGCACTCCAAAGCCGCAAAATGGAAGTGGGTTTCAACGAAATGCGCGTAAATGTTTCTTTTGAGCTGCAGAATTATGAAACAAAAAATTGGCTCCAATCCACGCAGTGAAGGTGGTAGGACTGCGATTCTGTAAACGACACCCACAACGATTACCCAAGCGGCGTCACTTGAATTCACAAACGTGGTTCGACAAAGAGTGAAGCCAGATACTCTGCCAGCCGTTACCTGGGATTCCCCGGGGCGGCGTCCCGAACGCAGCAGCGTCGGCCACAGCCGGGCTAGAGCGGCAGGCGCCGCCGCTCTATCCCGGCGCGCGTTGGCAAAAAGAAAATGGAGAGGAGCGTCTTTCGAAGGGTGACGAGGAGGGCGGCACGAGCGGCTATGGCTTCAGCTCTCTCACTGCCTCCCCTCACTCTTGCCTCATGTGTCGCGTACAAAAAGCGCCCTTCCACCCCCCTCCCAGACGCTGAATACAAAACTACCATCTGTTTCCCTGTCTCGGTAGATGGGCGTACCTTAGTTGGCAAGCCGACGGCATCTCGCGCCGCTTCTCTTCGGGCCCAGGCTTGATCCCTGGCGGTGCTGTAGTTTATTTTTGTATCCTGGGATGTTTGTTTGCGAGTTTTCTGCTGACGCGGATACGAAAATTTCCTTGGCTGGTCAGAGGCATACTGCTTCGCAATAAAAAATGGAGAAAATAAACCACCTTAATGAATCCAAATAAGACAACTCCGGGGAAATCGAAGTGATTCTAATAAGCTGTAAGCGCAATGGCTTTGTTATCCCATTAAGCTATCCGCATGGCTTGTGCACTGGGTGGCAAGCGTCTAATTCATTACCTCTACTCAGGTGAGCACTCGATGTTGCCTTTTTATTTTTCTTTTGTTACTGCTTCTAGTCATTGCGGATCGCCCAATTGGTGTTTAGTAAAACGCCGCCCAGCTGTGCAGAGGTAAACGAGTAGATAAGGCTGCTGAGATGGCAATGCAAAAATATTTTAGCGCTCTAGTAGATTAACATGACGCACCATTCACTCTAAGCGAAAAATAAATGGCGTCCTATCAACCGGAACGGTGAGTAGCATTCTTAATACAGAATTGCGACACGTTCAAACATGCTGTGAGAGTATAATTTCAGAGAGTAAGTCCCGTAAAGCCGCTAGCAGAGAGCCTCATGATTCCATTATCAACTTGACGAAACAGGTGGCAGAACTTGGCAAGTGCGCTTCCATGAACAACGTAAAGATACATGGTGTGTCAAATGCTGAGGACGGCAATCTTCCCTAACTGGTCGCTGACTTTGGATGCAAGTTTAAACGCACCATTACACCAACCGATTCCAACGTTGTTAATAGGACCTCTACAAAAAACAACACAACATCCAACCAAATTGTCCGCTTTGTCTTTCGGGACAAGAATAACTTCTAGAAGACAGCAAAAAATGCTCGTTCGACGTTTAAAGATCTTAGCATGGTCAAGGAAGCGACTCCAGTATTTGAAATGGTCACATGACGTCACTGAGCGACGCACGGTCTGCGGAAGAACTCAGCCTCAGAAAGCCAAACTGGGGGCACTTCAAATGGACCAATAGAGGTGTCGTGAAAATTCAGAAAAAACTGACAGGCAAAGTTTACAAGATGCCTTCCCACGATGCGCGGATCATCGTGGGATGCCATCATCGGAACGCACGTGAATTTCTGTATTTTCCCGCTATCCACTGTCCACGACTTACGCACTACACCTAGCAAAAAAAAAGAAATATCCCTCCAGAGATGAACTATGCATTGGACCGATCCCTGGTGCACTTGGACATCAGAAGCTTGTCAACGCAATACAACGTCTCGTATGACTTGTGTGCAAAGCTGAACCATGTATTTCATTTTATAGCTCTGTCACATGGGTATCTCAAAATGGGGAGCAAGTGGGCTGGTTGGTGCACGTTAAGAACCTACGAATCAGCGGAAACTAACGGGACGCAGAGTAGGAGACATGCCCGCAAGGAACTGACTAACAAACATGCTTTATTGCCTGCAAGCGCATTAAATATACATCTGCAAGGCAATAGAAAGGGGGAAAGAAGAAAACGCAAAAAGGCAAAAAACAAAAAAATGAAAAAGTTTTTGTCAGCCCCTGCAGACAATCTTTTACGTTTCTGCGCGGGCTCTGCCCTCAGGCGTAAATAGCTGTACGAACGGGCCATCCTTCCCTATAACCTTGGCCACTGAGATGGTGTTGCCGCCTAGGAGTGGTAAAGCGAAGTTGTCTGGACGCCGACAGTTGGCGCCTTGATAAGGCAGCGTGTAGCAGCATAAGGTGCAGCGTTTCTGCGCTCCGTACTGCTGCAAGTGTGATGGCCCCGTGTATGGCAACGTTGCCGTGAAATAAGTCAAAGTTGCATTACGTCAGCAGGCTCCAAGGCTCCAAGAGCATGCAAACTCACTAAAGGCAACTCCCGGCGGCCAGTTAGCTGCGCCTTGTCGCTAGTGTAAGTGCGAACCGGAATTTCATCAGTGTCATGCCATTCGACGATCTGCCGAAAACCGCACAAGTGAAATCTATGAAGCCGTTTTCATGTCAGAGGGGCGACAAATGTGCAAAGCTGTTCGCTTTCGGGTACAACACAATTTTACCGATTTTTACACCTAGAACTTTTCTCGGGAGAATCGGGTTAAACCAGATTTCTCCATGAACGAACCATTTAAAAACAGTGCTCTGCACAATCGTGCGCTCACGGCCGCCATTCTCAATCAGTACTTGGTGCAAGCAAGCCCCACAACACATCTTTCGACCCCATGGAGTGTTGGCAAGGCCGTCCGATGCAAGCTCGCAAATTCGGCACTGACATTGCTGGGTCTAGCTATAGAAGATGTGAAGTTGAGACAATTTTCTTCTGGTGGAGATACGTTCAACGATCGCACAGATCTCGAATGGAGATCGACATGTTCCGCATGCAGATGATAACGTATGTAAACAAGGATTTGTAAATAATGGATGGTCAGATTTTCGTGGATAAAATGTTTAATCTCATGGATATTATTAATGTTCTTTACTGTCATTACTACTGGTTCATTTCCAAAGGAACGAAAAATTTCGGAGAGTGTTTACTAGCTTGACAACAAGCTTGAAAAAAAACACCAAATTCAACCCGTTAAGTTTAAGCATATTGTCATGACTTCTGATAAAATAAACTGATTGTACTACCTCGTACATCTCGGGATGTACCTCAAAAAATTCTGAATTTCGGAATGGTTTGATAAAAATTAAGGAAGACCACAGGAACGAGTAAGACTCTAGGGTAACGGAGCTGCACGTAACCTTCACGACTATCACGATGGTTTACGTCCACGATTGTACCCGATTTGCTTCTTCTTCGCTGCCGCAACGACTTCTTTCCTCCACCATGGTTGTTATAAGTGCCAGCTTCCTCCATTTTGTGATAGTTATAATCATTGGACATCACCTGGGAAGGCGTACGCTATGTCTTTCTCTTTCTAAGCAAGTGTTGCCCCTTATTGCAGCAATAGCTGCAGTCTTTCTCGTTCCTAACAAGTGTTGCCACGATTACGGCGAACACTGGAGGGTTTTCTTTTTTAACACGAAAGTGTTTTGTGCCGGGGTCAGTGTTGCGGGGTTACCATTCCGGAATTGGAATGACTCCGGATTCATTCCACCTTTTCAAGATGCCAGAATGGAATGGAAATAGAATGATGACAACGCTTGGGCGAATGGAATCAGAATGGAATTGGGCGCCTTTTGCCTGGAATGCAATGGGAATGGAATGGTGATTTTCAGACGACGGTCTTGCCATCGATTGAGCCCCCGGCTGCTAATTAGTCTGTGGCGACGACTGCATAGTGCCTACCCGGTATCTAGAGTAAACGATAATGCATATCCGGCATCTACAGTAACTGAACCCGCGCAGCCTGCCGCAGCGCGCGTGAAAATCAACTTCGAGCCGCGCAAGCGCGCCTTGCCGGTGGCTCCTTTAGGTCGGCTTTTCGCGCTTTGGCCGCCTTTTTGAGGCATAGCTTCGTCTGTACAACTGTCCGTGGCGCCGATCGCCGACCACCGTCTCAATGGCAGGCGCAGTGTGGCCAGGCCAGCAGGCGGGGAATAGCGTGGAGAAGCCAGGGAGGGAGATACTAATGGCGCGCATCCGAAGCCGCGCTGTTTCTCACCGCAAGCTGATGCTGTGAAATCTTGCAGCTAACACTATAAAACGTTCGCGCATGAAAAATGAAACAACGACTCTACTTGGCGTTCTCCTTCCACCCTCCGCACCCGGCGTGTCTTGTAGCTTGTAGGCCGACCTGGTAGGCATCTTGCGGGAATACGGCCCCAACCTGTGGACCACAGGACCACACGTCCGAGTGTTGCAACGGGGCCCCGGGCCTCTATCAAGTCAAAACCTAGGCAGAAAAAAAATGTGGGTGAGGAATTTTTGTGCCCGGCACCCACCATAAGCGTAAGAAGCGAGCTTCAGATGTGTTACTGAGCTTTCTACCTCCACGCTCTGGTAGTTGGCAGCTAGAATATACGATTACATTAGTTATTATATAAGACAATGCATTGATTGATTGATTGATTGATTGATTGATTGATTGATTGATTGATTGATTGATTGATTGATTGATTGATTGATTGATTGATTGATTGATTGATTGATTGATTGATTGATTGATTGATTGATTGATTGTGGGGTTTAACGCACCGACTCTACTCAGCCATGCCGAAGTGGAGGGCTCCGGATTAATGTTGATCACCTGGGAATCATTAACGTGCGCGGAAATCTTGAACACACTGGCATTGTTGCCTTCCCACGAGGTCGCGGGTTCGATTCCCGGCCGCGGCGGCCGCTTTTCTGATGGAGGCGAAAAGCAAAAACGCCCGTGTGTACGAGATTTCGGCGCACGTTAAAGATCCCCAGGTGGTCAAAATTAATCCGGAGCCCTCCACTACGGCGCGCCTCATCGCCTGCGTTGCGTCGGCGCGTTAAAACCCTACAATCAATCAATCAATCATTGTTGCCTTCCGCCACCATCAGAAAAGCAGCCGCTGCACCGGGGAATTGGACCCGCATCCTCGAGCTATATAAGACAATGTAGAACACACAGCTGCTGAAAGGCGTTTGTTTGTAACAATTGCGGCTCCAATGGCGCCCTTCTTTGCGAGTGATTTGACACCTCTCAGCAGTGCGACACCGTGCTTTGGTTCAATCGGAATGTGCAGCCCTCTCCTCCCGTTGTGCCAAACTTCTCCTAGGTTTGGTTGCTGCGCTTCTGTGCGCGTGGCCTTTGCGCCTGGAAACAAACGTACCTGATTACTGAAGCCTTAGTCATTGGCATGAAAGTTGGAGCATCGCCACTATTTAGGTAGG
Source organism: Haemaphysalis longicornis (assembly GCF_048455015.1). Taxonomy (NCBI): domain Eukaryota; kingdom Metazoa; phylum Arthropoda; class Arachnida; order Ixodida; family Ixodidae; genus Haemaphysalis; species Haemaphysalis longicornis. Next base: position 176,565,771 of record NW_027526361.1, on the reverse strand, counting down.
AATGTCTTGTTTCGAAATCCTGATGAGGTCCTCCTGCACATTGCTTGCACGTTCATGAAAACAAACTGACCGACCTTACTTATTTATTTTGACAGGGCTCCGGTCACGATATGGTTCTGTCACTTTAAATGAGGGGGTCATAAACAATGTCCTGTATTGAACTGATTGCTCTGACGTTGTGCCAGGGCAATAAAGAAGCGCAATAGAGGTTAAGTGGAAACGGTGGCAACTTTCCTACGGTGTATGCAAAAAATGTTAACGGTGTTCCGGGCCGCTGTCCTCCCGTCTCTCCTGTTGGTGCAGCAGTATTAGTGCACAATGGTGTAAATTAACTTGAAGTCATTCAAGTAAGCATTTCCAAAGCGTATACATGTGAGCAAGCTCCGCGCGACATGCTTTGAGTTGTCCACAGTATACTAATTACGCTGGTATGACGGCACGCAAAGCAGATGGCAAGATAGCACGCCATAGACTGTGCAACAAAACGGAAAATACAGACATCAGCGCAATAGCTGCTTTATCTCGCATCGCGCAAGAACAAAACGTTAAAACATGCTATCATGCAAATACAGAAAAAGTAGTGGGATCCCGCTACTTAATATGCAAAAAGGGGCAGTTTGACACTGCCCCTTTTTAAAGCTAAAGCTTTTTTGGTGGGACCGATCGCATTATGCCAAAAAACTAATTCCGTCCCCCTTAGACCAGTTGGTCGATTGAAAAACGTTAATAAGGTCTCTAGACACACGGCGCGTGCGTGAAACCGGGGACCGCAAACTTGGTCTCTCTCTCTCTCTCTCTCTCTCTCTCTCTCTCTCTCTCTCTCTCTCTCTCTCTCTCTCTCTCTCTCTCTCTCTCTCTCTCTCTTTTTCTGAAACTGGGCTTGCATTGTGTCAAAATGCTTATTTTAAAATCGCACAAACGAACGATTCTAAATAAGGCCCCACACGCGTCAATCATGAAGAAGAAGCACAATAGTAAACCTTTATATCATAAACCACGCAACGGTGTACATTTAGATCGTTCATAGTTGCGTTCACTTAGTGCGCGAAAAATCTTTGAATGGGTTCCTTCTTTGCTTGCGGTTTGGGCGTCGCATGGTTTAACGTTCGGTTAGACGCGCTTTCAGCGAAAGTTGGACGAACTTTCAGCCTTCGCGCTTCTCTATACCTTCAATAAAGGAGCCATGAAGACAAAATACAAGTTGGGTTTATTAGAAAGATTGCTTAGTCCCTATAACAATGACACCAATATCATCGAAATCTTCGAACAAATAACGGAGATATTAAAGAAAACGTTTGAAGCAGTCGCGACCCCCTAGCCAATTTCCCGCAACTTTTCTATGACGTCACGGAACCTTGTTTGTGCGATTGGCGGCCGCCTAACTGACCTGTCACGACGACACAGGACTGGACGTCTGTAATGGGGCCTCTAGTTCCATTTAACCGCATCACTTGAATGCTAATGTGCAGTTAACGCAATGAAAATTATGTTTTATTGTTGGCCCGTATGGCGTCATTCTTGCTCATAACACGTCACTGTGGCGCAAAATTTGAAAGTTTTAAATACTTCTTGCTTTTTTTCGTTAAAAATCGTCTTTTGTGGCTGTAATGGAGCTGAGTGAGATACTGAATCCTAGTTCTTTCAAATTAAACGAAGTTGTATTTTCTCTTCACGGCTCCTTTAAGAAGGGAAGGTAATTTGTTGCATTGGGCAGTTCTTCTGCACGAGATATGTAACCAACATGCTACCACCTCACAACTTCGGTGACAAGTGACACATTTTGCATACATTTGCAGTTTTCAACCCGTATTATAACGTCCGATTCATGCTGCATTCCTCGATAACTCGAAAAAGCATCTGAGGTAGTTTTTACGTTGAGGAATTAAGGAATGGAATTGAAGTTCCCGTCCATTCCAGGAGAGGGAATGGGCTAACTTCTGTCATTCCGAGGAATTGAAAGGAATGGAATCACGGCAAGTTTTAATTCCTCGGAATGGAATTGGAATGGAATGGCGATGCCCATTCCGCAACACTGCCAACAAGTCCTCACCGACGACATATCCGTCACGGAAATGACATCGCCAGAGAAAGCTCCACTGATGCGGCTGCGCTAGGAATCGATCCCCTCATTTCTGTCGCTGCAACGCGTGGTGCGAAATTTTCTTCCAACTGGGCTGTGAACTCAAGCGTAAATAGCGGCAAGAACGCGCCTTATGTCCTTCCCTATAACCTTCTGCATTCAGATGGGGTTGCAATCTAGGAGATGTGAAGCGAAGTACAGTCAAACCCGGCGATAACGAACCCGGATAGAGCGAATATGCTATACATCGAACAAAAATAATTCAGTCACGGAAATACATAGGAAACATATTCCTTATAACGAAGTTCACATCCGATATATCGAACTCTGCGCGCTTAGAATGGACGCCGAAATGCATGGCCTCGGAGCTGTGATTGAGATGTTGATTGGCCGCGACCACGGAGCAAGAGTTGCGACTTATACATTGCGCCTCGCACGGGGCGACATGACGCCCGACACTTTCCGTAACTGTTTCCGGCGCGCGAAACTCTCGACAGAACCCGCGCAGTCAGCGAGTCCGGACCAAGACAGCAACATCGACGAACTATGGGAAGAGCTCCCCCACATTCCCGATGATGTCGCGAGTGAAAGCCGTCCGACGCTTATAATGAAGCGCTTTGGGCAGTCAATGGGCTCCGCCAATGCTTCTTAGATTTTGGAGGACGCGGACTGGAACTGGCGCAAATAATGTTTCGTGTAGAGAATGCTATGCTAGTTGAGGCCGCCAAAACAAAAGTGAAAACAAAAATCACCGCTTTTTTTTTTTTGCAAAGTAGGTAGCTTTATTTCTTGCAATAAACGGATTTTTTTGGGTATGGTAGCGGCTACTTAACTGTGTTTGTGTCTGAATGCGGGGATGGTGGAGTTTGGGAGGGGGAGGGGGGCTCCCGCGGATTGCGAACTTGTAACGATAAGTTCGTTATAGGCGGGTTCGGCTATATCGAACTATTGGATATATCGAACTAATCGCACTGCATATTGCAATTCGCTATAAACTTGTTTGACTGTAGTGCATCATGACGCTAATGAGCGCCGACAGGTGGCGCCTCGATAGGACAGGTCTAGCAGCGTAAGCTGCGGTGTTTCTCCGCCGCCTACTGCTGCGGGTGTGTGTAATGGCCCCGTGTGAGAAAAATGTTGCATAAGCCAACGTTGCATTAAGGCAGAAAGGCAACGACGCCGACTGGCGGATGTCACGCTCGCGACTGCTTTAGCACGAACTCTGCCTTTCGCACTCTGCCTCTGCAAGGTACGAACTCTTCCTCTCGGGTTCCACAAGATTAGCTGGTCGCAACTCAACCATCTGCCGTAGACGCCACGGAGCAGGATCGAAGTGGTCGCACTTTTGCCAAATCGACCCGCCAGCAGGACATCGCTCGCCAAGGTCGTTCTCACAGTGAGTGAGTGAGTGAGTGAGTGAGTGAGTGAGTGAGTGAGTGAGTGAGTCAGTCAGTCAGTCAGTCAGTCAGTCAGTCAGTCAGTCAGTCAGTCAGTCAGTCAGTCAGTCAGTGAGTGAGTGAGTGAGTGAGTGAGTGAGTGAGTGAGTGAGTGAGTGAGTGAGTGAGTGAGTGAGTGAGTGAGTGAGTGAGTGAGTGAGTGAGTGAGTGAGTGAGGGAGTGAGTGAGTGAGTGAGTGAGTGAGTGAGTGAGTGAGTGAAAAGCGTTTTATTGAGCCGGTGAAGTGTGAGTGGTTCTTTATTCCAGGAAGCCATGTGATGAGCGGGCAGCCTTCGCTATGGAGAACAAAAGTGACTGGACATCCAGATCACTGCTGTTCACCAGTTTTTCCAACAGCTCAGGGGTGGGAAGGGGGATGCTTTCGAGCGGCTGTAGTTTCAGGCAGATTTCCGCAATGCTGCGGCACATGCAAACCAGCGTCTAACGTTGATGCGTCTAACGGTGCCATTCCGACGAACTAAAAATAATGATGCGAAGGTTGAATAATCATGCGCAATAAACATTCAGCTGCTGCTGTGAAGGCCCATTAACCTTCAGTGCTTTACGGATTCCTATGAAAAAGGTATCAACCGCATTTTTAACTCCCGGGCGATCACCGCAATCTTGGCCAATCTCCCTAAGTGGGTACGCTTGGCTTGCTAAACGCGCGCTCGGGACGCTGAACGGTCTCTGCGAGGCACGCGCTCACCTGCACACGCTCGGCATTTTCTTGGTTTTTGTTTTTAACTGCGAAGGGGAAAAATTGCGATTTTCTGAAGAGCTTCGCTGTGAAAATTCTGATTTCTCCCCGATTATCAGCTTGGAAAATAGCACCCGATTTTTACCCCCCGATTTAAAAAAGTATCAAAATGAAACTCTAAAGGAAAAGCCGGCAACCGCCCTCTTCTTGCGGTGCCCAAAGAACCGTTCATGGCAGTTTTTTTTTTTTTTTTTAACTTTACTTCATGCCTGTTCTAGGCGAGTGCTTCTAAGACTTGATGGAGGTGACAGTGACGTCAAAAAGTGACTTAAAATTCCGTATGTTTAAGGAAACACTGGAAAGTAGTCTTCATGTAAGGTATGCTTGGGCAAGAAGCGGATTTTGTTACAAAATTTTTATATTGTCTTCTCTACGGACCGTGCAGCCTCGCCTTGTAATATTCTTGCCTCTTTCGGTGCTGCTAATGACTGTGGCTGTTGCACCGGTTTTACGGTCTTCTGTCTACAGTTTCTCGTAATCAGTCGTAGTAAGGTGCGTTGATCCCAGCTGCTTTGATTTCTCAGATGAGGGCAAAATAAGAAAACGTCTGTGTGCACGAGCGCTCTACTCCGGTATGCTTCATCGCCAAGGTGTTTGAGTTTGCTAGATGGTTGCCTGTAGCGTAAGTACCTCATGTTTTTCCTTAATTTGCATTCATGTTAAGCCTAATAAACGTTTTTCTGTGTTCTACAAATTTGGGCGACTTTCTGGCCCAACTGTGCTCGATATTTCTCCCCGTATGGCAATATTTTAGGCGCATTTCACTTGATGATTGAGCGATTTTTGTTTGGAACTACTGTTTACCCCGGTCGAGGAAGAAATAGAAGATAGAGAGGAGCTAGTCGTTACGAGTAGTATTGCGCAACCAGCTAAGCGTCTGATATACGAGACTGTATCTAACTGGTGGTACGCGCACGATAGTTTTCTTCCTGCCTTCTGCTTAGTTCAGCTTTTAATACCAGTGCGGCTACCACGAGAAAACCGCGCGTAGGAAGCTAGAGCAGTAGATTCTTCACAGTTTTAGGTGCGTTGTACCCTAGAACAGCACAATGTCCGTCCGCGTCCGTGCGCATAGCATTTACAATCGCAAAAAATCACACAGGCACCGGCAGGATTCGAGCCTGTGTCTGGTAGACAAGACAGAGTGAGTGTCAGTTGTCTTACCCATTGGGCTATGACCGTAAGTTAGTACACGAGAGTCAAACGCTTACTACCTCGCCTGTAACGGTGCGGAGTACCTTAGGACCCCCCAGTGTTCGTCCGCGTTCATCCATGCGCACACCACATCAAGCAAAAATCAAGCGAAATTTGATTTGAGCGTGTGTTGAAGTTTCAGTTAGGGAATGATCAAAGTGCAGTTCACGGCTCAAATCAAAAGATGGTAGGGGCGAAAATAGGATGCCACTCGGAGTGCGACTTGGATGCATTTCGAGTCCCCGTACTCCGCACCCTCGCCATCATCCATGGAGTGGCGATGCTGCCGTTTTTTCAGAATCCCGTATTATGCTTTTGGCAGTTTTTCATCCGCTTGCAAGAGGAGCAGAAAGCCAGCAACGACTGGCTACGAGCACTTTTGTGAAGCCACCATGCGCGACAGCACAGAAATCCACTACATGAAAAACAGGATGCCTGCGAGCGCATCTCCAATAACCGGCGAAGTGTGCAACGAAAAGGCTTTGTGGGGACATTTCTCGCCGACAAAATGCTTTTTTCTTTATAATGTAGGTGCGTGGTCTGCTCTGCTTTCCCCTTGCAAACACTTTTTGGGCTACCTTTCTGCAAGACGCTTGCGGGAACTGCAGCGCATCATAAAAATTTGTATTTTTGAATATTTCTGCTTTTGAGCGTTTCATCAAAACATAGCCACAGGGCACCAAAAAAGTACAATATAAACTTAAACAAGTTCGGAGCAGATGGCGGCACCACCCGAAGAGCGTTAGTGTTGCGGGGCTTTGCCAATATACGTTATGGAATGTGGCAATGTCGAAGACTCGCGCATAAAAATCCGCGTTTTTATGCGCCCAAAATTTCCCTTTAGTTATTTTTTATGTCACATTAGAATAAAAAAGAACGAAAAAAGTCAACAGCCAGACTAATCCCTCGCGTCGCTTCCAGAGTACGACGAGGAAGTCCTTCCAAACGGCGTTTTAACGAAATACGCGACATTATTGTGACCAAAGGCGATCCGTAACGCGGATTTGATCAACTGGACATTCGTTCGATTAAAGAGCGTTCGACGGAATTCCATGAAATATATTGCAGTCATTTTGGCGATGTCATGTAATTAGTTAGCTAATGCACCCTCAGGTACCTCGCGTCGGCTTCTAACTTCTTTGCTTAAGTTCTTATAGTGCGGTGTGGGGGACGCATTGGCTTCATAGAGCACATACATTCACAAAATAGATTCGGAACTTTTTATAAAGAAAGCTTACTGATTGCTTGCTTGATTGATTGATTGTACGGTTTAATGCGGCGACGCAACGCAGGTGATGTGGTGCGCCGTAGTGAAGGGCTCCGGATAAATTTTGACCACCTGGGGATCTTTAACGTGCGCCAAAATCTCGTACACACGGGTGTTTTTGCTTTTCGCCTCCGTCAGAAAAGTGGCCGTCGCGACCGGGAATCGAACCCGCGACCTCGTGCTAGGTACTGAGCCACCACGGCGGGTGTAAACAAAGCTCTCTTGAACGAAAACTAGTAAGATTTCCTAGGACCTGCTGCAAAGATCTGTTTTTTTACTGACATAGTTGTTTGCTTTGTCCCGACGCTGTTGTTGACATGAAAGGGGCTCCGGCTTCATCAAGCTGCTTACTACAGCTTTTTACCGTTGCTCTTTTTCTGTGTCGGGGCTCATGTACAAGAATTAAATATTCATTATGTTAATATTACTGTCATTATTACATTACAACGTCTTCGTGGCACTCTCTGACTACATTTTACTCTGCAGAAGTCGCTGGATTTACACTTTCATATTAAAGGATCTGCAACACTTTTATCAACTTTTTTTAAAATCTAACTGCTTTAAGAGCGCTGCCAACAAACACATTCAGTGCTTAGAATGGAGGCTAACAAAATCCCTCAACCCAAAATACTTCCTTTCAGAAGCTGGCTCGAAGATCTTTCCCGATCCTCGCTTTCTTGTCGCGCTTGAATTCAGTCATTAGAGCGATGTAACGCTATTGCCGGCTTCCTTTTCAGTTGCAGCTATAAACTAATTCTATAGCCACTGTTAAAAAGTGAACAATAGCAGAGCAGAAACAGAAGTAGAATCTTCTTCGACGAGCAAATCACGCCGTGCCGCTCCGTGTTGGCGATAACTATCGGGTGATCCCACGCGCGAACGAGCATGCGTCCACACGACCTTTTTTTTTCAGTTTTTGTGATATACGCGCATTGTGGAATACCTCGAAAATGAAGCTTATTTTCTCCCGACGAAAACCCGCAGGAACAAAAATTTGGAAGGTGCCGCCAGCGAGACGCTGGTTCCATCAACAGCAGGTATTTTGCGTCTTTGCGTACGACAAGAAGTAAGACTGGTGTCTGAAAAACGTTTTGAGACCGAAACTAGAAAATGATACTCATCAGTGCAAAGCGAATTTGGCGTCCAGGAGCGAAGAAACAGTTTTTTTTTTAATTGTGCACTCGGCCCACACGATACCGTTATCGACGCCCGCCATCTCAATACCTTCTCTTCTGTCAAAGTTGTAAGCGATAGGTATCGAGGGCCAGGAGTTACTGAACACATCAGCAAAATGGTGTTAATTGGCCAGATTTATAGAAGACTCTGTGAAGTATAATTGTAGCCGTACGGTGGCGTTTCAGGTAGATGTCAAACTTTCCTTCACACATTAGCAAAATATGGCTTTCCCAGAAAAACCAAGAGTACGTAAAAAGGGATAACCCTGGCGATCAGTTTTTCGTCCGATAAGTTCAGGCACTACCGTGACCCTTTTCAACCGCTTTTTGTCACCGAAGTAGATTTTCACGGCCGAACCATTCCAGATTAGGTCTTCACAATGTGACCTGTGTTGGAATTCTTCGAGACGACGCGTAATAGAATTCGTTTCAGAATGTACAGCTCCAGAAATGGAACGAGAAATTTCGGCCGGAGAACATCAAGAACCTAAATGAATAAGCTTCACAACTAAATTACGTTTATAAACAATATCACAACAAATTGTGAGGTTTGAGAACAGCAGCCAGTTTACATTGCTAGATCGCTTAGCAAAAAAAGACGCCGAGAACCAACCTGCGTGAAACACACCCGAACGTTAGGCAACATTATGTCAGCTGGTCTGCAAAGACCACTGAAGTTGACAACAGCTGGGGCATCTTTACGTGCGCGTCGACGTGATGTCGATGACAAGGGAGGAGGCACCGGAGCAGTCACAGGACACAAAACAACCTAGTTGAAAAAAAATAGCAGTGGCTTAGCTCGGCTTTTCCAGCATATACGTGGCGTGAGCAAAGGTTCAGCTGGTTATTCTAAGCTTTCGTGGTTGTCTAGGATTAGCTTGATTATCATGCTTACTGCTGCTTCAATGACACACACACGGTACACGCATTATGTGACACATGTATAATTGTCAAGCGGCTCCGCAGCAGCGCCACCAATCGCCCCAGAGCTAAGCTGGCTCCACAGGCGCATGCCGGTCCAAGCCGTCGGTTGCACACCCGGCCACGCCCCGCATGATCATCAAGTGGACCGCGCCGCCACGTTCGGAACGGAGGTCGGCGAAGACGCTGGGCGCGTGGGGTGTGTGAGAGACGCCGGGCTGCGAGCAACGTTCTGTGTGCCGTGCGACCTCACTGCTCCTCGCGCATGCTCAGCACGACTCTCCAGGAGCCACGCAAAACTGCTCAACTTCGTCCAGTGTAGCTCACGCTACAAAATGGCCGTGTATCTGCTCGCCTCGGTACGAATATCGTTTAAAGACCATGGGCTTCTGCTACCCCTGCCCCGAAAATGCCGCTCTTCTCTCCCTCTACCGCCTATTGCGGTCTTGCATTCTTGTCTGGCTGCGCCCACAATAAACGTGATGGAGGTTTGATCCAGTGAATTCAATTCTTTCGCGTTCCACTGCTCGCACACCATCTATTGGAGCCTTCTGTTATTGTTGGACTTGAATATTGGAATGGCGCCAGTTGGTTTATGATCTGGAGCCAACTTTTTGTGTATTTTTGTGTTAAAGTACAAGATGGTTTTCAAACAGTTGTTTTGATTCACTGTCGGAAATATTAAGAGAGAGAGAGAGAGAGAGAAAGAGAAGAGACTTTATTTCCGGTCAGACTAAGACCTATTGGTGTTCTTCAGCCAGAAGAACCATGCTGAGCTGGTCGACGAGGGCCGCCGACGCCAACCACACTCGCCAGTTCGGAGGAGGGGGGTTAGGGTAATGAGGAGACTGCTGGGCAGCGGGGCAGGAGAAAAGGATGTGCTCAACATTTGCGTACGTAGCGGGGCAGTTGGAACAGTATGGGTCGGAGCGATAGCCGTAGTGGTAAAGACGTGCCGGAGTGGTGAGGGTGTTCAGCTTGATTGCCCGAAGGGTGCGCACTTGTGCAATGGATAGGGTAATGTGTGGTGGCGGAAGAGTCTGTAGCGAGTGCCGGAGGTGTTGGTAGTGCTCTTTGAGGGTTTTCTTGTAGAAATATGCCTCGTCCGCTAAGGGCGGGGAAGGCCAAGGGATCACCGGCGTCCGGCTAGTAATCTCGCGGGCCAGCTGGTGAGCCAGCTGATTGCCGGTGATCCCTGAATGGCCTGGCACCCACACCACAGTAACCGAGGCAGGGGAGAGGAGCGAAAGAGATTCAGATATGTCGTCATGGAGATCTTCAGGAAGTCGGTTGTCGCGAACAGCTCGAATCGCCGCCATAGAGTCAGAGCAAATGCGATAGCGGGGAGAACGGGGTTGCAAAGTGAGTTCTCTAGCTGCGTGGACGATCGCCGCCAGTTCGAGGGCTAAGGGTGAAGTAGGATGGGAGAAAGGGCCTGCTGTGGAGGTGATTGGGGGGCCAGCGGGGCTAGCCATAATTACAAGCAGTGGAGCCCCGAGTAGGGTTATATGCGGCGTCAACATAGCATGTGACAGTGTCCGGAGAGAAGGGTTCGTGGTGGTGGGCACGAGCTTGTCGTCTTCCCTCGTGAAGGCGTGGGGTCATGTTGGACGGAATGGGGGCACAGCGGAGGTTACCGGGAAGGGGCCTTTGGGGGTTGTGCAGAGGAAACTCAATTGGCCGAATGCCCGCCTGCTGCAACAGCCAATGGCCCTGCTTAGAACCAGACAGACGGCCCAGCTGTCGATCCCTGTGGAGGCGCAAAAGATCGGGAAGAGGAAGGAAGAGACCTGTGGCGTATAATTTCTCTGTAGATGCGTGCATTGGGAGATGCAGGGCAGCTTTGTAAAGTGTGTTAAGGGCAGATTGAACCCTTCGCAATTGTGTCTGGGCTAATGTGCAATATGGGAGACAGTACAAGATTTTGTTGAGGGCGAAGGCGGTTACCAGTTGACTGGCTCCGCGTTCATCGAGACCACCACGCCGCTTGACAACCCGTCGGACCAAGTGAGTAACTTTTTGGCATGTGGTGATCGTGGACTTCATGACATGGGTGAAGGAATGGTCTTGGAGGGGAAAGCCCAGAACACGGCAGGAGGAAGCACGGGGGACGGGGGTACCATCAAGGGTAAGCGACAAGAGCGGGTTCACAGATAGTTGATATTTAGAGCCGGAAAGCAAGAGCAGCTCAGATTTTTCTGGAGCTGCTTGCAGGCCTTTGCGGGCAAAAAATCGAGAAATGAGGTCAAGGCCAGATTGCAAAGTGAGTTCCACCTCCCCAGGAGACCCATGAGTGCACCACAGTGTAATATCATCGGCGTAGAGAATTGAGTGAAGGTTCGGGGTCTCGGACAATGCTCTTGGTGCCCATGAACTTGGTGCCCTGAGGGCTGAAGGAAAGTTTGCTGAAGGAGGAGAAAGAGGTCTTGAGTGGATATATGTGGGCGGAAACCGATCTGATTGTGTGGAAGGAAGTTGGTACTATCGAGTAGGTCTGTGAGACGCGCGAGAACAATACGCTCCATCGTCTTCCCTACACAAGAAGTCAGAGAGATGGGGCGAAGGTTTGGGAGGGTGGCGGGCTTACCAGGTTTGGAGATGAGAGAGATGGTGGAAGAGATCCATTCCTCAGGTAGCCTGCCCGTGCTCCAGTATTCATTCATTTGGGATAGAAGGAACTCTTTGTCTGAGTCGGGGAGGTTCTTCAGGACGGAATAGGAAATCTGGTCCGCGCCCGGAGTGGTGCCAGCTTTATTGAGGGCCAGAGCACGTTCCAGTTCGGGTAATGTGAAAGGGCGATCAAGGTCACTGTTGGGAGGCCCTGTGTACTCTGGGTAGAGAGAGGGGAGTGGTGGCGGAACATATAAATCGATAACCTCTCGAATTAGGGAGTCGGCATCATGCAGTGAGAGGTGCTTTTGAAGGGTTGGAAGAGGAGCCGGCTGAGGGCCAAGAAGGGAACAGAGGAGAAACCAGGGGGATTTAGTGTGTAGCGAACCGTTGATCGAATCGCATATGCGATTCCAATTCGATGAATGAAGAGTGGAACAGTGGGTTAGTATTTTGGTGTTTAGGGTGTCTAGGCGTTGTCTCAGCTGTGTGTGGTGGGGCTGGGTACGTACAAGACAAAGGAGGCGTTTTCGGCGTCTCCACATACGCATAAGGTGGGGATCGGGGTTTTCTGATGGAGGGTCGGCGACGGAGGTCGTGGTTGTTTCCGACTGCGTTCTCTTCAGCGAGTGTATCCACAAGCTATAGTCAGTAGTTGGTTCTTGGGCGCGCAGGCGGCGAAAATGGTCCCAGTTAGTATGTGTGATTACACGTTTCTTAGGTTTGTGTGTGAGCATGAGTGTTATTTCAATAATGTGGTGGTCGGAGAGGAGAGTATCCGGAAGGACTTGCCAGGTTGCCGGTGGATTCGGGTCGTTGTGAAAGGTGAGGTCAGGTGTTGTGGAGCGTTGTGTTGTGTATCCGTCTCGGGTGGGTGTGTCTGGAGCATTTATGAGTGTATATGAGCCTTGCATTGCGTGTGCGTGAAGAAGACGGCCCGTACGAAGGGTGTTTGAGTATCCCCATATGGTGTTTGGGGTATTAAAGTCTCCGCCAAGGATGATGTCACGCCGTTTGGGAAAAGATTGGAGAAAATGAAAGAGAGGAGAGATTAGGACGGTAGAATTTGGGGGATTATAGACATTCACAAGAGTAAGAGGTGGCTTCGGGGGGTCTGGGTAATAGGAGAGGGCAGTAACATATGGGAGTAATGTAGAGGGGACGTCTTCCGGTTCATACGATATGTCCCTACGAATATAAATAGACGACAGTGGAGCAACAGGGTCGGCGTGCAGACCTCGATAGCCGGGTATGACTTTTGCATGCCGTGTCTCTTGTAAAAGAAGAAAGTGCGGGAGTGTGGCTTGTGTAAGGAGCCATTGCTGCGCACATCTATTTTAACATAAAAAAGCCCTTCCTAGCTCCCGTCATGTAAAAATGTTTTGCTGCAATTATGTGCATTGTTTTCTGTTTCTCAACAATGTTCAGAAGTGGTACCAGATATAGCGGTTTGAAAAGGTCTTGCCTATGTAAACTTCTCGCTTCGAAATTGCATTCCTTGGGCCGGGTGGCTCAATCAAGGTACAAAAAGACGGGCGGACGGACGGACGGACAGACGGACGGGCGGGCGGACGGACAGACAGACAGGCAGACAGACAGACAGACAGACAGACAGACAGACAGACAGACCAAAATTTTCGGTTTTACATAACCCAAGAAAGAGGAAAGACTATCGTCTATAACAAACGGGAAGATCCACATTGCTCCTTCATCAGTACGCAGTACAAATAAACCAGCGCCGCATCGTGGCGCCTCCCTATCGGTAAGCACGTGCCGCTTATAGATGAGACCTGTTGAAAAAAGAGCGAAACACGAGACAACCGCACATCAGCTGCTCCCCCCAACCCATGAATATCGCGTAAAACAAGTTCGCTCACTAAACTTCAATTCCTGCGATAACATTTAATCGTTTTTTACTCCCGTAAAATATTGTAGTTCGTTTTACCCGTATTTCCATGGCTTGTATAACACTGCAACATTTAGTATAGAATAGTTTTTGTGCTGCTGTTTGGCCACAAAACTACCGCAAATACAACGTTAAGACTGCTTTCGAAGGCTTTTTTTTTTCTGCCCGCTGAGTGCTTCTTCCGCAACACAAAAAACGCTTCCTAAACGAGCTTCAAACTTCCTGTATGTGCCGCCTACAATTTGTTTGCTACTTGAACCTTGAAATGAAAGAAAACGTAGGGAAGAAAATATGGAAGCGAAATTCCCATGGTATTTTAAGAAATGTTTCTCTTACCTTTTGCGTCCTCTCTCTTAAACAGCAACAGTAAAAACAGTGGCAGTAGGTGGAACCGATTTATACGAGAAGATATATGGAGAAGAAAGCGTCTCTTCACGATGTGATTTTGCACTACATCATTACCGGAAAGTTTTTGTGTACGCAATAAAAAAAATAAGTCGAAGCGAAGAACATTTATATTGTGGTCAACGTCAACATGAACGACATCCGTGAAGGCAGACACAAGGGATGGCCGACGGCCGGTGGGAAAAATGTTCTTATCGCTAGACCGTTGACGTGATTCGCCTAGAGTTCGAAGAAAGGATGAGCAAGTAACTGAAAACTAACCTACACACACTGGTGTTCTAAAGAGCTAGGGGGCCGCGCGTGTGGTGGCAGACACCAAGCGACGAAGATTCCATTTATTTTGCTCTCTTTGCCTGGTTACCAGTTTCTCGTTTCAACATGAGGAAGCCACGGCTGCTTCTGCGTTCTGCACCCGGGAGAATGGCACGCTTCATTTTGTTGCCCTTGCATCGGCGACGCGCCCATCGTCCCTCTTGGGTTAACACGAACGTTCTCTGATGGCTGCCGGTATTTCTTCGCTTCTTACCGACACGTTCCGCCCGCCTCTCTAGAGCTTAACAATGCCTCACCGCTGGGATGAAGGCATCAAAGTAAAGCCCCGTTTTCGCCCTCCTTGGTAGTGTCACTGGGGAACGGCTCCGAGGGTTCGGGCTACCAACAATTGGTCGCTATTATTGGTTGCCGGGTGTGTCCCGGAAACAAATAACCAGTGAAAATAGAAGGGAGCAACTTCGCAATACCTGTGAGATTGCTGGCCGCATGTCGAGGAAGTTGTGTAAGAAGCAAACGGTAATTGCAGACCTTTGCGTAATTGCAGCAACACATCGTGGGTTCGGTGAGAGAGTCTATACCGAAATCCGTGGCTGCACCCCACTCGGGCTCATCGTCTTGTTCACATAACGCGTATAGGGGGGTTTTACATTCCATAGATATGAAGACAGACCTAAATAAATAACGTTTATTTCTTAATTTTCTGGCAGCAGTGCCGGTAATTCTCTTTCTTTCGAATGTTTTGGAGTTGTCGACGTCCAGCAATGTCAATGTTGGTCCGGAACAGCGATCATCATTTCATGGTTTGCTGCCGTAGACGGTTGTTTCACCTCAGCTTTTCGTCGTACACGCGGGGACTCAGAATTACGCAGTGCGTGTTCCAGTATTTCTTCAATCAGCTCGGCTAAAGATGCTGCTTGGGGGTGGTGGGAAGAGCATTCTCCGTTCTTGTCACACCACCTCCTAGTTTCTCCGACGGCAGAGCCATGACTTTGAGGTCGTTTGCTGTTTTCGAGCTGGCGTTACGATCGCACTGCCATGAGAGCGTGTCAAGGGTCATTTCTTCTGTGACATGTCTGGAAAAGAATTCAGCTACCGTATTAGGTTGGGTGCGAACGAGTACAGCGAAGAGTACTTGCTTTTGTCTCCACATACAAACTAGCAATTTCTTCTCAATCATATTCTGGTTAAGCGAAATTACTCCTTGATCTCAACAAAAACGAAGGCCCCTGGCATGTTAGGGGAGCTGTGCAAACAAAACCTCTGCCCATTTTTTTTTTTCGAATGACGCTAGTGAATGTTCTAAAGAAGTCATTCTTGGCAACAGTTAAGTTCAACAATTAGCTCTGTTGGTTTCTGAAAAATAAAAGGAAGAAAAGAAACAAACAGCAAAAGAACAAAGAAACGAAGCAGCATCAGCCTCAGTCCACCTCCCAAAAGAAAGAGCGCATAGCAGTGGTACCATACATACAGAGATTGGCTGGTGGCCCGAAAAAAAGTGGCAAGTAGCCCAAATGTAAAAGTGGGATTTTTAACCCTCATAACATTTTCCCGAATGTGCCGAAAACGTAACTCAGTTTCGGCGATGTGTAACAAGTGCACAACAAGGCATCGGAACTAGTTTGTTGCATGCGCCGAAAATGTTTATTCTGACCCCCCACCGTGCGGTAAGCATTACATGGGCCAAACTGGTCGATGTTTCAATGAAAGACTGAAGGAGCACCACTACAACTTGTCAAAAACGCACTTTCCAAAATCGCACAGATGCTACGTGCCGTATGGTCCAGGCAAGCTAAGGAAAAGAAAAAAGATCCGGACGATAATGATGATGATGATTAGTGGATCTCATTTTGAATCGGGATATCGGTTGTCAGCAACCGACTCACCTGCATTATTCGACCTACTTGCCCTACTATTAGCTAACCATATAAATTACTTCCATCGTTCCCTCCGCGTTTCCACCCTTACTGTTCTAAATTCTCATCTGTGTGATTACTCCCACTAGGTACCCATCTCTTCCCTGTTCATCGTCCACCACCGTTCAACATTCCACACGCCTATTCGTGATCTCTGTGTGCTGAAGTTGAGGCTCCCATTCACCCCGAATCCCAAAGTCTCCGCTAACGTCTTTTGCCCTTGCCCCGCATCTGTCGTATCTCTGTGCAGCCCCGGACAATATGGTCTATAGTTTTCCGGTCACTGCCGCAGCAGGCAAATGTTTCACCCTACCGCGTGTAGATACCCGTGTATATCCGGATTCTCAGGCACCCCGCCCGTGCTTCGAAGAGCAGTGCACTGCCTCTCGTAGGTCCATAGAAACCTTCCTTCTTGATTTCTAGTTTTCCTGCTCTATAAGTCTTCAGGGTTTTTTTCGCTTCCATTCTCTGTACCTAATTCGTCGTCTCTGCTGCTTTTACCTGCTTTTTAACTGTTGTGTATACCCCACCTTCCCCTACCGAATTTCCGTACCGCTTGGTCAGCTGTCTGGTCCTGAGTCTCCACCGTGTATCCATGCTCCGCATATACAGATACTTCAAAACTCTCGCGGCCCATTTTTCCTGGAACATTAATCCTGGAACCCGCTGCTCCACCCCCAGCCTGTTTTTTATGTATGATAAGTCCAACCCTAGCGTACTGCCCTTTAGCTTACTTTCTAATCCCGCCATGTAGGTCATGAACGGCGTTGGAGAGAGACGACATCCTT
The DNA here is from genome assembly GCF_048455015.1 of Haemaphysalis longicornis. Lineage (NCBI taxonomy): Eukaryota > Metazoa > Arthropoda > Arachnida > Ixodida > Ixodidae > Haemaphysalis > Haemaphysalis longicornis. The sequence goes on along the minus strand of NW_027526361.1, from coordinate 176,549,043 downwards.
GTGTCAAACCCTTGTAGATGTATACAGGCCTATTGTATCTTACCTCCTCCCGCACTATTTAACTTGGTTCTCCCGCTATAGTTGTCTGAGTAAATTAATCAATTCTGTCCCAACTCCCTCGTAGTCCAGGGCATTCCATAGCCGATCCCTGTTAACGCTACTATACGAAGCTTTAATGTCCAGAAAGGATAAAGAGAAAGGTCGCTTTTGCCACCTCTATGCATTGGCGTACTACAAATAGGTTATCACCCAGTCTTCTGTACTTTCGAAAATAATTTTGAATTACCCCTGGTAGACTATTGTAATATTGTCTCATATCCACTTCTCTAGTTCAAATTTCTCTGCCTGCATTCCTAACCTGTAAAGCACAGACGTGACGGTTACTGGTCAGCACGAGCGCGGGTTATCCCTGTCCGCTTTTCCTTGTACATTAGGTTCATCCTGCTTGTTTGGTACGTGGCTGGAACTACCTTCTTTACTATCCATGTGCTGTTTGCTTGAAGTAGCTTTCCTTTGGTCTTTGTCCCTAATTGATTGATGCACTCTATCGGTATACCATTCGTGCCTTCTGGGATATTTTTGGGGACTTTTTCCTCCCCTTCTTTTCACTTGAGCTTGTCCCAGTCTATCACCAGACACGCCAGCCAGCCGGTCGTGATGTGACGTTCGGACATTCATATCGGAATCCGACACGTCTACCACCTCGCGCTCGTGCAATGGCCACCCTTGGGACAGATCACCATGCTGACCCACCTGTGCCCTATGGAGGCGTCGGCTACACGCGCGAAGCGCGCAACGGCCGGCCAGCCGCCGGTTGCCCGAACCAGCACCCAGCTCTGCATTCCGTCCTCGCACCTGCGGAGGGCATGAGAAGGCCCCAACGCCCCATGATCGCTCTCGCCACCCGGCGTCGTAGGAGACGCCTTAGGAGGCATCCGAAAGAACTCCCGAATCCTGGCCGAGATCGAGACTACGATCATCCCTCGTAACCGCCTAGACAGACCAGCGAGCCCACAGCAGCACTTTGAGTCCGCCCCTACGGCACTGCGGCTTGCGTGGACAGCACCGTACCCCGAAACGAAAATCCTGACCTTCCCGGGTCAACAGAGCAAGCGTACCCCATGCACCCCGGCCACAGAGAGAGATATCCCGTCTCCGAGATCGAGTGCCAGCCGCCTTCATACCCACTCCTACAAACCACACCATCTCGCCGGGTGGGCGCGTCGGCACCAGCCCAACTTCATTGCTAATTAAATTGTTTCTATAGCCAAACCTCTGTTGCCTTTTGTCCCCTCAGCTACATGTGGACCCAGCTAGTTGCTAGCGTGGCGCTATCCCCCTATCGGGGGCGTCAAAGGGACATCTTTGTTACGCTGCGGGGCCGCGTAATCCACATTTCAGAATTTCTCCGTTTTTTTCAGTACCACCTTCTGAGGGTCCCGTGTCAGCACACGGTTCCAAAACTTATTTTATGGCGCCATCCATCGCTTGATGTCACCCTTTACATTCGCCTGCACCAACTATTGCAGTTCCACTTTTGTTTGATTTTATTGTTCCCATTTTAGGTCCACCTCTTCCTCCTGCCTCCCTGCCCTCTTGGCATACCTGTGCTCTCTAGAGGCCTGTTTACGCTAGCTTCCTTGATTTTTGTGTTTCATCAGCTTTTTGGTGTTTTCTTTCCTTTCCATTTATTGGTGCTTTTGCATTGACTATTTTTTCATGCATGGTTTTGATGAGCCTGTCATATTCCCATTCTTATTCAGGATTTCTTTCTGTGTCGGCTCATACGTTTGGCTATAGCCGCAGTTTGTTTGGCTGTGACCCCCTTCCTCATCTAGGCTCATTCCATTCAACCATTCATTAACTCCCTGCGACCGGAGGCAGTAATCAATACTCGACTGTCTCCTGCCACAGACCCACGTTACTTGACCCCCACATTTTCTGTTCCCTATTCCTGGTTTCTATTCCTAGTTGTAGTCCTCGTTCTAGCCCTGACACATATCTAGCATTATATTTACGTGGCAATCTGTACCCGTGTAGACCTTCAGTGTGGGTCTTCATGTCCCCTACCAATGAAACCTCCACGGATCCTTTCAAATACTCGATGCCGTTTTTTATACACGCCTCCAGTTTATCATTTTATTCTTTACTCTGCTTACCCGCCCACAGGTAGAGCACGCCTAAAGACACCTCTTTCTCCCCAACCAACCCTTTCACCCACATATGGTCTTTACGGTCTACTGTCACTATTTTCTAATTAGTCCCCTGCGGTATAAGCATACCCACTCCACCCAGCCGGCCTATTGCAACCTTCCCATACGTACTCTCCAATTACCGGATGATCTGCCAGGTCCCGTAGGTGCGTCTCCATCACGGCGTATACCAGGATATCTTCCTCTTCTAGCCGCGTACGAATCTCCATCCATTTTTCTCTTTTCCAACCGGCCTAAATGTCTCTATACGCGATCTTCAGCTCTTCCTGTATTTTATTTACACCCGTCGTCGCCCCTTTCGTCTGCCCGCACCCGACCAAGATATCTCCCTTTCTTCCCTGCCAATGTCATTTTCGCTTAGGCCTGCGGCCCCCTAAAAATCCACTGCTTGCGCCGCTTGTTGTCACCCGACGGCTTCTCCCACCTTCCGGCTGAAGTGGACTCCGCCACGCTGGAACCCCCATTTCCAGCCCACCTGTCGGACATCAACTTTGATGTCGACGGCCATGAAATTCAGAGCTTTGCTCAGCTGCCGTATGTCACGGTGAACTACTCGAACTTCCCTTTCCACATGGAATCCTCGCCCAATGATCTCGGGTACACTGCTTACGACAGCCTGCACATTTGGGCTCATCACGTGGAGCTCCCCCACCCCCCCTTACTAGCGTTTTCCTCACTCCAGCGCCCCTTCCTTGCAGAACATCATTGGTCCCTCCTGGAATAAGCACGAGGTTCAGCCCCTGCATGTCCTCCCAGACTTTCTTCCTCGCTTTCTCCAAAAGTACCCTGGCTGTCTGGCCAGCAAGAGAACACGTCAACCTGCGCTCTCCCGTCCTTCCTCACCATTCCTGTTATCTCCCCCTCGGAGTAGCGCATGTTCAAGTCTCCTGCCCCGATCACCATGCGCCTCTTTTCCTCTTCTTGTGGGCATCCCATTGCGGCCACCTGCTCCCGCGGCGCACCACGAGTCAGCACCTGTCGCGGTCGTTTTGCGGCGTGACATTTTTGTCCACCTGCTATTCTGCCTCGGGGCCAGGCACTCTCGACACAGCTTCCTCGTGACCTGCGGCATTATTTTCCCGAATTTCGCCCTTCAACCCCAGCTAGACCTTTATTTGCGCCAACCTCTCTTCCAGTGCCTCCCTCTGCTTTTTCGCTCTTCTGCTCCTCCAAAAAGAAAAAAAGAGAGCGCAACGGACGAGGTCAAAAAAACGTACACTGAACGATGGTTTTAAAGACGTGTTTTTAATGAGGTGGGGCAAGGCTTCGCTTTAACACACAAGCTGGCTGCCGAGGGGCACTTGCAGTTTCTAGATCTTAACCTTTCTGTGCTGAAAACTCATTATGCTGGGCGTACAACCCACGCTCCCGCAAACAGCTGCTGTGGTTCAATTCGGCCCACTCAAAGACGGTAAAACGAGCAATTGCTACGCTCCCTCTATAATCCACCCTCGAAACGTCTTGCGACCATGCAGCCCCCATCAGGTTTCATCAAGAGATTCAGAGGTTCCGGTCGTCAGGGTATCCCAATACCACTCTGGGGGCGACTGCGGAATCGCTGCTGCAGAAACTAAATGGCAGGGTGAGGGGAAAAGAAAGGCAAAAGATCACCACGGGGCCCGAGGTGATACCATATATCCACAAGGGAACACATAACCTTAAGAAGGTGGCGAGCAGGCACAATGTTCCTGTCGTTTTTTCAGCGCCGCGCAAGCTATCCAAGTTGTGTGCGCGCATCTCTGGCGATGCCAAAAAGGTGCAGCTTGTGGTAAGAAGAACACCAGGCGCGATGTGGATTGTGTGGTGTCTGTTGCTTACGAGTTGCCAGTGGACTGCAGCAAGTCCTATATAAGACAAACCGGCCGGTCAATGACCGGGCCCGTGAGCATGAGCTATCACTCACAAGTGATCACCATGCGCATCTGCCTCGCATTGCGCAGAATATAAATAAATGCGTGCCTTTATTTCCTGAGTTGAAGGTGCTAGGCCGCAGCAGAGACAAGGTGGCACACGAACTTTTGGAGGCATACTATATCAAAAAGAGGGGCACAGATTGTGTCAGTGAGACGTCGGTGTGTTCGCGGGAGAGCGAGTTCCGACTATCATGCCGTAATAAATAGCAGCGCATGTGGCTTGCTCTTCAGGTGGTCTGTGCGCAGGCGCGCCTCTGGTGTACTGACGTTTATATGCTGAGAAGGGTTTCGAAATGAACTAGTTGGTAGTGAGCGCTCGTCCAGTCTACCGTGTTTCTCTGTCCTCGTCCATTGCGCTGTCTGTGGATGTCTTAAATGTATTTAAAGAGAAAGGTATGGGCCTGAAGTTCACACTTGAAACCATAAAAAACTCGTGCATCCAATTTCTTGACCTTTCACTAAAATTTCATAACGACCATGTTTGCTGGCACTTTGCACCTATATCCGTAAAACTATTGTTGAATTACAAATCCCGCCACAGTAAACTTGTAAGAACTCAATTGCCTTGTCTAGCATTCGTTCAGCGTTGTCTAAATCATGCATACACTCTATGAATGAAAGTTTCAAAGAACAGGTCCAAAAACTAAAAGAAGCACGTTTTCCAATCAGTGCTTTGGCATCAGCGTGCAATAAGCTCGTCAAAATGATAAGGGGTCGAGGTAAGACTGCCGCACATTAGGAAGTAGCACAACAGAAAAAGTACGCCGCGGTCCCATATGTTTTATAGGCTAAAAAAAGTTGCTTCTATATATGGGGTGCAGGTAGCCATATCAGCACCCAACAAACTAGATAAAATATGTGCCTTAATGGACAGAAAGAAGCAAGGTAGGGAAGCCAGTAGACATGACAAGTGCTCGGTAATCACAAGAACAAATATGTTCCATGCTGTGTTGGTGTTGTTTACAAAATCCCTTTGTCATGTGGTCAGTTTTATGTTGGCCAGACGGGCCGGTGTTTGAATGTGCGTTTAAGAGAGCATTTTAATTCATTAAAAGGTACACCCACATCTCATTTGTCGTATCATTGCTGTTCATGTTCCTCGCGCGCTTGTCAGCCCCATTTAGTTAAAACTGTTGTATTATTCCGTCATCACATTCAGCTTAAGCGGGAGATGATAGAGGCTTTTAAAATAACCAGCCTTGGTGATGTGTGTTAGTCAGCCCTCGGTATGTCTACACGAGAAAGAAGTGGCTTTCCTTGATTGTTGTCAAACGTCGAAGCAATTCCTGTTATCTCCTTCAGTGTTCGAGTGTGATTCTCACCATTGCGCATGCGCAGATTTCAATTTTTATGTATAAATGTTTCTTCTTTTTCAATAAATCTCAGTTTATAGTCAGCACTCGTCGTGTCCGGCTCTTTTTTTCGTGGTCCTGTTTTAACACGCTGTTTCCAACCAACCTAATTTTTTGAACTAATTTTTTGAACCAACCTAACTTTTTCGAACTAATTTTTTGAAGACATGAACCAACTCGAACAACAGAGCCTTCTATTAAGTTCTGCTCCTCCTGTAGCTCTCCCACTTGAACACTGAGCTTCTGCTTTTCTTCCTTGAGCCGGTCGAGGCGCGACGCTAGCACACACACTCTGCACCCAAAGGCCTGCCCTTCCGCATCCTCGACCGACTCGAAGGTAGTCTCCTCGATAGGGTATTTATTTATTTATTTATTTATTTATTTATTTATTTATTTATTTATTTATTTATTTATTTATTTTGTAATGAACAATTGGAGCAGGGAACGGTATGTGCGGAACCATGGCCAATCTACGCGCGGGTATGTGCTGCAGACCTGCAACGGTCATCATCAGTGCCTGTCTGTGCGTCTTGCAAGGTTATCTCTGGCTTCGCCGTTTTTTGAAGAGACTGCTCTTCCTCGCCTCTCGCTTGGACAACTGATCGAATTAAACACCATTGGAAGTGGTGGAGGTGCGGTTTCAACGTCAACCAGCACGAATCCTGGAGCTTCGAAGCCGCAGGCTCCCAATGCCCACTACCCCCGTTGACGCTGTTGATCAACAAGCACCAGCGATGCCACAGATCGTCTGCGCTGGTTCCATCCGTCAGCGCGACCCCCCATTCTTCAATGGCGAGGGCGATCATGATACTGAGGATTGGCTGTCGACATACGAGCGGGTGAGTGCTCACAACAAGTGGGATGATCCCGCCAAGTTAAGCAACGTCGAGTTCTATCTCACGCAATTGGCTCAGACGTGGTTTTTGAACAACGCACGTGACTTCAAAATATGGGGCGATTTTAAGACCCGCTTCCTTCAAGCATTTGGCAGCCCGGCCGTACGCAGACTACAAGCAGAACAACGCCTCCGCGGAAGAGCGCAGACGCAGGGGGAGAATTTTATCAGCTACATCGAAGAAGTTGTAGATCTGTGCAGGCGCGTCGACGTGGCCATGTCTGAAGCAGACAGGGTGAAGCATATTTTAAAAGGCATCGATGATGATGCGTTCACTATGTTGCTTGCCAAGGACCCGAAGACCGTGACGGAGGTCGTGAGCCTCTGCCAAAGCTTTGATGAGCTGCGCAGGCAACGAGTGCTGGTCCGGCGATCTCTGGGGACAAATGCAGAACTCTCCGCTTTGACTTTCAATTCCGAACGCTCTTCACTTGAGACGAAGATAAAGGACTTCGTCCGCGAGGAAGTAGCACGCCAACTATCGATTGTGCCGTTCGTTCAAGAGCCACGCCAGCGGACGGAGGCACCGCCTTCATGCCTTCCTTCGTCTCTTCAGCGCACCATCCGGGAACAGGTCACCGAGGCCCTGCCAACTAATCGCCAAGTGGTAGCAGCTCCTGCTCCCTTTACTGTTCCCCAGGTAGCTACTGTTGCTCTTCCCCTGGCTTCACCGGCTGCATTAACCGGTTCCATGACGTATGCTGAATGTGTCACACAGCCACCCCGACCGTTTACCCATTCGTTCGAACCAACCATCCCAGTGACTGTGCCGTCCAGCTATCAGCAAGTCTCCCAATTTCAACGTCCATTGCAAGTGGTCGCGCAGCAATCCAATCCGTGGCGCACGCCGGACAATCGCCCTACGTGCTACTCTTGTGGATACGCCGGACATGTCGCCCGTTACTACCGCCGTGTGGTGCCGCATCCTGAGGTTTTCAACACTCCAGGATACACGCCTAGGCACGTTCAGCATCGCGTATCCTCGAGGCCTTCCCCAACGTCATTTGAGCCCGACCAGCCGACGTTCACCAGTCGCCGATCGCCTTCTCCCCGCCGCCGCTCCCTGTCGCCTATGAGCCGTCAGCCTGCTCCTCCGGAAGTGGGAAACTAATACCCGCAGTTCCAGAGGCACGAACTGCGTACTCAGCGAAATTTCAAAGTCCTCGTGCCTATCCACCGAACGTTATAGATGTAGTTGTTGAAGGAGTCCCTGCTCTCGCTCTAGTCGACACCGGTGCCGCCATATCTTTTATAAGTGCTACACTCTGCCGCTCGCTGAAAAAAGTAATGACGCCGCTTTCTGGACTTTTGCTTCGGACTGCGAGTGCAGCACACGTGTCCCCGATAGCAGCCTGTACTGCTCGAGTGAGTATTCAAGGCACCTGCTATCCCATTGAATTTGTTGTCTTATCGTCGTGCTCCCATGATGTCATCCTTGGCTGGGAGTTCCTCTCATGTCATCACGCTGTTATCGACTGTGCCCGAGCTGAACTGGAACTTTTTCCACAGTGTGACGTCTGTGATGACACAAAACTCGTACTTTCCGAAGACGTCGATATTCCGCCGCGAAGTTCAGTGTTAGTGTCTCTTTCTTGTGGTAGCCTGCCGGAAGGCCCTGTTCTATTTACGCCATCCGACCTTTTTGTTCGACGAAAGCATTTATTTCTTCCGTTTGCCGTCCTTACGCTGCGTGCTGAACACACCACGATGTTTATTACCAACCTCACCGACAACCCTGTCAGTCTGCTTCGCAGCGAGTTGATTGGCTAAAGTGAACCTACTTCCTCCATTCTCAGCTTCGACATTTGCAATGACGCGCCTACCCTGCCGCTAACCGCCCTGACGTCATCCCGTCTCACCGACCAGCTTCTATCCGACGACGTGTTCACGAAGTCTCTCGACACCGCTTTGGATTCTACCCAGCGCAAGCAGCTACTGAACCTTTTGCACGCGTTCCGTTCTTCATTTGACTGTCAACAAGCTCCCCTGGGTAGAACGTCAACGGTAGTCCACCATATCGACACTGGGACGCACGCACCTTTGAGGCAGCGACCTTACAGAGTGTCGGCGTCAGAACGCGGGATTATTAATGAACACGTCGAAGACATGCTTCAACGCGACGTCATTCGTCCGTCACAAAGCCCCTGGTCGTCGCCAGTAGTTTTGGTTACAAAAAAAGATGGGTCCCTAAGGTTCTGTGTCGACTATCGACGCCTTAACAAGATTACCCATAAAGACGCTTATCCCTTACCTCGGATCGATGACGCTCTCGATTGTCTTCACGGTGCCGAATTCTTTTCCTCCCTAGACTTGCGCTCCGGCTACTGGCAGGTGCCGGTGGCTGAGTGTGACCGGCCCAAAACGGCGTTTGTGACCCCCGATGGGCTTTTTGAATTCAACGTCATGCCCTTTGGGCTATGCAAGGCGCCAGCCACCTTTGAGAGAATGACGGACAACATCTTGCGCAGCCTCAAATGGCATATTTGCCTCTGCTACTTAGATGATGTCGTTGTGTTCTCTCCTGACTTCGAAACACATCTTGCTCGTTTGCACCAAGTACTGAGCTGTCTCACTGCAGCTGGACTACAGCTCAATCTCAAGAAGTGTCGTTTTGGTGCACGTAAACTAACCATCCTGGGCCACGTTGTTTCGAAAGACGGCGTGTCACCCGATCCCGAAAAACTGCGTGCCGTTGCCAACTTTTCCAAGCCTAATTCAATGAAGACCCTCCGCAGCTTCATAGGGCTATGCTCTTATTTCCGGCGCTTCGTTCGCAATTTTGCTTCCATCGTCGCCCCACTCACGCGGCTGCTCAACGGTGACAACAGTCTATCCGCGTGGTCTTCTGAGTGTGACGACGCCTTCACATCCCTGCGACGTCTACTAACCTCACCACCTATTCTCCGCCACTACGATCCCAGCGCTCCTACTGCAGTGCACACGGACACCAGTGGTGTTGGTATCGGTGCCGTGCTCGTTCAGCGCAAGCCCGACTGCGACGAAAATGCCATTGCGTATGCGAGCAGAACTCTCACCAAGGCTGAGCGCAACTATAGCGTTACTGAAAAAGAATGCCTGGCGATAATTTGGGCCCTTACAAAGTTTCGCCCCTACCTTTACGGCCGGCCCTTTGACGTTGTCACCGACCATCACGCCCTGTGTTGGTTGTCGTCCCTAAAGGATCCCACGGGACGACTGGCCCGTTGGGCCCTCCGCTTACAAGAATATGACATTCGTGTTATCTATAGGTCTGGACGCAAGCATTCTGATGCCGACGCACTCTCGCGCTCCCCTGTGCCTGTTGATGCTACATGCATCGACGCCACGGATCCCTTATTGTCATCGCTGACCCTCACAGACATGGCCTCCCAACAAAGGAAGGATCCATGGATTGCTGCAATCGTTGATTTCTTGTCGCCAGCTTCAAAACGAATTCCGTCTAGGTCCATCCGTCGCCAAGCTGCCCACTTCTCTATTCGAGACAACCTCCTCTACCGCCGGAACTACATGTCAGACGGTCGGAAGTGGTTGCTAGTGGTGCCACGTAGCTTACGAAAAGAGGTGTGTTTCGCCCACAATCCGGATCCGCAGAGCGCCCATGCAGGAGTCCTGAAGACTTATATTAGGCTGCGCCACAGGTATTACTGGAGGGGAATGTACGCCTTCGTGCGCAAGTACGTTCGCGCATGCCCCGAGTGTCAACAACGCAAGACACCTGCTCCTAAGCCAGCTGGCACGCTGCAGCCCTTGCCGTGCCCCGTTCGTCCATTCGAGCGAGTCGGTATTGACCTCTACGGCCCTTTACCACACACCCCTTCTGGCAATCGCTGGATCATCGTGGCTGTAGATCACCTCACGCGCTACGCTGAAACAGCCGCGTTGCCCGCTGCCGCTGCGCGCGACGTCGGGGGATTTATCCTCCGTTCCCTTGTTCTACGCCACGGTGCACCCCGGGAACTGCTCAGTGACCGGGGGCGGGTATTCCTCTCTGAGGCTGTTAAAGCGCCTCTGACCGAATGCAACATTGTGCATCGCACCACGACCGCATATCATCCGCAAACGAACGGGCTCGCCGAAAGGTTCAACCGTACGTTGGGGGACATGCTTGCGATGTACATCGCTTCGGACCATTCGAACTGGGACGTGGTACTCCCCTTTGTGACGTACGCATACAACACGGCGGTACAGAGCACAACGCGGTTTTCACCTTTCTTTTTACTTTACGGCCGCGAACCTTCTTGTACCATGGACACTATCCTACCATACAGCCCTGACGCTTCCAAACGCCGCCATCTTTCCGAAGTGAGGCATCATACCGAGGAATGCCGACAGCTTGCCCGTTCGTTCACGGCAAATGACCAGGGTCGTCAGAAGCAGCATCATGACCAGAGCCACTCCTCGCCCACTTTTCATGCTGGTGATCTAGTTTGGCTGTGGATACGTTCTACAACGCCAGGTCTTTCTACGAAGCTGCTTTGCAAATACCACGGCCCTTACCGTGTCATCAGTTCTCCATCATCTGCAAACTACGTGGTTGAACCGTTAACTCCGTCAGCCGATCTCCGCCGTCGTGGTCGCGAAACTGTTCATGTCAGCCGCTTAAAGCGATACTACGACTCTCTCGTCCTGGACTCGCCGTAAGTCACCAGGATGGCTCCTTCTTCGGTGGGGGGTGATTGTAATGAACAATTGGAGCAGGGAACGGTATGTGCGGAACCATGGCCAATCTACGCGCGGGTATGTGCTGCGGACCTGCAACGGTCATCATCAGTGCCTGTCTGTGCGTCTTGGAAGGTTATCTCTGGCTTCGCAGTTTTTTGAAGAGACTGCTCTTCCTCGCCTCTCGCTTGGACAACTGATCGAATTAAACACCATTGGAATTTATTTATTTATTTATTTATTTATTTATTTATTATTTATTTATTTATTTATTTATTTATTTATTTATTTATTTATTTATTTATTTATTTATTTATTTATTTATTTATTTATTTATTTATTTATTTATTTATTTATTTATTTAAACAAACCATATCTCGGGAGGAGAAGCAAAAGGCAGATTAACTCTGCCTGACGGCGGCCATCAACCCCGGACATGTAACATTGCAACATTGCACAGCAACGGTAGAAACAAAACACTACTAGCTATACAAAGGTGACGTAGAAAAAACAAGATTATACATTTTTTGTAATAATATTGTAGCAATTACAATAGGCGCACAACACGAATAATTACAAACTACACAGCGTAAAGCTACACAATTCCACACTTAATTCGAATAAAATACAGAAAAAACCAAAATTATATATTTATCAAAAGTAATATAGCAGTAAGCACAACAGGCGCACAACAAAAATTATAACAAACTTCACAGAGTAGCGCTATACAAACTACACGGAGTAGCGCTACAGAATTCCATACATTAAGTAATGTTTAATTTTTTTCTTTAGCGCGAGCCAAGATGTGGTGTGTTGCAGTAATTCTACAACAGCGGGGTGCTTATTTAGATAGGTGGGAATTTGGTGGTTTAATGTTTGCATACCATAGTTTGTTCGGATCATTGGCGTCCTAAAACAACTTTCGTGCTCACACCCCTGCACACAACACCTGGCTTCTTCTTCTAAGGCATTCGATTCGATGGTATTTTTATTGATCATAAAGAAAGAACATACAATGGGTATATACAGTACTGCATACAGTACTGCACCTGCCCAGGCACGCCCAACTTATTTCACTGCCACGTGCTCCCGTGTACTCCACTCTAATCCGAAAGTAAAGCAAACCTAGCGATGCTTTTCTAGAGCATAAATTCCTCTCATTAATTACTTAACAAACTCCCTACCTAACGTTTAAATCACCACGTGCAACAACACTTTTATATTTTATAGAGTCACTTCTCTACGCTAGCTCCTAAGAACTCCTCCAGCCGGCTCAACATTCACAGGTGCTCAACATTCAACACAGGTGCTCAACACAGGTACTCACACAAACAAAAACAACCTCAAATCCAGCAACTTCATTGCGTCACTTGTGGGCCTCCTTTGTTAGCGCCAAATCACTCACATACCGGGTAAACAATCTCACAAGGTGAGCAACACCCCGCCACTACCCTTACTCAGGTACCTTGTAATAATGAGGAAGTCGTGAACGGAGAGAAGCACTTTAAGCTCCCCACTGTCTTTTACAGTCATCCAAAGTCCTATCATGCTATGCGAGAACAAGGTCGCTCAGTATAGGAGCTATAATGCAGCCGATGCAAACACCCTTCTATTGGATAATGAGGTGATCGCCAACTTTACGAACGTGGAATTCCAGTAAAATCAAAACAACTCAATAAAGCCTTCTACGATACAGCCGCACTCATTCTGGAACCAGATTGTACCTACGCCGACTATGCCCTCTTCACCAGCTTGATAAATGGAGGCGTGCAGCAGCGAGTAGTACAGATCTTTAGCAGTGATTGAAAACGAGTTCAACGCGTGTGATAGAACTCCTTACTCGAAAACGGTCATCAATCTGCAGCATAGCTGAAGGCCGCTGTGAAAACAGCCCGACAGAGTGCTACCAGGTGCCACAATCAGAGATGATCACCCTGAATGGGAATTCAGGCTTATGTGTCTTCACCGAGAAAAACAGCGACAGACTAGCTTGCCAACTCTTCTTGATGGAAGCGGCGACTCATTCCAACCCCATGTTTTCGCACCGCTTCAATACCTCTTTCTTACCCTCGGCGGATGGATATCAGAAACACTGAGGAAATATTCAGCTATCACGTGCTTTGCCTTCTCTGCGTAGGCCCCCTGTGACAGCACGGCAGAGCTGACTTTATTGTCACGTAACAAAAGCTTACGGTCTGCATCACGATGCGAGAAAACCACTTCCTTTTTGCGAACAACACGTTTGGTTCTTCGCATAAACCGCAACTCACTGCACTCGTGCATCTGTCAACATCTTGTGTGTTTGTCCTCCCGGAGGCAGTCATGACAACGGAGAGCCGGCCTTCTTTGTCGGAGTCTGGTTGAACGCAGAACTAAGCCTTCAAACGTAACGCCTTTTTAACTTGCGAAGGATGTCAGATGTGTCGATAACATGAACTGCTTGATGAGCCGGAGCTCCATGCTGTTTCCTGGGACTCTGAGTGGAGATCTTTTGCCGAATAGAGTCGGTTGCAATGGAAGTGGAGCGCAATGCGTTTCTAAGGCGCTTATCTCCTCCTCCGGGGGCTGCTTCTCGAAAGCAAGCAAACCTTAGGCAGTCCTTTATGTATTCGCTTAATTCTTGGCCTTACGGTGAAGCAACCGGCACATCTTGGTTCCACAGCGCCGTGTCTGTGTTCCCTACCTGTCGCCTCGTTTACCGCGCTATCATCGATCCGTCACGTACGAACTGGCCCGCCTACAATCTGTGCCGCTGCTCTAATATGTCCCGATGCAGGTGATGCTGTTTTCTCCGGCACTCTAATGAATGACGATTGCTTTTAAAGGAAAATGACCCTTCTCATTGGCGTTTCGCCTCAAAGCCAACGGTCACGAACACTCTTTCTTATCGTTCGTATTCAACGAAATAAAACAACAACCCTATAATTCAGAATAGCAACCTGCCGAAGTAATCATTTGCGCGAACCACGATTGCAAGTTCTTTGATAGCTCTCAACTGGCTTCCTTTGAGCTCATAAAGACGACAGAAGGTTTTGTTTAGTAGCAGCTTGAGTTTATTGTAACCCCTTTCGCATTGCTTTGGGTTTTTATGCTGCACTGTTCCCGATAAAATGGGGCTGAAGAAATCCTTCTGCTCAAAATATGATACGCAATCAATTCCAATTTATTCTTTTAGAACATTATTTACTTTTCAATACCGTAGCTAAAACTAATGTCTTTCGCCAGGGCTCCAACTTGCAGGCGAGATGTTGTGAGTCATATGATGTACCTAGAAAACTAAACTGACCTCACCGGTCACCGTGACCGATTGTGATGAACCAGCCATGCTTCATTCCAAATCGGTTTATTGTTTCGGGATTGTAGTTTTTCTCGGGCTACCAAGCAAGAAAACGTTTATTTATCTGTCTCTCTCTCTCTCTCTCTCTCTCTCTCTCTCTCTCTCTGGGTGTCACTATATTCCACCACCCTCCCAGAAACAAGTGAAAGTGAGAACAAAAATTCTCATTCGCAATTTTGATTGTAGTTTCGAATTCGAATTAGCAATTCCGAACTGGAAAATGGCTGAAGTACAAAGGACAAAAAAACGTATGTATAATTTAAGCAAAATATAAATAGTACATTGCCGAGATCACCAGCGTTTCCTTCATTATGATAGAATGTTGAGAGATTCTTTACGGTAGCGTGTTTTAAAAAATGCCTTAAAATGCTGCCGAGGGGAGGCAAATTAAATGCAAATAATAAGACAAATCCGCCGCCCGAACTGCTCCAAGCACAAGCGAAACACCAGGTAGAAAAAATGACGCGCCAGCAGATGCAACGTTGGGAAAACGTATTGAAGTGAGCAAAGTCCATTGCATTCTCCATGGCAGAAGGGAGATTGGGTGGGACGAAAGCGTGTTAGAGGGGGGGGAGCGTGTTAGGTGGGAGGAAAGGTGTGAGAGAGAGGATGGAGTGCTCCGTGGCTGGGGCCAAGAATGAATGGTGTCTTTTGTCAACATTTGCACCAAATAAAGCAGCTGCGAAGGCACGTTTTCTCGCTGACTTTTATCGTGTAATCACTCCGTGATCGCTCGGATAGAACAGCGTCCATCATTTACAGGACAGCGGCGGGGCCTGAGCAGACTCCCAACGGTAAACCCTTAAATTTCTAGAGGATGCCCGGAGTAACGAAAGCTGTTTTTCGTGGTCTCGCTCATGTACTTCAATTTGCCAATAACCGCTGCGCACATAAATAGATAAGAAAAATCTAGCATGGCGCAACCGATCCAACGAGTCATCAATACGTGGCAGAGGATACACGTTATTCTTCGTCACCTTGTTAAACTTCCGGTAGTCCACGGAAAAACGAAGAGTACCGTCTTTCTTCTCAACAAGGACGACTGGTGATGCACAAGGACTCATGGACGGCTCAATGACGTCGTCTCGGAGCATATATTTTACTTCGTGGCGCATAGCCTCCCGTTCTTTTATTGGAGCTCGATAAAGGCGTTGGTGAAAGGGTCGCTCGTATTCGATGGAGACGATGTGATGTTTTGCGATTGTTGTTTGTCGCACTTACAATGTTGCAGAAAAGCAGTCATTAAACGAGTCGATAACGTTGCGAAGCTGTTGCTGTTATGAAATCGGTAGGTCAGGGTTTACGTCAATTTTGGCAACCTTCTCTGATTCATTCTGTGCGGACAAGACTCCTAGGAGAAGAATCTTGTCTTTGTCGCTTACTTCGGCAAGTTAGGTGACTGCTGTTCTGTAGGATAAATGCTTGCGTTCCTTGCTGAATTTCGTGAGTAGTATCTCTGTTCGTCGGTGGCTGACGTCGACGACGCCATGGGCTGCATAGACCTGCTGGGCGAGCAGCAAGGAAATGTTTTTTTCGGCAATACCACAACTCACAGGTGACTGGTCGCACTCGGCAATAACGAACACGCTGGACGACAACGCTCTAGATCATCTACTTCACCACATTAATACCCACTGGTCACCTGGTCGCCTTCCTCCCCAATGGAGAACCGCGGAGATACGCTTCATACCTAAGCCCAACAAGTCACCTCATCTGGACAGCTTGCGCCCGATATCCCTCACATCCTGTATGGGTAAGCTGGTAGAGCGGCTTATACTGAGACATCTTCAACCATTTCTGAAGGACACAGGCCTATTCCCCAATACCATGTATGGGTTCCGCAAACACCTCAGTACCCACGACATCCTCCTCCGTTTAAAGGAAGTGCTGGCGCCGGCAACCTGTCATTCTCCGAGGGCCATCCTAGCACTTGACCTTAAAGGCGCCTTTGATAACGTTTTACATACAGCTATTCTCACCCGGCTCAATCAGACTGGATGTGGCCATCGCGTCTACTCCTACATTTCAGATTT
The DNA here is from genome assembly GCF_048455015.1 of Haemaphysalis longicornis. NCBI lineage: Eukaryota > Metazoa > Arthropoda > Arachnida > Ixodida > Ixodidae > Haemaphysalis > Haemaphysalis longicornis. The sequence goes on along the minus strand of NW_027526361.1, from coordinate 176,532,641 downwards.
TTTAACCCTATGCCAGTCTATCCTGAAAGTTGGCGACCGCACGTCAGATCCTACATTGCTTGGTGATCGAGGCACGCCGCAAGGTTCCGTATTGTCCCCACTTTTGTTCAATCTGACCTTACTCAACTTGCCCAAGCCACTGGATGCCATCCCCAAGATACATCATACTCTATATGCAGATGATATCACCATATGGACAGATACTGACTGTATAGGAAACATACAAGATGCTCTGCAAGAAGCCACGGACATTGTGCAGTCTTACGCATTGTCAGTGGTTCTTCAATGCACACCTAATAAATCAGAATAATTAATTGCGCGCAAGCAGCCACCTGCTCGAACTATTGAACCCACCTCCTTACATTTGGACGGCCAGGACATCAAACCAGGACATTAATCAAAATTATCGGTCTCACCATACAAGCGAATACGCGAAACGCTCTGACCTTATCCAAACTATCCAAGACATTCACTCAAGTTACGCATATGCTCCGACGAATCTTTAACCGCCATCGGGGCCTGAAAGAACAAGATATGATTAGACTGACTCGAGCACTTCTGATCTCTAGAGTACCTACGTTGCTCCATACCTCTGCCTAACGAAAGGATACTTGGACGCCCGTGACAAGCTCTTACGGAAGGCATTCAATAAGCCTTGGGCCTGCCTATGAACACCTCACTCAGCGGCTTCTACAACTGGGGCTTCATAATACTATTTGAGAATTCATTGAAGGCCCCCTTGCCAGCCAACGTGCCCGGCTCACTCAAACACCTGCGGGCCTTGGTTTATTCAAACGCCTACGACTCGCGCACCCGGCATCTCCTCCTACTCTTCTTGTCCTCGCCGAGGTTTGGAGATCTGCTGTAGGGGTTCGCCCAATACCAAAGAACATGCACCCTGATCTCCACCCGGGCAGAAGACAAGCACGGAGTCAAGTCCACGAGAACATCAATGGGAACCGCCTGGACGTCGCGTATACAGACGCTAGCTCGTATCCAGGCGGGCAGCACAAGGTTGCAACCGCCACCACCAAATCGGCCCTTATAACCTGTGCTTCAATTAACACGACATACACGCAGATTGTTGAGTAACTGGCGATCGCACTCGTACTGATTCACACCAAGAGCGCGGTCATCTTAATCAACTCCCAAGCTGCCTGTCGGAGCTTCTTGGCGGGGAGGGTGGCCCCACCAACTTTCCGCCTCCTCTCGCAGCATCAGCCACAAAGAAACGTCGCCCTCCTCTTGACAACCGCCCACTGTACGATGACGGCCAATAATTTTGCCCATCATCAAGCCTGCGCGCTCTCCTCCCAGGCCCCAGAAGAACAAGCGGAGTCCACACCATTGGTTAAATTTCAGTACATTACACAGTATTATCGACTCGACAGATAATTCCCTCAACCTCACTTCAAGCTGTCCAAATCAGAAGAAACAACTTCGTCGCATCCAAACGAATACCTTCGTCCATCGAATTCACTTACACCAGATGTTGCCTACTCAATTTCCCGCCCAATGCAATTTTTACTCTAAGTTTGGCACACTCGTCAACATTTATTAGAGTGTGCGCATAACCCCGACCTCCCACCCTTCCCTTCCCCCCTCCCGCTCTATGAGCTTTGGGAGACCCTGATTACCAGCGACCACCTGGACGTCCAGCAACTACTGGCATCTAGGGCGTTGGTCGCCCGGTCATCAGTTGGATTCCCGGACTAGGGAACCACTCCTAGCTACTTTATAAGGCTCCTTAAAGTTTCATACTACTACTACTACTGCATCGGGGAGATAAAGTAACACCGTCTTCGCAAATGCGCAGCGCAGGCTTGGAGAAGTCCCTCTCCTCGTCTACTGATAGAGGGCTCTAAAATTTAACTGAAAGATCACGGAAGTCGGTCACGGCCCCGTATCACGCCAGAAAATCCAAACCGAGTATTTATTGTTTCGAGCATTTCCGCAGCACAGCAAAACAGCCGGGAAAAGTTGAATCTTGAAATGAATCTTGAACCCACCAGTCGGCACAACAAGGCGGCCGCAAGCTGTGCGGATTGAAGGCCCGCGCCATGGCGTCTTTATTTCAACTAGCTGCGATGCGAGAGACTAGCTGATAACAGAATAATCTGCACCGGTATCGACGAGAGCAGTTACCGGGTGATTGTCGACGAGCACAGGCATGTCGGGAGAAAGTTGTTCGATCTCTTCAAAAAATGTTCAGGTTCGGTGGTCGGTCGTCATGCGGATGTCAGTGCGTCGGTGGAGGTTCTTGAGCTTTTTGCGCACCGGCCTGAGCCTCGGAGGTCGCTAGGTTTAGTTTCCCCGGTGTGGGTTAGGGGAAGGTTTTAAGCGGATCGAGGGGAGACGGGACGGCTGGTTGCTTAGTGCCTGCCAGGAGTAAGCGATCGGGGTAAGGAGTAGTGGGCGAAGTTAAGGTCAGCTCTTGGGCGGAAAGGTACTCCTCGATTTCTCGGGGTCGTCCCGTATGCAGTCCAGGTGGGTTCGACGAGAACCCGCGAAGTCCCAGCCGGCGCTTAGGAGAGTGACGAAACATGTGACCTCCTTCCCGGCAATGGTAACAGAGTGGCCGATTGTCAGATGTGCGCCACAGTCGCTTTCTGTTCGAGACGTCCTGGTTGATACCATGTGGCCGGGTTCAAAATGCGCCCGTATGGCTGTGTCACAGTAGGCAGAACCGGCGCCGGTACCGAGGTCGACATGCGCAGCAAATCCGTGTGTGTGCGACGTTCCACTGTTGGAGCCGTCATGGGATACACATTCGTGTACATTAGGACGGGTCTTTCAACACCGGCTGGTGCCACGGGTGCCATTACTCTCCGCACTTCGTCTCGGACGACGTCGGTAACAGCAGCGAATGTTTGTCGGCAGTCACTCTGCCGAAAAATGCGCAGTGCTCGGCGCGCAACGCCCCGAACGAGTTCCTGGAGAGCGTGTTCATCGTTGATCCCGGAAGTGCAGGCGGCCAAACAGGCTTGACGCCCGTACTACATGGTGCGCTTCTGCAGGGCCCGCTTCATTGATGTCGCTACCCGAACGAAGACGGCAACCGTGGTTGGCGCGCTGCGTACAAGGCCGGCGAAGAGCTATTCCTTTGCACCCCGCATGAGGTGGGGCGCCGTCTTTGCTTCACTCAAACCAGGGTCAGTTCGCCTAAACAAGCGCGCCACGTCCTCTACGGACATATAAACGCTCTCGTTTGGTTTTCATGCCCTAGACTGCAGAGCAAGTTCGGCATTTTTCTTCCATCCGCTGTTGTTGCTGCCAAAACTCCAATCAGCTTATAAATGAACGCTCGGGATTTTCAAACCAAGTAAACATTTTTCAGCTTACGTGCGTCGTCCCACTTGTTGAACGCAGCTACCCGGTTGGAATGATCGAGCAAGTCTTCGACATAATCGAAGGTATCAGCGTGGAACATCGGTGCTGTACGTGGCCAATGGACGACCAGCTGCGAGAAAACTCCACTGCACTGGTTAGTCAGGGAAGCTGTAGTGGTTGTCATTACGCGTGGAGGCGCCACCAGCAGGCCGAATTCTGGTTGTAAACCGCGAAGGAAGCAACTTGACTTGTGCCCAGGTGTTGTCTTCAGACGACACTCACGTAGGTCGACAAGTTCGCTTGGTTCAAAATTCATGGGACTACCCCACACCTTCACCACAAATGTCACAAATAAAGTCAGAAAATCAGTGTTTACTGGCCTTTGAAGAACTAAAGACCGCACCAAAGCTGACGGAGAGAACGGAAAACAAGAGCTGCGGCGATAGCAACTCAGCCTTGTCTTCTTCTCACACGCAGTTCAGTTCGGTAAAACTTTATTGCCAACGTTCCGAGAGAGCATATACCCAAACATGGAGTATATCCGGATGCAGAAGTTCAAATGAGGCAACACCTGCGGCAATATTGCTGCGTTCTGCAAGGTGATTGCTAAATTAGTAAAAATCGTTCGAACTTTCGGGCGCCAGTCGCTACTGTCATCCGACATACACGTGTCATCATCGATTCGCAGCTGGTCATACAGGAATTATGATTTCTTTCCGTTCTTTTTATCCATCTGGGCACTGTCACGCAACAGTTTACCCCTACCAGAGGTCGGCAGAATCACTCATGAGTCCACTCACTCAGACTCATTTGGACTCAAACTCACACGTGAGTTTGAGTTTGAGTGAGCGCGAGCCTAGTGTGGCATGGTGAGTTTGACTTTGAGCGAGTTTGAGCCCGACTGAGTTTGAGTACACCTGATGCCGAGTGAGTTCTGAGTCCATTTTGACTTTTGAGTACATTTTGAGTTTTCAGTACTTTTTGAGCTTTGAGTACATTTTGAGTTTGAGTACATTTTGAGTACTGAGTACATCTTGAGTTTTGAGTACATTTTGAGTTTGAGTAAGTATTGAGTGTGAGTACATTTTGAATTCTGAGTACATGTTGAGTTCTCAGTACATATGAGTAGCATAGGAGGCAGCTATGGTTGGCAGTTAAGTTTCATGTGTCGCTTTGGGTTCGCATTTCAGGTTAGCTGTGGGTACGGCAGCATTCGCGATGCGCATGATCGGTGGGAGGGGAGCAGGGGAATGTGTCTGATTTAGCAGCTGGGCGTGTGAATAATAATCGACTGGTGGGGTCATAAAAACGGTTATGGCAGCTTTTCCTCTTGATGATCCCCTAAGAAGGTGGGAGCGGGTGGTGGGAAAACGCAAAGCGGCGCTTTCTTGCTGGTTGTTCGCCTGCTTCTGTTAAATATTTGATTTGCTAGGGTCAAAAAGGAAGAGGTGAGCGCCGTAGAGAGGAGGCGGCGGCTGTGCCCTCCGCTGTTTGAAATGAGTTGTCAACTGAGCTGACTGGGCGGTGCCCATTTAGATAGAATAATGACAGCATTATGAGATGGATTGTGTAAAAATTCAAACAGATGTCCCTAAGACGTGCAAGGTATTAAAGTAAAAGGTCCCGATTAACGGAATTACGCGGGGCAAATTAAAAAAAATCTTGCTGTCTATAGTCATTGGACAGGGGTAATAAGTCATAGATTGGGTTAATATTAAAAGTGATGCCAAAACAACGTGTGGGGAATAATATTCATGGTCTACATCAGGGGAATCACGTGGAACAAAAATGCGTTATGGTTATATTACGACCTAGTCATGGCTAGTCATAGATTGGGTTAAAATTGAAATTCATAGCGCTAGGGCGTGTGGCGTATGAAAAAAAAGGTCTCCATGAGGGGGTTCACGTCAGACAAATGCAAAAATGCTTCCTGATTATTGATAATGGGTCATAGATTGGGTAAAATTCAAAATGATGCCACTAGGGTGTGCGGGGCATCAAATTGAAGGTTGTGATGAGGAAACCACATGGTACAAAAATGCGGTATGGCTATATCATGAGATAGTCATGGTTAGTCATTGTTTGCGTTAACATTCAAATTGATGCCACTAGGATGTGTTGGGTATCAAATTAATGGCCTCAATGAGGGGAATCACATAGGACAAATACAAAAATGCTTCCTGGTTATAGTCGTAAGATAGGCATGGCGAGTCTTATATTGGGTTAGAATTCGAAGTATCCCCGCTCAGGCGTGTAGGGTATCAAATTTGCGATCTTGATGAGGGAAATCACGTGGGACAAATAAAAAAGGCTTCGTGTTTCTAATCATGACATAGTCATGGTGAGTCATAGAGTGGGTTAAAATTCAAGGTCAGGCCGCTAAAGCAAATGGGGTATCAAATGCAAGGTGTCAATTAGGGGAATCGCGTGGGGCATATAAATAATTAGTCCTGCTTACAGTCAGGAGAGTCATGGTTAGCCAGATTTGATTAAAATTCCAAATGATCCTGCTAGGGTGTGTGGGGTACCAAATTAAATGTCTTGTTGAGGGGAATCTCGTGGGAGAATTATAAAAATACTTTCTGTTTATATTTATGACATAGTTGGGGTGAAGAATCATAGATTGAGTGGAAATTTAGAGTGACGCCAATAGGGCTTGTTGGGTATCAAGTTAAAGGTCAATCGCGTGGAATATAGAAAGAAATGCGCACTCCTTATCATCATGATATAGTCATGGCTAGTCACTGATTGGGTTAAAATTCAGTTATGCCGATAGGGCGTGTAGGGTATCAAAATATTTGTCTCAGTGAAAGAAGGTGGATCAGATGTAACCATGGCACTGAATAATGACCAGTTCAGCAAAAAGTCTTATTCAGTGCCCCATAGATATATATATTTGCCTTATTAATTGTTGGCACACCATCTTGAAAGCGTGGTTAATTCGACACATTGCCGCACTCAACATCCGCCAACAATCCTGCGTTCCCATGAAACAGCTTAGGAACTATTTGGCTGATATGCCTCCTACGTATACGCTGAGAAGTAAGTGGGCTAACGCAATCAATGAATGCGTCTGATCGTGCGCGCGATATGGCAAATTTCTAAGCATGGCTTGCTGCTGTCGGTGCGCGAACGTGTTGACATTTAATACGCGCTCCCATACCTCATACTGAGTTGGTTGTTAAACAAGGGCATGAAATACTACTTTAACTGTGCAGGTCGTAGATGTACAGTCGTCAAAACTGTTCGCAAAAACAAAACTCGAGGTGCCAGCGTATGCACAGAGCGGCAGTTTACGATAGCACTCGGGCTGCTGAGCCAGGCTGTGCGCGTGCGCTGAAGCACCCGAGTGCAGTAGGGCAGCATCGTGAGTGCCGATAACCAGGCGCCAAAGATGCGGCTGTAGCTATCAAGACCTGCCACTCTGGGCGTAGGCAGGCACCTCGTGTTTTGTTGTTGTTAACAGTTTTGACGACTGTACATGCTCATAAAAGTAAAATATTCGCCGCCTCGTTACACTATCTTCTGCTGCCAAACAGGGGCAACTTATTTGATACGCCACGATTTCACGGCCGTTTGCTTTCTTTGAAGAGCTGTAGCGTTTCAGCGGTGGGTGGGAACCACGAACAGCTATTTCGTAACACGACCGGGCGTTCTCAGCCCCCGCGACGCTTTTATTTCGCTTTCAGCTCAACTTTTTCGCTTACCCGAGTTGGAGCATAGAGGTTTCGATGATATTTGTCGGCTTCCTGTCAATGAGGTGAAAGGAACATACCTTCAGAGAATAAAAACGTGCGATAGGAATTGAACATGAGGGTGAATGAACGGTGCTTCCAGAAGCAGCCTACGACCATACGTATTCTGGCGAATTTGCTTGGTTCGAAGTTCGAAGTCTTGATTGATTGATTGTAGGGTTTAACACGCCGACGCAACGCAGGCGATAAGGCGCGCCGTAGTGGAGGGCTCCGGTTTAATTTTGACCACCTGGGGATCTTTATCGTGCGCGAAATCTCGTACACACGGGCGTTGTTGCTTTTCGCCTCCATCAGAAAAGCGACCGCCACGGCCGGTAATCGAACCCGCGACCTGGTTCGAAGTCTTTCCCATTCAGCACGACTACCAATTCGCGGCGGCACTCAAGGGGCGCAGAAAAGTTGCACAGCGAATAGATTCCGCACGTGCAGACACTTCTTTTGTCGTGGTGCACTTCACACGTTTGTTGCACGAGCCCTTTGCCCTAACGCTGATTGTTTGTGCAGCCAACAACTGAGGACGGAAGAATCAAACGCAAATTAGGCACGGCTTATAGGTTTTCCGAACGAACTACTTGCGCTTAAGTGTAGTGCATATTCATTTTACAGCAGTAAGAATAGTGCGATAAACAATGAAAGTTACGAAAACGCACGTAAGCATAAAAGTACCGATGCACACTGCTGTTGGTACTGGGTGCACTATGCTTGTTTTAGCTGCACAAGACTCCGCCGCTTTGAAGTTGTTTTACAGGACACTGGCCGATTGGCGCAAGCGGCGTTGGCTTACGTGACCCTGTTTGTCGAGGATACCCCAGGTTTCACGAGGCGATCACTTTTTACAGTAACAAAAACAAGCCAGGTGCAAATACACTCAAAAACAAAGCAACGGCGGACAACGGTTTGTGGATGACTATAGCAGCGCCATCTGGGAGGGCTGACGGACAGCAAGGCCGCAAACCCGAATGACGCAGTGGAAGTTCGCTTGAATACACGCCTTTCTGACGTCATTGCTGAAATTACGAAAACCCACGATTTGGCGCGAGAATCAAAATTTTAACCTAAATTGATCAATTTCTCAGTGAATATGGCATCATTTGCTGCCGGACAAGCGCTGGGGGCACTATAAAACGCGCAATCTTTCGAATAAAACAAACTTGTATACTGTATTCATGGCTCCTTTAATTTGATACCCCACACACTTTGCCGGAATTTCTTTGAATTTTAACCTAATTACCATGACTTACCATGACTATCGCATGATGATAACAAGGAAGCATCTCTTATTTCCCCGAAGTGATTCCCCTCATCAAGACTTTCAATTTGATACCCCATACCTCGCTGCAGCATCACTTTGATTTTTAACTCAATCGATGACTCACCATGCTATGTCTTGCATATGACCAGGAGGAATTTTATTTGTCTCACATGATTTCCCTCATTGAGGCCTTCAATCTGACACCCCACACGCCCTAGCGCACATTACTTTGAATCTTAACCATATCTGTGACTCACCATGACTGCGTCACGATTATAACCAGGAAGCACTTTTTTGTCGCACGCGAATCCCCTCACCGAGTTCTTCAATTCTATACTACACACACATTAGCGACATCCCAGTGAATTTTAAACCATTGTATGACTCATCGTGACCATGTTAATATTATGTCATTACTACCAGGATGTATTTCTTATTTGTCCAACGTTATTTCCCTAATCGAAACATTTAATTTGAGACCCCATACGCCTACGGGTCATCATTATGAAGTTCAACCTTTATTATGACTCACGATAACTAAGTCATAATTATGACCACGAAGCATTTTTGTTTGTCCCACGTGATTTCCCTCCTCGAGACCTTCAATTTGATAACCCACATACCCTAGTGGCATATCACTTTGACTTTTAACCCAATCTGTGACCATCTATGTCTCCCGTGTTACACGGTTCGCCATTTTCAATGTTTTTTTTTAATTTTTTATTTTTTAGATGCGAAGCATCTCATGCTCGGGGTTGTGTCCCTCCCTCAATTGTTGTCATTGTTGTCCGCCGTTCGCACTCTACTACGCATGCGCGTCTCCTCAGCCCCGTCAGCGTATGGCCTGACGTCAGCGCAGTCCACAAAACAAAATAGTCAGGCGGCGACCGGTTTAGATCCCACGACTCTCTGGCCGCAACGGAAGGTACGTGGCGCTCTTTCCACTGCGTTACAAACCGAGACGCGACCCTGTGCTATGAGCGCGCCTTATGTCCTTCACTCATTCAAACTACGTCAAGAAGCTACAGATACAACGAAGGGACGCGAAGCTGAACTTCAACGGAAACGACGAACTGAAAAATTTAGAGGAGGATGTTGAATTTCCCGTGTGAAAGCTGTGGCGGGAAGCGCCACGCGCCTTGCAGCTCAACCAGAGAAGAGGAGGAAGAGGGCGGGCAGCGGGGTACCAGCGTGAGCACGCAATAAAGAAAGGCCAGAACCAGGAGGTGTTCGATCAGGTAACGCGGGTGTCGGCCTCTTCGCTGTCTCTACACTTCTCTAAATTTCTCTGTCTCTACATGGGGTTCACACTACGTTCCCATTCGTGCTCTGATAAGTTAAACAACATAACGGCAACACAAAGGAGCCTACATGGAATCCCCACGATGCTTTGCATCATCCTCATGGTTCCCCACGGGAAGATGGTGTAACTTTTTAGTTTTTTTTTAATTTCGTTTGATCAAGGATCTACATTTACGCTTTTATAATGAATACAGGTTGAACTTCAGTGATATCTGTATTTTCGTGGAAATGCAGGCCGTTGCACGATCCTGGCCGATGAGGGGGAGGGGGGTACTCGGGGTACTCGCCTCCCGCTTCAGAGATTCGCGGGGACAGTTCACTTTGACACAAGGCGTTTTTTTTTTTCAGGATGCAGAGCAAGAATGCACGGGACCGTAATCCTGAACAGCTTCGACGTAAATGAACTGAGCAGTGAGCTCACGTCCCCTCGCCCAATCTTCTTTGTGTAGCCCCAGGGCCCCAGCACACCATCGAGTCTGGACCGCCTCGGTCATGAACACGAACACGCAGCCTACATGAAGAGCTTGGTATCCAATATATACGCACAATTGTTTGCAACCAGCGCTAATCATCATGGCCAGCAGGTATAGCTGTATTAAATCTGCAACGAAAATTGTTTCCGACCTCACAGGATTTACGTTATCATGTCGTACCGAATGAAAGTGTTTGAGCACATGAATTTGCACGCGTAATATTTTTACTGCGCGTGAATTTTAAAAATCTGAAAGCTAATAAAATCAGAGTCCATCTGAGACAGAGTAAGTTCCTAGCACGAGAGTTGTGATTCCATTTGAGTTCTGAATTCATTTCGAGTTTTGAGTACATTTTGAGTTTCGAGTCCATTCTGAGTTTGAGTACATTTTGAGTACTGAGTACATTTTGAGCTTGAGTACATGTTGAGTTATGAGTACATTTTGAGTTTGAGTACGTTTTGATTTCTGAGTTACATTTTGAGTTTTGTGTACATTTTGAGTTTGCGTGCATTTTGAGTACTAAGTACATTTTGGGTTTTGAGTACGTTTTGAGTACTGAGTGCATTTTGAGTTTTAAGTCCGAGTGATTCCTGACTTTTGCGCTCACTGTGAGTTTGAGTTTGAAAGAGCGCAGATGTGCTTCTCAGCATTTACTCTCAGTTTGAGTGAGTGGTGATTCGAAAAAAAAAACAATTGTAAGTTAGTTTGAGTCAGCCGCGCCAATCACCCCTAGGGAGCGTGCAGCTGGATTAATCGCTTTGAATGATAACATCAATACCTTTAAGCTTCTTCGCGTTCTTTTGTATTTCTTGCTTCTCATATATTCCTGGAGGTACAAAATTGCGGGGCGATTGCCAGGTTTTCTTCCAAGTCTGCGTATGCGGCCAATCGAACTGCACCCAACTTTAAGTTTTCCTTAAACAGTTTGTTTGCTTCCTCGTTGTTTAGGTCGCCTACTGTTTATTTTTTCTGTGAGACCGCATATGGCTAGATTGAAACGGCGGCTACAATCTGCGAGTTTTTTTGACGTGTAAGCTACGGAACATTCATTTGGTTTAAACTTGAATAAACCTGATCAATTTCCCTAGTTAATTTGTTCATTACTATGACGAGCTGTTCGAGGTTAGAAATCGAGGTTAGAAATAACCGCAAGTCAATAATTCTTGGACGTCTATTCGCCTTTCAACTCGGTTGTATATTTCAAAATAACACCCTGTTGCTCCAAGATTTTGACTGGCATCTCTTTTTCGTCATTACCAGGATTTAGTTTGACGTCTCCACAAAGCTTCAGTTTGCAAACAACGAAACAGTCATACATAACGGATATGCAAGTGTGAGGGCATGACACAATAAAAAATCTATTGCTTGACCGTACAAAACTACATTCGTAACTAAACTGGACAATAAAAGAAACGAACGTAGTCGTCGTCTCTGTTCTGTTCACTTCACCATGCCCCCTGAAGTGAAACCGTTGTGGGCCGGTGTTTATACTGTTCGCCCACGGTGATGCCACGCAGAAGAACGCCACGCAGCGGTCCACGAGAGGCAGGCTGCACAACACCTCCCCGGATGAAACGTTAGCCTAGAGTAGTGTCCGGAATTGCTTCAGGCTTCCGTCCAAAAAAGTTAACGCGAAGCTTTCCTTATGCAAACTGAGCCAAATGAAAGTATAAAAACTACGCTCGCCAGTGAGAAATCCAAAGCACCCAAGAGAAAGCAAACGTTCACTACGACTCAGCCAAAGTCCATAGCCAATGCTGGCGCAACGAGCCGAAAGGAAACGTCGTCCTGAATGCGATCATGGGTTAATCATACAGAAGTCGGCTTCATAACGCGAGACACACAAGTTCGATTGCGATCACGGAAACCATTTTTTATCGAAAACACACTGTGCAAAGGTGGCTTTCCTGCAGTGCGTTTTGTCGTAGCTACATCGTCATCAGTGAGGCATGGAAAAATTCTCTTTAACACTCTTACAGCTTGTTTGTGCAACAAATTACAAAAATCCCAAATGACGCACCGCCTTGTTTCTTGTTTGCATGGTAGGAAAAAAAACTGTACATCACATTTCTTAAAACAAAAAATATTTAGGCGTTTGATGCCTTTACGTGAACGCCTAACCAGCGAATTAAGATGAAGAACAGCTGCATACGCAACCATGTTTTTTCAGGACTTTCCTGCAAGTTTGAAAAAAAAGTCATCTTCCTGGGTAGCATCCGGAAATTGAACGTTGCGGCTACAGTGGGGCTCCCAGGCGATACCTCAATGTTGGGTAGTCCTCGAAGTGAGGTGACATACTTTTACGTTTTACCGGCTAAGTAAGGTATGTTAACTATACTTACATTTCATGTGCGCCAGAAGATAATAATGAAATTACTTGTGCCGTTCTTCTAATATGCAAACACCGAAAAAAACAAGAATGGAAATATCGCTTGAGCACAAACATTCCTTCATGGTACACTAGTACGGATTCTTGGGCAAGTTGGTGTGGTGATCTTGATGAATTCATAGCGCAAAAAGAACGAGTACAGAGAGAGAACACACAACAGTTGGAAGTTAGCGCTGTGTTGTGTGTTCTCTCTCTGTCTTCGTTCTTTCTGCGCTATGAATTCGTCAAGATTCCTTCATGGGACACCTAATTCTGACATCTATTACAGGCAACGATGCATCTGTATTGTAGGACGCGTCGTGCTCCAGCCGTGGAATATTGTATTGAATAAACTGCTGACGCTAGCAGTTTCTGCCGAAAGCCCCTTCCAGCCGGAGGAAAAATAATATACAGGATACAGCCGTAAAAGAGCAGAGCGTGAACGCCCCAATATCATTTCCACCCTCCCTGCTTACTTTCTTCTCCCCCGTATATTCGTGGAAATTGTGCCGTCCCATGATACAGTTCGGCAAAATGCCAAAAAGACGCTCGGATAAGCTTGTTACGGGAGCTGCAAGCAGAGGAAGACGACCCAGTGCTGATAGGCAGAAAGCAGGGAAGTGAACTCGGAAGCAACTGAGCCATTCTTCACTGCGGATGCAGCATTCTGGTAGGAGGGAGTCGACAGCTTTCGACAAGAAAGGCTGCACGATAAGCAGATTTTGATCGCACCTAGCATAGGCTTAGGCTGTTTTCCTTTGTTTTGAGGTTTCCGACTTGCTTCAGCGATCATTTGCCTGTATAGGCTCCACTCCATCTAAGTAACCGACGTGGTGCATAGGGGTACAAGTGTGTGTTTCGGGATTTCGTCTTTGTGATAAAAAGTCCCGACGACACGTCTGTAGTTATATTGTGTGCCTTTCTTCTTCCGATGGACTGATTAATTTTTTCTCCTATGGTTTTGCTGGACTTGACACTTTTATGGTCACTTCGAATTATTTGTGGATGCTTTTTATTCTTATGTATGACTTAGTGACAATACTCGCGCGTGTTTCTTCCCCTTATCGATAAACTGCATTCAGTTCCAGGTCTAATCTATAAATTGTCGGTGTTTGATCGTAAAAGTTCCGAATGTACGGCACTTGCAAGCCATAATTCCTGCCAGCGGCCTTTACTCCGATTAAATGAGCCAGGGATCTATTTCTGACTGAAATTCAACTATTAAGAAGCAAAGCGACATGTAAATACTGCGAAATGCACTTCCGTCTTCATTCTTCACTTTTCAGAAGTATGCTGTAGCATATTACCTCAGTGTACAGGTATTGAAACGCGGTTTGCAGGTTTATGTGACCAGAGGAAGCAAATTCATATTTCATAATTTTTACTCGGTGCCCCACTGTTTCACCATACAGCCATTCTAATGAGGAAACGACGTCTTTAAGTATTTTCTGAAAACTTTATAACTGATATCCATGCAGGCGGTCGTTCGCAGCGCGTCCAGACCGGTCGTGCACATGTATACAACAAGGAAGTACATTTTAGTACGGCTGTAATTCTGACATTTCTGTATGTGGTTGATTTATTTTTTTTTTACAGGGCCGACCATTTTTGGTATCCGACCACGCAAAATTCCGCTTTTCTCACAAAGAACTATTTCACAGCCCCCACAAGTGGAGGGGCGCACTGCATTCATAGGATGCGTTTTATACATCTGGTCCAAAACACACGACTTTGTGCCTGCGAGGCAGCACTTAGCAACACGCACAGTGCCATGTTTCTGTATCACACATTGAAACTGTACGAATGTACCCTTTTTTGAGTTTGAGTTCTGAGGGGCGCCTGCTTCCTAATCGGCTGCTCCTTAACGCAGTATTTATTTATAAAGAGAGAAAGAAAAAAAAATACCAGGCGCTGCCACTGATGGCCTTAAAGGGACAGACAACCGATTATTGTCGAGGGTATTTACTGCATCCCAAATGAAAGGGCATCACTCAAAACATCTTAACTTGGAAACGGTTTGGCTGATGGCGCCCTTGAACGTTTTAAATTCGAATTTTCAGATCTACCAGCCTTAGGTGCCCGGCCAAAGGGAATGCTGGCAACCAACCAATCGAGTAAGCCATACGGCAACATATTTTTAACTGCACGTGAGATTAAAAGAGGTGTTTAAAAGCTTGTTCCCGTCTAAAACAACAGCAATGTGGAACCTTTCCTATTCTTCATGCGCTTTTTGAATCCCGCACTGAAATCGACGGAGTTGTTTAGGCACCTAAGGAAGGGTGGCGTTTAGACACCCCATGGCGCCACCATTCAGACGGGAACTTTTAGCCCATAACTTTAAGTATTTCCACCGGTTTATTTAGAAATTCTTTGCAGTTAGCCCAGAATATAAAACGCTGGCTTCATATGAGTTTTAAAGTAAAGTTTCATATGAGTTTTAAAGCACGTTTAAAAAGTAAATGCGTACGCTCTTGCGGTTCCACCAAAGTTTTTTTTTGTATAAAAAAGCATGTTATGTTTGCAAAAGGCATATATGACGGAATCCAGTTGGTTTTTCTAGAGAGTGGTCCCCATCACTATCTTTTTCGGTTCCCTGCAACGACATGCTGGCGTCCGACGTCCTTGGCGTCCTTGGCCCCGCATTCGCATCGGATACCCCAATAATCGGCATACCACACTTATACCACGAGGTCGGCTGCAGAATAGGCTGGATAAGCCTGCACGTACCACCACGGGCTAAGAAATACCATGTCATTCACTGCCAGATCATGAGCCCGAATGTACGCAGTGGCAGAACGCCAACCGCGATATCGACGTCAGCCAACGGGGAGCCGTTTGTCCGATCCCCCGGAGCTTGTCTGTGTCGTAAGACGCGCATTTACATCAGGCGGACAGTCTAGGGGTTCGGCACTGTGTCTGCGAGCTGCGTCATAACGGGGGCGACGAACTATTGCTGTGCGTCAGTTTGTGGGCACGCAGACTGCCCACGCAATCGTTGAAAAATGAAGGTGGTGGTGCAAAATCAGAAACAAATGACAGTGAGCAGTGCTCAAACTAAGCATGAACTAAAAAAGTGGCTTTCCGGATAGAAACGTGCGCTATAGTCTTCTCATTGAACTGTACCACCGTGCAACCATCTCGTAGCGAGAGCGCCGAGATCAGAACTGAACATGAGCTGATGACTACAGCTGACGTCGTGCATTGATGTTTATTTATCTAAATGTAACACTTTAGGGTATTTATCTGAGCATTATCTGAACACCCCTGGTGCAGTAAGCTTCATCCTCCAATTGCTGAGTACCAGGGACTGCTTTTCATCAGACAGGAACAGCTATCGCAACAGCATGGCCGCCCTGCGGAAAAGTGTTTTTTGTACCTTTTTTTGCGCGTTAAGATGGAAGCTTCGATTGTTTTTATCTTTTTATTACCTGGATTGCCTTTTCTGCGCCTTCTTCGGCGTTGAATTTCTCGAACGCGCCAGACACACGGGCTGAATTCGCTTCAATCCAGTTCAGAACTGCATTGAAGCGAATTCAGCGAAGCATCATAATCATGGAATTGGTTTGAATTCCCCGAATTTATTGGGAGTGATAGCCTACAAACTAACGAAGTAAAGCCATATTCTTTGGGACACAAATCTCGTTGGGGATCAGTTCTCACTGTGCTAGTGAATTCGAACGAGTCGTCTGGGGCTGGCCGACTCATTTTGTTGTATGGCCGGTGAGCCGCGCAGTCGGCGCAGACAAGCCTATCGGAAGAAGCGTCCGTAATAATAAACGTAAATGCATCGGCAAGGAGGATGCATAACGGGGAAACAGAAGTCTGATTGAGTTTTTTGTACTTTATAAATGGAAATTCTTGTGAACGCACACGCGAGTCGTCCAAACACCGCCTAAGGAGACCAGACATTGCTCTGCACAAGTAATTGTGCAATTTTTACAAATTTTCTCAGTGTCCCTTTAAAGAGACCCTGCCATACTTTCTTTCAACTTAAATGCTTTCCGAACGTACTAAGCCAACACACCCCGTACTTATGAAGGGGGGGTCACAAACTGCCTCAGACAGAAATTGCCACTCTATGCCCGTTAACAAATTTGAAACTTAATCAAAAGCAGTCAAATGGCGTCATTACAGCGCTCTAGCGGCCATTGATCGGCTAACTTTCAGTTACAGCAATAAACACATTCAGCAGCCACATTAAAAGAACCGCCACAAACGCAAAGCACAAACGGAAGGCGGATCTGCTGCGACGAGCCTATCACTCAGTGCCCGTCCGTGCTGGCGTTAAGTAGCGTCCCGTCACAACCACCGCCAGTCGTGAAGGGCAGAGTGCGACCGGACGCTCTAGCGCCCGCGCAGCAGCGAGAGAGAGAGAGAGAGAGAGAGAGAGAGAGAGAGAGAGAGAGAGAGAGAGAGAGAGAGAGAGAGAGAGAGAGAGAGAGAGAGAGAGATTCAGGAGAGGAGCCGTCTAGAAACAAAATGACTGCGCCAATATGTACAAAAATACCAAGTGGTGCCGACCGACCAACGAAAATCCTGCGGCTCATAACAATGAGAGAAAAGAACGCCGATACTCTAAAAGCTTTTACTTAGTCACGCTATTGTAACTATAGCTTCTACCACGCTTCCAGACGCCAAGAAAAGGCTGAAAGTTTTTATGCGAAGTGTTGAAGAGCCCCTCTACGCCTTACCACGTGCAAAGCATCGTCAACCTCATTGTGTGGTCAAGCTGCGCGTAGCGCTTGCCAACGTTGCACCTCATAGCATAACGGTAGACCAAATTTCAGGTCCCCGCATACCCTCGCCACTCAGTGTCACATTGAACGCCGCTCTCCTTTTTCATTGTGTTGCGTTTACCGCCACATGACGCTTCCACCCCGAAATATACATTAGGCTGGCCAATACCTGTCTTCTCATTGAAGGCGTGTGCTCATACTCGGGCTTTTTTGATGCACACGCAGTGGAACGTGTCAGAACCGATAGAAAGTTATTTATTTATTTAATTATTTATTTAATTATTTATTTATTTATTTATTTATTAAATTATCCTAAGAACCAACGTGGGCATTACACAGGGCGGGGGGGGAGGGAGTGGCTGAGTTAAAACCCAACGAAATGTATACTATTGCAAAAAAAAATGTACACCACAAAAGTGACATCGGGATAGCGTGAAAGCACAATAAGTATACAAGACCATTCCAAAATAGACCGTTAAACATTGTAACCAAAAACCAAAATTGCCCGCCGCTGTGGCTCAGTTGCTAAGGCATTTACTGAGCACGAGGTAGCGGATTCAATTACTGGCCGCGGCGGCCGCTCTTCTTATGGAGACACAAAGCAAATACGCCCGTGTTTTCGAGATTCCGGAGCACGTTACAGGTCTCAGGTGGTCAAAATGAATCTGGAGCCCTCCACTACGGCACGCCTCATCGCCCGCGCTGCGTCGGGGCGTAAAACCCTACAATCAATCAATCAAAAACAAAAATGAAACAAGTAACAATACAAGTAGTTTTCTACAAGGAGGGACACACACTTACAGATAGAAAAGATCAGCATGATTAAAATAAATTAGAGTACTTGGATCTTTGAAAATATGAGAAGCCCGTTTTGCAAAAAAAAGGCATTCGTTTGTTCCCCTAGGCTAGAAGGTAAAGCATTCCATTCATTGACCACTAATGGTGAGTTCTGATTCTTTTTGTTCGGGTGAAAATTGGGGTAACTTTGTGATCATGGTCGGTGCGCGTGAACATATAGGATGCGGAAGGATGAAATTTCGAACTAACGGTATTGGATAACAGTACAATGTGTGGAAAAAGAATCATCGCGAAAATTGTCTTCGCATGGTGAAAGTGGGGAGAATAACTTGGTCCTTCAAGGCAGATATGCTTTGGTGTCTTGAGTACAACGACAGAATAAAACGCGCTGCTTTGTTTTGTGCGGATTCAGGCATGTTAGTCGGACACATCTGAGGAAGATGCCATATTATTTGCGCATATTCTAGTGAAGGACGAATCCGAGTATTATACGCGTGAAGGCGTGTCTCTGACCCGCCGCGGTGGCTCAGTGGCTAAGGCGTTGCGCTGCTGAGCACGAGGTCGCGGGTTCGATTCCCGGCTGCGGCGGCCGCTTTTCTGATGGAGGCGAAAAGCAAAAACGCCCGTGTGTACGAGATTTCGGCGCACGTTAAAGATCCCCAGGTGGTCAAAATTAATCCGGAGCCCTCCACTACGGCGCGCCTCATCGCCTGCGTTGCGTCGGCGCGTTAAACCCTACAATCAAATCAATCAGGCGTGTCTCTGAATTAGCTAGGTAAAGGCGACGCCTGCCCAGGCCAAGCTTTTTCAATGACTTTGATGGGGTTTTTTCTGTATAAGGAGCCTAGTTAAAATCAGAAGTGACTGTAACACGAGGATATCTAAAGGATGAAACTGTTTTAGTTTTGGAAATATCTATTAAATAATTATAATTGTCATATCTCACCGCAGCACCGAATCGCACATGTTTCTTTCGTCTGCATTTATTTTCATAGGCCATTTTCTGCACCATTCCGTTATCGTAAATAAATCATGTTGAAGCGCAGAAACTTCATGGGTCGTTACTATTTCGCCAAATAGGCAAGGAAATCATGCAAGCTATGTCTCTATGAAAATTAGAAATAAAAACGGGCCTAGTACCGACCATTGGTGAACTCCTCATGAGACACCCACAGGTTGAGAAATGCGGTAAAAAATTTCTATCCAGCGTATTGTTTTATCATCAATATTAATGTTACAAATTTTAAGAAATAGGCATTGAAGTGGAACTCGATCGAAAGCCTTCGACAAATCGAAAAAAACTGTTACGGCACCAGGCCACCTGTGCAGTAAAATGTGGAGATCCGTAACAGCTGAAAAGGTTGCATCTGACTTGAAAAACGTCAGACAGAACCCGTATTGATTGTTTTTAAAAAAATTTATTCCGGTAGAGCTGGGATGAGACCGGTCGCCAGATGTAAAAAATGGTGGGTGTGAGCAAATGTCCAAGCGTCCGATAAGCAGCTTGAACTCTAGGGATTGTTGAAATAATAACGAAAGCCAGTAAGCTCAGCAAGAATAAGACGCCAATGAAGACGACAGACAACGCCATAGTCGACGCCGCCTTTTTGATAATAGCACATATGCTTTGGCAACAACAAGGGCACGAAACTGTTCCCTGCATGGCTCGAATGCAGGCACTCTCCGCGACTTTCTGCCGTAAGTGTTTCACAAGCATGCAAAATTTCGCGAAGCTCCTTTCGTTAACATGCACAAGGTAAAACTTTCTTTATTGGATAAAACACTTTCATGAAATCACTCGTAATGGTACTTAAAAATGTTAGCTCTGGTGAGTTCAAATCTTCATTCCTGTCCCTCTACAAAAAAAGAGCGCACCAATATTTTACGGTCATCTGGTATTAAGGCTCGACTATACCATTTTCTCCCTTTTTTCTGCCATTTTGACGTCATTCTTTGGAGATAATGTGTCCTTAACCAGTAATCAGTAAGTTGTAACCACCTCTGTATAACTTAAGCCTTATTATGGCGTTCGGAAAAATTCTTAGAATTGATGATTTCTATTTTTACTTAAACGACTGATACCGATCTAACTTCCTCTTGGCAAAGCGAGAACTGAACTGCCAGCATTCAAACAGTACTTTGGGAGATGCAATTATTGCCCGTTTCGGTTTTTAAAAACATTGTATAATTATCCCAGGGCGTGTGCTGACAACGTCCCTCGCGGACCACCAATACTCGTCTAGTTTCAGAATAAATAAACGTTCATGTAAAAGCAATGTAGCATAACAACGTCAAAATAAGCGGCTTTTGACTGTTTTGTTGTGCGGAATCTTCGTCTAATCATCAAAAGCATAGGGTGCTACTAGCCGCAACGCCGCCTCAAAGCCTGCAAGTAACCTTCCCAGCTATCGCTCTTATCACCAATGACTTCATAAAGAAATGTCTGCAACATTTGTGTTGTGTAGGGTTGAAGCCATCAGAACAAAACTACCGGAACTTTTGCCAAGTTTAACGGAACTGCAGGAGAGTTGCAAGCTGGGCTAGTTGGAAAGACATTCTTGGATAAAATCGGCGCGAATTCAGAGGAATTGATTTTCCTGCCACTAACATTTTATTTAGGCACCGTAGTCAAACAACCCGCGAAATCATGGAGGCATTCCACATAGCTGAAGGAGGTGACAAGTGTGTAAGCCAAACAAGCATGTGTCTCCATCCTAAAGACATTGCGTATCTGCGTGTGCCTTGATTGTAACATGCGCACATCTACTTGTGGTATCAACGTGACCTTTGCAAACTTGTTTGCCAATGCGCATTGTCTTTTTATTGCTTTATTGTTTGTGTTCAGTATTTATATTCACCCTTACTGATATTCAAAATTTAGTTTTAGACCAGCGGCTGTCCTTGTGGTTACTTCCTTCGTCTTCGTCTTCGTCTGAATTCGCGCTGGTTTTATCCAAGAATGTTTAACGGAACTAGCTAGCCATGAAGCCGCAGTCTGTAAACAGCCACGGGGCTACATCTCTTTTTTTCTTGTTGCCATCAGCGCTGCTGCAGATGACGAGCATTCTTGGTTTACCTGGATTTTCCCCTTACGGCCCAGAAGCGCCCTGTCATGATAGGAGGGAAAGATACTTGTGCCAGGGGCTCGCTCATTCGGCCTCTCTTGTGTCTTCGCCCCGTATACCGCCGTCCCAAAGCTCCATGCCCACCAAACAGATGTAAAATAAAACCGTAGGACTAGCTAGGCGGTGCCATAATTAGGCGGTGGTACCGGGTTCAAATCCTGGAGCAATACAAATTTTTCTTCGACTGCAAAGTTTTCAAAAAAATTGTATAGATTTCCTCTGTATCCGTAAGGCTGCATTTCAGGCTGATATATAAGCTTTCTTTTACGATATTCGCTGCACTTTGCGGAATTCAACTAAATCTGTTGAAATACAACTGTTGGAAAAATCAGAAAGGAAGAAGAGGTGGCCATTAGCAGCTGCCTGCTGATAGTGCTATCATCATCATTACAGATCGAGTTCCATCCGCCATTAAAGATTCACCCACGTCCCGCGGTCCTCGCCTCGGTTCTTCAACAAAATGGTGCCGTGACCAGGATAGGAGATCTACACAGTTGAAGAACGGAGTGCGCGGACCGCCATCAACGATGACGTGAGTGACACGGCTGCGAGGAAACTACGGCTCCTGACCATCGACCGCAAGCGTCTGCGAAGAAAACCCAAGGAATTGAGGACGCACCAAACGTGTACCGGATACCACGCCCTCAACAACTTTTACCGATTCTTCGCGGACGCCTCGCGGACACTGAAAGTCAACGACAGCGGCGTCGACCTTCCACCGACCGTGATCCTTCCTGGCGATCACGTAGACATAAACGACGTCGACGATGGACCTGGAAGCCCTTTGCCAAAGACGGAGCCTCGTCCGAAAGAAGGTAACCACACTGATTGACGACATCAAAACTGAGATGAGCGCCGAGTCACCATGAATCTGTAAGCTCATTTTCTTAAAGAAACGCATACTCGAAACACATGATATTCTAAAGAAGCTTGACAGCGATATTGAAGAACTTGTTGATTTGGATCATTTAACCGAGGAATATGAAATCGCATTAGAATTCGAAGATTCCATCCTGTTAACCAAATTTAGAATGAACAGATTGTTTCCCGAGTTGGAAAACCATTCCGACGACGACATTGTAGCAACAGCACCGGAAAAACATCCAGGTATCTCCAACAACGACTCCACAGTGCAGAGTAATGACTCCCTCAACAGGAAGAGTGATTTGGGGATACTTTTTAATGATCGTGAAGAGCCACAGGTCACTCAGCCAGCTGCTTCCTTTAAACGAGGACTGGATTCAATAAAAGGAAAAGAGGAGACAACTGCTACCGCTCTGTGCTCAGACGAAGAATTGGAAACAGCTTCCCCCATAGTGCACACTCTGAACGATAAAATGGCTCTAGTAACTCCAGTAAAGATGAGTTGTGGTCAGAGCTACGGCAACGCGGTGGAGACACCTGAACAGTCATCGGATTCGCGTGGTTTTCATGGCACAAAAACACTTTCTGTGCTCAACGAACAACTTCATAGAGTCCAACAAGCACGACCACAGGTGAACAAACGATTCCTGCAGAACAATCGACAGCTCGGCCAAACCTCACACTCACGGACGGAGCCTCTAGACACATGCTGCCATCGCGAAACGTCGGGTTTGGGGATGATTGGGTTGGTTAATGCAAAATGTGACGATTTCAAGTTCCCGAAGTCAAAACGAAGAGTGAGAAAACAAAAAATCCAGTCAGCCCTACGATCAGCACGTACAACCACCCTAAACAAGTCTCCACCGAAACGCAGCATCAAGTGCGGACTTATCGAAAAAACAAGGAGAAAAAAGGTATCTCTAAGAAAGAAGATCGTTACACACACAGAACGACGCAGCGGGATTGTTACTTCTTCCACTATACAATCGATCCGCCGCACATGCCGCAAGAAGCTTGCACGAGCACTACTATGTCTTTATCTAGTGCCAACGATGGTCCAGATTCCCCGCTTAAACTGGCCTGACTCCTCAGGGCGAATGTGGCACAGACGCTTCAAGCATCGATGGAAGCAAAAGACCGGACTATCATGGTGTGGCCAAACACGACGGACATGACATGGATTATGACCACAATGAACTGATTACGTGACCTTTGACAAAAGTGTTAAAAGACGAATGCTTGATGACCGCTGGAAACTGCAATCCTTCACGTCATGCCCATTCTCCTCCGCCATTTATCGCGTGGCCGGGAGGATGTTGGAAAAATCAGAAAGGAAGAAGAGGTGGCCATTAGCAGCTGCCTGCTGATAGTGCTATCATCATCATTACAGATCGAGTTCAATCCGCCAATAAAGATTCACCCACGTCCCGGGGTCCTCGCCTCGGTTCTTCAACAACTAATATGTGGGGCAGGTTAGAGAGACCAAACCTGGTATTCTGAGTCTTTCCTTTACCCGACCCTCCAGTGAAGGCATCCTTGAAATCAATTTGCCCATGCATTAGCATTGCGGAATCCTCTCCTCAGCAGAGTGGAGGAAGCAAATGGAGTAGAGGAGGGACTCAGAATACGGCCCCAAGATTCGCTTACTTCGGAAAGCAATTCCACCAATATTCAAGCCCCACGTTGTGGCTATAGCTCCGAAAAGAAAGAGTTTGCGTTGTCGAAAGAGTGCAAGAAAGATGGCACATTCTATGCAGATTGTTATTTTTACCTTCCAATACGAATCTACACGACACTAATGTTGCTGTCAGTCACCTCAGGCATAGGTCGGCGTACTCACTCGTGAATGCACTCATTTGTACTCATTTGTACTCAAACTCATGAGTGAGTATGATGATGAGTGAGTACACACCAATATTAAAAAGTGACTACGATGACGAGTGAGTACAGGGGTAAGTCCACTACTCATGAGTACAGTACTCATGAGTACACTACTCATTAGTATGAGTACTCATGATTACAGTATTCATGAATATGAGTACTCATGAGTATGAATATTCATGAGTATGAGTACTCATGAGTAGTACTCATGAGTACTACTCATGAGTATACAGTACTCATAAGTACATAGTCCTCATGAGTACAATACTCATGAATACGGTATTTTCGAGAGCTTGCACTGGTGAGTACATGCACTCGTGAGTACAGTAGTGCAAAGAAGTTCTATAACGAACTCGAGTCAGGACGCGAGTGTAGCAGTCGCAAACATTTAGCGGTGCCGCTGTGCAGCTTAACTCTCAAGGATGGTAAAATCAGACAACGAAAACTGCGCCTCCCTCCTTTCCCTGTCCCTGTCCCTGTTTGGCGCTGTTACCGTTTTTCGGCGGTCGCTCGCTAAGAGGACACGGTGAAAAAGGAAAAACGAGGGGGTGAAGTCCCGGCGGAAAGTGCAGCCGCTGTGACTCTGTTTCTATGGCATGTGTTGATTGGTGCAGTTATTTTTGTTTACAAATACGCGGCCTTGAAACGCGTAGTTGCTTCGTTCCGCTTGCTCCGCTCAAGTTGCTTTAGGGAAGGCGGTGGGGCTGCTAACAATACATGCACTACGCGCACCGAAGTCGCTCTTTTCCGGTCTTCAGCAGTTTCCGTAGACGCATGTCACCCTGTGTAGTCGTTTCGTGAGCCGAACGGCTCATTTCAACAGTCGCAGTTAATTATCGTATTCGCGTCAAATCGCCTGCATGGTCTGTGTCATCGAAATTGTCCGCACCATGCCGCTGTGCGCATTCAAGCGATAATTTGGCTGATGTACGTGCGCCCATATGGTTTTATTAGGCTTCCGTTTTGAAACTTTTTGCTCAGGTTCGGTAGGACTACGTTCTCGTGCATTCCATTTACGAGTGAGCATATAGCCCCACCGTGCAGGAACGGGGGTGTAATTTGTCCCTGCATTGGAAATAAAATATCCGAGTACACCAAAGCACGTTTGTAGGTTGTTAATCGGACATAATAATGCCTAGTTGAACGCGTGCGACGCTTTGTTTCGCCTCACACATTCTGTCGAAGAGCTCTGTCATCTTGCCGCTAGAGGCGTGCTTTGCTTTCGAATGGCTTTGCTTTCGAATGGCAACCCGATGTGCTGCTTCTCGTTTATGCCACCGTGTAATGAGAAAGCTGGCGACGATGGTGAATTTCGGTGGTTGGTCTTCCCCTACCTTCATCTGCTATTTACTTGCGAGGCTACCATTCCTCGCTAGCAACTACTGCCGAGTTTAAGCTCGCGCTGTGGAAGGCCTCGTGAAGGGGCCGTTTTTAATGATGAACGCCAACGCCAGACGTTGGTTTTTTAGCTTAAGCTCGCGTCTTGCAACGTCTTGTAAACCATGTTGCTTGCCCATAATGACCCCACCGCACTTTTTGGTCTATAGCTGGCAGCTTCGTGAGTGCTGCTCGAGACAAGAGCTGCAGATTTCCACTGTGCAACCAACGCACCAACACAGCAATAAAGCGACGTCAGTGCAAGCTATCACGCCTCCGAAAAACGCGTCTACAAACTTTGTTTTCGAGTTCACAAAGCACGGGAGAGCAGTTGGGCAGTGCTGCAATGGCTCTCAAACACTGGCAGCAACTGGGTGCACTGCCCTCGACTGCGAGCGGTACCTGCTCCACGCCCCCCCAAGCACACACACACACACACACACACACTGTTGGGACTGGGCTATCCCAGCTCAGACACCACTGTTGCGACGTTACCCTGCTCAGTCCACTATCGACGCGGCGCAAAGCAGACCGACGAAGTAGTCGAGCCGACGGTGATTTGAAGCTGTATTTATATACAATATATACAAAGGTAGCAAGAGCGTTACATGGCTCGGACAAAGGCGATAGCACTTCTCAACTCAGTGACTCTGATGAGATGCCGCCGCACCACCGCTGCTTCCGGGCTGGTGTTATACCCCCGGGGTTCCCTTGCAGCCGCGTGCAGTTCGAATCCCTCAAATCGGGACTATCACTGGCCGCAGTTTGAAGGCGCCGTCTTCAGGCGCTACTCACTGCGTGTTTGCCGGGGATCGTTTTTCCAAGGCATGGCTTGGTCCAGCCGTCGCGATGGGAAAGGGAGAGCCGACTCGGCGGCGCCTTTCCAGCCAAGTTGCGGCACGACTGCCGCGGGCGGTTTGACCTATGCGCGAATCAACCCCGCCATCGGCACGTCACCGGGTGCAGTGAATTTGTGTCGACGCGCTGGCACAACACACACACGCATACAAAAATGAGTGGTTAAAGTCAGACCCGTGTGCGTTTTACCCTGGCTATTAACGGAAATAAACATAACGACGCGTAGCGCCCCTGCCCTGTTTCTTTCTCGTGGCGGGACCTCCCTCTTGGGCTTCTCGCGCTCTAGGCGGCTTTTGTTTTTGTGTTTATCTCTCATTTTGCGGGCTGGCGGCGGCGGCACGAGGTGCGGCTGCGCAATGTTCCCAGCATGCGGAACAGTGGCGGCAGCGTCTCTTTGTAGATAATTTTAAAGGAGATGATCTTTCTTTGGCTACACGAGCACGAAAATGTTAACCTGTCTGACTGTCTGTCTCTCTGTGTCTGTCATAAAGGTAATTTATTATTGCAACTTATATCCCACCCCGCTGTATACATGGAAGCTTCCTGCCCCGTACGTTTTTCTTGCAGTATTTGCAGCGATAGGTCAGGTTGCAAAAATCCTTGCTGGTGCCGATGTAATCATAGTGGTGCTTCAAACTCTCTAGCAAACTGACACCTTGCGCTATCACTAGGTCTTCCGCTGAGTGCGTGTTGCAGGCAGCCATAGCTGGGCTTACAAACAATCGTCAGAGCCACAACTTTTCACTGACCTCCACGGTCCGTATCCTCATACTCCGCATACCTCGAATTTTGGGCCTTTTGTATAAACCGTGGTGACCGCTATTCCCTTGTTTTTGTTACAACTCCTCCTCCGGAAATTTGTTCCGTATCCTCCTCCCGCGCAAAAGAACAACACCAAAAAGAACACAAGACCACGTTAATTGTACAATGATCACTTATCGATTTTCAGCTTCAATAATGCCATTAAATGGCAGTGGTCATGTTCTACAGGGTGTCAGAGGAGTAATTTTGAAGTCATAGAAAGAGTGCTTACCAATCAGTCACTCGGAAGGACTACTTGCCTAGCAGGTGTTGCGAAGAGCTACCGAGGATGATGCAACATTGCATGATGCAACATTGCGTCAGCTGTACCACTTTGCATGATGCAACATTGCGTTAACCTTAACTGAGGCTATTGGTTGCACGAAATCACGCCCGCAATATGAAGATTTCTTTCGAATCATGCCTCTTCTCCGTTTATTTCTGTAAGTTTTCAATTCAGATTCAAATATGCAAAACGAGTTCATGCCGCCCTTGTCGCAGCAAACAGCCAAGGACCTTCAAAAGCGACATTGTCGTCTCGGTATAGCTTCGCTCACGTGCGCTTTCTTGGCATCGCGCTGCGCTCTTCACGCTAGTGGAAAACGCATTCTGCGCCTTATTTTACGTTTGTGAGAAAGCGAAGAAAGTCTTCGCGGATGACCAAGTGTCTCCGGCCCAGGGAACGTTCCTCGATGCCAGTGCGGTAAGCACTTGTCAAAGGAACCCGCTTTTCGCACCGGTTTCCCCACAGTGACATAACGTGTGCTTTTAAAACACCCCTCACAAAACCGCACGCGTCGCTCTTTATTGTTTGGGTACGCGGGCAAGGGCGAATCAAACAGAGATAGAATATTTCACCCGCAAGCTCCTTTTACCTGAGTTGCGTATTCTCTGCTCCAGCTGTGCTACAGCGAATCGACCCCTCTACGTCTTCTCCACGAAGAGAGAAAAAAAGAAGCTGCAGTAGTATGTCGCACTCAGAAGGATTACGGCGAGTACGAACGCGATCGCCTTTCACTGTCCCGTGCCCAGCGTCAGCCGCTGCTTTCAAATGTTTCGCGTGCCGCGGTTCTTCTTCCCATTCAGCGCGCAGCACTCACGCGAGCCTCTCCCAGCGGAAGGGTCGCCGGTCTGGCCTCACGCGAGCCCATCCCTGCGCGTCGAAAGGGAACTCGGTCAAGCGTTCGTCCCCGGCAGAACCCGGGGGGAGGAGGCCCCGTATATAACGGCACGCATCCGCCCACATTCACGACGGACTGACGGCCGATCTCGACACGATCGCCGCCGGGAGGCACCCGCGCAAGAAACACTACACTGGACTGTCGTACTCGCCAGAGGGCGCACCGAGTCACCGAGCGGCGTTCACCACCATAGAAAGGCCAGTATTCCCAAGCTAGCACACGCGTTCGCTACAGTTGAAAATGGTCTGCATATCATGTGCTGAGGTTCGTCGCAAGCACCATAGAACACAACGGCCACTAGGTGAAGGCAAACGCTTAAAAGGACTGGCCTTTCTGAGGAAATGGTTAAAGAGAGAGATACAAACGTTTTTTTTTTTTTTAACCTTTAAAGGGCCCCAGGTGGAGTAGTGACCGGTGTTAACCTACTTGGGCACCTTAGAAACGTCACGAAGCTCCATTCATGGCTTTCTGATGCACGCATTGTAGTCCAGAGCAGAGATTATCCATGTGTTCGTTTTGCACGCACAGCGCCATGCAATATTTCACTTTGGGTGGGTACAAAAAACGCAAGGAGCGCTCTAAAACAAAATGGGATTGGGATGACATCGTTCGATGTCGCAAACAAAAATATAAAAGCCGCCGGAAATAAGACAGAAGCTTGTAAAATATAGAAGTGCAGTGTCGGCCAAAAAAAATGTTGGGAAAGAAAAGATACCGAAGCTGGTGAAAGAAAGAGAAAATAATTGTACTTATAACACTGTGCATTGCTGCAGCCTAAACAGCACTGCTTACCCGAGGTGGAAAAGAAGTGAGCAGAAATACATCACAGCTACTCTCGCACTATTATGTGACCTGTCCGGTTTGCACGTAGGGAGTTGCCAACGTAGAATATAGTAGCAGCGTCGACATCTGAGGGCTGTGATCGATGTTTATAGTAGAAGTCACAGGGCATCAGCGCAACGCGTGTCTTCTGTTCATCTACTTCCTGTTCGTTGTTCTCTATCTCTGTTGCAGTAATGTATGTATGGGTATTCTTTGATTGGTATTGGAACGCTCGTACGTTCTATTTATTCCCGAAGTCATCCCTATGTATTCTGGAAGTGCTTTTACGCTGGCAAAAGTGATGCGATTTCGGCCAATATTTGTAATGAGCCTGCATGGACCTCGAAGAAATGTAGCCCTCATCCTATTACACGGCCATTCGATCGGAACGCCAATCTTTCAACAGTAGCAGCTGATCAACATTATTTCGAAGTACTGTGACCGGACAACGCTCCGTTTATTAGGATGCACGGCCGTACCGATGAGGTGCTGTTGCATTGTCTCAGGCCACTGATGCGGCGACGCTCTTTCCAGGCTGGGGAGAACGCCAGAGCTGCCTGGATTGGGAGCTCATTCCCGCACTGCTCGGAATGCGGCTGGCCTGCCTACTGGTTCTGCTGCTCCGGCATCCCGGAGGCAGCGAACAGGCGATGCCCTTCTTCGGCTCGGTGGCGTTCATACCGGCGCTGAAGACGTTGCTGCCCACGGGCACGCCGCTGATCGGCTCCAACATCGGCATCGCGGTGCCCTTCGAAGTGGTGGTGCCGGACCCGGGCGCGTTCATGGTCAACATGCGCTCGCTGGAGCCCGGACAAGACCGCTGGGCGCTGTACCGGGGCGCCTCATGGTTCCTGCGTCGGCTGGGCCTGGACGGGGAGGCGTGCGTCAAGAGGTCTCTCTGCGAGGTGGCCGCCATGCCCCGCATGGAGGGACTGCTGGGGGACGTCGTCGAGGCGCTCTTCACGTAAGCCTTCCCCGCGGGCTTTCTTTTCATCGACGGTGTAGTGTAGGGCAAGTAATTTAGTTATGAGACGTATCGCCAATATGATGATTGGAAACATGAGCGTGAAGGACGGGACGAACACGTAAAAGAGACCACAAAGCTCAGGATTACTGTCTTCGCTGTGTGATGTCTTCTTTCTGTCCGTCCCATCCTCTTCGTGCATTTTGTCCTACTATGTCAAAAGACCAACTCTGCCCACAGGTTGTTTTGATCACTGATAAAAGTCACGGGGTGTCCCGAATTTGAGCCATCAACCTTGGCTGTAAGAAGTCGATGCTCAAAATTTTGTGGGTGTATGTTGCATACCGGCGGTGCATGTGCTGAAGTACTTGAAGCAGTCTTAATCATGCTGTGAAGTAGTAAAAAGCGCCGAATGTTTATTAACGCCGAAGCTTTATTGGTGGGACCGTCCCGTCAAAAAAAGCTAATGAATTTTCCCATAGCCCGGTTGGCCGACCAAAAAAGCTCTGTTAAGATCTCTGGACAGACAGCGTGGGCATGAAACCGGGCGTCCATTGTGTCAAAACGGGTACTTCAAAATGACGGAAAAGGAACGGTTCTACATAAGTCAATAGACGCATCCATCATGAAGAAGGACCATGTAGCAGCAGCTCCAGCGACATCGCCGGATGGAGCGCCGCTCCTCGCGCAGCAGCCCGGTCGACATGGTCACAGGCAGCGCGGCCGCGCGGGCGCACGAAGACACGGGAGTCTCGCGCAGCCGCGCAGCCTGTGACCATGTCGATCGGGCTGCTGCGCGAGCAGCGGCGCTCGATCCAGCGATGTCGCTGGAGCTGCTGCTACAAGCACAATAGTATACCATTATCTCATAAACCCCGTATCGGTTTGCTTGGCGCGCGAAAAATCGTCGCATTGGCTCCGTTCTCCGTTTGCGATTTGGATCTTTGAAGGTTTGGATATCAATTGAGTGCACTTCCAGCGAAGGTTCAACGCGCTTTCAGCGAAGGTTTTGGCGCATTTTCGACGCACTTTTGATGTTAAAAAGCGTCCGCGCATCTCTTAAGTTTGGTTAGGAAGGGATGGTAAAGTCTTCTGCTCACGCCTATTGGTGGCCTTTTCTGTTCGCGAAAGGACGAAACGAGAGCAATATTTTTCTGGCACCCCAGATTCTTGGAGGACCTGAGCGAAAGGGCTCTATCCACAACATGTTGCTAATCTGGCTCCGGCGTCGGCCCAGGACACTAGTTGCGGGAAGGACTGGTACACACGAAGTGACCAGCTGTATAGTCTGCACGACAGGGGCGGGCCGTAAATAACGAGGGGGACAGCTCCTCGTCGCAGCTGTCGTGAGGGTGATCCCCAGGCGATGTTGCCGGAGCAGGAACTCACCCTGCCTGTAAACTCTTAAGGGCTACCAACGGGGTAGGTGCCGATCGCATGAGGGACACTGAAGACTTTGCATTGCCTAGGTAAAAGATGCATGTTTGATCGGCAGAATGTTACACAACCGCGGATTTAGCCACAGTAGCTGCGGACTTCCTTCATGAAGGGAGCTGCGCTGGTGGCAAGATATAGAAGTGCTGTTACGGGGTGGCTGGCCCAATGACATTAACCATTGTAGATGATGACGACATGAATTTAATGGCTGTCAGCCATGTTGGCAGGAGTGCGACTGTGTGCCCCCATGCGCGTCATCTTCGCAGACGGGTGAGAATATGCAAGTCTACACCTTCTCGTAACGACATAAATTAAATTTCTTATTTCCGTCCCGAGTTTATAGTAACAGTTTAGAAGGTTTGTTCATATTCTCTTTCAATCACTTGCTCAGTGCTTGCAATTTCATAGCCAGTGCAGCCACTGTGGTGGGATGGCGGCATTCTCTTTCCCAGTCAGTGCAGGTCGGGCACTTCCTGTTACACCTAGCGCCGTCTGGTGGTTATACTTTAACACTGCCGCAATCTTCTTGCTCAGCTGATAAACAAGCTGGCTGTTTGTCCTCTGAGGCTTAGCCGGTAGCGTCACGGCTTCTAAAGCTCCCATCCTCGGTTCGAGCGCAAACAATTCCACTTTTCGACACACCGCTTGTGAGTCTGTAATGGTGGTCTTGGCCTGGGTCCGGGATAAAACTGGCGCTAGCACTTCTTTTAACCGCGGGGCTGTTTAAGCTTTCTTCTGGACGTTCGGATCGTTGACAATAAATTCTGCTGGGCGAAGTGGAGAGGGTAAAAATGCTAGGCCAAAAAGTGAGAGGGAAGTGGAGAGGAGGCAAGGAGCCCACGAGCAGGTATTGGGAGTGCACTCCTGAAAAAGGATAGGCTTCCCGTGGACGGAATTGAATACGGGTCCCTCGCGTTATGAAACCTGAGTCTATCTGATTGCGCTGTCATCGCGTTCGGGAAGCACAGCATTTACTCGAGGTTCGTAGCGCGGGCGTTGGCTTTGGACTGTAGCGGAATTGAAGTGGACTTTCGCTTAGCACTTTGGCAGTTTAGATTTTGGACTTTAGGAGGGTGGATTGTGGAATTAGATTTAACTCATTTTGCATGGATAAAGCTTCACTTTTTAACCATAATTCTCTCAAGAAAGGTGCAGACCTAAGAATGTCCACGTTAAGGCTAGTAAAGACCACCAGCAACGCTGTTTCCTCGGTCTTTGCATCTCAATTGTAAAGGTGCCTGAATTTTTTTTCTCGTTCGGGGATGGTAACTCCAAGAGCGCGATTCCATTTCCTTGTGGGTACAAGCTCGGCATTTCCTGTGCTTCCCAACGCCATCTACTGCTTCGCTTGAAAGGCAACTTCTATTCCTTTATGCAGCTGCTAAAACAGCTCCGCTGTTCGAGCAGTTTCAGTGGAGGTGCAATTGTGGATTTGAAACAAACGCTCTTTGTTCGAGCCTAAGCAATGTTAATATTTATTACAAGAGCCGTGATTATTTTTTGTAAAATGTCCTCCTAGCTCAATTCCGCGTATTCGTTTCGTAAATAAGAGTGGTTTGGTATCTTGTACGTTGATTTAGGGGTTGGGTGATATGAACATGGATATGAACAGGTTTATGAGCACGTTTAATTAATTTTTTGCATCGTACCAAAAGTGCCGGACTTGTAAACGAATATGGAAATGAAGTGCCGGGCTTGGGAATGAATATCGCAACCTGCGAACAATCACACTTGTAATGAGACCAGGAGTGGTGGCGCGCACCGCTGCTTTGGCGTTTGCAGGCGCGCTAAACTGACGCGTCAGTGAATACAGTTTTTTTTAAGACGATAGTCTTTCTCGGGCTACTTGAACGGGAAAATTTGGTCTTTCTATCTGTCATTCGATTCAGCTAGCCGGCCAAAGCGAAACAGAAGCTGCGTAATACTCTTATATGCTCTCAGCCAAATCTAAACGTCTAAGTTCGGTGCTAATGTTCATACCTGTCAACATTGTTGAACAAGAACGACACATTACGAAAATATAAGACAGAAAATTAATACATGAGTGATATTATTAGAATTTTTCGGATGCTTGCTCTTTGCGATAGCAAATAAAATACTAGATCAACTGCAGAAAATCGTCGCCTGCTGTGGCCCATCCAACTATAGCTCCTGGAGAACTGTTAAGAAATCAAGCGGCAGCAGTAACGAAAGGTACACTTGATAAGTTCCACGTTTCGCTTGGAATACGCTTGGAGCAGGGCAATGTGGTTCTATAAACGTTGTAGTCGGGTGCCTCGATCCACGCGCGTCTCCGCCGTATCAGCGGCACTGGCATCGAGGCACCCGAGTTGGAGCAGTGGAACGCGGTAAATTTTAATTGACTTCAGAAAATCTCTAGCCTGTTATCTTGGAACGAACAAGACAGGAGAGGAAGAGCACGAGAGGTTAGTGGAAAATAGAATGAATCCATTTACTTGCCAGGGGCGCCAGTCGACTACCGTCTTGCGTCGACGTTTGCAACGAACGAAGCAGATACGCGGCCTTTTTTTTTTTTTTTTTTTTTTAGTCACCGCGCTGCCTTTCAAGGGTTTGTGCCCTGAACGTACTTCTGCCCTCGTGGTGCTGGGGACTCGTGCTTTGTGGTAAAATGGGAACTTTTAGCTTCGATGTTATTTCCAAAGATGTTTTCGGTGGTCTCCGTTTCTATTGGAATTGGTATCCCAGGTTCGTCACTACTTGGTGACCGCGGTCGGCGTAGTGCTTAGTCGTGCTTCTTGGCTGTTTCGACGAGCCTTTGTAAGCTCGTCTGTGGTATTGTGTACACGTAGCACCATCAGGAGAGCAGCAAAAGTGCTTATCGGAAGCGTGAGGACTTGTTTGTAGGCCTAGCGTATGATGGTGTCAATCTTCGGCCATTAAGCGCCAGGAGGGGGGCGTAAGGGGCGATGTACGTAACTGCAGAAATGATAATAGCTAGAACCATGCGCAGCATGTCCTGTAAGGTTATTTTGTTCGGAGCGGGGATGCACATCATGCATGTGGAACACAGTGTCGACCAACTCAGTCCTAAGCGCTAATGTGCAAGAAGCAGATACGTACGGCTAGACGTATGAGCGCGAAAATTTGAAGAATGGTCTTTCCTGCGTCTTTTGCCGAGTTATTGATGCTCAGAAGCAGTACGGAAGCTACTCATAAACAGAGCAATGGTTATGAACTCCCTAAAGCAGCTTCACAAGCAGCAGATTTTAGGGAAATGTAAATAAATTGCGGCTTTTGGAGCGGAACATGCATAGCTTACAGGGATTAATTAAAATATGGTGTACACATTGTGCAAGACGTCTGAGGCAATTTATACCCTTTCTTTACGATGGTCTTCCTTTCGTCCTGCATCATATATCCCAACAGCAGGCCCAGACCTCGCTCCGTAACCTCAGCGCGAGCATCTTGGATCCCTTAGCTGATTTATCTCACATTTCGTCCGGATTTCACTCATGCAGCAAGTGTTGTCGTAACCTCAAGTGATGAGGTCACGGTTCATTTGCAGTTGAGGTCGAAGCCCCAAACTTCGTGAGGCTTCCCACCTTTGAATTTGCTGACTGCTTATGTTGTGCGACGTCTTAACGTTCGATATTTTCCCTTGTGCTTTTTTGGGATGCGACCTGACTTTTCCTTGTGCACGCACGTGTCACACTATTCGATTTGCTTATGTTCGCTTTAGCATATGAAACAATAGAGGACGAACAGAATAGCTCGAATTCTTTTTCTCACTCGTTGAGGAGGGGAGGGGAGAGGAGCGGAGAGGATTCCGAAATTCGGGTGCACAGAATGACATTGGGATGGCGCAACATAGCGCTGTTTGGTAATATTGTGGAGAGACTCATACTCCGTTTCAGGTGAGCATACTAATGATAATTATCAGTTTATTTCAAGTTTTTTGTAGTTTTGGATTGAGTTTGTCGCCTTCCAAACTTGCTATATTGGCCATGAAGCGCCTACCTATGTTTAACGCATGTCATCCCTCCTGTAATCATCTGGTCGTCATTCATTTGACTATAAGTAATCACTGACTACTTTTAGGGCCATGTACTTGCTGTTGCTCCGGATTTGGCAGTGTGGGCAAACCGTAATAGTTCATACCTTAAATGTTTTGCGTAACTTTTCACTTTTAAGAACATCACAACTAGCTTTAATGGTTAGCGTCACTATAGAACTGTTTTTTTTTATCTCCAGCAAGCGGGCGTCCTGATAACCATCTGCTGGCTTTGTTCCAAACAACCTCGAGGGGTCACTTAATGCATATTTATTAAACACGAGCCACACAGGCGTGCGTTCTTCAACATTTCTTCCCTTCGATTCGTCTCGCAGAATTCCCGAGGACCACCGAAACGCTTCCTTCCTGGGAGACTACTACGAGGCCTCCAAGCGCGGACGCACAGTTGGCCGGTGCGATGCCAGCTACTCCGACTGCCCGCTTTCCCTACTCTACGAGCTGCCAAATTACGCCCAAGTCCGATGGCTATGAGCGCCCATTTTCCTAGAGGATTATAGTCTTGCGTGCGCGGTGCTGTTACTGGGCTCCTCACAGAACTGTGAAATGGCGCGCTGCAAGAAAAACGGGAATTTCGGGCGTTTCGCGTGGATACCGAAGCTAAGGGGAAGGCGCTTCGACCGTCATCGCGACGGCTTTTGAATGGCGCGTGCTGGGCGCTTTGTAAAGACACCAGCTAAGTATATTCAAAGCGTGGTAAGCACCGGCAGCTTCAGTGAGTGGTTATGTGAGCGCATGATGGGCCGCGCATTCCCTAATTGTGTGAAAACAAGCAAGGCTGGAAAGCGTGACAAGCGAACATCCTTCGCCATCAACCATAGAGGGCGGCTTGGAGATGTTAAGCTCTACCCCGCCAAAGCACACAGCCCGTTCCGCCTTCTCTTTAGCTTGCGCAAAAGCCCTCTAGAACCGAATAGGCTACACCAGAACCATAACTGTCAAGGCACCAGTCTGCGTGAATGACGTTTGGCTACAGGCCGTCACGCTCGGTGCCTACCTTTTGCCACATTTGTGTGCGCGGGAGTGTTCCAACGCTCCTGGGCCTTCTGTGCTTAGCGTTTTCTAACTTAGTTTTCCTCAAAACATGTGTGGAAGAGTTACTCTCCCGTCAGACGTGCTCTGTGCAGACAAAAAATGACCAAGAGACGTTTAGCTGTTTTCCATGACCTAGTTGGACTTGGTATCTTCCATGTGGCGAAGCCAAACACGAACGTCCGACAGGATTAAAAAAATGACAGATTCCATATGACCCTAAAATACCTTGACCGTGTCGAACGAATGGTAAAATTTTAATGACGACTCAGTGGCATTTTATGTTTGCAATATACATGGTATAATAAATACCTGCTTTTCCGGGAGGAATATACAAGTTCAAAGTACCAGACTTTTTATCCGTGCTAGTAAGATGTACAATACCAAGTACCATGCGCTGACATCAGAAAATAAGCGTTTGCGCTTGGGCGAAGCTTGTGGAAGTAACAGAGCGAAAAATATTTGGGGATGACCGATGCGTTCCATTCCCGCACCCCCAATACAGTGTGCGGAATGCAATAAACGGACAATGTTTTCGAAATGAACAGAATCAATGTTCTCCTTAACATTCATTTTCACATTCATAGAGCAATTTCCAGATAATGCTGCAACCCCACAACAGTAGCTGTGTTATGAACCTAATTATGCAGTTACTAGGATAACGGGCTGATGCTTCAGTGCTGTGAGGAACAAAGCCAGATTGAAAAATCCATCCAATTAGTTTACGTCAACTCCGATTAATGGCAGAATGCAAGAAGATCAATTTGAGTCCTGTCGGCGGAACTGAGATACAGTTTACAACGATAGTTCAGATCCCCTCCACGTGAAATTCCCCTCAGAGAGGACTTTCCGACATTTGGAATACGAATTTGCCTATTTAAGGAATCGGCCCTGCCAACAGCCAACTCTATTCGAACAGCTGGCCAGAGGTCCCATGTACACGCTGTGGAGGCTTTCACAATGGCAACCATCACTCATTACATATTCTTTTTTTTTTCTGATGTAAACGCACTATTAACGATCTCATCCTGGCTTACCGGAGGACTTTTAATTTTGTTGCAGCGCCATTATAAGTCGAATTTTCTGCTTCAGCTGGTACGGTCGCAATAGCTGAACTAAGAAAGTAACAGCTTCCGAGGTTTATATATTCGGTAATCTGATGGTTACTGCGGTACACAACAGACGTCCGCCGCCTTGCCTCGGTGACTATCTCATTGCGGCACCGCGCTCGATGTCCCGGTTTAGAATCCAAGCCATGGCAGTTGCTTTTTTTTTACGCGAGTATATTATATGCCTCATGAGTCTCCGGTTCTAGAGTCCTTTCTCTAGCGTATTGTTCCAAAAATGGCCAACGGCCGAAGAGTAAAAACACGACAAAAAAGCCCGCATCGACGTGAGATCTTTCAGCGAGGTTCCTGTAAAGAAAGTCGCCCTCGAAAAGAAAATTTTGAACATTTCGGTATCAAGTGAGATTCGAGCCCGAGTCTCCTGGGTGGGAGACGAACCCTCTATCCCGAATTCGTGGCCGCTCCACCTTTCCGCGTGACTAAACGTGCGCCCAGAGCGTGCGTCTTTGCGCGCGTGAGCGCGCAGCCGATGGAGAAGCGGTGCCCGTGACCGCACTTGATTACAACAGGTTAAGAGATGTATAGCGCAACAAAATACAAAGGACAACGAATGTACGAGGACAAAGTGCTAACTTGCAGCAGTTAGCGCTTTGTCCTCGTGCATTTTTGCCTTTCGTCTTTTTTTGCGCAATGCATCTCTCGAGTATGATCGACCAACAACGTACCTTATTAGAACAGGGTCACCCCAGCCACAGAGAAGGCTGATTCTGGGGCAGCAGTGGCTTGAAGACTCGCCTTTCGAAGTAATAGTATGCTTCGCTGGGCGAATCTATTCACAGTTTTAAACTAAACGATGGCTCTATAGAACGGGGACAGAGAACAACTATTGGAAGATTCATTGGTGGATCTTTAAGAATACGTGCGCATCTTTTGCTAACATAAGGTTCTGCGCGATGTGCACGCCTAACTGTGGCTTTAAAATCCCGCAACCCGCCGTTTCTCGCCAGCTCTTCGCACACCGTGTCCCGTGCCTTGCGTTCTAAACGCCTCACTTGCCACGTTTCCTCGCTCAGCAGCGGAATTTTCTACCTGTCGCGCCTTCTATTCTCCACACCTTCCTGCACTTCGAGGCCGGAACCGCGCTAAGATGGCATACAGTGGGAACTGATAGACACGGCGCTGCATTTCGTCGCCGTCATTCAAATTTCGTCCCTTTTGCACCTCCTCCGTCCTGCGGTCGTTGCACACTCAATTTTACGAAGCGTACAAACGGTGACGGGACGCGTCGGGCGGAGTAGGACCCGGGCCGCGGTTCGCCTTGGCCTCTCCATAGGTGGATAACGGTACGAGGCTAGCGCCACCGCAACCAATGCCACCGCCGACTTGGCTGACGTCACCTCTCTGCGCACGCACTCTGTCGTTCTCTGCTCTTCGGTCGCTCCTCGTCCACGGATCTACGGGGAAAACTTTTGCCAAATTACCACGAAATGGGAATAAGTAAAGAGGAAAACGCTCTCTACCAGGGGGGCGGAGGGGGGACACCACTTCATACAAATGTCGTTACCACAGAGGCACGCCTGCGGATGCATGACCCATGCGAACGTAACCAGCCGCATGTTATGATATTGTCCTGGGTATACCAGCCCAATCTCGCTCTCCCGTAAAAAGAACTGGCGTTGCACTAAAACAACTTGGGCCGCTTTTAATAGTGTAAAATGCCTCTAATAGTTCACGATACTGCACTACACCTATAACCCAGAAAACACAGGCAGACAGCCACACACCAAACAGTGCGCTAGTAGATGTGCACATAAGTCATCATTTGCGCGTGTCAGCTCATGCTCACGGGCCTGGTCGTGTGCACGCCGGCAAATTGTTCCAATGTTTTCGCAACTCAATAAAAACTCGCGCACGACAGCAACCTCACTATCCACGTCCACGCAATGGCTTAGCTGCGTTTCTTTTTTTACCCCACAAACACTGTTGAGCTATGGGAGGCAGCTCTGGCCAGCTCCGCGTTGCGCTGCTGAGCACGAGGACGCGGGTTCGATTCCCGGGAGCGGCGGCCGCATTTCTGATGGAGGCGAAAAGCAAAACGCCCGTGTTTACGAGATTTCGGCGCACGTTAAAGATCCCCAGGTGGTCCAAATTATTCCGCAGCCCTCCACTACGGCACGCCTCACCGCCTGAGAAGCGTCGGCGCATTAAACCCCACAGGCAATCAATCAATCAATAGGCGAGCTCCGACCCTGGGGTTGAGAGGGACTCGGTTCTTCGAAACTGGATAGGAGATAGGGAGACTGGGGCCGTGGAACGAGGGACCAGTCCGTAGCCAAACTTCAACCATTCTTTCCGAATTTTTTTATCTATCTCTATTTCCACTATCCACGTTTTTATCGTCCTTCTCGGGTATATTTGCACTCACCTTGCGGAGTCCCTGCTTCTCGGCTGCCAATCTTGCATTAGATCGAAACATCAATATGCTGCAGCTGTACGTGAGCCGCACACAAAAAGAATAACAACGAAATATTGGAAGGACTCAAAGCAAAGCTGTCAGATTTATTTTTCAAAATTTCGACGTACCGACTCCCCTTTTGAAATAATGATTACTAACAACATTCCCAATTTTAAGCTAAGGAGGAAAATTTCCGCCTCGACTTCCTCTGCTCCCTTGCCAACCCTAACTGGCTGTCGGTCCCTCATTAAATGAATCCGCCTTGTCGACAAAGACATGCGGAATCACCCACCAGGGCCGCGAACAACGTACGTAGCAAAGACTAAAACCTGCAAATTTTCGTTTCTTGCGCGCACCATTTCTGTGGAACACCCTTACTGATCCACGCTTCTTAAATCGTGTATAACTCTGTGTTAAATGTGCTTATTAATATTTATGTCTTGGTATTAGGGATATCAATACAATGTCCACTGCTCACTTCCCGCCTATACTTTCCTACTTCTCGTGTAGTGCGATTTGCAAGTGCTCGTCTTGCTGTGACCGCATATGTGGTCCACAGTACGCACTATATGCATGAATAAACAAAAGGCACAATAATCACGAAAGAAAGAATAAACAGCAATGCAAGGCACATTGACAAGGTAACACGTAACCTTAAGAAAGTGGCGAATAGATCCAAGTACCTATCGTGTTTTCAGTACCGCGCAGGCTGTTCAAGTTGTATGCATATGTGCTTGGTGAGGAAAAGGGAATGCGGCTTGTGTAACAAAAATCCCGCCCGGCGCTACGTGGATTCTGCGGTGGTTGTCGTGGACGAGAGAGGGAAAGTGGTCTGTCTTCAGTCGGAATTACGACATGCGCAAATGACCGCCGTAAGCAACTGCATGCGCACTGTGCGGATCGTGGCTCTCGGCCTGTGCTTTTAAAAACGCGCTGATCCGTACGTAGCAGGGAAACTGTGGGTGCGAAACTATTGGAGGCGCTTCCCATCAAAAATGATTGTAGGGTTTTACGCGCCCACGCAACGCAGGCGATGAGGCGCGCCGTAGGGGAAAGCTCCGGATTAATTTTGACCACCTGGGGATCTTTAACGTGCGCCGAAATCTCGTACACACGGGTGTTTTTGCTCTTTCACCTCCATCAGAAAAGCGGCCGCCGCGGCCGGAAATCGAACCCGCGACCTCGTGCTGAGCAGCGCAACGCCTTAGCCACGAAGCCACCGCAGCGGGTGCTTCCCATCAAAAAGAAGTTTCTTTAGTGGGCAGCTCGTTTGGGCTGTAATTATGCCGTGAGCGAAACGTGTGGCTGGTTTTGTTAGCCTGGGGGGTGAGTGCGCTGGCGCGCCTCTGTGGCACCGGCATTTATACAGGGTGATCAAAGTTAAGTCGACAGATTTTTTAAAAATTAGGCACTTAGATGTACGTGAAGACTACCGCTACAGTGAAGTTATGGACCAAGGGTGATACAGAATTACTTGGAAATTGTTGATGTGGGTGGATTAATTGACTAAAACAGTATAATTTACTTTTTAGTGGCTGCAGTAAGAAGGCATGGTTGTATTGAAGAGTTAAACGCAATTGTGTTTCGACGCAGTTTCATTAGGCAGAATTCTTCTAGCACACCCGTACTCCCAAATATATGGAACTGCGAAGTTTAATTTCCGTTAGCATGATTACGCATGCTAGACAGCGACGACCGGTGCAAAGTTCCTTCCTTTTGTTCTGTGTGTATATAGCGGTTCCGCCTTGTGCAGATTGCGATAACGCCAGCCAAGGCGTAAAGGGTGCCAGTTATCACTTTTGCCTATGCCGCCGCCCCGTTGTCAAACTAAACATCGCACGCAGCAGGCACGTCACAAAGGGATGAGCTTTGCACCGGTCGTCGCTGTCTAGCATGCGTAATCATGCGAACGGAAATTAAACTTCCCAGTTCGATATCTCAAAGTACGGATGCGCTAGAAGAATTCTGCCAAATGAAACCGCGTCGAAACACGATTGCTTCTAACTCTTCAATACAAACATGCCTGCTAACTGCAGCCACTAAATAGTTAATTATTCTGTTTTAGTCAATTAAGCCACCGACATCAACAATTACAACCTAATTCTGTGTTCCCCTTGGTCCATAACTTCACTCTAGCGGTGGTCGTCACGTACATCTAAGCGCCATATTTTTAAAAAATCTGTCGACTTAACTTTGATCAACCTGCATAAGGCGACATTTTTCAGTCGGCGGTTTGTTCTGTCTGCTTGTTATTCTTTCTCGGTCCCCGTCCTGCTGCGCTCTCTGTTAGGTTACACTGTGAAAGTAATCAGCGCCGTGATTGAAAGCACTTCTACGCCGTGTGCGTACCGCCACTTTTTGCACCAGTTGTTCTTGTGAAATGTATTTATTAGGCTTAATTACAATCCATGCATGACTTTACCTTGGTCATCGCCGTAGGGGGAGATTTGACCACGCTTTACTGGTGCAAAAAAACTTCAAATCGCTACTGCGCCACATTGTTGCGCCAGTAAAGCACGGTCGAACACGCAGACGCTCCAACAAGGCTTAAGCAAGAAGCCATGAATAAAGCAAAGGGAACCAAAGGACGGGGAAAGGAAAGTGAATGAAGAGGCGCAAACACGATCTAGCAGTAAAGAAGCCTTTAATAAGTGACGCTTCCACATTCAAACAACGTAAACAGACATGAGTGCTCCGAGGAATTATGCGGTTTAATGCAGCCAAGAAACACAGAATGCCTGTTCGCACGAGACTTCCCTGCACGCCGAACATGCGAGTTAACCCGTGGGCTATGACGCACGCGATAGCCCATGTGTGCTTCGGTGCGTGAATTCGTAATTTCATGTTTCATCTTTTAAACACGATAGTCTGTCTTGAGCTACCTAAACTGGAAAATTTAGATCTGCGTGCATGTATGTGTGCCCGTCTGTCGGTCCATCGATTTAGCCATCGGCTAAAGGTTATGAAAATTATTGAACATGTTGTTTGTATAGGTAAAACCTTCCCAAAGTACTTAATCTTCATATACACGCATGCTTCTGGCTTTATGTACCACGCTGCAAATAAAACATTAGCATATTTGAAGCAACAATTAAATACATAACTGCCACTAGCAGTGTTCTTTGATTAAACATGTGTGCTTCACTTCATTTTTGCCACAAAATATAGAAAGACACATTGAAACGATGGTTTCACCTAGCATTAAAAAGGGTTCATGCCCAAGCCTAGACCTCGAGGGGGCATTAAAAGTCCAACAGAACGAAAGGTCCCTGTAGGTAGCGCGCGAGTAGTGGAACGCGGGAAAATTGAACTGACTTGAGCCACTGTG
The DNA here is from genome assembly GCF_048455015.1 of Haemaphysalis longicornis. Classification (NCBI taxonomy): domain Eukaryota; kingdom Metazoa; phylum Arthropoda; class Arachnida; order Ixodida; family Ixodidae; genus Haemaphysalis; species Haemaphysalis longicornis. The sequence continues at coordinate 176,489,405 of NW_027526361.1, read as the reverse complement.
CTTATCGCGGGAGGAGCGTGACGAGAGCGTAAGAGGTGGACGAGAGAGAGACGAGAGGTGTTGACGTGGCAGGAACGGCAGAAGGTATCGTTTTCAGAGCACTCCCCATGACCTGAAAGCTCCCTGCAATCAGCACTGAATGTCGCCGCAGCCTTTGCACCATCTCTGGCCCTTCAGCTTTCAACGAGTAAAACAACATACCCATTCGTTGCGAACCACTGGGGCCGCCGAAAGCTTGCTGCTTGCTTGCCACTACTAGAGAGCCGAACAATCAAAGCCCTGGGGTCGATGATACACCAGCCAGGAACGGCGACAGCCTGGCTTTCTTATGCTAAACACCAAGCTGCTCAAACGCTAGCACTGTATTAAGCATTATCGCTCCCAAAGCTTGTGGAACCAGCTCACACATGGCACGGCAAATGGTGAAAGCAGTTTTGCAACCGTACTCTGTTCAGTTCCAGCATTTGACGGCAAAGCAGTGGGATCGACTGGAGGCAATTAACACAGGGGCTATAAGAGCAATTACTGCGCTCCCACGCATCACCCCTATTGTTGCTCTCCAGTACCATGCTCAGCTAAACACGTTTGGGAAAGTTGTTCATCAATGGCGCGAAGCTAAAATTGAAGGCTGCATTGTGTGACTCTGCGCAAACCCTAATAGCTCCCGCAGTCTCTCACACACTACCAGCCCTACCGCCGCAGCGAGCACTTCCCCCTCGGCAGTTCGTACAATTGAGTGGCGACAAGCCAACTGACATTCGTCACCCAGAGTCCAACAAATGGGCGTCTGCCCTTCAACAACGCATCATCAAAATGGATAGCCATCCTCCTCGTCCCACCATATTTTATGCCGACGCCGGTACTCAAGACACTGTGATTGCCACTGCCATTCATTACTCTAGCCATCCGACCTTCAGCAAGAGGTCCAGGTTTAAGATCCCGGAACCTCCGTCATCGTTCTGTGCGAGACTTGTAGCCATTAAGAAGCTCTGCTGAATGTAACCCGAGAATCACTTCGCAGGCCGGGGCACGCATCCTAATTCGAACGGATGCCCTTCAAGCAGTCCGCTTACTGCGGTTACTTAGTCTCAGCACTATGCTGGCCCCGAATGTTCACCAACTTGCGGCACGAATTTCTCACGAGATTCAGGTTGAATGGGTTTCGCGTGACCTACTGACAGCCCACTGCAAGGCAGACGTAGCAGCCCGGCTAGCAGCTCCGTTCCACCTCCGACTTCCCCGTTAGAGCTGGGTGATGTCACTGTCCTGCTGGTGAGAAAGGAACGCCTCCTGCGCCAGACACGTGCTCCCATTCCACCGTGCGCGGACCCCCACCTGGGTGGTTGCGCTTATGAGCATTCGGGAACGGGGGCTTAAGTCCCGCCGTGATTCATATTGAATTGGCCACGTACGCAAAGACAAGTGAGACGCTAACAGGATTGAGCCTCGTCCCAGTCCTGGTAGTGTCCCACTTGCCTTTGTATACGTAGCGCAATTCAATATGACACATCACTAACTAGCCCCATTCTTCGTCCTGCCGTTACCCGCTCGTCGTGACACTTCCGAGATTCTTTTGCAAAACCCGGTTGCCCAGTTTACCATTGCAGCGACGCGACAGCCGACCGCCACCATTTGCTACGGTCCTGCCTCGCCTTGCGTCCGAAGAGGATGCGACATCTTGCGGTGACGGGCCTCCTCGTATGCGACGCATCCGCATACAACGCATGAATAAATGAGCCCCATCATTAACCTTCATCCGGGAAAAGAACAGTTTCATGTTCATCTAATCAAATTTCGTTATCATCGACTCATACCCCTCAGACCCCCTGTGGCAAAACAAATGCTCTTAAAAAAAAGCCTCAAATGGAAATGCCAGTATGCCTGACGCAAACGCAGGCAATATGTCTCGAAACCCGACAGACGCATGGCTGATGCAGACACGTTCAGGTCGGCTATTGTACAAGTAAGGTGGTTAGTAGCAGGTTCGTTGCCAGAGTCCGGAAGTGAACAGAAGCATAATCGACTGATCACCCTTTGCTTTGGCATGCTGATCAGTACGGAGATGGTGGTGAACATCGTGGATGTGGTGGAAGAATTTACGAGTTAGTGACGATGTTCATACGATGAGCAGTGCATACTTTATAAGATCCATTTTTTATTTTACTGAGTTATGTACTTATAACAAAAACTTGCTCTTGCGAAACCTCCATCAGCCAAAGAGCTCATAAATCCCTTGAGAATAGTTGCTGAGCACCCTCCTACCGCAGAAAGTTAAGTCTAGTTGCTCTGTGTCTCACAAACCTAACAAAACTCTAGGTTTGTTAGACGCGTACCCTCAAACTCGGTCTAGCTGAAGCAGCAAATTATTTCCCCTGAAACATCGAACGAGATTTCACTTCACTACGTGATCCGCCTAGCATTCAGGTGCAGGCGAGACCACTTTTTTTTTACTGTCATACGCCGTTATATTCTTGGTCTCTAGCCTCCTCGTAGACTCCCCTCAAGCTTCTCTGCTTGCACATGGGACGGCACCAAGTTCGCACAGACCGCTGTTACTCATAGCTATACCTAACGGCCCATTGGCTTTCACGGCGAGCGCCTGAGAGAGAGAGAGAGAGAGAGAGAGATAAAACTTTATTTGTCATCTTTGCTGAGCGTAACCACCCGAGAGGGAGGTTCCGGGTGGGCGCTTCGTCAGACGGCGGCCAGGAGCCCATGGACCCTGGCGGCGTCTTCCGACAGCTGGATGACCGCAGCTTGTACTTCGGGAATGCAGCTGAGCAGCGCGGCTTCCCACTGCTCGGAATTACTGATGAGGAATCCGGGGTTGGCGGACTGGGGTTTGAGATGGCAGGCCCAAACCATGTGGGTCAGTGAAGCAGCTGGCAGTCCACACCATTTGCATGTGTCCTGGTACCTTTCTGGGTACTGTCGATGGCATAGGGCGGGGTGGGGGAAAGTGAATGTCTGCAGCAAACGCCACGCTACTGATTGTCCTCTTGTGAGGGATCTGTGAGCTGCCGGAAGTTTCAGGCGACTCAGCCTATAGTGCTGGGGGGATATAGGGGGATATGTCCAGAGCCGATCCCTCCCCCACGTGTCAGACGGCACCTCTTCGGACTCGGAGTCAGCCTGGTTGCAGAATCCTCGGGCTGCCTCGTGTGCCATCTCGTTCCCCGGGAGGGACGAGTGCGCTGGTGTCCAAACCAGACGGACTTGTCTTAATGTGTTCACAGAGCGGGTCCGTAGTATATGCGCCGCTTCCGTAGAAACTCTGCCTCTTGCGTAATTGCGCAGGGTGGTTTTGGAATCAGATATGATTACGCTCGCCCGTGTACCCGTGATGGCGAGGGCGATGGCCACTTCTCCCGTATCTGTGCGGCACCTGTTGACTGAGCACGAGGATACCGCATTACCTTGGTGGTCAACCATCACTGCCGTTACCGCGCTTCGGCCAGGGTAGCTTGCCGTGTCGACGTAGCAGACCTCTAGGTTAGAGTGGTACTGCTTGTGCAGTGCCATGGCCCTTGCTTGTCGGCGCTCCTGGTGGTGTGATGGATGCATGTTGCGGGGGATCGGTGCCACACTGATGTGCTCGCGGATTTCCCGATGTAAGGTGGTCTTGTGTCTGTGTTGATGGGCGTAAGGAATGCGCAAGGATTCTAGGATGGTTCTCCCGGTGATGGTAGCTGCTAAACGATTGTATTGGGCCGTACGTTGGGCTTCAATGAGCTCGTCTAAGGTGTTATGAATGCCCATCTCTAGCAGCCGGTCTGTGGCGGCGCTGATAGGGATGCCGACTGCTGCCTTGGTGGCTTTCCGAATAATTCGATTATTTTTTTCTATTTCTGCATTCCTGAGCTTGAGATATGGGGCGACGTACGTAATTCTACTGATTATAAAGGTCTGTACAAGGCGGAGGAGGTTGGGCTCCTTGAGGCCATGCTGTTTGTTTGCGATCCTTGTTATTAATCTGCTAATCTGGGCAGCTGCATTGTGCAATGCTTGAATGGTTGCTGTGTTGGTGCCTTTCTCGTGGATCCGCAGGCCCAGAATGCGAATGCAGTCAGTTTTGGGGATGGCGTTCCCTTGGAGGAATTCTTGAATGTCTGGAGCAGCTGATGGTCGCCTGCCTGGCCTTGTGGGGTTGTACAGAAGAATCTCTGATTTCTGTGGGGAACAGGCCAAAGCTATATCGTGTACGTATGTATGTACAACATCAGCGGCTGCTTGCAGGCGTTCTTGTATCTCCGCATCACTACCACCTACTGTCCAAACCGTAATGTCATCGGCGTACAAGCTATGGCGAATGTTGGGGATCTGGTCGAGCAAAGGAGGCAGCCCAAGCATGGCCACATTGAAAAGGAAGGGGGAAAGCACGGAGCCTTGGGGTGTCCCCCTGCTGCCCAGGCTTATGGATTCCGATTTGAGACCCTGGATGTTGAGTTGAGTGGTTCGTTGCGAAAGGAAGTCCGCAATGTAGGTATATGTCTTCACACCAACGTTGAGATCGTTGAGATTATTAAGTATGGCCGCATGGCTCACGCAATCAAAAGCCTTCGTAAGATCCAACCCCATGATTACCCGCGCGTCGAGGGGGGATACTTCAGGGTTGTCAATTATCTCATGTTGCACCTGCAGCATCACATCCTGAGTAGATAAGCCGGGCCTAAATCCTACCATGGTGTGAGGAAATAACTGTCGTTCTTCCATGTGCTGGTGCAGTCGACTGAGAACTACATGCTCCAGTAGCTTACCAAGGCATGATGTTAGTGAGATGGACCTGAGATTTTCCCATTTCAGCTCCTTGCCCGTCTTCAGGATGAGGGTGACCAAGGCATGTTTCCATACAGAAGGGAGCTTACCTCTGTCCCACACCCTATTCATGTAGTCGGTGAGCGCGGCTATGGATGAGTCATCGAGGTTTGCGATGACCTTATTAGTGATGCCATCGGGCCCGGGCGCGGATCGTGTGTTTAGTTTGGCGATGGCCGCATACACCTCAGCTCTACTTATGGGACTGTCCAGCGCTGAGTTTGGTTCCCCCGTGTAGGGTCGTGGCGGTTCTTCTGAGCTTTGGGGTATGTACAGGTGCTGTAGTTTTTCCAGCAGTGTTTGCGAATCAGATTTTTCAGAATGCAGCAAGGTTAGCATATTGTTGCGTTGAACGATGCGCTTTCCTTCGGGATTTAGCAGGCTTCAGATCGTGTGCCACGTGCGTGGTGTGCTTATTTGTCTCTCCATGAGATCACACACGGCATTCCAGTGCTGATTGCTTAAATAGGCGGCATGCTTTTCTATATCCTTGTTTAGACGAGCCAACCTTCGCCGCATGGGGCGGTTGTGTCTGTTTCTGTGAAGGCGGTTCTGTATGCTTTCCTTCGCCTCCCACATATGAACCAGTCGCGAGTCTACTTGCTCGAGATTTGCTTCTTCAGGAACGATTTTAGTGGCCAAGTCGATGTGCTCATGTACGATTTTCACCCACTCCTCGACATCTCCGATATTAGGGCAGTCTTGAGTTTGTCGGATTTTCCGGAAGAGGTCCCAGTCAATTACTGTGTGCTTGCGCCCCACTGATCTCGTCGGCCCGGCTACGAGGAGTGTTTCCACGATATAATGATCGCTGCCTAGGTCGATAAGCGTGTTTCTCCATTGTGCGCTGTTCACGTTCTTTACAATACTCAGATCCGGCGTGGTATTGCGCTGGACGCTGTTGCCCTGTCTAGTTGGGTGCGCCGGATCCGTTAAGACGCTGAGATTCAGCTGTTGCAGGGTATCAAATACCTGCTGACCCTTTTTTGTGGGTCGGCGGTATCCCCAAGCTGGGTGGGGCGCATTAAAATCCCCAACGATAACCAATGAATGACCATGGGACACCTGGTGAGCCATCTGGAGTAAGTACCGGACATTACGGTATATAGTCTTGGGGCGCTGTATACATTGAGGACGTACAACTTTTGCTTCTTCTTGGCGGTAGCGGGCAGGATTTCAAGAAAAACATATTCCGGCCCCTGACATTCAAGCGATATTTGCTTTGCTGGAATGTTTCGATGCACGAGGGTAGTGACCCCTCTTGGCGAGGGTGCACCGGCATCTGTAGGAACGTAATGGTAACCCGTGTATCCCGAGAGTTTAGCTGGGACCTCTGTCTCCTGTAACGCTATGATATCTGGTGCACTCTGGTGGTTTTGCCGTATGTGGTTGATATGCTGTTGTAGGAGCCCTCGTTTGGACCTGTATCCTCTACAGTTTCACTGCCAGGTGCAGTAAGAGTGGTTATCATTGTGTTTGCCTGGTTCTTGCGCCATGGTGATCAGAGGCTGTTTGAACGGCAGACACTTGTACGGCTTCGGCGTAAGGGGGTGCACCATGTCCCCTTGGGAAAAGAGAGGAGCGAATAGGACCGACTTGCTGGGGTGGTGTTGGCGACGATGTACACTCCGAAGGGAGTTGAGCTACCTTAAATTCGAGAGCGGTGACCTTGAGGTCAATAGTCTCCCTGAAATTCGCCGATGCAGTGGCTAGAGAATTCACTGCGCATTGAGGCTCCTCAAATCCCTGCTTGAAGCGCTGCTCTAGTTGTTCCATCTGATGCCTTACTTGCGATGGGCGATCAGCCGCATCCTCCGCCCGTCTTTTGCTACGAGGAGGGTTTTCCTCAAAAGAGTGTGAGGCTGGTGTTCCGGCTGACGATGTTGCCGGGGTACAGCTACGTTTGATCTGCGCGAGCTCGGCTTTGAGGTGCCTATTCTCGGCTAGAACCTGGTCCAGTATAGCCCTAATTCCCTGCAACTCTTCCTGTTCGTTATCTTGTTTTGCACGGATGTGGATGCCTTGTGTTTGTGCCCCTGCTCTAGCAGTTTGGGAGGCCTTTGCTGACCAGCTCACCTGCGTGGTGCAGTCTGGTGTTCCGGTGCTGCAGGGCTGTCGTAGTGGGGCTGTCTCGGCTGAATCAGGGTTCCGATTCTTGGACTTGGAGCGGGAGTGTCGTTGAGGCTTGCTGGACTTCTCGTTGTTATTCTTCTGAGACGGCGAATCCACCAGAGGTAGCCGTGGGAATGAAACCGAACGGTCCCTCCGCCGTCTGGAAGAGTCTCGTTTCTGGCTGCGGGATCGTTGGCGGCGCCATTGTCGCTGCTTGAGAACAAAGGGGGTGCGATAGCGCTGTTTGCACTGCTTGTCTCCGGTAGGGTGGTCCTTTCCACACAGGGCGCATTTTACCACGCATTCGTGCTCCTCTTCCATGGGGTTAGCGACGCCACACACGCTGCAAAATGCGTGTTCTGGCCAAGGGCGTACGTCCTTCCGATGCCCCAACTTACCGCAGGCAGAGCACACCTCATGCTTTTTCTTATGTATGTAGCAGCGGTACTCCGCTCCGCGGTAATATACGAAGTAGGGCACCTTGTTCCCAGAGAAGGCTATAATGGCCGAGTTTGTCTGTCCCATCCTTCTGGCGTGGAGGGCTGTGGGGTTTCGGGAATACACAACACTTCTTGCTATGTCTTCAGGTGAGTCGTAAGGGGGAATGTTGTGGATGACCCCCCTTACGGAATATTCTGGAGGAGTCACGTAGGCTCGGGTAGCGTAAGTTGTTTCGCCGATCTTGATTTGTTCAATGCGAGTGTATCTCACCGCTCTTTCGAGAAGCGCTGTGCTGATAACCACAATGTTTTGAGTCTGGTTCGCTCGGAAAATGTCCGTTGGGGCCAGTTCTTGTTCTAGGCCGGCGGCCCGTAGGATGCCGTCTCTCAAGGTAGCTTCGCTGATGCGCGCAACATTGAGACCGTCCCGCGGTTGAATCACGACTTTGATGTCGTCTTTGGGTAGGCGTGGGAATCGCGGGCGTTGAATGGGGCGATTTTGGTGCTGTGCCTTTGCCTCGTGGTTTGGTTGCGTAGCGGAGTGTGCGCTTCTGTGATCGGCGGATGGCGCGTCCGATGCATCCATGGGATGACGTGGTGAGGTGCGGCCATGCTTGCGCCCGTAACATTGGAGCCAGCCCGTGTTGTCTTCATATTCTTCTTGTGAGATGGATTCACCGGTGACCGTTGTTACCAGCCTTAGAGCTGCGCCGATGACTTGCTGCGACGTGGAAGCATCGCCCGGCGCGCTGGCCACCACTGCCGATGTGGCTTCCGCGCCGCCATGGTCCCCTGCTGCAGCGGCTGGCGCACGTGCTTGCTCCGGCATGCCGAAGCCGGCATCGGCACCGCCTCGCTTAGGCTCAACGAAGCGGCGGTGTGGAACCCACCTTGTGCGGCCGGTAACAAGGTTTGATGGTGTCCAGATACTTGTTACTGGTCTCCCCGAGTTCCTTGTCACGTTGGGAAGGTGATTCCTTGGTTGACGAGGTCGGGTTACGGAAGTATTTGTCACTAGGACGGAAAAAAAGTGGAGCCAGTGTTCGCACAGACCGCTGTTACTCATAGCTATACCTAACGGCCCATTGGCTTTCACGGCGAGCGCCTGACAAATCTTGAGGAGGGGTGCAAAGGGTGATATAGAGACTTGCCCGGAATAAAGCAACTTCCCAACGCTAAGAAAAAGATCTCCTACTGGCAACCATCACAGTTCGTGGTAAACTTGTTTGCCCTGCCGCAGGATAACCGGGGTGCCCATTGCGGCTAAAGTAGTGCTCCCAGACGATATTGAACTCTTTCGCTACCGCCGGAAAATTGACTAATTTTAGGGGTCTAAGAAAACATTTTTTCCCTGCTAAAATTTGGTTAGGCACTAATTGCAGGAGCACAAAATGCAGCTTATTTAACGGCATTTCCAATAATACCAGTTTTTTAAAGGTTTTTATATATCATAGTTGTAAAAAAAATATCAAAACCAAATCTTTTGTCAAGTTGTCGAAAAAAATGATAAAAGAGAGTTGTGTATATCAAACCACCGGTAGTAGAAAAAAAAATAGAATTTACATTTTGTAGGAAAACATTTAAAAAACACGCCCTAGAAAAAATGTAGATTTGCGCGGAACAGTTTGTCAGATATAAAAAAAAAATGTTAGCATGCACGGTGCTCGTGTCATGCGGTGAAGCCCAACCTCCAATTCAAAATGTGCAATTTCGGGTGCTTCCCTGGAATAAATCTGGCGGTTTGCCATTATCAGAGGCACCAATTTGCCCCCACATAACGTAAAAACATCCTGTCAGTGGCTGACTTTGCATTTACAGCGAGCACAATATTGGGACAAGCACGCGATGCGGAAAAAAAAAACATGCATGAAGTTGAAAACGGAACACCGTGGCTGATGCTTGTTGTCGTTCACAGTCAGTTATCTCTCAAAACATAAAGCTGAGCTTTATTATCATCTTCTTACTCGCAATTGTAGCCTTGCTCGCAAAAATAAGGTACGATGAGCTAGAATCGTGCCCTGCGATCTTTGGCCGAGTAGCAGTCGCGCGCTGAAAAAGATCAGCACAACGAGCCTTCTCTATTGCAGCGCCACCTAACACTTTTCAAATGAAACAGTACAAAAACTTATCAGAGACTTCGTCCGAATAGACAGTTCAACTAAGCAGCAACATTAGACACCCGGATATACCCTCGCATGGAAACGAAACTGGAAGGCGAACAACTGGCAGTGTAAGGCCGGTTTGAAGCGCTGTCCTCGGCGGAACAGATATCTGGAGACTGGGTGTGACCTTTTGACTTGCATGTGAAGTTCTTATCGCAGAAATCGGGTTAGGGTGGGGGGAAATCAGGAGCGCCGTGCTTTGTTCGAGGATCAGTCGCGGACGCTTCAGGCGCCATGGAAGATAGCCTTGAAGTTGGGTAACTGCGTAGTAGCGTTAAATATGAATTTCGCGACGCAGAAACGAAACCGAAACTGTTGTAAACTGTTTGCGAATGGTCCTGGGGTAAGTAGAACTACCACAGTACTTGGAACAACGTGCGCAAAGGCAATAAAACTGCCTAAAATCATAAAGTAGCTTTGCAACCAGGCACTGCTTGACATTTCCAGCCGCTGCTGAGCACGAGGTCACGGGTTCGATTCCCGGCCGCGGCGGCCGCTTTTCTGATGGAGGCGAAAAGCAAAAACGCCCGTGTGTACGAGATTTCGGCGCACGATAAAGATCCCCAGGTGGTCAAAATTAATCCGGAGCCCTCCACTACGGCGCGCCTCATCGCCTGCGTTGCGTCGGTGCGTTAAACCCCACAATCAATCGACATTTCCAGCCGATTTCTGGGATTATTACTGTCAGAGCGCGAACCTGACGATTGAAAATCGTTTGCTAGTTCCCCATTCACGCCCTGATAGCAAAAAGCCCTGATAGCAAAAAACAAGCGCTGGTGCAGAGTAATTACGAGTTGCACGCATTCTTCGTTGGTAGCCGTGACGCGCGATGACCACGCCCCTTTTCCACACCCAGGTGATTCAAAAGCGTGTCAAAAATCAAGTTTCCGTTGAAAAAATGAAAACAAAACTGATTTAGAAATGCCATTTTCTGATCTAACTCCGAACAGCTTTACTTGTTCGAGAAACGCCTGGAACGCTATGAAAAGGCGCTCCCAAAAGCATCGATCAAATCGATAGATTTTGATAGGCGCGGTAGCGAAAGAGTTAACCACTTTGTACATAGGTGACGTACTACTGGACACCCGCTGAGCGCCAGCTGACAATAAGACTATCACCTGCTTATTACAAACACGGCGCATTGCGGCATCTTAGCGCTCCGTAACGAATTCAAAGGGAGGGTTTCGAGCTTCCGCAGTGCGAGTGACGGAGACCTAGCGGTGGCCTCTTTGCGTTTCACACGAGCCGTGGGACACCGGCCAATGACCATAACAATGGCCCTGCAGACAGCAATCTTCCTGGCACTCCGTTTGTGAAGCCTAGAGTTCCTGTATATCGCGTAGCGCAAGAGTTGCGCGCCTGATTGCCACGTACCGCGGGTCCCAGTTCGACAGGAAAGCCCGCTTTCAGTGCTGCGCACAAGACCCCATATTCAGTCAGTTCTGCTCAACTGTGCATCGGCGGTTGTGGACGCGGCAGCAAAGGCGGCCGTTTATCTGATAAGCGGCCGAATATCGTGCGCCAGTTTTTGACCTGCCGCTCCTCGCCACTGCCGCATGTCCTACGTGTGGGACGGGCGGCTTTCCCGCACGACCATCCTGGAGCTCAAGATGGCGGATGGACGCGCAACTCTGCTCCCCAAGGGGAGCTCTAGTGAAGCCCCACTAAGGGCGCCCCCACGAAAGCTGCGCGGGAATGCTTCCTTAGCGTACAATAATACCCAAGTACGGCAACACGCAACACGCCTTAGCACAACCCGGAAGCACAAACGTAACACCGTCGACATTGCGCTTTGCGAAGATGGGGTGGCCCATTTCTGAAGGCCTTCTTGGAGTGTGACCCACACAATTCTTACTGGAATATAAACGCTGCAAAAAAAGAAACTGTGCAATTCATACTTTCTTTCTCCAACTTAGTTTGCATTCTTCTGCCGGTAGATTCTGGTGACCTTACTGAAGGAAAGCGCGTTGCAGAATCCGTTTTATTTTCTTCCTGGCGGATAATTTGAAATTTCTGACAGTTTTGTAAGGGCCAAATACGGCCGCGAACCATGAATTTGGTCTGTTTATTTATGTTTTGCTTTTACCGCCCGGCTGGGCCGGTCTGTGTTATCTGTGTGCCCGGGGAGGCGCGTGTTCCATTCTTTCTTTCTATGCCGCCTGTGTTATCTCTTCTGATAGGGAGAGCATTCCGAACTAACATGAACAGCCTAGAATAATCTTCTTTGTTCTGGATGTAAATCGACGGTTCGAGAAACACTCGCGCCGAAAGATAAAAGCCTGCAGAACAGACGCCCCGGCTTTAATTCGAATCGTCGCCCTCGCCTTCGCGGGTCACTTTGTTGGCTGCTGCTTCGCCGCCTGTATTCTTTGAGTTGTTAGGGGAGCACAAGTTCGCTCCAATAAACTTGTTTTCCTTGAAGACAACTGCGTCGTCTTTGGCTTCGTGACATCTGGTGGAGGTGCGGGGTACATGAACCCTACGCTCTCGTCAAGCCAACAAGCAAGTCCCACTCATGCCAGCCGCCGATAGCAAGGTCTTCAGCCGGAGCTTGGACTGCTTCCGGATAAAGTGAAGAAAGGAGACGTCGTGACCACCACCATGATCAACGCAAGCACCATGACCAGCACTACCAATCCTGCCCTTGTTTTTCAACAGCCCCGGGAACCACCATCGTTCCGCGGATCCCCCGGAGAAGACCCTGAGGAATGATTGGAGAAAGTGGAGCGCGTCCGCATCTTTAACAGGTGGGATGACGAAGAAACTTTTCGCCACGTTTTCTTCTAATTAGAAGGTACGGCGCGAACGTGATTTTAGAACCATGAAAGCTCACTAACCGACTGAACTCTCTTTAAGAGCGAGTTCCTCAAAACATTCGCTACCGTCGTGCGGAAAGAACGAGCCGCCCTTTTGTTGGAAACGCGCACGCAACACCCCAACGAAGGGGTCGTGATCTTCGTTGAGGAGATGAAGCAGCTATTTCGCCACGCGGACCTTTAAATGACGGAAGAAAAGAAGTGGCGCTTCTTATTGCGCGGTGTGAAGGAGGAACTGTTTGTCCGAAATCCGCCAAAAACCGTCGCTGAATTCTTGACCGAAGCCAGCACCATTGAGAAAGCCCTCGAAATGCGTGCTAAGCAGTACGACCGGAACTCTGTTGGCACGGCCAATGCGAATTGCGTCGACAGCGTGCGCATTCCCCAAAATAGCCTACGCGAGACTATCCGCGAAATAGTGAGGGAAGAGCTGCAAACTGCTCCCAACACCGCCGCAACCACAAGTCGCTTCTCTTACCGACGTCATTAGAGAAGAAGTGCAGCAAGCGCTGGGAACTTCAACGACGCCAGTAGCACCTCGCGAGCCGCAAGCCATGACCTACGCGGCTGCTGTCCATCGCCCTCGCCCACCTGCGCCCTATCGTCACGAGGCTCCGTACCGTCGTCCCCTGTCGCCGGCCCGACCACCTGCGGTGCAACCCCCCGCCCCAAGGAAGACGGACGTGTGGCGAACGTAACCGAAAATCGTCCGCTGTGCTACCACTGCGGAGAGGCCGACCGCATCTACCGTCGCTACCCCTACAGGAGTCTCGGTTTGCGAGGGTTCTCCGTCGACGCACCCCGCCCCCGAACCGGCCAGCGCCCATCGGAGATCGAAGGGTACCTGTCCAACACCAGCCGTAGACCAGCCCGTTTCAACCGTTCGCCGTCGCCCTACCCATACCAGTCGCCGAACCACCGTAGCAATGCTGAGTTCTCACGTGGAAGGCCCCCCAGCCCACGCGGGGGAAACTAAAGGCAGCAACTTCTGAGGTGCAGTTGCACAACGGCGGAAAAATGAAAACCCTCCAACGACTCAAGGGGGCGCCGAAGACCGTGATTCACGACATGCCCTCATACCGACGACCCGACGGAGCCGTGACGAGACTCCCGAACACGACGACAGCTACGCGGTGCGGCGCGTGCCCAATATGACCGCGACGGCCACTGAGAAGACGACGACAACGACGACGCACAGTGCCCGACCGTCAACACGCACAAGCCGAGATGCGACGCCCCGACGCACCCGGAACTCGAGGAAGGCGGCGTCCGACGTCCACTTGTCCATCGATGGCTTTGACGTAGTCGCCCTCATCGACACGGGAGCCGACTACCAGGTAATTAGCGGGTCATTCGCGTCTAAGCTGAAGAAAGTTACGACAAGATGGGATGGTCCGCACATACGCACAGCAAGAGGCCATCTCGTAACACCAAGTGGAACGTGCACATCACGCGTTACCATAGGCAGCACCACGTACCCTGCTGAGTTCGTCATTTTGCCTAACTGTTCCCGCGATGTAATTCTCGGAATGGACTTTTTGACGGACAACGGCGCAATAATTGATCTGCAGAACACGTCGATAACTTTTTCCTCCGATTGATTGATTGATTTATTGTAGGGTTTAACGCGCCGACGCAACGCAGGCAATGAGGCGCGCCGTAGTGGAGGGCTCCGGATTAATTTTGACCACCTAGGGATCTTTTACGTGCGCCGAAATCTCGTATCTCTTGATTGATTGATTGTAGGGTTTAACGCGCCGACGCAACGCAGGCGATGAGGCGCGCCGTAGTGGAGGGCTCCGGATTAATTTTGACCACCTGGGGATCTTTAACGTGCGCCGAAATCTCGTACACATGGGCGTTTTTGCTTTTCGCCTCCATCAGAAAAGCGGCCGCCGCGGCCGGGAATCGAACCCGCGACCTCGTGCTCAGCAGCGCAACGCCTTAGCCACTGAGCCACCGCGGCGGGTAAATCTCGTATCTCGTACACACGGGTGTTTTTGCTTTTCGCCTCCATCAGAAAACCGGCCGCCGCAGCCGGGAATCGAGCCGGCGACCTTGTGCTCAGCAGCGCGCCTTAGCAACTGAGCCACCGCGGCGGGTTTTTTTTTTTTTTTCCTCCGATCACTCCACGACACCGGTACCGAACTCCGAACACCGTGTTGCTGTAAGGATAGCCGACGATCACGTCACCCTGCCACCCCACGCAAGCTTGATGATCGCCGTCTACTGTGAGGATGCTGCTCTGGACATCGACGCTATCCTAGAGAGTGACCAAAGGTTGCTTCTCAACCACGGTCTCTCCGTCGCAAGAGGCATTACGCGCTTTAAGGAATGCAAATCCAACGTTTTAGTCACCAGTTTCCCCGAGGAGTACCAGCATCTAAACAAGGGCGCTGCAATTGCGTTCCTCGAAGAAACGCAAGAAGCAAGTCAAGTGATCGCGGTAGCCAACTTTGAACGCGCACGCGCAGATGCTTCCAAGCTGCCGCATCCTTTCGACATGAACCCGGCGCTGCGCGCAAGAACATCGTGACAGAATACTGGATTTGCTATGTCGCTACAGCGAGTTTTTTTCGTCAAGTTCAAAATTACGTCAGACACCCCTAGCGAAGCACCGAATTATAACCGAAGACGGAGCCCGACCTACCCGACAGTCACCGTACCCCGTCTCTCACACGAGCGGGAAGCCATCCTTCTCAAGTCGACGACATGCTCAGCGACGACATTATACAGCCATCGAAAAGCCCGTGGGCTGCGCCGGTCGTACTCGTAAAGAAAAAAGACGGCACATTAAGGTTCTGCATTGACTACCGGCGACTCAACAAAATCACCAAAAAAGACGTGTACCCCATGCCACGGATCGACGACGCCCTCGACCACCGCTGCCATTCCAAGTACTTCTCATCGATGGATCTGAAGACCGGCTACTGGCAAATTGAAGTGGACGAGAGAGACAGAGAGAAGGCTGCATTTATAACCCCGGATGGCCTACACTCTAAGAAATCGAGGAGTGCTGGGCACTCTGTCTAGAGAAAGAGAGAGAGAGAGAAAACGTTTATTGAAAAGCAGGGACGGGGTAGGGGGGAAAAAGAGTTAGGAGCTGTGGGCGGCCATCCTATTCCGGTAGGCCGCGTGCCGCGGCTGCCATCCTCGCCCGAGAGATCAGGGCCTCCTGGTCTTCGAGCTGGCAGCTCTGCAACGCGCACTCCCACTGCTCAAGGGTAGGGGATCTGGGTGGTGGAGGGTTGGTGGGGCACGTCCAGACGAGATGAGCTGTGGTGTTAGGCTCATCGCATTGGGGGCAGTTGAGTGGGTAGTTAGTAGGGGATATGTAGTGGAGATGGAGGTGATTGTAATAAGTGTTTGTTTGAAGTCGGCGCCAAATGCGGGCGTCAGCGGTAGAAAGGGAAGGGTGGGGAGAGGGATAGGTGCGTCGGGTTGCTCTGTAGTGGTAGAGGATGTCGGTGTATGTTTGGGAGAGGGGCGCAAGGGAGTTTGTAATACTGGCTGCATTGTTGCCCTCTTCTGGGAATGCCCGGTGAAGGAGAGCTCGGGCGGTGGCGTGTGCCACCTCGTTCCCAGGGAGGGAAGTGTGGCTGGGTGTCCACACTATGCGGGCATGAGGGAGGGTGGGGCATTGAGAAAGGATGGCCAGGGTAAGAGCCGAGACTCGTCCGAGTGCAAAACGACGACAGGCAGCTTGTGAATCAGACAGTATCGTTACGCTGGGACTCATGGCTTGGGTCATTGCGAGGGCAATGGCTGCTTCTTCGGCCGTGGTAGTAGACGCTGTGCAGACAGTTGCCGAGGTGAGGAAGGCATTGTCGAAGCGGGCAACAGTGGCGACGTGAGCTGGTCGTTGAGGATAGGGAGAGGCGTCCGTATAGAGGGTGGTCGGGTCGCTGCCGTATTTTCTGATGAGGAGGCGTGTACGATGCTGACGACGGCCGGCGTTGTATGTAGGGTGCATATGACGCGGAATGGGGAGGACATGGATGTTGCGTTGCATTGATGGAGGTATGCGTTGTGGCGAGTCCGGAGTTTGTACCACCTTCCGGCCTAGCGTTTTGAGCAGATGACGACCGGCGGGTGTGAGTTGTAGGCGCTGTAGTTGGTTTTGGAGATGGGCCTCAATAATCTCCGAGAGGGTGTTATGTAGACCCAGTTTCAATAAGCGGTCGGTAGAAGTGAAGGTAGGCAGGCCGAGGGCTGTCTTATAAGATTTGCGTATTAGGACATCAATCTTGGCATGTTCTTGTGGTTTTAAGGTAAGATAGGGTGCCCCGTAGGTGATGCGGCTGATCAGCATTGCTTGAATGATGCGGCAGTTATCTGTTTCCTTGAGTCCGTGTCGGCGAGAGCATATTCGTTGAATTAGGTGTGTAAGTTGGGAGACTGTCTGTATAAGTTTGGGGAGGTACGCGGCCCCGGAGCCGTCGTGGTGGTAGTGGACTCCTAGGATGCGGAGGGTCTTGACGGTGGGGATTGCTTGCCCGTTGAGAGTGAGTGAGGGGTCGGGGGTAGGGTTTGGTGGGCGGCCCCGGGTTCGTGCTCGGAGGACGAGTAAGGCGGATTTTGATGGGGCGCAGCAGAGACCACAGGTTTGGAGATAATGGAGCGTAGTGTCGACTGCCTGTTGAAGACTGTCTTGCTGTTGTCCGGGAGAGCCTGTGTTGGACCATATGGTGAGGTCGTCTGCATATAAGGCGTGCGACACGTGGGGGATTTGTTCAAGTAATGTCGGGAGTCCCATGAGCGCTATATTGAAAAGTAGGGGTGAGACAACCGAGCCTTGGGGAGTGCCCTTTGCCGGTGTGTGAAAGGTCTCTGTCTGGTGAGGGCCAATGTGGAGAGTGGCAGTTCGATCTGTCAAAAAGGCTCTCACGTAGTTATATGTGGCAGATCCACAGCCCGTGGTTTGAAGTTGGCGGAGAATGGCTGTGTGAGTGACGTTATCGAAGGCGCCTTGTATATCGAGAGCGAGGACGGAACTGGGATGCACTTTGCTGAGGCAGTCGAGAACCCGCTCTTTGAGTTGGAGGTGGACGTCTTGCGCCGAGAGGTGAGTACGGAACCCGAACATGGTGTGAGGTAACCGGTTGGTGTCTTCAAGGAAGTCCGTTAGACGGCGAGTCACCAGATGTTCAAAAAGTTTGCCTACACAGGATGTGAGGGAGATCGGTCGTAAGTTGTCAAAAGTGATGGGTTTGTGAGGCTTGGGAACCAAAGTGATATCTGCGTGGCGCCACTGGGGCGGTACTGAGCCGTTAGTCCAGTGGTGGTTGTAACAGGCAAGCAGGGATTCTAAGTGGTCGTCGTTAAGGTTACGAAGTAGCTTGTACGTTATTAAATCGTGTCCGGGTGCTGTTGTGCGGGTTAGCCGGGTGAATGCTTGCGTGAGCTCGTCCATGGTAAAAGGGCCATCGAGCTGAGTATTGGGAGTGCCCACGTAGTCCGGGTGCGAGGGAGTTGTCTGAGATGATGCAGGTCCGAATAACTTGTGGCGGATTTGGGAGAGTAGTTGATCAGGCGGTTGAGAGTGGTTGTGTATAAGTCGGGCTATGTTTTGCGAAGTGGCAGTTTTGGTAGGGGCGTTACCCAGGAGGTGGCGTAGGATGTGCCAAGCTTTCTTGGTTGTAAGAGTGCCATTCATTTGGTCACAGAAGTCGCGCCAGTTTTGGGCTTGCAGTTGTTTGGCGTATTTAAGAGCCTCTTCTGTAATCTGGGCGATACGACGTTTAAGCTTGCGATTGTGTTTATTTCGGCGCCATCGGTTGAGCAGGCTACGTCGTGCCGTCCATAGATGGTCGAGATGGTTGTCTACTGCCGGTAGATCCTGCGTGAGCGTGATTTTCTTGGTGTGTGAGTTTTGTAGATCAATGAGTTGCTGCGTCCATTGTTCTAGGTCATCGGTCGGCAGTATGCTTGGAAGTGGAGCTTCGCGGAAGGCTTGCCAGTCAGTGAGCTGCGCCGTGCCCATCTTGCGACGGATACTCGTGAGTGGGACAGTGAGAGCAATGATGTAGTGGTCACTGCCTAAAGTATCTGGCAGCAGATCCCATACAAGGTCGGTGGTGTTGCGACTGAATGTCAAATCCGGTATGGTGTCTCGGGTCACGCTAGTGCCTAGACGTGTTGGCCGAGTCAAATCGTTCTGCAGGGTGAAGTGGTGGTGCTGTGTTGCTTGTAGCAGAGCCGTGCCTTTTTTGGACGCGTGGGGATAGCCCCATGTAACGTGAGGTGCGTTAAAATCGCCCAGGAGTAAGCATGGGTTGTTGCGAGTGTGCCGCACCACCGCGCTGAGGAGGGCTTCGATTGCGGATAGGGGTTGTGTGGGCGGGCTGTAGACGTTCAGTATGTAGAGGCTTGGTGCTTGTGGCTTATGAGGAAGGATTTCAACGAGGACGTGATCGATGGGTGACGTAATCGGTATTACCTGGGATGTCAGTGACCGGGCAATAAGGATGGCCGTGCGCTTGTGAGGGGGATTGGTGTAAGTATCATAACCGCGAAGGATGGGGCATGGGATGTCAGTTTCTTGCAATACAATGGCATCCGGCGGGTTTGGGGAAACGTATAGTTCGAGGGCTGCTTTTTTGCTTTTAAACGATCGGCAATTCCATTGGTAGATGGTAAGGGGCACTTGCGTTGCGGGTCTATTGGTCATCAGGTTTAGACTTTTTGGCTTGAGGTGGGTTGTCCGGGACTAGGGCGCGTTCAAGCAAGGAAATGCGTTCTGAAAGCAGATCGAAGATACTTTTGGTGGAGTCGGTGATCATTTTGCTTAGGTATTCTGTAGACTGCTGTACCAGCTGCTGAACTTGTGGGATGCTGCGGGCCGTAAATTGTGCGTCGATGATTTCCTCTACGTCGGCTCGTGTGAGGGGAGGGGTAACCACGGGGACGGGCGGGGGTGGTTAGGACTGGGGGCTCGCTCTGCTTCAAGGGCTTCTACCCGGCGTAGGAGGTCGGCATTTTGTTGTTGCAGGTTTTTGATCAGGTCGAGGAGTGCGGGGGGAATGGTGGCGGGAAGTGGCGTAAGTGGGGATAGCGGGGGATAGTTTTGTGTGTCGCGTTGGGGAGGGAGTCGAGCAGTGGGAGCGCGAGAGGCAAGAGCAGACCAGCTTACCTTGTCGGCGGCTTGCGTGGACGTCTTGCTGGCCGGCGAGTTGGGGATGAAGCGGCGTGGACAGTCTTTACCCGCCGTGGTATGGGGTTGGGAGCACAATCGGCATTTAGCGATACACACATGGTCTACTGACGGAGTCGGTTGTCCGCAGTGGAGGCATTTTGGGCTGTCAGGGTTAGGGCACACGTCCATGCGGTGCCCCAATTCACCACAGACGCGGCACACTTGCACGGAGCGGCGAAAAGGCCGGCAGCGGAGAAGCATACTGCCACCCTTCACGTAGAACGGCACACGAGTCCCTTGGAATGTGAGAAGCGCGGAGCGGGTGTTGCCCATGATGCGCGCGTGGAGGAGGGTGGGGTAGTTGCCTTGAAGGTAGGCGCCTAGGTTGTCCTTGTTTATCGAGGAGTCAAGGCCATGGATGACCCCGCGACAAGTTCCCGGTGGTGGCTTCATATACGTAGAAAATTCGTAGGTCGAAGTTGAAATTTGCAGTTGCTGTATCTCGCTCAGCCTTACGGCCAGCTCGGGATCCGCGGTGCTTGCGACGAGTACATTGGGAGTAGGTTGTACCAAGAGAGTGACGGCTCGGTAGAAAGTCGGAAGCGGCAGCTCACATTTGGTTGACAGAGCTTCGGTCAGTGCAGCGGTGGTCAGGGTAGCAACGTTGAGGCCGCATCGTGGGCGGAAGATGACCGTGTAGTTGGTAGGCGGTAGACGTGGCGGAGGCTCCCGGGGTGGGGGCTTGGGGGTCGGCGCTTTGTGTACCTGGAGTTGGCCGGTGGCTTGGCTTGACGTCGTGGCGGTAGCAGTGGTCTTCTTTGCGCGTTTCTTCAGAACAGTAATCCATGGGTTGTCTGGCGGGAGGGTTCGCCCGCTGTCAGGGTCAGTATCCATGTCGGTGCTTGGCGATGCGTGTGGAAGAAGCGCGTCGTTCATCTCGGGCCCGAGGCGCCGGCGCTGGTTCGAAACGATGTAGCTAGGCCTACAATGTAGGCCTAGCGGAGTTGGCGAGGTCGCGAATCTCGGTCGGTGATAATTTGGGCAGCAGGGGTCTAATGCGGCTCACCCAGGTGTCGAGTGGTTCCTTTCGTCGTTGTACAGACGCTGGTGACAGTGCTTAGGCTGGATACTGTTGTCAATCCGCGTTTTGGCAGCATAAATCGGGAGCTGAAGCGAGGCGCGGGCGACTGCGTCAGCCCCCTGGTGGCGGATCCACTCTGTCTAGGAGTAAAAACTTTTGTCCCATATTTCACTCCCTTTGGAAGCATTGGGCGACTCTTCCGAGGAGTAGCGTGTGGCGGCAAAACGAGAGGCGAAATACTCCCCGTGGGATTTACTTGCTGCTTTCAAAGCGGAGTACTTGAACCATGTGTGGGAATTGCAATGCCATCTCCAAGGCAGCGTTCCGTCACTCCCTTTAGGCGTGAATAAGCTCTATTGGCGGCGTTCCCGGATACTGCAGACGGGTACTACTACTCTCTCTTGGAAAGCATCTCGTTACGCCTCAAGAGCGTTCTGCTATTCCCCGCGAGGCAGCGTGTTTTCGCTCCGCCTGCTACTAGACCCCCCCCCCCCTTCCCCACGATGGTACTATAGGCAGTTACAAGCAAACAAAACCGGACAAGCTATTTTGAAACATGGAAAAGAAGAAAAAAACAAGCTCAGACTTTATTTAAAAAAAAACACAACAATCGGTTCATTCTGCAATTTCACACAAAATGCAATTTATTAGGAATTAAAATATCACGGCATAAAAACGGGTCCTACTCCACATGCACATAGGAGACGTAGCGCCTATTTAGGATACATCTAAGAAAAATTCACAAATAAAAATGCAGCAAAGCAATTGAAAGCACTAAAATACAAACATTAAATTATGACAATAAAAATGACATTAACATACACAAATAAAAAGGTACTGGCATTAGCACGAAAAGCGTCAGTAGAAATACAGCAGTGGGCGAATAGTTACAGTATTAACATAAAACAAGATGACCTTAGTACATCAGTGAGTGCTTCACATGGACTGGAAAAGCCAGCTCTTATTTAGCACACATAAAAAATATTTACAAATAAATTTTGCGAAAGAAAAATTGGGACTAAAACAATTCAGCGTGGATTACTATTAACGTATTGCAAGGAGCAATCAACACAAAGATACAAAGCCATTGACACGGCAACTTTGCAACATATATATGTTGGTGGGACAATAGGAAACCGCAGGAAACATTCCCACTGTGATTTTTTAGGCGGGTAGTTCTCAAATGAGGATGCGCTAGTAAGATTTAAAAAGGCATAACTTGGTATTAAAAACAAACACGTTCGAGCTGAGTGCTTCATAATGTTGGTGGCGGCCTCCAGAACAGTATCGACCAGGGCACCGTGCTTGAGCCGAAGTAACGTCTACAGAAGAAGGTGCGCTTCTCCTTTGAAGCGTATTACACAATGAACGGCCAAAACACACAGCAGCAATGGGAACTCATCCACGATTTCCAAGGATGAGGAGAAGTGTCTTGAATTCGACGGCCACTGCTGCTGACGCCTCGGGGATCTCTCCCTCCCTCTCAAAAAAAAAATTCTCGGTCAAGTAGCGTCTTCCCGTGGTTCCCGTATTACACAATGAACGGTCAAAACACACAGCAGCAATGGGAACTCATCCACGATGTCCAAGGGTGTGAGGAGAAGTGTCTTGAATGCGACGGCCACTGCTGCTGACGCCTCGGGGATCTCTCCCTCTCTCTCTCACTCTCAAAAAAAAAAAAGAAATCTTCGGGCAAGTAGCGTCTTCCCGTGGTTCCTACATAGGCAGAAAGAGGGGGACAGCAAAGATAAGTTCTACAATTAAAAAAAATATTAACGAGCTTGACAACGTTAAATGAAGTTTATTGGGTGATGGATTAGTGTTTGCGCCGAGAGCACGCACTGAACCCGTATTGGAATGCAATACTGCTTGGCGCAGTAACCAGTCTAGATGCGAATGTGTGGTGACCTTGGATGCAGCCACGCTCATTGTGCCACTTGGCCAATGTCATGTCAGACAGCGCACCCTACAGCTGTCTGCCTACGCACTGCGCCCCAAACCCATTAGTGCTTACGTGTCCGTAGCTTCAATTGTTTACCCTGCTATCGTTCCCGGTATAAAAACATTGCACAAAATTTAAGGAAACAGAACTCTTTTTCTAAGGTTATAATCCCTGAATTATAATCCCTGAATAATTTGCATTGGATTTTGTCCTCAGCCGACTGCAACGTACGGCCAATTATACGTTCACAAGACCAGCGTAGAAAAGTTGCTAATGGGTCATATAGCTACTGTGTTTTTTTCATTCTCGAGTACGCTTCGTTGCATGCAAGGTGCAGAGCGCAACATTTGATGAGAACCAATAGGCTCGTTATTGAACGATCAGAACACTCGAACATTAAACCACATGCAGCTAAGGCGACAACCGACGCGAAAAAAGTAATGTAATGGGTACAACAAACAGCGTGGGCGACAGCGACAAACGAAAAAAAGTACTGCATTGCTGCCAATGCCCTTCGTTGTCGTTGCTGCCGCTCGCTTGTGGGCTGCTTCTGTCCGGAAATAAGCCCGCGACGGCCAGTCGCCAGCCTCAGTCGTCACCGTCAGCGGCCTGTGTAAAAAAATTTCGCTTGTCTGTGTCGCCCACAATACCTGTTTGCCGTACACACTGAGTGAGGTTTCTCGCGTCACTCATCGCCTTAGACGCATGTAATTACCCCTTAACAGTGCGGTGCGTACGCCCCGAAAAGTCCCATTCCCGTCCATCCTGCCCTCAATCAAAACGCAAAAAACCTGTCTGAACAGCATTCCAGTCTGCTGCTGTACGCGCGGCGGTCACTAAAATTATTGTAATTTTAGTGACTACCACGCGCTAGACGCGCTCCTATCACTCAGCCTATTATACGCAATTCTTTGGAGCCGCGCAGGTAGCCACAGCTACTGCATGGCCGCCACTCTAACCCTAGCCGCCGAGGTAAGAGTACAGCGTAGCGCTGTGACTACTCGCGCGACCTGCGAAAACATTCCGCAAGGATACCAACACTTCACGAATCAAAGGGATTGAAACGGTGCAAGAATCTACACTGTTTGCACACGGGTACAAAAGCCGCCCTTCAAATCTAAGCAACGGTCAAAATCAGTCACGAAAACGTTAGGACTAACCGCTTCCGCGGACCGAAGTAACGAGAGCAACTCTGCTTCGTTAAATACACAAGAAAAGAATACGAGGTTAACTAATGGCTTACCTCTACTTCCCGCCAGCGTTTCTTCGTCCGGTAGATAAATCCAAGGTCGTAATAGCTGCGAAAGATCCCAAGCTCGAGGCGCGAAGCCTGCTACAGCCGCGAACTCAGTCTGGCCATATCGCGCGCATCGCTACACAGTGCGCATAGTTCCGAAATCGGCCGCAGCGCTTCCGCCGCTGTGATGTTCGTGCGAAAGAAAAATTAGCTCCACGCACGCACGCACGAATGGATGAATATACGACTTGCTCGCGTGTGCATGATGTCGCGCTGACGCACAAGCGGCCAGCAGTTAGCCAACGCGCGTCGTACTGTGTCGAATCAAGTATGAGGATAAAGGCAGGTCCAATTCCCCATGTTGCACGAAGCGTCTGCTTGAAAGCCCACTTCGTTCGTAGCACATTGACATCACGGTCTGGCGCGGTCTGTAAGTCGCCCGTCCGGCCTTGGCAGGTTCACCGCCTGTGTAGGTTTTTGCAGAAAACGCGCACTGTGTGGCTCGCTGAAGGCGCCTTTCTCACGCTTGCTCGGGCGGTTCGCGTTACCTGATCCGCCGGATGTATAACGCGTTACGTATCGTGATCCACGCCTGCGCCGCCGCGGGGGTGGGGGGTCTCATTTTTCTTTGCTTAATAAAGGCGCTTGAGTTCCAGCAACCGATCGGTGTGTACGCTTTTATCGTCGCTCGTCAGCCGACGTGATAGTTTTCACCGTAGAGGGGGTATTTGAGATGCCCTCGCAGTAATATCGTCTGTTGCTCACACTCCGATCTTGCAGACAGGCCCCATATTGCTGTTAATGCCAGTTATGTATACGGATTTCCTTTATTTAACCTAATAAAAGCTATCGTATGTACATGCCTATCTCGACGACACTAGCCACGGTTGTTGGGTCGGGTTCGTGTTGCGCTTGCAGCTTGAGCTATCAGAAGAGCGCGGACTTCACTTCTAGCAACACCATTTTCCTCAATCGATCTCAGATTTACACTCCGTTTTTTTTAGCTCGACTAGGCGCGGCACAAGCGTACGTCTATCAAACTCTACAAAAGAGGCCGTTTTCAGCGGCCCGTTTATAGGCTGGTTCGTTCGGTTGGCCGCCTGCCCCCACTAACGCTGCGAGCAATCGTTACCCGAATTCATATTCTTGCACGTTTAGAATGCGCGGCAGAAGAAATCGGGCGCTTTTTACACAACTGCTTTATATAATATACTCGTATGCAAATAAAACATCGCTGATTAGTTGGTGTGCGTAGATGGTAGGAGTGCATCTCCATGCTTACTCCCGCACTGGAAAAGAATGAAATTGCAATTTTACTCTTCGTACTGGAGATGGGAGACGATGCGCAGGTTTACTCTTCACTGGTGCGGGAGCAGAACTGGGGCTGCACTCCGCCGCGCGCGTAAAGAGTACGAGGTCAGTTTTGCTCTCCTCCTCATGGGGAGCGAGCATTGCATCCAACTCCCCGCAGCTTTCGAGGGGAGTCCGCCAACGCTTGCAAGAGTACAATGACTGTTGGACTCTTCAACTGCTCCCCCGATTTCTTAGAGTGTATACGAGTTTAAGGTGATGCCTTTTGGGTTGTACACGGCGCCAGCAACGTTTCAAAGAGTCATGGACACTGTGCTAGCTGGCCTGAAGTAGCACACTTGCCTCGTATACCCCGACGATGTTGTGGTATTCTCCCGGACTTTCGACGAACACCTTGCAAGGTTGGAGTCTGTACACGAGGCAATTCGTATGTCGGGGTTAACGCTGAAGCCTGAAAAGTGCGTTTTGCGTATGAGGAACTGAAGTTCTTGGGCCACGTCGTCAACGCCGCGGGAGTCCTACCTGACCCGGCAAAAACTTCAGCCATTGCGAACTTCCCAAGGCCGAAAGACAAGAAGGGCGTGCGAAGATTTCTCGGACTGTGCGCATACTACCGGCGCTTCTTCGCGAACTTCGCCCGTATTGCAGAGCCACTCACACGCTTGACGAAAGATAGCACCCCTTTTAGCTGGGGAAACTACCAAGAAAAAGCAATCTGCGAGCTGCAAAAACGCCTGCAAAGCCCGCCCGTGCTCGCTCATTTCGACGAAAACGCCGAAATGGAAATGCACACGGACGCCAGTGATATAGGTTTGGGTGCCGTCTTCGTCCAAAAGCAAAGTGGTTGCGAAAAGGTAATCGCATATGCGAGCCGCGGTCTGTCGAAGGAGGAGAAAAACTACTCTGACTCCGAGAAAGAGTGCCTGGCTATCTAATGGGCCATTTCAGATCTTCGCCCATACGTGTATGGTAGACCATTCAAGGTTGTGACAGACCACCATGCGCTGTGTTGGCTCGCCAATTTGAAGGACCCCTCTGACCGCTTTGGGCGATGGAGCTTGCGCCTTCAGGAATTCGACGTTACAATTGTCCATAAATCCGGCGGGAAACACTCCGCCGCCGACTGTCTGTCCCGTGCCACCGTCGATCCACCACCTCAAGACTCCGATGCCGGCAGCGCGTTCTTCGAGTCATGACGGAGAGCGATCTAGCCGCCCAACAGCGTGCCGACCCTGAGTTACGCGTCATGATCGACTACCTGGAAGGACGCAATGTCACCGTGCCTAGGGCCTTCAAACGCAACCTACCAGCGTTCAGCCGCAAAAACTCCGTTCTCGTGAAGAATTTCAGCCCCAGAACCAGAACAAATTATCTTGTTTCATGTCGCTCACGTGACTTCAATTGATTAACTGATTAAAAACATTAATCGCGACTAAGGTATAAATCGATTAATCGAAAAGTTAATCGATCAATCGCCCACCCCTACCCAAGACATATTTATTAACGAATTCTGTACAGATGCATCATTTTCACCGGAAACAACTCGCAAATGGTACTACCCCCACATCAACCGGAAATGTCCATACTGCGAGCAAGCCGTCAAGGCTGATTTTCACCACCTGGTGTCGATATGCCCCAAATTCTCTCGATACCGGAATTTCACTTCCCCAAACCCAGATCCCTCAACCCATATCGATCACCTCACATTAGATGAACACACCATTAACCTTATGATACGGTTCGCCCCTAAGAGCGGTCTAGCGTGAGTTAGCGATGGCCTACACCAGTGAATGGACCATTCAATGCTTACAATTGTCCTGTGAAAAACTGATGCCACCTCCCGAAGACCACGAACTCATATGCGCCCCCTTCAACCAAGAATCCTCCCCTCCCAACTGCCCGGCCTCCGGCCTTCCCTTTTTAAATAAAAGATTTAACAACACTCCCTCCCCCTCACTCTTGTTTCGTGCGTCGCCGCCCAAGAGCGCGCTCCCCATCCCCAGACGCTGTTCCGCTCGCCGCTAATCCACACCAGGTGACATTTGCGCGGGAGTTTGAAACACGATTTACACACAACATGCTCGGCGACGGCGACGCGCTGCGAGATAACAGCAGAGTAGCGCGCGCCGCCGTGCGTTCTCTCATCACGCGATCATTTCCTTAGACGCGGCAGATATGCGCCGTGACCGAGAAGTCTTCAGCTTGCGCTGCACCCAAATTTCGCATTATGGAGTATAGTAATCGCCAGTGCATTGTGTAGCGAAATCCACATTACGCTACCTCGGGCAGTCTTCGCGGGGTGACCAGTTTCGACCTTCAGAGCTAGAGGTCAAACCACACCCTGGCAAGCGCCCGGCACAGAGCAGCGGCCCGATGGCGGGGAGAGATAGGAGGCAGGGCAAATGTAGGCTTAATCTTAGATGAAACCAGAGCGAACCTAAGCAAAGAAAAAGGAAGTATAGAATACAAGGACAGCCACTGGTTTAACAATAAAATTTTATATCAAGAAGAGGCAATACAAGCACTTAACACAAAACAGTAAAAAACGAAACACTGCGTATGAGTGAAACAATTTTACAAAAGCCACGGTTATCATTGAAAATCAGCGCGGAAAAAAAGCACAGCGCAAAAAAGGAACGAGAAGTAGACAGGACAGCGCCGCTTCTCGTTCTTTTTTTGTGCTGTGCTTTTTTTCCGCGCTCATTTTCAATGATGAACGTTCACCAACTCGCCCAAATCACAGTCCTCTTGAAAAGCCAGGGTGATAAGGCAACCGGCACCCGTCAAGGCCCACGCAGATTTGCACTCTCCTTGGGATGAAGACACGCTTGCTTGGTGGCTGACACACTTGTCTCCTCTTTCTGCTATGTAGAACGATTTAATAATTTCACAGGGAGTTTGTTCACAGTGCCTAAACAAAATGTCAGTGGCAGGAAATTTAGGTTTAAAACCGCTGCACTTAGTACAATGTGAATAAATATGGGATGAGGGGTGCCCTTTAATGACAATTCATGCTATCCGGGCTCTAAGCCTGGATAACCTCTCGGCCTTTCCTTTAGCTTTTCTCCGCATCCATGCTCTTTCAAACGCACGTTGATAAACTTGTGTTCCACTTCCTTTGTTTTTGTTTAAGTTCGCGCCGGTTTCAAACAAGAATATGTCTTTTCACTAGCCCAGCTTGTGACCCCTCCTCCGCGGGATAGGCGAGGAAGAAACGGGGGCGTGCAGGGGTACCGTGTCGCCCCCTGGCGGAGGAAGGCGAGGAGGCCGCCGACGCAACGATAGCGCGCGCCACGAAGGAAGGCCAGGAGCAACACCCACCGGCGCGGAGAGAGAGATAAAACTTTATTCTCTCACCTGCTGCGTCTCAACACTTGGGCAAAAGTGGTTGCGACTGCGCGCACGGAATAACTTTGCTGTGCACTTTCTTCAGGTTGGTTACAAGTGCATCTTGTTTCGTTCAGAACACTTTTTTGCCGTTACTTCTGCTGCCATTGGTGCTTTTTCGCTTATCGCGCGAGTGAAGCTTACTATGCCCACTTGCGCAGAGCACGCTAAAGAAATGCAAGTGCTTCGGGCAGAAGTTGCCACGATGAAAGACAGTCTGGGCATGTTTAATGGGCTATGCGAAACCGTTAAGAAAAAGAACGAGGATCTTGCCAAGGAAAATAAGTTGTTGAAGGAAGAAAACCAAAAGATAGTAAAACGCATGTCTGAGCTTGACCAATATTCTCGGCTCAATAACGTGGAATATGAAAGGCATCCTTTCTACGCAAGGCGAAGTCTGCCTGGCCATTGTTAAATCTATCGGCGGCCAGATATGCTGTCCAATAAACCCATCTGACATCGATACCGTGCACCGAGTCCCACCCAAAAATGGGACGAACATAGTTGCAAGATTTTGCTCTAGGGATAAGAAATCTGACTTCGCAAGTAAGGCCAGGAAGGTGCGTTTGACTACACGGGCTGTAGGGTTTAAACAAACCGATGATAACCCCGTGTATATCAATGACCACCTCACACCTGAAACGAAGCGGCTTTTTGCGTAAGCGCTGGAACTCAAGCGGGCTAAGCAACGGAAAGGCCTATGGACAGATAACTGCACGATCAAGGCTAGACAGGCTGAAAACGCTCGCGTATACCGCATCTCGTGTTTGGAGGACCTCCGTATCTTCCAATAGGTAGCCCACGTGTCGTGCTTTCAGCTGACATTTAATAGCTGGTGTTTCTTGTGATGAAACTAAATCAATAATTCATGCAAAATCAGCCATCACTGTCACTGGTGGACTTAAACATATGCAGTCTGCCAAAAAAATTACGATGATTTGTTAGCTCTTCTTTCAATGCTTAATCACTCATTTTCGTTCGTATGTTTGTCGGAAACATGGTTACTGTCTAATGAAGGTGATTTATATGGTCTGGTGGGCTACACTTCGGTATATTGTAATCGCGATACAACCCGAGGATGCGGGTCAGCTATATTGGCTGACGTATAAACGCTGTCGTGATATTGTATTTAGGAATAACCTCCTCTGCGAATCTCTCTGGTAAGAATTTCACCATAGTTTTCTGCCCCCTAATAATCTAAATATTATAATCACATCCGTTTATCGTTCACCCTCATCATCGTACTCTGAATTTTGTTCTCAGTTCGCCAAAATCCTAGTTACTCTTGCAGGTGCAAAAATAAGAACATTCTAATTAGTGCTGACATTAACATTAACGTCCTGGATCCCAACAGTCAGCCCTGTTCGATGCAATGTCTGCTGGGCTTTGGTCTTTCACCCTGAATTCTTTCGCCTGCGCGATTGAATATCACTGGTTCCAGCAGCTTAATTGACCATGTCTTATCTAACATTATCACAGATCATATAGCAGGAGTTGCGGATCATAACAGATCATAACCCCATTTTTATTTGCATAGGAACACAGGTGAAGAAAGGTGCAAATAGCTACACAAAGTCTTGCTTTGATGAGACACAATTAATTAAAAACACTCACAACGTTGACTGGAATCGAGTAATTCAAAACAATTGCGCTGAAAAAGCGTTTGATCTTTTTTTTTCAACGTTTATTTCCAGTTCAATCGAGCTATGCAGGACTAATGCTACAGTTGTCCACTGGTTTATTTCTTGCCGGAAACCATGGATTACTAAAGGCTTATTAAAATCTATTCAAAAAAAAAAAAGACAACCTTCGCAGAAAGTTAAAATCCCAGCCTTTTAACGTAACACTAAAGTCGCGGTTAAAATACATGTCAAATGTACTCGCCACCGTTTTAAGGGCTGCTAAACGTGAATATTACCAAAACCAAATTATCAAAAATGGAAATGACACAAGGCCCCCAGTGAAGATTGTCCTGTAGTTCGTTACCCCGACGTCCGGTGTCGATCAGGAACCCAATCGCCCGGGCTCCGGTTGATTTGGCAGGAGGCTGGCAGGGCGATGGTGTTGAAGTTCTTGGAGACGGCGGTTGAATCGACGAACTCGAGGCGTTGGGGTTGATTAAGTGAAACGACAAGTTTATATACAGCTATTTACAGTAGGAAAGCTGGGTACATGAGCAATAAAAGGAAAACTTCAAACTTCAGCTAGACACTGGCTCCAAATGCGCACAAATCACTTGAGCTTCTCAACTTCGTCTAACTCTCCTATCCTCGGAGCGTACACAAACCGCTCGAGGAACGACGGCCGAGACTCTGTCTCGCCGCAAGATCCGTCTAGGTGCCCGGTACGGCGCTGCACCCTAAACTTCCGACGCGATCTTAACCTCTTTGCCTAGGGGGCTCGCAAATCCCAACCTAGCTTTAACGGTCGAGACACCTTGTCCCGCCGGGAACTGCCCAGCTCGGCGGTCAGACGAGAACGATTTCCAACGGCCAAGTTCGGCCTTATAAAACCTCGAGATCACCCTCTCTCGGGAACGCCCCTGTATCTTTCGTACACGCGTGAGGGAGTGCCCAAATCCACGTAGACAGCTGTCACTCAGCACGCCACGGAAGATTCATTGAGGCGCCGCCACCTTTGGGTCAACGGCACGCTCGCAGACGAGCAGGTGCGTGCGACCCCGCGGGGTGAAAGCGAAAGACGGTGACAGTGCGTCAGGCTGACCAGGGCGCGTTAACAATGGAGGCTCGCGCGGCGCTCGTCCCGACGCCGGTAATGCCACCACCTCCTTGCGTCAAGCAGACGGTTCCCGGAATCAGGCGGCGCTGTCTGCTTTCTCAATGGGGGATTATCCCTGTGGTATGCGATGGGCCAGACAATCCGTCTCCCGTGCGCGCCGTGACGAATTGGGGACGGCTGCAGCGCAGTGTTGGCAGTACTACGTCGCCAGACAGAGTGGCGGGTTCTCACGCGCAGCCTGCGCGCCTGGCCACTGACCGCATAAGTGGACCTTACAGCGCAATTGTAATATAATCAAGCAGTTCCTTAATAATGCAGGTAAGAAAACATGTGTAACCAAAGTTATTAGTAATGCAGAATAAATCACTGACCCTGCCGCAATCGCACACGCGTTTAGCGAACATTTTGCTACCACCGAGAATGACCAAACGTCCCTATCGTGCCCGATTTTATCGCGCTGTGCTCATTCCTTCTATCTGCGTCCTACATGCTCACATGAAGTACTCCAGGTCATAATGGCTCTTAAAACTGATTGATGGTTTGTGGCTCTTAAAACTACTGGTGCCGGTTTAGATGGCATTCATGTCTCCAAAGTTAACCTAGTAGCCAACGAATTATCGTCTATTCTGGCAGATATTACTAACAAAATGTTCAGAACTGGCGTCTTCCCTCAAATACTAAAAATAGAAAAAATAATACCGGTATTTAAAAAAGGCGATCTCGAATGCATTAGTAAGTATCGCCCGATTTGCATTCTCTCATTTCTTAGCTAAGTTATATAAAAAATACTTTACAAGCGACTAATGAGCTACTTGACTACGTTCGAACTGTTATCTCCCCAACAGTTTGGATTTAGGCAGGGATGCTCTACCGAACTTGCACTAATTAATTTCACTGAAAAACTTAAACGAGCTATTGATGAAGGTTTTATTGCTGGGGCTATTTTTATCGACTTGTCCAAAGCCTTCGATACCACTAATCAGGAAATTCTTCTGTGCAAACTGCAAGCATTTGGAATATCGGGCCCACCTCTTCAACTTATTGAAAGCTATCTAACCAACCGATCACAAGTGGTACAAATTAACGGAATTTCTTCCTCCGCTAAACCTATTGCAAAAGGCGTCCCCCAAGGATCCATTTTGGGCCCTTTACTATTTCTACTCTTTGAGAATGACTTACCTAAAGTACTTAATCACACACAATGTATCTCATATGCATACGACACTACTATTTACACGTCCCACAAAACTATAGCTACACTCCAATACCGGCTGAACACCGACCTGAATTGACCTGCCTTTAATTGGCCTGCCTTTAATCCCACAAAATTGACCTCCCTTTAATCCCACATGTTTGATGCGGCCCCACTAAGATGCTAATTACAGTCTGCAACCTTCTAGCCAATATGTTATGATCGCATTCCACAGCATTTCCTTTGGGTTCAGATTGAAGTTGCCAGAGTAACTTCCACGCCGACTAGAAACTTTATACCACCGATTACGCCTAAACGCAGCGCTTACGAAAACATACCTGCTTCGACTTGGTGCAACCTCGAATCCTTACTGAGATAACTGCGGATCGCCCGGAACCGTGGACACGTACTGTTAGAGTGACCCGCTTATATGCTCGCAATGTGTCGTTTGGTGCAGGAGATCGAGCACCTACGGCCAGGGGCAGTCAGCTTAAAGGAGCCATGAAGAGAAAATACAACTTCGTATAATTTGAAAGAACTAGGATTCAGTATTTCACTCAGGTGCATCACAGCGACAAAATATGTTTTTTTAACGAAAAAAAAAGCAAGAAGTATTTAAAAACTTTCAAATTTCGCGCCACAGTGACGTGTTATGAGCAAGAATGACGTCATACCGGCCAACAATAAAACTTAATTTTCAGTGCTTTAACTGCACGTTAGCCTTCAAGTGATGCGGTCAAATGGAACTAGAGGCCCCATTACAGACGTCCAGTCATGTGTCGTCGCGACAGCTCAGTTAGGTGGCCGCCAATCTCACAAACAAGGTTCCATGATGTCATCGAAAAGTTGCGGGAAATTGGCTAGGGGGTCGCGACTGCTTCACACGTTTTCTTTAATATCTCTGTTATTTGTTCGAAGATTGCGATGCTATTGGTATCATTGGTATCGGGACTAAGTTGTCTTTCTAATAACCATAACTTGTATTTTGTCTTCATGGCTCCTTTAAAGGCACTCCTCGGACCATGCATCTCCCCTCCAGCTCAACCCAAAGCACTCGTGGCGTTATTTGAATACCTTGTCGAGATCGGCGTCACTGAAATGAATTATAATACTGTGATCGTGATGTTCATCGAACTGTTCACACAAACTGCATGATGTCTTTTCTTGTTTTGTTTCGTTATTTAGTCTTTCTCCACTTTCTTCTTCCCTGTTATCTATAGAGCCTTTTGTATACCCTCCCCTACCCATTCCCCCGCCCAGTAGCATGTCGGTGTTGAGATTCTGGCAAACCTCTCGGCTTTCTTCTTTAATAAACAGCTATCTCTCTCGCTCTCGCTCCCTCTGTTTGGGTTCGCAGATCAGGCGTTGGCTTTGGACTTGGCCGCGCGTTCTATAGCCCGTGCTAATGCGGTCCACTTTGCGAGAGATGTGGAAGCCTGCGGACGAAACAATCCAGGCCTACCAGTCAGGGAGAACTTTCAGCGGCAAGTTCGGAAATAAGTGTGAGGTGATGACATATGGAGCGGAACCTTGGCGTCTTACTAAATACCTCGAAAGGAAACTAACGTCAGCTAAACGGGCCATGGAACGATTAATGATCGCAGTACTAGCACTTAGAGACAGGAAACGAGCTTCGCGGGTCAGAGGACAAACTATGATAGAAGATACCGCAGTTCAAATAAAAAAAAAAAGGATTTGGGCTGACCCCGTGTTTATGCGAAATGACAGTCGGTGCACAACCAGGGGGGCAGAGTGGACATCGGGAGACGGGTCTGGAAAAAGAAAGAAAGGCCAGAGCAGGGACGTAATAAGGAAATTCGGAGGCAACGAATTGACTCGAGCGGCGTGGGACAGGAGCGGTTGGAGGTCGATGGGAGAGGCGTTCGTTCTGCAGTGGACCCAGTAGGGTATTGATGATGATGATGGCGATGCAACAGCCGAGTCTCCGACGAAGGGAGGGGGGCCGCCCGCTATGCTGTTTCTCCAGCCTTGCACCAGTAGTGCAAGCTGCGCCAACGTCTTTGGTATTTTTCGCGAGCTCCTCACGAGGCGCAAGCTCACGTGCTGTAGGCTGGGCTGAGTTTTCTGGTAACGCTCCACGGCGGAAGTAAAAGCTTAAACAGCTCTGAGGTTTAGAAGCGGGGCCGATAAAAAAAAATTATAGACGCCACAAAATTTGTAAGACGAAATAGTGACGAAATAGATTTAAAAATATATTGGCAAGAATTGCTAAGGGGTGCGAATAAAACGGAAGTTGTACTAAAACTTATAGATAAAAAAAACGTAAGGGTTCCTAGCGTGAAGAGCAAAGAAATATTCCAAAAATATCAAGTACAACGAGTAAATTAAAAAAAATGGAATTATGAAGACTCCACGCGAAAACGCCGCAGAAACATCCAGAAAGATGAATTAACAAGACCCAGAAAAAGGTATGATAAGGGCGAGGCTACTCCGTGCTACAGCCTACCAGAACCTCCTTGATAATTCCAAAACCTTCTGATGCTGGAGCATAGTGTGCGCGTTGGGCCAATTTTGAAGTTATTGATACTGTGAGATGCGAGGTTAACACATTACTATAATCCACTATGTTATCTTCCAATAGCTTAAAAACGACTGTATTCTCTGCCCGTACCTCTCTGTGAGACTTTCCCGGCCTTTCACCGCTGAGGAAGAGACGCAAGGGCGCCGGCGTTACCTCACTGGAGGAACGGACAACCCCGCCCCCTCACGTGGACGCAGCGAGCACGATCCTTTCCTCGTGGAAGTTCGTGCGAGCGGCAGACCTGACCGGACGGCCATCCTACACCCTCTCCCTTCTTCCCTCTTCCCCAAGTAGGCTACCAAGCCCCCCGAATCGTTAATAAAGATTTATTCATTCATCATCTGGCTTACCTAGAGCCGCGGGTGAAGAAACTGCGGGGGTGATTGCACTGCACAGCCACGGAAAGAAGTGCGGCCGCTATCCTTTCGTCCATCAGGTGCCGCTACCCTCTCCTTCATCGTCGCAGCGACGAAGCTTTGCAGTCCGCCTTGGTTTTCGTTGTGACATTGTCGGGTCGCTCGCCCGCGCTTATCGCGATGGGCCGTTTCGACTCCTATATATTCTTGCTCCGTGCCTAGAGCCAAAAATAATTTCGTGTTTCTTTGTCTGTCACTCAATTCCATTGCCGGTTTGAAGCAGTTGAAAGAACGGTCACGGACGACGTAGGATATACATATGCGCCAAAGCCTTCAAAACTACTAAGACAGCTGCCATGACTCATACGCGTTCCCATTATTTGGCGCAATAACCAACTGATTTGTACGTAACGGGGTGTAGCAGATTTTTATTTCGAAATACACGTTAGAATTCTCTTTTTTGATATTGAACAAAAGAAACGACGGATCAGTAACGGTGTCGGAGATAGGATGGATAGCAGTGGACGCTAAGAAAAACAGGAACAGAAGGTCTCAATACAGGAATGGAGGAAGTATTGTGAATACACACACAAAACAAAAACATAACTCGACATAGCAAAACCATTGCATTCATTGTGGAAGGAGCTAAAGAGGTAGAGGGAGAGAATGTAGAGGGGGTCACGTGACGAGGGTGGCACATCCCGGCGACATTTGCAGCGAGGCAAGTAGATAAGCTGTCCATTATGTATCACTGGTGGCGCTGTGAGTAGACCGCTGCAGCATTCGCGGAAAATTTGGGGTCGGTGTTTGATGAAAAACGTGTGCGATGTTCAAAGGTTGTGTGCAAAGACTGCCCCAGCAAAAAGGTAGGAGTGTTCGGCGCTGGAGACGGAGAGAAGAGCCCAGAGTCTCCGGTATTATTTTCAAGTTGGGGGACTCAACCCAATTGATGATGATGATGATGATGATGATTTTATTAAGTGGGGGTTCTAGCAACGTGAGTTTTTTTTTTTTTTCAGCGCCTCAAACACAAAGTTTTTCCAAGAAGGTAAGCCCTGGCTTTTCCAACTGAATCTTGAGTCCTCTTGAGTCCTAGCTAATCTAATAGTTCAGTTTATTGTTTGTTTGGTTAGGGATGAGAAATCATACCCTCTACGGCGCACTCATGCTTTAGTTAGTTGGTTAGGTGGAGTCAAGGATTTATTCGCCATTTTTGTACATGGCAACGCCGACGATAACAGCTGCATAGAAGCAAATTGACGAGCCCGTCAGCAGCGGACGGCAGTATACATGCTGTAGGCCTACAGTTTCTACGGCATTCAACATAAAGCACAGCCAACTACCGCAATCCTATTACAGTAACCAAAATATGTGAAAGAAAAACATACGCTAAATAACAACCAAGCAAAAAGCGAAGATTGAATTCTAAAAATGTGATTGCGCAACACAAAAAACATGTTTTTGTTGAAAACGAAGAAAAAAATCAAGTAACTTTCAGCATGATAGAATTGTCAATAAAAGTATGGAACGAAAAACATATACGGGTTCTTGCAAGAGCACCAAAATAGTAATGTGTCGGTATCAAGTCACAAGAGAAAAACAAGGCGAATTGAGAATTAAGCAAACTTGGCAGGCTGACCACTCCAGCCAGTTTTTTGTGGTTGTTGTTGTTCTAGAATCTAGAGCCATGATTCCTACAACGGGTCAAGACCAGCGCGGTGAGCCCTCTTTTCTGACGACAGGGGGAGAGGGAGGGGGCTCGAGCATCCTTTGACCTCCCTCCGGAGCCCCTGGTCATGAGCCCATCTTCCGTCGAACAGGAGTGGGCATCGCTTCTTCTGGGCCGGGCTCACCCAAAAGAGACTGCCATGTCCCTGTGGGCTTTCGCAAGTACCATGGAGATATACGAGAGGATGTAGACGCGCCCTAGAATTGCCGGAGCAGTTCTTATCGAATTTTGAACTACCCGGGAACTGCTTTAAACTGCTGTGGACTTGCCCAAAAGTTAGGTGGTGCTACTGACGCTACTAAAAAATCTATCCATCTATAAGGTCAGTTTATAATAGAGTCCTATATTAAATATAGATAAATCAAGTCATTTACATCAATTTTTAACGTTAAATAAAGGTGTTTGTTTTTTAGTTTATGAAACTTGACATGGGAAAACCTTATTACTTCATTTAGCAGGAAATCATTGAGTGCGTTGGCAACAAGAGACGCCATCGGGCTTCAAGCGTTTTGTATGTAAGGTAAGAAATCGTTTACGATTTTAGAGACAAGCAAAACGCGTTGATGATGTTCCTGCGTAACGAGGAGGAAAAGAAACCATTATTTTTAGTTGGCTTAAACCGATAGCCGTAAGTGCTAACGGAGGGGCGGCTACGGACCGGTACTTTGTGTCATGTGTCGATCCTGCGGGTGTGATCGTTTCAACATGGCAGCGACGTGCGCGGACGCCGGGTCTTTGGAGATTTGCGTCCGTACACAGTAGGAAGACACTTCATGAGCGGCTGGAAGGTTCCTGAGAGCATCGTAACGAAAGGAAAAGGCGTACTAACTAACTCCCGTGTGCTCACTCATTTTATTTACCAAGCGTGCCTGCAGTGCCGGCTTGGAGGGGTCGACATTCGTAATCAATAGCGCTTTCCGAAGCCAACACGATCAGCAGTTTGGGGTGTTCAGTGAACTCGTGAATTAGCAGTTATAGGAGGTCTAAGGTGCGAATAATTGCAGCCTCAGCGACACCGCGATCGCTTCGAACCGGGTTCGAAGCTACCACTGTCGGAAGTTCGGAGAGATGAACGCACGTTCCTTGGCGATATATATATCGTCGCTATGGTTTCTGCCTTCGAGGCATAAAAGAGGGGGATATTTTGAGCTTTTCAGACGTGTTGATCGGGTTCTGGAATGTTTATATGCCGCCACCTTAGCTCGAAGCTTTCGCCGCATTCCCCAAACGCTTAATCAAAATCTGTGGCTTTTCTGGTTACGTGCTGCTGCGGAAAGCAGGGTCCACTGTTGATGGCTTGTTAATTTGTACTGTGCGCGAACTTCAGCTCTGCGTCCGGCTCAGCTTTCGGCAAAGCTCGTCCAGTCGACTGTTTCATTCGCAAACTGCGCTGCAATGCGCCGAAAAATTTTGGATTGGGGACGTGCCTGTCTCCCCACCTGTCTACCTATATCGAATTGAATGCAAATACTCGCTATCTGTTCAGATGAGCGTTAACCGTAATTCCTTAGGTACGGCGAAATTACATAGCTGTTTGGCATCTGTGGATTATGATTACCGCCTTCTATCTTGTTCGTGATTTCAAAAGTCTAGTATGAAACAACTGCGTTTCTCTACCAATTTTTCTGAAGCTCTCACGATCATCACATTCAATCCGTTGTAGATAAGTTTCTGTCGGATCAAGCCGCGCATGAAAAAACTCCAGCTATGCAAATAATATTTTTGCGACCTTGAAGTATGCTAACGTTATTTTCTGTACCCAGCAGAAGGATCCTATGTTTCAGCTGAAATTTTTCGCATTCGAAGTGTGGCTTACGTGAGCTGCTTTACAAGTTTTGGCTTGGTTATATCCGAAACGTATTGTTGGGTATTGACGAACACATCTTGTTGAACGCACCATTGCAGCAGAAGGCTGCATTGAAATTGAAAAAAAAAAGAGGCACTTGAGAAAGAACATTTAAGACATTAGAAATTTCGTTGTTTCGTAACTGTCTTACCAGCTTCAGCCGAGCAGAGGTTCCACAGAACTTGGCGTTTGTTGATATGAAGTTGTACTTTGCTCGCTTCTCAACAAAGGCACACAGGATATGTCCAAAGGGTGACCTAAGGAAAGGGGGCAAGGTAGACAAGACCCTGAAATTTTGCCCTCAAAAATAACCGAGGCCATACAGCGAATCATGGCGAGTCTGCTAAAAACTGCGCAGTGAGGAGGAAACAGTCTTGGCTGTCAATCACCCATTAAAAATGGAGCGGCAGCAATATCGTCATCATCATGTTCTTACGACCTGCTTCTGATTCTTCAAGGCGTAAGGTCAGGAGAAGACGTGAGCATCAGAGGCGAGAGGAATCTGCCTCTGATTGTTGATTGTGGCCCCAGCAGGTGAACACTTGTGGAAAACATTCTCTCTCTCTCTCTGCAAGAACATGAAGCAATTTAGCAGTGCTGCCCCAGGAAAACAGTATGCTTGTTTATCACCTCCGTTTTTGCAGGTTAAAAAGATGACCATCGAAAAGCGGTACAATCCGCGCTGCTTCTTTGATGTGCAAATCGGGGACGACGCCGGTAAGTTGTGCTTCCTTTTGTAGGCGCTGTCGCGGGCGCGCCTTTGGGCTGCGATCCTGTTTGAACTTGTGGCATGAGGGGAGCTTGTTCTAGGTGGTTTTCTAAACTGCATTTACTCGCTTGTCATACTAGATGCTGTCAGGCCTGGTGGGAGGACAAACATGCACTTGTATGCTTTTTAAATGAGTCCTTAACCCTTCCCACTGCCGAGTTTTAACCGTGGAGCTGTTCTGGGTTTAGCCCTGACGACACTCTCGGCTGGCATCGTGTCATGCTCTCGCTGGAGCAGGTTTCTGTGATGCACAAAAGCCAGTTTTTAGTGTAGAAAAAAAATTATCAAAAGGAGGTCCCAGGGCCTTCATATTTTCATATATGTTGCCCCTGGATAAATGTCTTCCCGACAATGCATTTGTGTTTAGGGGTGAAGCCAACCTTGAGAAAATTGGTGTAAGCTTGGTCTCTGTGAGCTGGCTTTTCCATTTTGCAGGTTGCACTGTGAAGCACGGCCATCTGAGAAGGAGATGATTACAGAAAACGCCTCTAACTCGCGCTATCAAAAGCATCCCGAAACAATGTACCGTATTTACCCGATTCTAACGCGCACTTTTTTTCCGAAAAAATAGACCGAAAAATCGCATGCGCGTTAGAATCGGATACAAAACCGAAACAGCGGACATTTTGTCCCACCCATTGCCATCTCAAGGTGGCGCCAAAGTTTTTTTTTAGCAACGATTTTTCGGACGCAGCAAGCCTAGGCGCCTAGGCTTTTCTATCGGCGTTCCCACTAATCATCAAATCGTGTCACTTGCACGCTTGATAACAGCAATGGCAGCAGCGGCTCCCACGCGTTCAAAACGAACGGTCGGCTGAAGCGTGCACCTCTGGAGAAGCTCTCGGGATGGGCGTGCGAGGCGTGGGCCATGATCTCATCGACCATGGTTGAACGTTCGTTCAGAAGTGTGGCATCGCGAATGCGCTTGAAGGCACCGAGGACGAGATGTTGTGGTCAGCGGAGAGCGACGAGGAGTGAGATGAGCGAGATTACTTCGGGAAATAAATCGCCCGTTTCTCTCGCATTAG
The DNA here is from genome assembly GCF_048455015.1 of Haemaphysalis longicornis. Lineage (NCBI taxonomy): Eukaryota > Metazoa > Arthropoda > Arachnida > Ixodida > Ixodidae > Haemaphysalis > Haemaphysalis longicornis. The sequence goes on along the minus strand of NW_027526361.1, from coordinate 176,448,766 downwards.
TTTGTGTGGGTCACAAAGTCCCGTGCACGTTACAATCGGAGGTGCAAGTTTTTTCGTTTTTTTTTGCCAGAAAAATGGGGTGCACGTTAGAATCGGGTAAATACAGTATATGGCAATTGGCCACCGAGACAACTCTATATTCGTAGTCATCTACAAAGGCAGTAGGGTTACAGAAACCAGCTCTAACTATTGTTCTACCAGAACTATACGGAAAAAATTTCAGGTAGCCGCTATAGACTATTAGCTGCTAAGGCGACTCTAACATCACACACCCCAACCTTGCTGGCCATCGTTCGCAGAGTGGGAAGGGACTGAATTTTGTTTCTATGGCTGATCCTCACTCCCTGGCAGGCTTTTCTGGCATGCTCGTTAGGTGGAACTTTACAGTCTTGCAGTGCACTATGTTGCTGTGCAGGACATGTATACTCTTTATTCAGGATTACATTATTCGATGAAAAAGTTGTACAGAATGAAAACGAATTGATGCTTAGCTGATTACAAAAATAATTGCCTGCTCATTAGATGTGCGGGTGTTCGAGAAGGTTCTGAGTGCGATCTCTTTTAAAACAATGCACCGCACAAAGCGGCAGCTGGCAGCCAACTCGCACATTGCGAGACTCTCTTTGCAGCTGCGGTCGCATCTAGCTTGACACGGCCAGCACGGCGGTGTCAAGAATTGATTTTTGATGAAGAAACATGGGCTACATCTGTTTTTGTAAAATTTACCCAACACAGTCTGTGTGCTTATGTGACATTTCAATAGATGGCACAGCATGCCAACCATATTTTTTCCACACAAGTTGCCTCATAAGTAGCAGGGAGTTCGGTAAAGAGGCAAACTAAGTGTACTCGGGCTTGCCAGAGGGTGTGTGTGTCTGGTCGCCTGAGTTATCTCGGAGTGGCAGTGAAAAGGTTAAATTGGCCTGTGCCTGTGAAGAGGTCAGGTCAGAGACTGTATGGCATCAATGCCGGTTATTGCTTAAGGACGAAGTGAACGCTCTGGTTGGGAATCTAGGCAGGGCCAAATTCATTGGAAGCTCTTCCCTCATGGTGGTGTTCACTTGCAGCACTGTGTGGGCAGCCATGGTTGCAGCCTTTGTCAAGTCTTATCGAGCTTTTCCCCCAATTGCGGGGGAAAAGCTCGATTTCCCTTCTCCCATTGTGGAGCCCCATTTATTCTTTATGGGGGGTGAGAGGTAGTGGTCTAACACAGTAGCGTTTTAACTCCTTTGCACGTGAGGGTGGAGCCTGCAGCCTTGAGCACGTCTTGAAGGAGTGAGGACGACATCCAATGGCTGAGAGGAGCAAGTAGAGGTGGAGGAGATGTCGGAGTACAGAAAAGCAAAACAGGCAGGGGCAGAGAGACAAGCGCTGAGCCTCGACTAAACTTTTATTGTCCTGTCTGTTTTGCAGTGCGAATATGAACGTCTACCGACTTGCCCATTTTTCAACGTCACTACAGCCGTGCTAAGAACTTGGACATAAGTTTCAGGGTCGTGGCACCGCACTTGTACTAGTTGTGTTACATAGACTCATTTTGTGAGGCGAAAGTTCGAGGTAAACGAGAGAGACCCTTGATGCAGGGAATGAGCACTGCATGGGCTGACCCAAAAGCCCGGGCCAGCCTGTTTGCTAGGCCAGGCTCGGGGCGGGTTCAGGCTTAAAGCCATAGGCCTGAGCCATGAATATTGCTTCGGGAATATTGTTGCATAGCAATATTTCCCACGTGAAGGGTAAAAAATAGCGTTACGAAGAATGTTCTGGGTTTACTTCCATGCGCTTCTTGTTGTTCGTTGTAGGCATCGTCTTAAAAACGTTTTTTGCTAGGTGTGATAGTCACTCTACTCTTGTTTCAATGGCATTTCATCTACTGCATCAAGATTTTGTATGATTTAGGTGTAACGTAGCAAAGATATTATTAGAAGGAATGCTGTAGCGCGGAACGGACTAATTGTGGAAACCTGGGGCTCTACACCTGCGTCTGTGTGGGCGTGTGTTTTACGTGTCGCACCTATCGAAATGCGGCTGCCATGGCTGGGAATCAAACTCGAGTGCTAGAGAAACCGCACCACTACAGCAAGTAAAACATGCCAATGCAGGTACACTTCTCGTGCATTGAAACACGGCATCAAAAAGTTCCGCATAATAGCTTGTGCCCGAGACAACCAACGCAATGTCGCCAGGAATCTGATCAACAAAGGTGATGGTGGCTCTGACGTACGAGCTATTACACCAATGTGACGACGGGAACTGAAGATGCTGGAAGCTAAAGTGCATGCACTACTTAGCATTGTTTTTCTTTTTTTCGTTTAAATCCACAATTGCTGTGCACACTAGATGCACCGTCTGATTGCCCGCAGTGAAGGGCACTCAACCAGCTATGTAAACACATTTCCTCCAGCATGTAAGCCCGGGCCTGCTCATGTGCACGTGGTACCTCCATAGGCTTATAAATAAATGGCTTCATTCATAAAGTGTGCTTGTGCCGGGCCTGGGCCTGGAAATCAGGCCCATGCGGTGCTCTAGGAAGGGGATCTATCTCTGGCTTGCCCCTCTGACGATTTGTGGTGCCTGATGACTATGCCCTTCTCCTTGCAGCCGGGAGGATTGTGTTCGAGCTCTTTGCCGACATCTGCCCCATCACCTGTGAGAACTTCCGGGCCCTCTGCACAGGTAACTGCCTGCATCACCCCTCTCATTTCTTCCTCTCCAGAGCCCCCTTTTTGTGGGGGGGGGGGGGGGGGGCACATAGAGTAACCAAACTGGAAGCAGTCTGTCATGGCAAAAAAAAATTACGCCCACCTCCCCTCGCGCGAACCCTGGTGTGATGCAACGCATCTCATGGGGGGTTCCATTGGCGTTTTCCATCGTATTGATTACGCTTATAGCAGGGATTCTCACGCGAAGGGGAGGTGGGCGTAATTTTCCATTTTCACCATGCAATGCACATGCGGTGCACGTATGCTCAGGTACGGCCTTTATTGCTGACGAGAATGAGTGCCTTGTGGTCCGTAAAGTGCACAGTTAGGGGCTCGACGATTGCATCAAGCAATCTTTGAGTTTTGCGAGAGAGTGCAAGCGTAACGCGGACGACCGTCGGAGCGCGGCATGCCGCTTTATATTCACAGCGCCCAAAGGAGAGGAGAGCGCAGAGAGAGAGAGTACTGCACATGCGCAGCGCGCGCAGCGCCGAGCGCAGCGCCGCCCACCGGCGCCTGGCAACGGAGTGAGAGCGCGCTGCGCCAAACCGCAGCTGTTTGGGAGAGAGTGTTCACTATCGGAGAGAGGAGAACGCCGGACAATGCCGGACATACGCAGGAAGGACAGAGGGGCGAGCATGAGATGCGTTGCATCTAAAAGTGAGGGTGCCACCTGTCGTGTCTCTGTTGCACGCTGTTGTTTGGCAGTTCAGAGTGAGGGCATCATCTCGAGCATCCCTCAGCCCAGACAGAAGGCAAGTGCGGAAGGAACGAAGCTAGGTGACAATATGGAACTGTACGGAGGCTATGGCCTTGTGGGGCCTGGTTCCCACCTTCCAAGTCAAAATTGCACTCCTTGAATTGTGCACAGTTCACTGGTACCTTGTTCAGCTGCATCCTTACAGCAGCTCTTTTAGAGAAGCTGTCAAAAAATCAACCATAAAAGTTCAAATGAATTTTAATGTAGTTGTTTTACACAAAAACAAATTTTATATCTACAGTCAGAATGACAAACTACATATGTCCTCCAACATTTACCATCGTAACTGTAAAAATAAACATTTGTGGTTTAAGACCAGTGTGCGGTCTCTGTAGCTTGAAAAGCTGGAGAGACGGGTAATACACTTTTCTATTGAGAACACACTGGAGTCTTTGGGGCGGCTTCCTCAGTCCAAGACACCTTGAGCACGAGCCGCGTCAATGGCCCTCCCAATCAGCTGGCACTGTTTTTTTGTTTTTCTTGTTTGATGTTGTTTTTCTTCCCAAATAATTCACACTCATTGGCAATCATCGTACATCTAGTTCAGGAGAATCACATTCTATTGCAATGTCGACAGTGTGGCGATTGCCTCGTCGAGAGTCTCGCGAATGTGGGTCAGCAAGACCTACCCGCCTTGCTCGCTCTGCATTCGATGTCCGTGCTTCCGTAGACACGACTAATCCGTGGACATCACAAGCAAGGTGGCATTGAAAGTGCGTATTTGCTTCCCGGTATCGGTTGTTATGTCCGTCGGCGCCATTCAGGTAGTGCCGAGTGCCACGGGCAGCACCATAACCACGGCTAGTGTTGCTTGCAACAGCCGGGGTCGGCATCGTTCACGCTAGCAGCGAATTAGTACCTAAAATTCACTATTGTGTTTTTCTGTTTTTCTGCACGTGATGAAAACAAAACAGAACACGCACATGCAAGCACTGCAGCTGTTAACTTAACGCCAAAACAGTACGGTTCATTGGGTAACGCATAGACACTGAACAGAGAGATGCTTGCGGCGGTCACTTCACAGACGACGTTAGCATCTGTTCAGAAAAAGCAAAATAGAGGCGCCTTGGTGAAAAGCAAAAAGGGGTTTACATGCTTGAGCTGTGCTCAAAATTTTGGGAGATGTAGGTGAAATACGGGGATATTCAGATGTTTGGTGGACACCTGGAAGCACGCATGAGGGATTGCAGGATGTTCCTATGAGCTGCATGTTATGAGGGCTGGGCCTATCGGGGACTTGAACAACATTGTCAATGGACAGGCATTGTCAGTGTGATGGCCGGACAGATGAAGCTGTTAAGGCGGTTTGCAGGGCATTGAGCAGCTCTCTTTGAGTTGCAAACGAGCGGCCCTTGATGTTCCCAGAGTGGCCTGTGGTGTCCAGGTCTCTTGTGCTAATGTGACCCTTCTGACCTCCGTGTTCCTGCAGGAGAATGTGGCACGGGCAAGACGACGAACAAGCCACTGCACTACAAGGGGGTCAAGTTCCACCGGGTCATCCGCAGCTTCATGATCCAGGGGGGCGACTTCTCTGTCGGTAGGGCACGCATGGCCACCCTGCTGGGTGCAGGGCTTGTGGGAACAGGGCTTTAATCACCCCCGTCTAGGGGCTAACTCCTGAGCACTGGTTTGCCAGGCACGGAAGGGGTCAGGGCTGTCAGGGCTGCACTCTTTGGTGGGCCCACGTCTCTGCTGGGGTCTGTTACCAGCTGTTGTAGAAACCGAGCTGTGGGTCTAGGTGCATGAGCGATTCTGTATTGGTGGGATGGAACTGCTGCGGGACAATGGTGGTGATTGTAGCCGCCTCTTCTTTCTCCAATAATTTTAACACTGGCTCGCAATTGCCTCGCTAGCTGGGTATGTGTGCGTGAATAATTCACTTCTATATTCAGCTTATCAACTGTGATTAGTTGCCATGCAGATTCGTCATTGTAGTAGCGAGTGAGAGAGAAGTAAAATATGAGTAAAGTACGCACCCGGCGGTTTATGTTGCTGCCTAAGGAAAGGACCCGCTGAATGTGCATTTGTTTCCTTTTTTTTTTGTCTCTTCGAGTTAAGCAGGTATTGAATTATATCAAGTCATTTGTTCTGCGTAAAAATTTAGTTTACATTTGCGATTTGCATGCTGCAACATGTCTGAAAAGCTGAAATGCTAAAAAAAAAATTGAGGCCTCGTGTAAAATGTGAAGGAGTTCCTGGGGGGGGGTGTCTAAACTAAATTCAGCCCCTGCCTACAGTGTACATCTCTGACCAGCCATAGAGCTTCATTGGGTTCGGCCCTAGTTGAGACCATGTGTCACTCAGGTGTTGTGTAGTTGTGAGCAATAACGAAGCAAGAACAATGGGAACAGCCTTAGGCCCAGCAAAGCTGAACATGGTCCATTTTCTCATCATCAGAGGTGTTGTGAATCTTGAAGCAATTTAATGGAAGTCATTATGCGATGTGAAGTTGCGAAGGTGAAGAACTTCAAAACCTTCCCAACCCTTCAGTTGCGAACACACGGCTTTAAACACCCATTCCACATCTTTCTCAACCTGTGCCTACCTCATTCGAGCTTTCAGCAGCAGAGTGTGAACCAGTTTGGTTGCTTGCTTGCAAACGAGAAAGGGGAAATTGAGGTTTGGCCATTGAAAGGTGAGAAAAGGGAAGGGAGAGGGGAGTGATACTCTGGGCTTTTGAGAATGAGTGCCTGGAGTGTGCTGATCTGAAAGACCTTTTCATGCGAGTGTTCCAACTTACAGGCCACAGGAGGTGTCAGATTGCCTATAAATTTGCTAATTATGGCAGTTGGAGCAGACAAGACTAAAATAGAGTAGAGGCTAAAGTTCACTAAACAACTGGGTACTTGAGGTATAGAAACTCTGTGTGTTTGCGACATTTGCTAAGAGTATGCTCTTATCCAGGCGTTGCGGAACAAAGTTTCCGTGAAATTCTGTTTGTAGGTAGACTCTCGGGATTCGGAGGGCCTCTATTGGACCATTAAATTTGTGTACGTTTGGTTTGGGCTGAGCAGAAAAAGTTGCTGTTGCTGCACACCCCTGTACTAGTGGTGGTCTGGGCTGCAAGTGGATGTGCTCTGTGTGTGTGTCTCTCTCCCCTCTGCTGATGATGCCAGGTAACGGGAGCGGCGGTGAATCCATCTATGGCGGAACATTCAAAGGTGCGTGCTCTCTTTCTCTCTTGGCTTTGGGGGAAGGCCGCCACCATTATTGAGGGCAGAGCACTTTGGAGGGTCGCCTTGTCGACATAGCTCGCTCGCTGGGCCTAAGTAGAGCCACAAGGCGTTCTGTTGTCATGGCGTCCGTTAAAGGTTTTGAAAGCCAAGCGGTTTATATAGTCATAAGTGTTCTAAACTCGGTAAGCCGCTGGCACTTGTCATACATCACCCCGTTGTTTAGCGCAAACGAAACTGCAGGTACAGTTGAGGCAAAATATGCATAATTAACGGGCAGTGCCAGCGTTCATTCAGTTAGGAACGCTCAGTGGGTTGGTTTTTACAGTAGCGAAAAAAAAGTGGTAGTGCCGTGCTGGCTCGTGCGGGAGGAAAAGCGAGCACAAAAGAGAACAGAACTCCCGCTGGTGCAGTTTCAGGCAGGGGGCGTGTGAGAATTGCGAAGGCGGGAAATTTAAATGCAACTGGGTAGTAGCAGTGAGTGGATAACGGCGCTGCAGCTCATTATGGCGAATCACTGCTCTGCACTTCCGACAGCTTTCACATCGAGTGGAACGGCTTTAATGTTTTTCAAAGGCCTCTGGAAGTGGCAGGCTGTCACTTTGGCATCACAAGGGGAATAACTTTTTCAAAGGTGCCATGAAGGCAGAACACGTGTTTGGTTCATTAGAAAGGCTGTCCCGACAAGAACGATGGCAATGTTAGCGCAAACATTAAAGAAATAACTGGGATAGTATTGAAGAAAAGGTGAAGCAGTGGTGAAGCCCAAGCCACTTTGCAGTGTTTCCTCAGTGACATCGCAGAAACTTGTCTCTTTGTGACTGGCAGCCACCGACGTGAGCCCTTGCAAAGAAACAGAAGTGGGCAGTCGTCTAGTTTCGTTCCATTGTACCATTTGAGTACTAACATGCTCGGGAACACTGACAACTGTGTTTTTAGTGCTGGGCCCTATAGCATCACTCCTACCGATATTGTCGCATCACTGCAGTCTGAAATGCGGATGTTTTTATTATTTAGTATTTGAATGTTTAGCATTTGCGTGTTTTTAGTATTTAGTATATATATAACGGAGTGTCTTTCTTGGCAGGAAGGGAGCTCAGTGAGTTACCAAGGGCAATGTAGTTGTTTCAAATTGGACAAAGTTCTGTTTTTCTTCAAAGGAGGCTTTGGTCTTTAGAGCTGAAGAAATGTCAAAAAGTCAATTTTACTGGCCTCCCTCATTCAAATTCTCCAAGTTGTCGGCAAAATACTTGCAAAACATTTTGCTCCCAGCACAAATAGTATTTATCAAATTTCACTCTGCCTTCCCCTAATGGGCCATTCTTGCCTGCATTTACAAACTTCTTTCCGTATTTTCTCAAAAGTTTTTTTGCCACGGGCCAGAGTATATTGTTATGCAGGTTTCAGGTGGGCAAAAAAGTAATTGCTTGGCTTCACTCAAAGCATTCTCAACTGTGCAGAGCAGTGCAACTATGGGAATGTAACACTTGATGGCCAAAATTACAAAAGTTCGCGTAATCATAATTTTTGCACTGAGGAAGCTAAAGCTTCATGCTGTAGCATGCTAAGCTTGCGCATGGATGAAAATCTCATAAGAAATGAAAAAGTGCATTGTCAACCCAGCCCTTATGTAATACCCCCTCGAGGGGTCTTTAAAGGAGCCATGAAGAGAAAATACAACTTCGTTTAATTTGAAAGAACTAGGATTCAGTATCTCACTCAGCTCCATTACAGCCACAGAAGATGTTTTTTAACGAAAAAAAAGCAAGAAGTATTTAAAAACTTTCAAATTTTGCGCCACGGTGACGTGTTATGAGCAAGAATGACATCATACGGGCCAACAATGCAACATAATTTTCAGTGCGTTAACTGCACGTTAGCATTCAAGTGATGCGGTCAAATGGAACTAGAGGCCCCATTACAGACGTCCAGTCATGTGTCGTCGCGACATGTGAGTTAGGCGGCCGCCAATCGCACAAACAAGGTTCCGTGACGACATAGAAAAGTTGCGGGAAATTGGCTAGGGGGTCGCGACTGCTTCACACGTTTTCTTTAATATCTCCGTTATTTGTTCGAAGATTGCGATGATATTGGTATCATTGTTATCGGGACTAAGCAGTCTTTCTAATAAACCCAACTTGTATTTTGTCTTCATGGCTCCTTTAAGGAAATAAAGTGATGTGGGCTGTGATGCATGTGGTACAGAGGGCTGAAAGGCCTCTAGGCTGACCCCTCCCTCCCGTGCGCTGTGTGCAGACGAGTGCTTTGAGCTCAAGCACGACCGGCCCTACCTGCTGTCCATGGCCAACCGGGGCAAGGACACCAATGGCTCGCAGTTCTTCATGTGAGTGCTGCCACGGGACTGCGGCCCTTTGGGTGTTAAGTTGGGCAGACACATGGCTTGTGTCGAATAGTGAAGCTGTTTTCTGGTCCACTCGGGATTTCTCTAGAGCACCCAGCTTGTCATGTTAAAACTGGCCACATCGCATGAGTCAACAAGCTCCTTTTGCCATGTGCTGGTGTCCCGACTGGAGCCTGCCGTCTGCCAGAGCTTGCGGGTGGCCTGGCATTGCTCGACCTGAAAAAAAATTGAAGATGATTGGTCTGGAAGGGTTGTAAAGCTGTCCAAGAAAAAAAACGGAACGATGGACTGTTGGTTATGCCAGCCTGTAGGTAGCACGCAGATAGCCAGAAGTTCAAAATCGAAGAGGCCCATTGTTTTCCAACATACCAGCAGCACCTCATTTAAAGGGGCCCTGAAAGCCCCTTTGATCGCACTAAATGAACTAGCACAATTGTTAGGTTGGGTGGCCAACGTCAGCTGTGCCAAAGTATAACATTTCAACGTGCAGCGGAAGGCTCACATTTTTGTGGCAAAGTTTGTCGCCGCGTTCCCATCCTTTCCTGTGCGTTTTTGGGCTGCGCCATCTTCTGTCAAGTACGCCATAGATTCGCCCACATGCGTCACAAAGCAGAAATCTTGCAATTGCACAGCTTTTTCTCGCACTTCCGGCGAAGAGAAGCGTAGTCTGTTAACTGTCGATGGGTCACGGCGGCCTTTGGTTAATTAGCGCTTCCTGCAGTACGCTTCTCTTTAAGGCGTGTTAGCCAGGCCAACAAGACGACGACACGATGGCGGCGCTGAATTCTGAGTTCGCAGAGCGCCTTGCCAGACCAGGCCGACGACGACACGAACACGTTGGTGTACCAAAAATCCGCGTGGTGTGACTGGCTCAGTGATAGAGAACGTCGACAATACTGATCGGCAGAATGGTTCGAGAAGTGAAAGCTGCGCCCCAACAACACTCATGCCATAATGAACTTGGCTTGGTTCTGTTAGTCCGTACAGTGTAATAAATGTAATAAGCTATGTCTGTGACGTTTATACAGCTCAACACATGCCATCCGTATTTTGGCTTACAACGCTTCGGCCGTTCGCGTTGGTGACAATTTGTTTCCCGGAGTTGCAAACTGCATATGTGTGCGCAACGGGCAGCGCTTGTAAAAATATAAGCTCACTCAAGAGCAGAAAAGGAGTTACGCAAAGTTTATTATCTAATAAAGAATCAATATCAACCAAAGTTCTTAGTGCAAAGCGTAAAAAAAAAAAAAAGTGTGGCGAGAGCTATTTCCACAGGACAAAATCGCAGCTGCTGCCGAAACAGTGCTGTTGCCGGAGGTCAGCTGTGGGGGGGGGGGGGGGGGGGGGGGGGGACTTTATAGAACGTTACTGTGCAACTGCGCAACTGTTATTCAAGAAATGTTCAGTTAACCAGCCAGGAATCCTTGAAATCAGATAGAACGCATTGATGTGACTGGAAGGGTGGGCCTCAATGTAGTATACAGGTTATTTCGATGCAATTTCCAGATATTTTGTCAAAGACGGGCTTATTGAATAAATAAAGAAATTTGAACCCGCTCAATCAAACTCGCGCGTTCAAATCCTGGCAGGGTGTTGCTTTTATGGGCAAAGTACTTTAGGGGCTCGAGCTTTTGGCATCTCATGTCGTCGTAGCATCATGTAGTCACAGTACTAAAATACCAGGACACTCATTATCCAGCACCTCATGCTAGGATGTAACGCACACTTTTTAAAGAACACAGCGAGACGCTCGTTTTTCGTTCACTCTTGCTTCCTTCTGTTTCGCTCCGTACCTGCTTTAGCTTCAAAATTTCCACTTCCCCATTTCGAATTTCACTTCACATCCGACTTCGTAATTGGCATGTCAGCGTGGGCCGTGAGAGAGACTTTTCTTTCTTTCTTTTTTTTCTGCCTTCTAAGTGGCATGGTTTGCGAATTGTATTTGGGAATCCAAAACAAAACCTTTTGTTTGAACCGTGGAACTACCGTATCAAATTTCAAGGCATCGTTTAAGTCACAGGCACGATTTGTTCAGTTTTAAGGTCATGCCTCGTATATACAAAAAGGCAATTGTACTTTCAGAGGAGGAAATACTGACGTGTGCATTTTGCAAAATTGACGTCTTTATATAGGGTGTGTTCAGATAAGGACAGCCAAGGTGGTGTCATGGCCATTTTTTGTTTCGAACGAAACTTTTACGGTGCATAGAATATTGTATTCTCACCAAGGACCTGACAGTATCTTAGCGAGAAACACCATAGTTGGTGAACTAAAAAAAAATATTAGGACGCGACTGGGCAAAGCCACTTCTCAGTGTGCCCGGTGTGGCAACATTGGTGGCCCATAAAACAAAAAGGAAAATTTTCTAAATATTCATATTCTCTACACGAAATATTTGCAAACTTTTCTGCTGAATCCGGCGAAATTGACTTCTTCGTAACTATATTTCTTCAGAAAATATTTCCCAAAATTAGTCGGAAAAGCAATGTCGTTCAAAAATGACACTTTTTAATTTTTTTTTTGTTTTTACCCATCGACTCAAAATCCAAGCTCTCAATTTTTTTACCTAGTTTACCGAGGGCAGGCGAACATTTTGTAGCCTTCTCATAACTGTAGGAAAGAAACTTTTCAAAATGACGCTATGTGAATTACGCAGAAAAATGCAAATCTCTGAAAAAGAGCCAACTTTCGACGTCATTTAAAAAAAATCATGTCTCTCAATTTTCTTGAAATTTTCTCAAATTGTGTCTCAATGAATGAATATTCTGAAGCAGTAAAAATGTATTGCATTATTTTTGTTTTAGTTTGGGAAAATGAAGTCATACTTAGCCCTATAATCCGAACGTGAGCCTTCGCATGCTTTCTGTATGGCGGCGAAAGAAAAATAAATGTATCATAATGGATCGAAACGCCTTTTTAGAACTATGATCAGGGCTTTAATTATAGCCTCAACATAATATTTCAAAATATTTTCGACCTTTTTTGTTGGTTTATTTTGTAGTTTTGAAGCACACTTCCAGGCCGTTGCAACTTGAAGGAAGCGTACACCTTGTATTTCTGCTCACAATATATTAGTACCCATGTGACGGCTCGTTTTTGAGAAAACTTTGCAGACGGTTGTTAATAAACTACTGAAGAAGGGTGTGAGAATGAGGTTTTACTACAAAGAGCAGTGCTAACTGCGGCAGTCCTGTGAGAGGCAACAACTTGATACCCAGCGTTGTTATTCTTGGCTCTGTGTGTTTCTGTTGTTACGGCAAACTATAAACCGTTACGGATCGCAAAACTAGATTTTCACACTGTTCAAAATTGGAGGTGCGTAAGCATCAATTAAGTGATTATTGTTTCAACGATTGCCTGGCGGTCTGTCAACTGCTCAACTAATAAAGGTTTGTTCCTTACAGCCAATCGAAAAACAGCATGTTTTTCAGCAGCTTGAGGACATAAAGGCTTCAAGGAAATTCCAATTATACCGTGCGAAAGCACGTACAATCAAGAACCTATAAGGCCAGAAAAATGCTTCGACTAAATGGGGCCGTCACTCGCGCGCTTGGTAAAACGCCAAAATGACCAAGCGCAAATGCTTTATCATCTGTGGACCTCTTGTGCCCGACTGATGACAGTTTTATCGCAATTCACGAGTTTCGAGTCATTTCTGCCTGATCATTGTCATCCTGTGCCCCTATCAGCTCCGCGGCTCCTGCTTGCACTCATCTGGGTCACCAGACAGCCAAGCAACCTCCTAGGAGCATCTTGGAATTTTTGAAACAGTGGCCGGCATCTATACGGAAGCACTCGAGTTTTGGTGCCTTTCAGCGTCGTTTCTGTGAGTGTTCCAGTTTCGTTCTTACTGAACCAGACTAGGCCAACCCTGAACAAGTAGCATTTATTACCTCCGGAGGAGCATGGCGCCTTTTCCTAGGCAGAAGTTTTGTGCTGATTACTCAAAAAGACACAAGCGCAGAATTCAATTTCAAAGGAATTTTCATTGCGTGAGGGAAATTGGTGTCGCCGCCATCAAGAAACTACTACCCCCAGACACAGCCACTACGGTGCACGAAGAAGACATGCTTTGTCAAAACTCTTTCCGCCGTTTTAAAGAGGATACCCGAAGCACGCCAGAGCAATTTCACCTCGCACTAGACAACTTTCGGCCTGAACAAGTTATTGTCGCAAACCTAAATGACTTTGTCGGCAGGCGCTTGGCGGTCTCTCTACTGAAAAAACCGAATGCTGTGCGGAAGCACCTCAAGGCTTCCTACGTCAAGAGGAAGGAGAAGGAAATTCATGATGCCGTGGTCACTGAAATCAACACGAATATTCGGGCGGCATACAATGTCCCAGGCACATCTACAATGACGCACGAAAGCTGCAGCGACTGTGACAGCTGGAAAGGCAACATGCGCCAGGCGTATGTCAGATGCACCTCCTTTCAGGAGCGGTGCCGCTTGCTGACTTTGCTACCACCCGCCATGACCGCAAAAGAAGTGCAAAGGGTAATCCCAGAGGCGACTAGGCACATCATCAAGAAGGCAAAAAAACTCGCAAATTCTGAAGGCGTGTGGTCTACCGTGGAGGCCTACAGTAGACACAGAGTGAGTGAAGAAGACATCCGTACAGTGATTTCTTACTACACCACTGATGAACTGGACTGCTCAAGGCAAAGCCCGAACAAAAAGGATGTGGTGCGTGCTAATCGACGGTGAGCAACAATGGACTCCTAAGCGCTTCATGACACGGTCCCTGCGAGAAGCTTACTGTATCTACAAGCACGCTCACACTACCTCCGGAGTTGGGATTACAAAGTTCATTTCTCTGCGTCCTAAATGGGTGAAGTGCGCTCCATACCGCCAGGTATGTGTGTGCATATATTGTGCCAACTTTCACCTGGCCCTAGTAGCCCTCCAAAATGCAAGTGGACATTCGTTCTCAAGCGAAACCATGCTGGATCTTTACACATGTCCGCAGCCTACAGCCACGTGCTTTCTTGGAGATTGTGAACGCTGCCCGAAAGCGGAAAACTTGACCTTGGATAAGCTCCATGTTGACTTTGAAGAGGAGGTGGTCATGGCTTCCTGGAACTCGGGTGAGCTTATTAAAAAAACAATGACCGCTCCAATATTCATTGAAGAGCTACAAAGGTTGACCGAAAAATGGGTGCCGCACAACTTCACGAGATGTGTGCAGGCCAGAGCAATACGTGATGCGAAACAGAACTGTGAAAGGAGCGCGGTAGTGCTACACTTTGATTTTGCCGAGAACTGGACGATTGTGCTGCCAGACGAAGTACAAGGTTACCACTGGCGCAAGAGGCAAATAAATGTATTCACTTGTGTTGTAACCTCGAGAAAGACGACGAGAAATTATGCCATCATCTGCGCAGTAGCGGTCCCAGAGATCGGTTTTGGGGGGGGGGGGGGGGGGCGATTTTTTTTTTTGGGGGGGGGGGGCGATTTTTTTTGGGGGGGGGGGAGAGGGGGCGAGGCGAATAAAGAATCGCTCCCCTCCTTGCGCCAATTCTGCGGAGGTGGTGATAACCATGCAGGCGTGTGCGCGTATGCGGTGCAACCCGCAGGGATTTAACTTCGCGCAAGTAGAATGCTTAAAAAAACTAAAAATAAGAAACTGAGGACCTCTTTAGGGGGGGGGGGGGGGCGACCGCCCCCTTTGCCCCCCCCTTGGGACCGCCACTGCATCTGCGACGACCTTAGTCATGACTCTGCCCATGCATGCTTGGCCCTCGCCAAAATCAAGCAGCATCTCGAAGACAACGCACCAATATACGCTATGCTTACATATGTAAGTGATGGTGCTGCCGCCCATTTTAAAAACAAATACCAGTTCCACGAGATGCAGAACAGTGAATGTAGGGAGATGAAGTGGATTTTCTCCGCAACTGGACATGGCAAAAATGCGTGTGACGGCGTGGGTGGCCTTGTGAAGCACCAAGCTACGGCGCAGAATTTGCGCTCAGCGGCCGATGAAGCCATACAAAGCGCAAAGCAGTTCGTGGACACGCTTGCAGGAAAAGTGAAAAATGTCGTCATGATGCATTTGGACGACAGCGAACTTGCCACATTCAGAGAGATGAAGAAGGAGGACTGGAAGAATGTCAAACCGGTTCCTGGCATCCAGTCTTCTCACATGTGGAAGAGTGTGAAATCACATGAAGGAAATTTGAGGAGGAGGAGGAATGCCTTTAATGAATGAAGAGAAGTCAGCCTGGCAGCGAGCTTGGCTTGCTACTCCACATGAACATGAGATGTGCGAAAGTGAAGGGAAACGAAAATACAAAAACTCACACAGACACTACAAAAGCAAATAAGCACACAAACTGACAAATGCAGGATCACGCACACGGCGCACAAACCGGAGTGAAGTTAAGGCACACATTCACAGAGTTTCGTTCAGGCCGGAGTCACGGAGAAATGACACCAAAGCCCGTGTACTCCGTGTTGCCGCGGCAGTTGAGTGCCAAGGACCAATGGCGTCAGAAAGCTTCAATGGTGCATCAGCACGCAGTCCCAAAGTTGTCTTCCAGGTTAGCCGCGGGGTGTCATAACGGGGACACACACACAGAACATGTTCTATGTCCTCACGGACACTGCATACTTGACAGTGAGGGGAGGCAACCCGGCGCGTCTTGTGCAGGTAGTGGCTGGTAAAAGCGACGTTGAGGCGAATGCGGTGAACGACTGCTTCGTCGCGCTTTCCCAGGCCACACGGCATTCGAAAAGTGCAGGCGGGATCGATTCTGTATAGTGGCTGATAATTTTTTGTCCCGTCCGTCCATGTGGAGAGTTGTGACTGCCGCGCCACGGAGTACGCAAGTGTCGCGGCGTCACGTCTAGAGAAAGGAATCGGGATGATGACACTAGATTGGGTGTGGGCCGCGCAAGCTGTTTCGTCGGCCACCACATTCCCATTCACCCCACAATGTCCAGGTAGCCACTGTAACACTACCTCGTGAAGCATTCTGGCAGCTTGTGTATGCAGAGTGTGTATTTCGTGGGCCAGTTGCTCGCGCGGGAATGATGCTAGTTGCTGTAGCGCCGCCCGTGAATCTGTGAAAATCACCCACACAGAAGCTTCTTGCCCAAGAATGTACTGCAAAGCGGAGCGCAAGGCAGCAAGTTATGAGGTCGTCGACGTTGTTTTGTGGCTTAACCTGGCCGCAATTGTGGTGCGCGTTGATGGAACCCAGATTCCGACAGCAGATGATGTGGCCGTCACCGATCCATCAGTGTAGATATGCTTGTGGTTAGGGTAGCAATTCCACATGTGCATGTACACAGCACGCAATGCGGACTCAGAATGGCAGCGACGGTTGTGACCAGAGCTTGTGGACACTTTCAAAGGCCTTTATAAGAGTAAGCTGCACCTTTGTTTTATTGTTTAGTGATCCTATAGATGTAAAAGTAAAAAGTTTTGCAGTAGTATAAAATTTGCCTCTCTTTCATCACTTTCGGAGGACACAAATCAAGATTTAAAAAAGCAAATTATTTTATAAATCTCGGCAGCCTGAATGGTGGATAATTGAAAAAGCTTGTCTTTAAAATTAGAACTTAACAGGCAGCAAAAAAACGAAAATACACCGTGACTACGACGACTGCCTGCCGCACCTCACTATCTGCAGCGTGGTTACTTGCTTGTAATAGGGCAAACTTTATATTAGGTGTGATTATGCAAGATCACAAATGTAAAATATGGGTTTCTGACAGAGCAGAAGCAAGACGATAGAAATTTATGAAAAAAATAGCGATGTTTTATTGCCGTAGTGAATTTGAGATATAGGAACTGTTGAGTCAGCGCGTATACAAAGAATATATGGTTTATAAATGCCGCAATTAACAAGTTGAAATATGGCTAATTATGAATATAGAGACCGGTTTTCTTTTTCATTCCCATTATATATTTTGTAAAGTTGTAAGAACAGTCCCATTTATTTGCCTGAGTTCGTTGCACGCTGCCATTCCCTAGAAATCGGGCAAAAACTCGTGTCGGATATGACTTCATTTTCCCAAATTAAAACAAAAATAATGCAATACATTTTTACTGCTTCAGAATATTCATTCATTGAGACACAATTTGAGAAAATTTCAAGAAAATTGAGAGACATGATTTTTTTTAAATGACGTCGAAAGTTGGCTCTTTTTCAGAGATTTGCATTTTTCTGCGTAATTCACATAGCGTCATTTTGAAAAGTTTCTTTCCTACAGTTATGAGAAGGCTACAAAATGTTCGCCTGCCCTCGGTAAACTAGGTAAAAAAATTGAGAGCTTGGATTTTGAGTCGATGGGTAAAAACAAAAAAAAAATTAAAAAGTGTCATTTTTGAACGACATTGCTTTTCCGACTAATTTTGGGAAATATTTTCTGAAGAAATATAGTTACGAAGAAGTCAATTTCGCCGGATTCAGCAGAAAAGTTTGCAAATATTTCGTGTAGAGAATATGAATATTTAGAAAATTTTCCTTTTTGTTTTATGGGCCACCAATGTTGCCACACCGGGCACACTGAGAAGTGGCTTTGCCCAGTCGCGTCCTAATATTTTTTTTTAGTTCACCAACTATGGTGTTTCTCGCTAAGATACTGTCAGGTCCTTGGTGAGAATACAATATTCTATGCACCGTAAAAGTTTCGTTCGAAACAAAAAATGGCCATGACACCACCTTGGCTGTCCTTATCTGAACACACCCAGAGAGTATATAGAGTAAGCATAGTTTCCTCCCATCCACTTGAACAAGATACAAGGTAGGCTTGGTGAGGGGCTTGGTAGGGTAATATAGGTCTGCCGCTGGCCACCAAACCCTCCACATATTGCAATTGGCAGCACTGAGCATGTAAAAAACTGAATGAATGGCCCTTATAGCGAGAAAAGGGCCTCTAGGCCATCAGGATAAAAAGCGAGGGGGGAATAAGTGTTTTGTGCTATCATCTGCATAGCACGGCCCCAAAGCTCGCACTACTTTTCCGAGACCACTCGTAATATCTGTTACGGTGTACTCGTCCAGTAGTCGATAAATACAGGGTCGCATAGAAGTTTCCCGCAAAGTAAGGGAAGACGGAGGGGCAAATGGAATGCACCGCGCACTCTAAAAAAAGTCCCTGTGCCGTGCAACCCTTTGGCTGCATTTTTGTTACTGTTATAAACCTCTAGAACTGATAGGCATAACGGAAAGGAATACTACAACTGCCCGTGTATATGCGTGCTTGTCGTCACCACGACACGACCAAGCTCGACATGGGTGCGAACGAGCGGCAAATTAATTAAACAGTGTAAAACCGACTTTGGTTCGAAGCGCATGCACGTGCTCGCACTAACAAATTTGGAGGCGATTCTTTCGTCGTTGCTCACATATTTCAGACTACCAAGATATGTCCTCACGAACAAGTGGTGATAGGGCGGTTCTCTTTTCGCGTAATCTTTTGGCTTACTCTGGAAGCGTGAAAGTGCTGCCCCATTCCTTCTATCAGCTGTTCCAGCCATGAGTGGAGTGCAGGATTCATAAGCAAAATGATAAAAAAAACAGAGCAATGCTGTGGCGCAGAATATCGCAGTACAGTGTTACAAGAGACACTGTTAGAAGAGACAGTTGGTTATAAGAGACATTTGAATGAAAGTGGTTTGGTTGGTTTTTCTATGTTTGCCATGTTAGTAACATTGCATACAAGAGAGATGTTTTTTGGTTCCCTTGAGTGTCTCTTGTGACGAAGTTTTCCTGTAGCTGACGACGCCTGGTACTCAATGTCCTTGCAGACGTCACCCAGAAGCGAGGCATCATGGGCCCTCACGCTCGCACAGTGCGAGGAGATGGACAAAATGGGGGTAAATTGCGGCGGGGGCTAAAATGTGGTGTTTTGATCTGTGATAGCTCTGCTAATACTCATCGGTTTAACGAAATTCTCAAAGGAGGGGATTACTAGTGCATTGATTTACCTGCAAATGCGAGCACCCATGTATTTCAGGGCTCCTTTAAAGAAAGAAACAGGGCGTACGAAGCAAGCGCACTGAGTCTTCAACTTTGAGTGGAAACAGTCCAGTGCATAGCTGCAGCCGTGCATGTGTGCCAGTGGCCCCGAGGGGTTTTCTGTTTTGCAAATGGGCCGCGTTGTGTGCTCTGAGAGAGTAGAGTGAACTTGTCTGTTCCCTTGCCTGACGGAGGTTCCCCGTTCTCCTCCCTTTTTCATGTCCCCAGCACGACGCAGCCGACGCCCCACCTGGACGGGTGAGTACCGGTCTCTCCCGGGAGCGCGGTGGTGGTGTGCGGGAGAGAGAGAGAGCCACCCTCCCTCTCTCCCCGTCGTGCAGGGTGCACGTGGTGTTCGGGCAGGTGATCAAGGGCGAGGAGGTGGTGGTCCAGGTGGAGAACCAGCCCGTGGACGGCAACAGCGTGCCTCTGCAGCCCGTCTGGGTGTCCAACTGCGGCGAGCTCGTGCTCAAGCGCAAGCACAAGGGTGAGCACAGGGGGGAGGCTGCTCAGCTGGCAGGAAAGGAACTACAGGGGAGAGCACCACTGCTTCCACTACACGCACAGGGGCGGTATTCTCGTAACTGTCCCTTTTGAAAACGTCCCTTTTGCGTCCCTTTCATCGTGACGTACTTTTGGTTAAGCAGTGGGCCTTTGATTCAAATACCGTAACTGTTCTTGCAAACGCATTTTAAAGAACTGAAACCGTATCAGAGTATCTTTTATGTGTTTATTGTTCCGCGAGCGATCCAACAATAAGGCGACGAAAAATCGTCAGCTCCAAATCGTCTGCTCCGAGTAGCCACGGCTCATAGCTCCACCGTGCTTGCATGATGTCACATCCGGGTGTTCGCTTTTAGCCAATGAGGGCTCGCTCAAAGGGGACACTTTTGAAAGGGACACAAAAGGGACAAAACATGGGAATACTGCCCCTGGTCAGCTCATAGCCAACTCTTTTGTTGTGTGGGTACAAAAAGAAGTTGCTTTTGAAGCTTCTAACGGGATTACCGTGTATTGATTCGAAAATTCCAGATTTCTAAAAAATTCTTTGATTGTAGACAAACTCCACTTGTAGAACTAGCTTCATCTCTTGCTGCTTGGCCGCATTCGTGCCAAAAGTAGGCTGGTTCGTATTGGACCCGTAAATTTTGTTACACTTGTCCGGATTTATGTGCAGTCACCACTTGCCTTCGCTGAGTGGGCTGCCAGTCATGTACGTGTGGGCGTAATAATAGCAAGAGGTTATCCAGCTCCTGGCTTTGGGAGAGGCAGATAATGAGAAGTGTCATCACAGCGGGACTGGGATAGAAATGTCTTTTGGGGGCACGTTCTGTTTCTTGTGTCTCTGTCTTGGGAAAATTTAGTTCCTGCGAAGTGACGTTTAGACACTACGTGTCGCCACCTTCCAGACTTGGGAAATTTTAGTGCGAGATTAAAATCATTTCCGCCTGTTTATTTAGAACTTATTTACGGTTACGCCAGTGTATAGAATGGTGGCTTTCATACGAGCCAGATGACGTACACTCCACAAAAATTGGTTGTCTGCGACCCTCGGACAACCTTGCTCAGCCTCTGGCCCACACAGCAGTGTGTGGGAGTTTATTAAAGGGGCACTGACACAAAAATTTTGCATCTTGTTTTTTTTGTTGCGATAAGTAGCTAGTGACCTACTTATAACCTGTAGAAACCTCATTTGCTTCAGCGTGCGACGGTTGTTTAATTAGAGGCATTTTCAATGCGGCCAGTCGCAGTTTCGGTTTCAGCGAGTGCCGCGAAACGATGGATTTTGTGGATTTTGTGTGAACAAAGCTGACCACGTGACCGTCGGAGGGATATCACAGAGCAGAGCCGCCATAGCACTGTCGAATCCGCATCGACGGCAGTTTCTGCGAATGCCCCCACGTACTGATCTCGTGAGGCGCTTAATTAAAAAGCGACCGTGGATGTGACGCAGGCGCTGCGAGTGCAAATGCTACCGCGGCTAAAGAACGACGCGCGACGCTCGAGACGGTGGGTGGCAAGGCGCGCGCTGGGAGCAGCCGGCCGGTCTGCCTACAGGTCCGCCTACAGATGTGTTCGGCTCAGCACTGCGGCGGATATTCGAGTGCCGCTCTCGTAATCGGTGCAGATGACAATTTTTAATGCAACCAGCCATCGCATCATTAACTCCTTTCTCATGTAAGCCACCATGGTCGGGACTTGGGGACAATTTCGTGCAGCGGTAACAAGCTATCATTCGAGCTACCTTCGCCGGCCTGGGCCACTTCGCGGCCGTGGCCGCCGCCTGCACAGCGACCGTGCGGCTAGCTCAGTGGGCTTTTCGTGCCTCCGGCGCGTTTGCGCATCCAATGGTAATAAACAGTAATAGAAACAGAGTGCCTGGAATCGCTGTAGAACTTTGGTCGCGGCCAGCTGCCCGATTAGCTGACGAAATCACGGCGCCTCCGCCGCCAACGATCGGGTCGTTCGTTCTCGAGAGCAGAAGCTCCGCCCTCCGGCCCTCCGATTGGAGCGGCGAGCCAGGCGAGCCGGCAAAAAACGCCGGTAGTGCGGAAGCGGCAAACACAAACTCGTGACGTGTTTGGATGTTGTTTATTTACAATTGCGCGTGGTCCTCTGCTGGCTGCTCGGTTGCGTTTCGCACACTTCAAAATTGATTTTAAATATGTTCTAGGCTGTATTCGCCGCTGATATTTTGCAGATGATGTATATGTGTTCCCACCAATCTATCCCCGAAGTTATCTCGCCTTCGAAATTTTGTGTCAGTGCCCCTTTAAGGGACAGGCAGCCTATTTTTGTGGAGCATACACTCTCTACCCCAAGTGAGAGGGCCTGATTTAAAACACCGTAAACTGTAACGGTTTCCGTGACGGGGACCTAGAACCTTTGAAAGTGCTACTTTTAGAGCTTAGATCCACCTTCCTTATGCATGCTGCCAACACGAAGGCTGGCAACCACGGCAGTGGGCCGTGCGGTAGCATGCTGTTAGCTGTACACGAGATGAAAAGATTTATTTGAAATGAAAAGATGACAAGACATTTAAAAACTTGACCCCAGCTGAAACAATGATAAAGTGCGGTCAATTTTTTTATTAGGTTAGGCAGTTTTTTGAACCACGCATTAAAAACAGAACTCAAGCTGTTTGCGCACGAAGGGTTGTGTCATGTTTGAATGCAACACAGTGCCGTCTTTCAGATTTCAGAGAGCTTAGGGCCAGATAAAAATTATTTCCGCTAGTTTTGTTTAGAGATTTCCTGTAAAACGCAGGACATGCACATTGCCGAAACGGGTTGTCTCTGCGCTCTTGTCTCAATTGTTTCCTCGCTGCCGTCTGAGTGCACGTGCGTGTCCGTGTGTGTTTGTGTGCAGAGAAGAAGCGCAAGCGGTCTGGGAGTGCGGCCAGCAGTGAGGAGGGCCAGAAGAAGGAGGGGGAGGGGGAGGGGGAGGAGGGGGCGAAAGGTTCGCCCGAGCGCAAGCACCGCAAGCACCGGAAGCATCGCTCGAGCAGCAAGAAGTCCTCTTCGCACAAGGAGCGCAAACGGGACGCCAGGTGAGAGGCCCTTGGGGAGGAAACCTTGCCTTGAAAAGGTGCTGTGTGGATGAAGAAAGTGTGCTTTTGCCTGTTTTGACAATCTCCCGCCCTTGGGAAAAAGCAGTGATTTTTGGTAGTGCAGCAAACAATTCTTTCCCGGTCGAAAAAATACGCAACATATAAGTGTATGGTATCGAATTGTAAAAGAGTAAATTTCCTTTGCTCTATTAATCGTGAAAAAAATTTACTTTGCGCTGGTAATTTGAAAAAGAAAAAGAAAAAATAAATCGTACAGAAAAGTTTTGGGACAAACGCAAAACAATAAGGAAAAATGTTGGTATTGCCCCACAGAAAAAAAAAGAATTCAAAAAATGAGATATACATTGTGTACACATACTATGAGTGCAAAACTCCTGCAGATATCAAATGCCTGTAAGATGGCTTAACTGTGAAATGTCTTGACTTACAAAAAAAAAAAAAGTTAGTACTGGTGGGTTTTGTGCCACTGCAAAGCACTTCTGCAAAGCACAGCTTGGCCCACATGCAAACATTGGTTTTCTATTCCACTGTTTTTTGTTTTTTTTTTCTCTCTATTTGTTCGTACCACAATTTGCAGTTTCGGTACTTTTGCATTTCGTGGGGCTTGTGTTAAACAGAGAGTGTCAGGTTCTTGGTAGGTTTAGTGCATTGTTGCTTTCGGTGCTAAAATCCGATAACAAACCGGTGTCCTCGGAGTCTGTGCGTCTAGTGCAATTCAAAAGGTCTTGTGTAAAATCATCGAAGTCACTAAAAACGCGGTGTTTCCGCAGCACCATAGTGCGCTGTGTTGACACCATTTTCCTATCACCCGAGCGCCCGTCACATGACACCGGTGGTGATTTAAAAAATCTGAGCGCAAAAGCAACCCCAAAAAAACAAAGAGTATGTAAGTGTTTCTACCCCTCAGTAGATGGTGCCAGCTTTTGGAGCGCGCATCGCGATGACCCTCTCCTCGTGGGACTAGGATAGTCATCCGCCGGATGATCAAATAACGTCTTTTCACTTACTAACTCACTCACTCGGAAAGTGCCGAATTCGAACGGCAAAACGTCACAACGTGAACTTCAAAGCGTCGATAGTATACTGTCGATTTGATTCGGCGTGGGCCAGAAGATGTGCAAGGGGACAACAACGATTCTAATTTTATTCCAAACTTGAGACAAATAATGGAGGTATCGAGGAAGGCATGTGAACCAGTGGACAGCTCCCTGGCCACTTCCGGGCGATTTCTGTATGGCATCACAGAATCCTGTTTGTGCAACTGGAAGCCACCGTCCTAAGCCACACCGCCAAGAAACGTGACGGGCAATTGTAGTGGGGCCTCTTTTTCCATCTGATCCCTCGCATCAATGCTAAGTGGCAGATTACACACTGATAACTGTTTTTAGCGCTGGCCCATATTACTGTATTTTCATGCGTATAACCCTGCATATTGTCCGCACCCCCACTTTGAGATTGCCGGAAAAGAAAAAAAAAATCTGCGCGCATTGCCCGCACAGGAAAGGCTGCACCACAGCTACCGCTCAAGCAACACATCGCATACTATGTAGACAGAAAAAGTGTAAAGCTCAGCTGTTAGAGTGTGCTCGTTCTTGCGTTGTCTTCGTTGTCCGGGTATGTTTCGCGCAATCGCTACCATGGAAGGCTTAGTCAGGGCCGCTGCATAGGAGCTTCACGGCACAACTCGCATTGCCGTGAAGCTGCCTGAAGGAAAAACCCCGCGTATTATCTGCATCCCTACTTTGCTACCGCAATTTTCGCATTTTTGGTGCGGGTTATATGCGTGAAAATATGGTACGCGATCTTGTCTACTCTAGCGGGAAGTTTTTCAATATTTTTTTTGTTCTTCCTTTTTCGGCTAAAAAGCATCTTTTGCGGCTGTAACTGTCCTGAGTGAGCCTCCTACCAAAGCTAGTTCTGTCAAATTGAACAGAGCCGTATTTTCTCTTCACGGCCTTTTTTAAACTTGGTACTCTGATTTGCTAAGCAATCTTTGCACCTAAGCAACCCCATTCTGCCCCCCCCCTTTTTTTTTTCATGGAAGGTGGGGTGTAGTCAAGCTGCATTGGAGGAGCTTGATTTTCCAGACCACATTGTGTTGCAGTTGTTGTGCTGTTACTTATTTTGTTTGTGCGTGCACCGCTTTATGGTCACTGAAAGCAATCTCTGATGCCTCTTGCGCAGTAACTGAAGGAATAGCTAAAGCAGAGTTGATGCGGCAATCTTAGCCTCTCGAGCATTAGCGCAACTGTGTTTAAAAGGTTACGCTTTTTTGATTTCTCTGCCGGTGGAGTGGACCACAAGGGGGCCGTGAGAAAGCAGGCTATGTACAGTAGAATCTCGATGATACGAATCTTGCGGGACCGCGAAAAATATTCGTATCATCCGAAATTCGTATGAACCAACACAGACCAAAAAATTGAGCGCTGAAAAAAATTTTCGTTTATTTCTTTTCTGGCTTTCGCGTGAACAAATCCGTAATTTTTCTGCTTTTTTTAAACCCCCATGTCACAAAGCAGTCCTTTCTGGAGCGCGTAGTGCTTCGCCTAGCTTCGCGCTTGTCTCCTCACTCCCGGTGTCCAAGCTCGCTACACGCCGCAAGAGTCAAGCGTGAACCGCATGGTGCGTTTTTGCACGCGATTCACACGCCTCGGCTCTGCGCGTGCTGTATTTTCACGGCCGCATTGACGATTTCGCGCCCGCGGTATCTCCTACCTCGGTCAGAAAAAGACGCTGACGACTTGCGAAACGCTCAAGACAGCCCACTGGCTCCGCCCGAGATGTTTAGGCTTAGCACTCCGGCAGATATTTTATGGGCGCTTTCACTAGCGTCGCGGATGGTGTTTTATAGTGCCGTTTTCGCCAACGTTATCAGCTCCTTTACTGCGCAAGAAACTTCGTGTCTGCCTTGAGTGGCATTTTAAAGAGCGGCTAGAAGCAGTCGCTCAAGCGGCCGTGCCACTTCGCGGCCGAAGCCGCCGCCATGTTGCCGCCGCCGGCCGCGGCGCGCGCAGCGTGCGAGAGGTTTCGTGGCGCGCATTGGGCGTGCGGGGCGCGTTTTCGCGAGCAGAAAACAACAGCCTGGCTGTTTCTGGAGAAAGAAGAGTGACAGATGGGGAGAGAGAGCCGTCACTTGCTTGTTCGGAAGTCGGGCGCCTCGCCGGTTCGTTCGTATCATCCGCCGGGCCGCGCAGGTCCGTTCGTAACAGCCGAAATTTTTCCCATTGCGAACAATGCAATTTTGCCGGGACTTTTCAGAAATTCGTATCATCCCGAAATTCGTATCACCCAGAATCGTATCATCGAGATTCTACTGTATTAGACAAATTTAGTTAGCGCCAAGTTCATTTAGCTGCGTTGCTTGGGTTCCAAGTGTAATGTTCCACGCATTCCAAATGTACAGGCCAACTTGCTTTGAACAGTCCTAAAATGCCCCCCCCCCCCCCCCCCCCCCCCCCCAAAAAAAAAAAGACAAGCTTTTGTCATTTCGATTGGGCTGGAAAGCAAGGAAGAAAAATGGAAAGAGGCAGTTCTGGAGCCATGGAACAGGTTTCGAGGAGTGTTTAGCAAAACCTGCTGACTGAGCAGTGTTCTTGTGATTGGCAATAATTGTCGGTGCAGTGGTCACAACTGCTGACCACTGCTGTAGGGAGCAGTTGTGTGGCCAACTACCAGCACTAGGGGAGTGCAGTTTGTGGGATCTGGGGGGGGGGGGGGGGGGGGGGGGGGGGGGAGGGCGGGCAAGAATGAAGCGGTTTGTTTTCTGCAGAGCTTGGCTCTGAGCTTCACTTCTTTCGGGCCGCATTCGCAATTTTGATGGGTGGCCTTGTAGTAAGCATTGAAATGAGGGGCCTAGTGTCAGCTTATCTAGTGACACTATAGAGCGGCCTATTTCGCCAGGTTGCTTATGCTTGTGTCCAGTGTCCTCCATTTGTAATGCACATTTGTTCTCAAAGGGGCTTTGGCTGTCTCATTCCTCTGCAATCCTTTTGCAGGTACACAGTTTTCTCTCTTGTGTTTTCTCTGTTCATCTCCTCGAGCACACTTCTGGCTTTGTCTTTAGTTCCTGCGGGCCTGCCCAGTTATTGCAGTGAAAAATGGCGTACATTTTGCAGCCTTATCACAATGCCAGTCTGCGTGTAAGTGCTTTCGAAGGGCCGAAGAAGTACAGGTTAACCAGCCAGACCCCAGTTGTGTGGTCTCACCTGCATTGCATGTTGTGGGCATGTGCTGAGTTCTGTCTCCTGTCATGTGGAGCTGTTAATTGTCACTGCCGCTCTGTTAGGGGAAGGGGGCTCCTCGTCACATGCCTGGCCAATTCTGCTTGCTCTCATTTTGAGACTTCCTCGTCAGATGCCTGACCAAACAGGCCCCCTGGGCGACATTTTTGGCTCTTCCGCAAAGATTCCCAGAGGGCAGTGCGAGTGTTGACATGGTGGTGGTGGTGGTGTCGATTATTTATTTATTTAATCTAGAGGAGGAAAGCAGGAGAAGCCCTCAATTCAGGGCTCCTGTGTTGTCAGCTCTGGAATCTCACTCTGTGTAGGATGGTGACCAAGGGCTCAGGGCTCAGGGCGGGCACAGCCTTAGCGTATGTGTGCTGTTCTTGATTCTCTGTACATGCAAACCAGTAAGCTGGTTCGTGACCTAGAGGTTCGTCTCATCATTCGCACTTCTATTTCACACATTTTGGATGTGCAGTCGAACTTGGATACATCGAACTGCAAGGGGATCGGGAAATAGTTCGGTGCAGTTAAATTTTGATGTAACGAAGTCGGTAAAATTCGTAATTTACTTCGTTACATTAGAATTTCGCTGCATTGAAATTCACGGTTTTAATGAAGTGTTCATCCCGTGAAGCATTTCCTGCAAAAGAAAACGTGGCACGCATACACGGCTGGTGCATTGTTTCTGTTTCTATCGGTGCTTAATCGCCTACGCGGGCATCAGCGTAAACCGCGTTTTCTCCCCGAAAAAATGCGCCCCGCAAGCCACAGGCGCACTGACGCAGCCGCGGAGACCACCCGCGCGATGCAGGCAGCTCCAGTGACCGCTTCTAACCGCTCGCTGAAATGCAACTCGAGGGGCAAACGATAGGGGCACGCGAGAAAAAATGCGGATAACGTGGGCGAAAGTTTCGCTGTAAAACGTCATACGTGCCGCTTACGAAAGCGCCCATCAAAGATCCTCCGCGGCGGTAAGCCTAATAATCGTCTCTGGCGGAGCCAGCTGGCATCCCCGAGCGCTTTGAAACTCCCACCATAGGGTGCAAGCCTCCCTATTGGCGAAACTGGTAAAGCTCCTCCCACTGCCACGCACAGCGCAAGTCACTTCGTGGCTGAGGCAGAAGCCGGCGGCGGTATGGTGGCTAGAGGGGGGAAGTGTGACGGGCGGTAGGCGGCGGGGCGCACAGGGGAGCGATGAAATTCGGAGCGGAGTTGTAGATGGCGCCACGTGACGCTGGTGTGCTCAAGAGAGCAGCGCAGAGCCACTAGCACGCGCGTCGTGCACACTTTGCGTTGAGAAGAAGAAAAACATTTGAGCAAAAAAAAGAGAGGGGTTGAGTTTAAATTTTTTTTAGAGTAGTGCTGAAGGACATGTGATGCGCGGTGCAAACATCACGAGCTGTTTGCAGCTCAGAGCTGCATAAATACGATTAACTAGAGAGGAGAGAAAAAAAAAAACGATGCGTGATTCGCTATCTAGCGAACGGCAAGAGAAGCTTAATGTCATTGAGAATCTAAAAAAAAAGAGAGAGAGAGAGAAAGAGTCCTAATGCGGGCTTGTTGGTACGTACTTAAGTATCGAAAACAGCATGCAGTCTCGTCTCGCCTTTCTTTGTCCTGTCATAGCGCTGTTTTCGATCTTTGAGGAAGAGTGTATTTTACAGCCGGACGCATAGCGGAATTTTCAGACGCTGGGTGCGTTGGCATTCATGAAAAGGCATGGTGTTAACGCAAGCAAACGGTGGCAAACGGGGGGGAAGCCAAGGATTTTAACGCTCCCGCCAGTTTCAGTGGGGACAAATGTGCACTGACGGCATAATTTTCCAGCACCCCCAAGGTGATCCTGTTTGTAAAGGTTCAATTGATTGATCATGCAATAAAAAACCCGCATAAAATTGTCTCCAAGATAGTTTTTTCAAAGGTCACCATGTCGGGTTGCACATGTTATATGTGAGTTTTTTAAAGTTTTCCCATGGAAAACAATTTCAAAGTCCTGTAGAAAAAATACGTATGTGTACTCAGGCGACAAACTACTGGTGAATATTGATGAAAAGACGGCAATTTTCGGAGCGCCGTATCTCCGGAACAACATTACTGGGTGCCGCCAACTTGGTGTGGTGAATATTGGAAAACATGGCCGTCAGGCGAAGCAGTTGCTCGTGGTTCAGGCAGAGTGCTCTTCGCCGATTTCTACTGTGGTTTTGGTTATAGTAGTGGCTGGGTTTTCATTTAGTCGTTTGATCTGTTGAGGGAAGTTGCGTGACTCGAAGAACGGGAGTTTATCGAGAACAACGTTGGGCCCGTGAATTCGCCGTGTTTCGGCCTCGAGTGAGAGGCACGGTGCGTGCTTGAAGTGAAATTTCGGACTCATTGTCGTGTTATAATAAAACGCTGAGTTATTGCTGCCTTTGACAGCGAGCTTGCGAGTGGCGGAAATGGGACGATCGACACTGCAGAAGTGGCGGCGCAGGCTACATCGCTGCAAAATGTTCAAGCAGTGGCCGATAGCGGGACGGGCTATTATTGCACTCTAGTAATAATAGTTTATCTATCTGAAGTGAAATTTAATGCCAAGAGGGAAATGGCTAAACATACCAACGTTATTCAAATTGCGATCGTAGTGAATGCGCACCTTGGGGATTGAAATGGGAGGGCTGCTGGGGTGCGAAGATTGTCACCTTGCTTTGCGCAACTTTTGCCATGCCTCTACAATTGTGTGTAAAGCCGACTCTGGGATTACAAAAATAATAATTTCAGCATTCACATGATAATGAAAATGCCTTACAATTGCTTAGTTTTTCGATTCGATGTCTTCAACGGCACTCCATGCTATCTATGCATAGAGCCTAAGAATTTATAAATCGCTTGTAAAAAGGTAGTGCAGTTCGTGCCTTGTGATACTCTAGTAGAAAAAACTTCATTGAAAGGCTGTTTCAGTGTTATGTATGTTCAAAACCCATTAAAAAGTGCACTCCCCCCTTCTCCCCGAGTTGCCAAAAATTTGATTTTGAGGCTCCTAAGGTGACATAATAAATGTCATCATTCTGCTCCGAAATTGAGATTTCGCTGCTCCAAAAACTGCTCCCAAATCTGATTCCGCTGTCTCACCCCTGATAAGGTCATGCACACACGTGAAGTTTCTCTATTGAGAAGAACATCGTAAATGCATCCTCTAACACTGTTACAGTTGTGGCCAACGCACTGCAAAGGCTTCCCCTCTCAAACTGTTGCGTGCACATATTCGCGAGGCATTCAGTTGCCGCTCTGGTGACTGTCAGGTCAGAACCACACTGCTGGCAAGAGATTTTACCACAGAACTTTCTGGTTACATATCCTGCACGTTCGGTAACCGCTTCGGCACCCAGGCACAAAACATATTCGCGCTTTCGACGCCATCAGTGCATGCAACGTTGCCTATTACATCGCACATGAATTGCGCAATATCACGTGCTACACACCTTTGGCACAGTGGCACATGAGCTACGCTTCCGATCTTTGACAGCGATCGACGTACACAGCGGGATTTACTACGCGGGCGAGTGGGCGGGCGCGCCGGCGGTGTTTCAGCGCCCCTAGTGGCGCCGGAAAATTTCATCGCACATCGCGCCTCTCCTTTCCACGGCGCGGATACGTCGCCCGTCGCACTTCCCCCCTCTAGCCATCGTAGCAGCGGCGCGCGATTGCGGATGCATTGTGAAAATAAACGCGCGCGCGAGGCTCATAAAGATTCACAAATGCTTGCTGGGACGATGAAACCGAACCAGCATGAGCCAACTCGAACGAAGGGCAAAGCGGCGGCATGAGGCGGCCCCGCCAGAGGTGATTAGGTTTACCGCCAAGGAGGATATTTGATGGGCGCTTTTGTAAGCGGCGCGTATCACGTTTTACAGTGAAAATTTCGCCCACGTTATCCGCTTTTTTTCTCACATGCCCCTCTCCTTTGCCCCTCAACTTGCATTTCAGCGAGCGGCTAGAAGCGGTCGCTGGGGCTACCCACATCGCGCGGGTGGTCTCACGGCAGCGTCAGCGCGCCTGTAGCTCGCAGGACGCGTTTTGCGTTTTTGCGGGGAGAAAATGCTCCATGCAGTTCACGCTGATGCCCATGCAGACCATTAAGCTCCGACAGAAACAGAAACAGTGCGCCAGCCGTGTATGCACACCACGCAGTTTGTAGGCAAGGGGCTCGCTGCATCTGCGGCATTGGGTGGTCCGTGTCGCCGTTCACGTTTTATTGAGACCCCATTTCGCCGCTTGCGTCTCCAAAAAATCTACCTCTACAACTTAAATTTCGTGCCTTGTTCTCCGTGAAACTTTGTTACATTGAAATTCCGGCAAACGGGACTTCGTTACACAGAGGGTGAAAATACATCGTGTGCATACACTTGAAGTTAGAGAAAATTCCGTGGTTCGGTACATTGAGGTTTAACTGTGTATCGATAATTTCAAACATAAAACATGCCGATTGGAAACTTATCTGAGAATTCCACACATTACTGAGATCTTTCTAAGATCGTGACAGGTGGTTTTTTCCTCAAAGCGCGGAAAATTCTAACCACAGTGCTAGGGCCACCGCACTTTATTTAGCGTGAAAAAGGTCTCTGACCTTCACTCGCTTCTTTTGTGTCGTTAAGTTCACCAAACTGTCTTCAAGCTTACGAATGCGCCACAAAAGAGAAAATCTGGCACTATCCTTTTTTGTGCCACAACAGCGGTGAATTGCAAGAGGCGGTTGGAAGCGTCATGAGGGCTGCTAGTAGGGTCCGCATGTTCGGCATCAGTGATGTCTGCCTTAGCCTGCACACCGTGGTCAGTGCTTACGAACTCGCGTGCGGTTGTGTCGTTCGGGATGGTGCATGGGAATGCTGACAGCTCTCTAAATTCACTCTGAGGCACTCAGGGTTGTCGCCTTCGATATTCGAACACCTCCCGTCTGGAGCCAACCAACGAAGCCGCTTTGCGCACGGAACGCTCTGGAATGGCCTGCCAGGTCATGCTGCCTTTGCCTTTACGTCAGGTTTGATGCGTAGTATCCGCTCAGAAATGCTGCGAGGAATTTCTAATACCTCCGCAACCGATATCTACACCGGCGTGTACCTGTCGAATGATGTCCTCCCTAGTCGCTTCGAATTGCGTGCATGCACCACATCACATGGGACCCCCTGTGTGATTTACCACGGGTAATAGCCCAAGCGCATAAACGGGTGCCACCGTTTGGATTCCCCTCTATTCTTTTGCACCCCCGCGTTCTCGCTACCATGCGGCTACGTCCCATGCTACACCGTGAGCAGTTGTTAAAGGCCACCAAAGGGACGGGACGAGGCCGTCGCTGCCCCCTCTCACCAAGCGCGGCACCGCTTGCAAAATGTCATCATCACCACTTCCATTCTGTAAGGAGAAGCGCACTTGCAGGAGAACTTGTGGCGCAGCGTTCGATGTATTGAATCTGCCCGGGAATTCCGTACACGTGTACAACAGCACTATACCTTTGCATGGGATTCCCAAGAAGATGTTTACACCACCCTGTGTCGACAATAATTAGATATATCCGGGTTCGATGTCCATGTTCGATTAGTCCCCCCAGGTCAGGGTAAGCAGAGGGTGGAAGTCACTGCCGTGTCCAACACTGTGGTTGTCCTGTGTCTCTGTGTGTGTGTGTGCAAGCAGCTGCCAAGACAGCCCGCCTTTTTGGCCCAGTGGAGTGGGGCCCTTAGTGCATCAGCAGTGCAAACCCGGGGCGGTGTTCCCTGACCTTGTGTTACCTTCCCCTTGTGCAAGCAGCCGCAGTGGTGCCGACCAGCAGCCCCGGACTGAGGAGGATGCGGAGCAGTCCATCATCCGGCCCGAGGAGATCCCCGAAGTGCCCGCCAACAACTTCCTCATGCGCCGCGTTCCCGAGTCCGCCGTGTGAGTGGTGGCGGACTTGCCTCTCTTCTCTCTCGACATGTGCATGTCAGTGTTAAAGGAACAGGTCATCGAGCAGAGTTGTACCACCTCAGCAAGGTGGTACAACTCGGCCTTCGCAAGCCCTTGCACGTGGGATTAGTACCGTTAGTGCAAACATTTTATTCCAAGGCATGCTTGTGCAAAAACTTACGCATGGGATCCCCGTGGGCAAATCGTGGGGAGCGTTTTGAGCGTGACGTTTGAGATGGGGAAGTTCCGGGGTGTGTCTACTGAGGGCGTCTCGTGCAAGGCACTAAGCCAGCCTAACAAGACCTTAGTGTCAAGCTGGAGGCGTTCTCGTGTCATCGCAGAAGTTGGCAGAGCCGTTCACTGCTTCCAACGTCACGCACGGGAAAAGGAAGGGGTATTACTCGAGCGCAATGAACGATGCCCATCGTTTGATGAGATAAAGTTGGGATGTGAAGCAGTGCATGGGCTTTCTTACTTCGAAGGGGTTGGTTGGGTCTGCTTGTGTGCGCCTGTGTATGGAAGATGATAGGTGTAACATTAGGGGCAAGAAGAGAGCGGAGTGGGTCAGGGAACAAACGCTGGTTAAGGACATGTTAGCAGAAATTAAGGAGAAGAAATGGGCGTGGGCAGGGCATGTAATGCGGAGGCAATATAACCGTTGGTCAGTAAGTGTAACAGAGTGGATCCCTAGAGAAGAGAAGCGTGACGGGGGGCGGCAGAAAGTTACAGTGGAATCTCGGTCATACGAATCTCAAGGGGCGGCAAAAAAATTCGTATCACCCGAAAATTCGTATCATCAGAAAACAAGAAAAAATGGAAATGCGCCGCGCATGCGGCAGGCGGCGGCAACATGGCGCCGGCCCTTGCCGCGAAGAGGTGCAGGTAGCTCCAGCGACCGCTTCTAACCTTTTGTTAAAATGCAGCTCACGATGTAAACTAAATTGCTCATGTGGTAAAAAGGAGCTGACAGTGTTGGAGAAAACTGCACTATAAAATATCATCCGCGCCAAATATCTGCCACGGAGGTGGCCCAGCCAGCTGCAGCGCGCGCTTTCAAACTGCCGCCGTGAAGAGCGCGCCTCCCCATTGGCGCAAGTCGGCAGGCTCCTCCCACTGCCGCGCATCATTTTCCAAGCGAGGTAGAATCGGTAGAATCTGCCACAGGGGCGAAATCGTAGACACGGGCGTCAAAAGAACGCGCGCTCATCGCCGACGCGATGCACGCACACGAACTCAAGCGTGAACTGCATGCAATTCGTGCGCGTCGGCGTTGCGCGTGCGTTATTTTTACGCCTGCGTCGACGATTTCGCCCAGCGTCAGATTCTGTACCTCGCTCGGAAAATAATGCGCGACGCGCGCGGCAGTGGGGGTGCTCCATTGGGGAGGCGCGCTTTTCATGGCGGCAGTTTGAAAGCGCTCCAGACAGCCCGCTGGCCCCGCCGGAGGTGTTTAGGCTTACCACGGTTGCGGATATTTGATTGGCGCTTTCCCTAACCGCGCCGACAATGCTTTGTAGTGTCGTTTTCGCCCACATTATCAGCTCCTTTACTGTACAAGCGACTTCATTTGTTTCTTAAGTGGCATCATAAAGAGCGATCAGAAGCGGTCGGTCGAGCTACCCGCACCACTTCGCGGCCGGTGACGCCGCCATGTTGCCGCCGCGCGCAGCATGCGGGTGGTATTTGCGGCGGCGTCAGCGCGCCTGCGGCGTGTGCGGCGTGTTTTCGTGAGCAGAAAACGCTCCATATGGTTCACGCTTCAACATAATCGACGCGCAAGTGGCGCAGGCAAGGCGACAACAGGATAAGTCGAGCGCGGGGCATAGACGGAAGCGAGGAATGCGGAGAAAGCAAAATGGCGAGGGTAATCGCAGTCAGAAATGAGGGAACGCTTGATTGCCGCGGTTTATTCAAGTATAATACAAAAAAAAAGGAAGCTAGAGGCACCCGAGCTGCAGCCAGCGGAAACGAAAAGTACAGAGAAAAGAGATTGCAGCGGGAGATAAAAGAAAGGAGGGAGAAAGAGAAAGAACAGGCGTCGAGAGGGCGAAACGTTCGGTTCGTTCGGAACAGCGCCTCCCCACGAGGAGGTTTACTGCGGGGGAGGACTAATGCTTTTGTGCCCACGCCAAACCAAGGCCGCACGGCCGCACCAACACTCCCGCCTCCCGTCCACGCCGCAGCCTCTGCTCGCGCGTTCGTATCACCCGCAACGGAGAGATAAATGCATACGGATCATCCGAATTTTTTTACATTGCACACAATGCATTTTGGCCGGGGAATTTCGAAAATTCGTATCACAACGAAATTCGTATCAACCGAATTCGTATCACCGAGATTCCACTGTAGATGGGCAGATGAGATCAAGCAAGAAGTTTGCGGGGATAAATTGGTTGCAGTTAGCACAGGACCTATGAGATCTATGAGATCTATGGGAGAGGCCTTTGCCCTGCAGTGGGCGTAGATAGGCTGCTGCTGCTAAGGATGATGGTGTGCGCATCATTGCCTCCAGTGGGTATGGGAAGTCCAAGGGCTGCTTCAGCCTCCTGCTACAAGAGAAGTGGCTGCCCACGCCTTCGTTGGTGCAGGTGAATTGGCAGAAGCCAGTGGTCGCTAGTGAAGGAAGCCGGTGGTGCAGTGTGGGCGCCTGCTTCGAAGCGCGATACTGTATGGGATGCCCAGCATGTTGTAGAAGACCCAGTTTGAGTGTCTTTAGGGGAATGTTTTGCGTGCCTTAAAGTGCGGGGTAAATCAGCAAGTTTGAGTTTGTTAAAACCAGGTTCGACTAAGCGTGAATGCGTTTATGTATTTGCGAACATTGAAAAACTTGAAAAAAGTTTGAAATTTTTGAATACTGCTGTATTTGAGAGGCACGCAAATTGAATATTTTATTGTTCGCTTGCATATTAAAATTTCAATTGCTGCCTAGCCTTTTTATTTTTATAAGAATGCAGTCTACGCCCGTTACGATGGACCCTCTTAATCTGGCAAAAAATGTCCGCTTTATCCGAAGTATGCAGTATCCGAAAAGGGGGAAGGGGGTGGGTAGATGAGTGTAAAGTTAGAACCTGAATTGTGTATACATGTTACAGACAATTTTTTTTCTTTCTACACGCCTGCAGCATCTCTGCACCGTGTTCACGTGAGTGAAAATAATGGCCTAACGCTGTTTTCAAAGCTTAGCACCAACACTTGGAAAAGGCGAAGCACATGCAGTCGAGTGCGTAGAGACGTACAATTAGCTGAGCAAATAAAGCAACAGCGTAACTAGGAGCAATTACTAACCAGCTATAAAAATAAGTCATGGCCAGCAGAAGTAGCCAAGCTCTTTTCAAAAAACCCTGAGTGACGAGGCAGGTTTACCCGAAACCGTTTGTGAAACAATTCGGGTCACTGCCTGACGTTTCCCAAAGGCAGACTTGACCTCCGGTTGCCCCACTTTGCAAAAGCACTGTTCTTCAGTCTCGCTGGAGTTGCATTTTTCAGCAGTATCTCTGTTCTTAACGGTCAAGCGGACCGTCTGCTTCGACAGGCCTGTACTTCTGGCAATATTGGCCTGTTTTTCGACGCGTTTGACAGCTTTAATTACGCTTTGTTTATCCAACAGTGAAATCAGCTACCCTGCCGCTGGTTGCACAAAAAAAAAAAAAAAAAAAACGCTGCTGCCATTGGCTTGGCTTGGCTGCACCAATGGCTGGTTCTGTGCCGACAATGCTGCCAGATGTAGTAGTTTCCTCGGCAAAACAAACAAAGGTAAAGCATATGGGGTGCCAGCACCGCGAAAGTCTGATATGTATTTACATTCAATTAAAATAGTTTAGTCTGTTGTAGCTGGTAGTCTGCTAAGCCGTTGGAGCGGAGTGGATTCCATGTAAAATGCATGGGGCCAAACAAACCAACAGGAATGGTCCGTTGTAGCCGTATCCGCTGTGACGAGCGTAGACTGCATACGTAGACAGTGCTCTACACACACACACACCTGTGTGGTCCCCTCCCTCTCTCCTCCACAGCTGGCGCCCAGTCCACCAACTACGGCAGGTGCAGAGGTTCATGTAAGCTCCATGCGGGTCGTATCAGATGTCGTGGACATTTTGTGTGCTGCCTGTAATCGCAGTGCAACCAGTGTGGCTGCCAAAGGTGATCCGTGAGGAGTGACATGTACACTCAGGGTCTAAAAGTCTGGCCGTTTCTTTCCTCCAGCCAAGTGTGCCACTTCCACTTATGCCCTCAACAGAGGACAGTGTTGTCAGCCTAGATCTACCCTGACCATCAGAGCATCGATTAGACTTAATCGGGTTTTATAGATTGACCTCGCTGCAGTGGCTCAGTGGCTACGGCGTTGGGCTGGAGTGGCTGAATTTGTGACGGAGGCGAAAAGTGAAAATGCCTGGTTGTCGACCCCTCGACGCATGTAAAGGATCCCCAGGTGGTCAAAATTAATCCCACGCCCTTCACTTGGCACGCCTCACAGCCCGTTTGTAGCTTTAACGGGTTAAACACCAAAATTTCTGTTTTATAGGTTGGTGAAAAAAGCGCTGCAAAAAAATGAGTGACGAGGGGTGGTGATTCTACTAAAGCATGCCAGTGCTTGTTCTTACCCTTTTCCCCTCTCCCTTTTTTTTTTGTGTTGCTCGTGCTGGAAAGAAAGGGGAAAGGAGGGCCACTTTGCAGTGTGCACACAAAGCATTTGGGATCGGTCTGCGAGAAAAAGGGGGGGCCTGTTCACCTGCGAAGCCTTCCCTGCAGCTCCAAGTTTGCCTGGGCGAAGCTGAAGCAGGCTGAGTTTTGGGGCAGAGGGTGGGTTGGAATGATGCGGACGAGTCGCGTGCATGACACCCTGAATAGGATGGGAGGCTGGATACAAGCGTTGCGCGGTTTTGAAATGAGGCAGCGGAGTAGACTCCGCAGCCGCCGTGAGGTTCTGGGTGGTGACGTCTGCTTCTTAGTGTGCCATTTCTTTGTTGACGGCCCCCTTCCCCCATGCTGCGTGCAGGCAGCAGCAGGAGCGGCGCATCGGGAACTTCTACAGCCGGCGACCCCAAATCTCCCGCTCAGGACGCAAGATCAAGGGCCGGGGGTTCATGGTGAGCGCCTCCTCCTGTCTGCGTTTGGTCACACTTACTTGCTACTACACACGATTTCAGGTTGAATTTGACAGGGATGCCCCGGAAAGGATATGGCCTGGCCTGGCCAGTTGTCTTTGATGAGCGTGCAGTGTTTCCTCGCTGCCTGATTTGCTACTGCAGTTTAGCAGGGGGGGCACAGCTGCGCTGTTTTCACTATTGAGCACCAAACTTACCCCGCGCCATCCTACGCCGAGCCGTCTTTATTGCACCAAACTATTTTATCGCACCATCCTGCGCCGCAGAGCCCAAATTGAGCCACTAGGCACGACTGCCGTGATGCCCTGTGCACAAAAACTTGTCTGAAACATGTTTTCAGGTTCAATGCGGTCATGGTTTCAGTTTCTTCGGGGCTATGAGAGACTATGGACTTGGAGTTTGTCTAGCTGTATACAGTTAAACCTCGTTATAACGAGACGGGCTATAACGAAATAATGGATATAACGAGCAAATCGTAATTCCCCTTGAAAGTCCCCATGGAAGCCAATGTATTTAAAACCTCGTTTTAACGAGGTAAAATGTCCCCGTTACGGGATATAACGAACAGATTTCGTTGAGAAATCAAATTTTTACCTAATTTTACAACAGTGCGCAACGTGATTTGAGACAGTGCGTGACGCGGCAACTGTATTAGCACTCCCGCCACGCGCGCGAAGCTGGCTGGCGCGCCTTGCGGACGCTGCGCCCGCGAAGCCCCCACCCTCCTCTCGCTGCGCACGGCATGCAGACAATGGGGCCCTTCGATTTACAGTGCCAGACTCGCCGCAGGCTCCCCGAGAAGCAGTCCGACGTTCGATTTTCCCACGTATCTATGGCTTCGGGGAATCCGGTCGCGGACTATCCGCGGTCAGCCCGAGAAGAACCCCAATGCACACGGCGCGCGCTGTTGCGTCACCTTCCTCTCCCCCCCCCCCATTCTCCTCCTCCCCTGTTCGTATCGCCGACGTCGATGCGTGGTTGTGTGTGCGTGGATTTTGGCAGTCTTCAGCCTTATCTTTTATCGTACTGCCGGCGTGATTCCAACAACGGAAGTGCGACAGGCGGGAAGCGAAAGCGAAAGACTATTACGCTTGAACAGAAGACGGCTATGATAAAAGCCGTCGCATCGAGCGTGAAGGAAGGTAAGGTGCACTCCGTGGTAAGGTGGCAAGAGACTTTGACGTGTGGACGAGTACGCTGTCCACCATCGTGAGCAACCGAAAGTCCATCGTCAGCACTGTTGCACATGGCTTGAAAAGAAGCGCTAAGGACGGCGTCGGAGGCACTAGATGCGGTGGACGTGCTGCGTTGCTACTTCGGCGCGCACGAGGGCCGCGAAAATGGCGTGAACATAGCGGCCGCAGCTGAGGGAGCCATCGCTCGCATCAGGAAGGTGCATCAATGTCCAATTACGGACTTCTTCGTAGCCAAGTCTGTTTGAAATACGAGTTTTGAACTGCAATAAAGTACCGTATTTATTCGAATATAGGTCGACCTTTTTTTTCCGAAAATGTGCTTAAAAATTGAGGGTCGACCTATAATCGTGACCGAAGAACCTCGACCTATAGTTGTGATCAAAAATGGCGAGCGCACCGAGCGATCCGTTTCTCCGTCGCGCCCGGCGCTCTTCAATTTGAGGCGGCAGCGCGGAGCATCTAGAACAAAGACAGGCAAGAAAATAAGGGAAAAAATAACAAAACAATCAGCGTAAGAAAACCACCCACAGTCACTGCCGGCCATGGAGGCTGCCGGCTATCGCGCATTACCTGCGGCCGAACTATAGTGCCTAGTATATTCTAGGCACTATAAGCGAGCTGACGTATTGGCTAGAGAGCCAGATTGGCTTGGCTTGGTGTCTTCGGAGCCGCGGTAGCGGCTAGCGCGAGGTGGGGGTAAAGGTGACTTTCGCCACCTAGCGTAGCCACCTCGTGAACGGAACGGCGTTGCCTGCTTCGCTCGCTGTCTCTACTATCTCCCGTTCTCCGTTTCATGCGCTTTCTTTGTGTTTGCTTCGTTGTGATTTCCGCACATAACGTTTTTCTCGTGCGCATTTCGCGATGTCACGTCGGACTTTAAGCGGCGGGTGATCCTGTTTGCTGAGAACTTGAACAGCTGCGCCGCTCAGCGAGAGTTAGACGTTAATGAAAAGCTGATCAGGGGATGGCGGAAACAGCGGGACGAACTTTTTGCTTGTAGGGGACTGCGTCGTGCGTTTCGTGGCCCTACAATTGGAAGGCACGATGCTCTCGAGAAAAAACTCCGGCTGCCCGTGGAAGAGGAGCGTGCGATATTCAGACCAAAGCTCAACAGTTAGCGCTGCGAGGCAGGATTGGCCGTCCAGCCTTCAAAGCCAGTCGGGGGCGGGGGTGGGTAATGAACTGCGGCGCATGCGTCGCAAGTTCCGACGACGACGCAGTGTGTGGCTCCAACCAGTGAGGTGACCGCGTTGTAAATAAATGGGAGTTTTAAAAAGTTTCCTCAAGTTTTTTCTTAAAAGTATGGGTCGACCTATAATCGAATATATTATTTTTTTTTTCGGCGACTTCAATTTTTAGGGGGTCGACCTATAGTCGTGCTCGACCTATTTTCGAATAAATACGGTAGGTTCGTGACTTTTCCTTTTTACCTCCGGAATGTGTTTACTTTACTAACTATCGCCGTGCAGCAAGATGCTATTTCGCCCGCTTTTTGTTTTAGGTAACTACAATGCAAATATTTGCAGTAAATGTCGGCCACGGCTATAACGAAGTATTGGCTATAACGAGCAAATCGCGGTGCCCCTTCAATTTCGTTATAACGAGGTTTAACTGTATTGTAAGAAACTCT
Source organism: Haemaphysalis longicornis (assembly GCF_048455015.1). Lineage (NCBI taxonomy): Eukaryota > Metazoa > Arthropoda > Arachnida > Ixodida > Ixodidae > Haemaphysalis > Haemaphysalis longicornis. The sequence goes on along the minus strand of NW_027526361.1, from coordinate 176,408,164 downwards.
ATGGCTGTAAGGCGGCAGGCACTACGCGCCTTCTCCACCTTCACTTTGGATTTATCTGTGTTGCATTTGCACAGTTCTGTTTGCCAGTGCCTGCCGCTCGTGCCACAATCAGTAGAAAATGACGAAGCGTGAGTTTTTGTGTCACATCGCAAACAGATACTTAACAGAATAATATTTGCGCGAAAGGTTGTAGTTTATTGGAGGTGAACTTCAATTTAGTCGACCATTTTCGATGAGCGCAGCTACATGTATTGCACAAGCAGGGTCTTGGACGCTTCACCCTCGCCTGTTAATTCAGTTCACTGTGGTGGTTAGGTAATTAGTACTCATTTTCACCTGTGAAATTTGGGGTTAGCTTGTTATGTGGAGGATGGTCTAGCATTAATTATTCCTTCTAACGCTCTCACTACGTAGTCTACGTCATAGGTTCGTCGACTCTCGCAACCGCTGTTCTATTCTACTTTAACCGCTGTTCAAATAAAAAAATGCTAGCAAAGCATTTTTTTACGGAATACCACCGTGGTGATGATTAGAGACGTCGGTTGTCAGGAATCAACTTACCTGTTTTATTCCACTTATTTGCCCTACCCCTAGCTAAGTTCGCATAAACACTGCCCTCTCCTGGACACAACACGAGACCTGTTATCGGATTTCCTTCGATTCTGCTCGTGAGGTTTACCCTCTGAATGGTGATAACGTGGTGCTCTCGCCGTAACCAAAACATAGATAACTCTGCATATTGTAAATTTCCAGATATGGTACAAGAACTGCGTTCCTGGTGAGGACTGGGTTCTAGGACAAATGGCCTCTGCGGCTGCTCCAAATGTGCTACAAAAGGCAATTACGCCTGCTCCCAAATGCACATACCCTGTCCCACCCCTGATTTATTTATTTATGGGTCTGATAAAGGCGCGGTCACACTAGCCCGACCATCGGCCGATTTGGTCGGCCAACATCGTGTCGGCGAGCTGTCGGCGGCCATGTCACACCGCGCCGACGCCGACCGTTGCCCAACCGTCGGCGTCGGCGATAAATCGGTGAGGCGTCGGTGTCTGCACGTCCCACACCGACAGCCCCGCGACGGCCGACTCCGCCGCCTCGCCTCTCCGCCGGGGATCTCTTTCTTTCTCTAGTCAAACTTGGGGTATCGTGTCACCGCAGCACGACTGAAGCCATTCGTGCGTACTGGCGTGTGCGCTGCTTGTACTGTATGTACTCCTCAACTTCTTGTTAGATCATGGACAAAGAAAAAAGAGCTGTGCCCTGCTGCCGCGGCAGTAATAATATGGATGTTAACCACCGGCGAAAAGACCTCTGTAGCACGTAAAATATGCATATAAGTTAGTGCGTACGTCAGCAGAAATTTAACCTCCTCCAGGGGTGAGACAGCTGCGCATATTGCGCAGTTTTGATACAAATTTGTTTTCCTGCGCCAGGCTGCTCCAAAAGCTTGAAAATCGCAAAAATTGCGCCAAACTGCTCCAAAACAGTCTGAGAGCCAAGAATTTTAACGCTACCGGTCAGTCTCAGTTGGGAAAAATGCTTACTGACGGCATAATTTTTCAGCACCCCCAAGGGGATGCTGTTTGTAAAGGTTTGGTTGATTGATCATTCAATAAAACACCGCATGAAACTGTCTCAGAGATATATTCTTTTTTTTTTTTTTTCGAAAGTCGCGTCAGGTTGCACATGTTACATTCTGCGAGTTTTAAAGTTTCCCTATCGAAAACCATTCCAAAGTCCTGTAGAAAAAATGCTTATGTGTACTGAGGCGACAAACTACTTGTGCAAGTTGACGAAAAAACGGCAATTTTCGGAGCGCCTTATCTCCGGTACGACATCAGCGCTCAGCGAGCGCCGCCATCTTGGTGTGGTGAAGATTGGAAAACATGGCCGCCGGGCGAAGCAGTTGCTCAGGCTGAGTGCTCTTCGCCGATTTGTACCGTGGTTTTGGTTATGGGGGTGGCTGGGTTTACATTTAGTCGTTTGATCTGTTGCGGGAAGCTGCGCGACTCGAAAGACGGGAGTTCATCAAAAACAAGTGGTGCCGGCGAATTCGCCGTGTTTCGGCGTTGAGTGTGAGGCGCGGTGCGTGCTTGAAGTGAAATTTCGCACTCGTTGCGGTGTTATAAAACGCTGATTTATTGCTGCCTCTGACAGCAAGTTTGCGAGCGGCGGGAATGGGACGATAAACGCTGCAGAAGTGGCGGCGCAGGCTACATCGCCGCAAAATATTCAAGCAGTGTCTGAGGACGGGCTATTATTGCACGCTAGTAATAATGGTGCATCTATCTGAAGTGAAATTTGGAGCCAAGGGGGAGGTGGCTGAACATACCAACGTTACTCAAATTACGATCTTAGTGAACGTGTACCTTGGGGATTGAAATGGGGAGGGGGGGGGGGGGGGGTGCGACGACTGGCACCTCGCTTTGCGCAACTTTTGCCGTGGCTCTACACTTGTGCGTAAAACTGGGTCTGGGATTGCAAAAACAATAATTTAGGCATTCACATGATAATAAAAATGCTTTGGAGTTGCTTAGTTTTTCAATTCGATATTCTCAACGGCGCTCCACGCCATCTATGCATAGAGCCTAGAAATTTAAAAATGGTTTGTAAAAATGTCATACCAATTGTGATACTCTGATAGAAAAACTTTATAGCTGTTTCAGAGTTATGTACGTTCAAAACCAATTAAAAGGTGCACTTCCCTCCCTCCCCCACCCCCCTGATTTGCCAGAAATTTGTTTTTTTAGGCTCCTAAGGTGACATAATAAATGTCGTTCTTCTGCTCCAAATCAAGGTTCTTCTGCTCCAAAATCGAGATTTTGCTGCTCCGAAAACTGCTCCCAAATCTGTCTATGCTGTCTCACCCCTGCTCCTCTAATAGAGAAGGCCTTACTTTGCACCATGGTACCGCATTTTCGAGAAACACGGTGCGATTAAGAAAAGGGAAATTGTTGTGGCTCAAGACACCACTTGCTGTTTCGAAGGAAATATTTCATTGCAAAGGTAGTTGCTTCTCAAAATCACGCGATTTCCAAATTGGATGCGCAAACCATACCCCTTAAAAAACCGCTCACACCGAAAAAAAAAAAAAAAACTGACCCCGCCGGGAATTGAACCCGCAACGTTGAGCGCACGGGCGCGACGCGCGAGAGCACTGCGCCACTGCCCAAATGGCGCTGCGCTGCGAAATAGCCTGGGTAATAGGTGGAGGTCCATCCTTCCGTGTCATACGTCGGTGTTTACTAGCTGGTTTACAGAATTCCTGGCTGGTAAACTGAAATTGCTTAAATAGCGCTTGCACAGCAAGGTTCCCCGAAGCCCCCACAGTAGCTGATCGCCATCAACTCCGCTGCTTTGCGAAAGCGCTCGCAATAATGTGTGCGCGCGGCTGTGACTGCGATTTTCCACTGCGGGGATAGTGCTTGCCGTACTTTGGTTTTACGTTTCACATGAAAAACCTTGGCCGATATTGATGCCTTATTACCCAAATTACCCTACGTAACCCTTCTTCTGCACGAAACTGACCTTACATTTTCTACAGGCGAGCCGATCGCACACACATTTGCAGTTTGCAGCTCCGGGGTAGCGGGGTCGCCGAAGAGCACGGCCGAAGCGTCGAACGCCAAGATACGGATTGCATCAGCGCTAATGTTGAGTTATATGGGCTTCATGGACGTTACTGAGTTTATTACACTCCAGAAACTATCAAAATAGAGCCACATTCATTGCGGCACGAATGTTGTCGGGGAACAGTTTTCACTTCTCGGTCAATTCCCGACGACGCGTCCGGCGACCGATCGGGCGACCGGTTTTGTTGGCGTCTTCGGTCGGCGAGTCAGTCACACTACGGCGACTTTCCATCGGCCGACGTGTTTGTGTCGCCGTCGGCGTAGTATGACAGCGCGGTCGGTCAACTCGGCAGTTGGCCGATGGTTTGGCGACTCGTCGGCGTCGCCATCGCGTCGTTGTCGCCGTCGCGTCGCGTCGCCGTCGCCGTCGCGTCAGCCTAGTGGGAACGCGCCTTAAGTGCCCACAAACAGCGTGATGCCTTCGGCATGGTACATGAAAGAATCGAAGTAGAAAGAGAGGTACTATGTACAACGGGAAAAGAAGAGCAGAGAACGAATGGACTTTTTCCTCAGGGATTTTAGCATTCCTCTTTTCATCCACAGTAACTTCGCACACATTTCGCACACATTTCGCAAGAGCCAGCAATGTCTAGCGCTGAGACTCTCGTAGCTGCCAGTTCTTCTCGGATAGGCAGCTTTCATTTTGCACGGGAGCGTGCACTTGTGGAGTGGACTCACCTGTCAGTGGAGCCCGTACAAATTGAGTGCAGACTAGGAAACCCTTGATGTGCAGGGATTCGCCAACCTCTGAATCTGAGATGTAATTGCGCACTTTGTTAAGGTCACTGGGTAGCAAGACGCTTTGTCCACAGATACGCCAACTCACGTTTTAGTACAACAGCTGCTAAGCTGACTGCCCTCCTTGGACAAAATCGGGTCGGTGTACTCACCCACGAGTACACTCATTTGTACTCATACTCACGAGTGAGTACGATAATGAATGATTACAGACCCGGACAAAAACAATGAGTATGATGATAAGTGAGTACAGGCCCAGACGAAAAATGTGAGTACGATGACGAGCGAGTACAGATGTGAGTACATGTACTTGCAGTTAGTACTCATGAGGGCTGTACTCACGAGTAGTGCACTCGTGAGTACGGTACGCTCATGTACGGTATCACTCCGCCGAAGCGACGGACCCGGATGTCAACGGACGCGCGCGTTTTGAAAGAAGATTGCGGTGAATTTATAATGTCGCCTGCCTTTTCTCACGTAGTTTATTTGTCGTCACTGCAGTAGTTTATAAGTATATTGAGTCCACAGAATCAGGAAAACGGCTCATGCCACGTTCAAAATATTCCCAGTAACGCACTACTTGCGCCGCGCGGGAACATCCGGCTGCGGTGATGAGGCACAGCGGCAACTTCCGTTGCCGTTCTTAAGTTGTAACCGGGTATTCGCCGCGAGCTCGACATGTAGGTGGCGACACCGTCGCGCTGCTAGTGTGGATGCTCCGCAGAGCGGCCCGTAGGAATGCACACTGTGGGCGCGCTTCGTGCTTTTTTCTCGCAGTATGAGCGCACGAAAGGTGCAAACAAGAGTGGTATGCTGTAGTTCGGTTCCTCAACGTTCAATGTATAGCATGGAAGCGGCAGTCAGTTTTTATTACTACGCCAAAAAAAGCGACGGCTCATCGGGAATCTCAGAATGGCCGTAATTGTGACAATGAACTTGTACGCTGTGGCTCGTAGCAAGCTCGATCTTTCCCGACTATGGCTTTGAGCCTTCAATAACAGCATAAATAGAAACAAATCAGGAAGCCTCGATCTTTGAAATTCAGTTTACAACGGCAATCTCAATCGCTTTCACTGGTAGCATGACGCATTCTTGCATTTGTGGGATGCCCTGAAATGGTAACACTACTTAACTGCCCCGAAATTCTTTCTAAGAGCTTACGATATTTTTTGTGTGTTCAAAAGGCAACATAAAATTACTGAATTTTGATCAGCGCAGAGATATAAATGTAGCCGCTCTAACGGGTCTTTTAAATAAAATTTTAGCGACTCTGAAGGAAGGTTTGATGAATAACGGTTTCGGATCACTTATTTACGGCTTTCGTCGCAAGTGAACTTGCGAATTGAATTGTCAACGCACGCAGTACAATCAACATCTCATGTTTAGCTAGGTTTTAGCAAAGTGACAAGCAGGTTTACAGTGTGCAAACCAAGCTTCTGGGACCTCACAGTGAGCACAAATTTTCTGTTACGGCTGCTCTGTTGACCTATTGCGTTCCTTTTAAAATCTAACAGGTGCCTGCAACACTGAGATGTGTTTGCATTCTTGCGTATAAGGTCGCTTACGAACCCTAAAGATGGCAATAAATGAAGTTGCGCTGTTGCAGCGGTTCCCTTTCCTTTCCTTTTTATTTCTCGTTGCGAATCAGCGCAACGGGTTCCCGGTAACTACTTTGTTTTGTAAACTGAATATCGCCTTTGTCTTTTATTTCTTGAGGATTGGTTAAAAAATGAAATTCTGTGCATTTCCTTTTTTTTCGTGAAGAGGGGGGAGGTCCTGCCAACGGTGCAAGAGCAGAGAGAAGAGAACGCGTGTAACGCGAAAACCCAAACTACGGTTATCACTATTACTTACAATCGAAACTACACTAGGCGTTGTGTTCTGTAGCGGTGAAAAAGCAGTACTTTAACACGTATTTTCAAAATTAATTAACCCCCCTTTGATCCGAGATTGTCCAGGAATTGTGGCTCGCCTTTTTCAAAACTGTATTGAAAGCAAGCATTGTGGGAAAAAATTAAAAACAAAATCAGCGAGTGAAGGCACACACGCCCCTCACACATGTGGGCAACAACGTGCATTATATTACGCGTTTTCTCCTCTTTCTTTAAACTTAGGTCCACCTTAAGAGGTTAAGACGTGACCATATTAGGCATTTGGTTATGCTGAGTGAGACACGTTTCTGGACAAGGTGATTCATGTCGGATTTGAAATATATGAAAATGACACACGAAATGCCACATGACAGACGCAAACTCACAACTGCTTAATTTTACCGAAAAATCCCCCCTAAATACTCTTGCGCATCCATAGAAACGTATTTTAAATAATACGTAAAATTAGCAACTCAACACAGCTGAATAAATGTTTATTCCTCCTCCTGAGTATAAACAACGACTGTCCAAAAATGGTATTTATTTTAGAAATATATGGGAAGGACACGATCACACAGGCGCTTGCTGGTGTAAAATACGTGTCCGGTAATGTATGGGCGATAGCTCAGGGGTCGTGTGCAGTGTAAATGTTTTTGTTTGTTTCTTCTTTCTATAAGGACACAGCGCAGTTTTACAAGGGTGTGGAATTTGCACGCGTACGCAGGTCTTGTCGCTTCTTACCCGTTTCGCGTACTTAACTTTTATGCTTTAAATAATCACCACGCCATCCTAAAAAAGCACCCTTCGACGTTCCCGAAACGGCAGACGACTGCACTCAACAATAGGAAAAGTGCAATGTGTGGAAGCAATGTTCACACTCAAGCGGTGACCACGGCGAAGATGTTTCGTGGAATTAAACCAGCGCATTAACCCACAACGGCCGCTGATTATTGCGTTTCTAGAGGAAATGCGCAAGCAGAGGTAACTATGTCATTGCTTACTGCCAAACGAGCACACATATTGGTTGTTTTGTCGTGTGCAGCAGGCGTCTTGCGCCGCACGCAACGTGAAAAAGCAGACGACGCGAGAGCGCCATCCACACTAGGAGCGGTTCGTCCCGCCGCCGCCAGGGGCCGACTCTGTTCGCGCTCGGGGCGAATAGTACTCATGAGTATTGTACTCACAAGTAGTACTCATGAGTACAGTACTCACCAAGTGCAAATTTGTGATTTGGATGTTGACCCAAACTACGACATACGCGCACAAGTCTCACACATTTTGCGGTGCCACAGCACCCGTCTTAATTAAGGAGAGTAAAATGAGGTGATAAGAGGGAAAACGGTTGTCCTTGCTGTTCCCTTTTCCGCACCTCTCGGCACTCGCTCGTGACGGGGTTGCCATAGTGAAAGCAAGGGCAGGCATGGTGGCTTCACTGGACTTCCTCCATTCAAATTATAGGTTAGTAGTGGAACAAATTAGTAGAAACACATTTGAATAGAAGTAAATGAGGCTGAAGATTGAGTAAAAGTGTGTACGGATTGAGTACGAGTTCGAGTGAGTACAGGTTGATTACGAGCACAAGTGAGTACAGATTGAGTGTGAGTAAAAGTGAGTACAGAAGAATTCAGTACTGATGAGTACAGATTGAATACGAGTACTTGTGAGGGCTAATGAGTTTGAGTACAGATGAGTACGATTACACATGTGCGGACGAAGTACGAGTGATTTTGAATACAGACGAGCTTTTTGAGTCTGAGTTTGAGGGAGTACAGCGTTAAGGAAAAAAATTGATGTAGTTTGAGTGATTTCTTTCTGTTGTGCAGAACTATGCCAGTGACATAGCAATTGCATTCGACAGTGCAGGATATAAGCCAAGGAGGAGCGTATTGTCGCTGTCATGTTCGTTGGCACACCAACGGTCAGCAGCTTTTTCTGCATTTCATGCATAGATAGCCTGTCAGTGTTTGTTTTTGTAAAGATGATAGGCTTGGGCTACTTTAAACTCAAAAATTTTGGTCTGTTTGTGTGTCTCTCGACTCAGCTGCCTGGCGAAAAGTTAATTTGAACTCTGAAGTAAGACATTTATTCATGCAAAACATTTTCAATCTAATAAATCTAGAAATATTCTTCATATTTGTCAACATTGTTCACCAGGAAGGTAATACACTGGAACCCAAATAATATTACTTTCAAGGGTCTTCACGAAACCGTCGTGTATTGGGGTGTCATATGATGAGGTCAGGTGGGCTAAGAACTTATAAATTACTATACCGTATTTACTCAAGTAATGGACTTTTTTTCCCCATAAAACTGAAGCAAAGTTGGGGGTGCGTTTATTATGCAGGGTATTCTTCCGAAAACTTTTTCGGAATGATGAAAAAGGCCGCAACGCAAAACAGTGCATTAGATAACCTACCTCTTGCAGGAAATATACGCGTACGCAATTGGCAAACAGAGTTTTTTCTGCACGAAACTCATCTTCCTTTGTCAATCCTTCACTCTTTGTCCGAGTCGCTGGAGCCGTTGTCCAGGTCGCTGGCCACTTCCGAATTGTGCTCCCACAAGTGGTCATCCTCACTGCCGTCCAGAGCATTTGAGATTCCAGCCTTCTGGCAACTGTTGCAGGTCAATTTGATTACATAATTACGTATGCGTTTTACCTCGAAAGGCAAGGTTTGACAGCGCTTCTCTAAGCATCTTTATTGCGGGAAATTTCAACTTTTCTGTTGCAACTTTTTTCGCATACTGAACCCTCCCCCCCAAATTCATGCGGAATTTTCTGAACTAAAAGTAGGTTCATTGCATGAGTTATTAGGGTATGTATAGGAGGCAAAACGGCCTATTGTGGCGGATTGCAAATTAAAAAAAAAAAAGAAAAAGGAGGGTTCATTAGGTGAGTAAATACGGTATACAGGAGAGCAAACGGTGCATTGTGGCAGGTGGGCGCAAGTGACCAGATGATGACAGAATGAAAAGCGAATGCAGATTGCAAAGGTTTGCAGCAACGGCGAAGAAGAGGGTAGCGGCACCGGATGGATGAAATGATGACGGTTCCGGGGCTGCAGAGTGCAACACCAATAGCGGTGCTCACCCAGTTTCACCTCCCGCGACAGATGCCGCCAGTCCAAGCGCTTGTTATTTGGCGGCCCTAGGAGGCGCCACTTCTCCTCCTGCTTTGCTCTTGCTCCGTGGCTTGGACGTGCGTCCAGCGGTGTGTGACTGTGTGCCCGTCCGTGCAGCGCTACCGCACCCCGTCTCCAGAGGGCAGCCGCTCGGGCAGCGAGACCCCGCCGCACTGGCGCCAGGCACAGGCGCGCATGCGGCCCCTGCAGGACTTCCTGGCCCAACAGGAGGAAGGAGGAGAGGGGGGAGAGGAAGGAGAAGAGGGGGCGAGGGACGGGCAGCAGAGGCGACAGGCTCGGTAAGTATATACCGTTCCCCAGCCAATGCACTGAGGCACACTGGGCTTCCCCGTGTTTCAACGGTGGCTGTAGATAGAACGCTTGAATCGGCCCTCTCTGTCAAGTGTCGCATGAATTGGTCGTCTTTTACTCCCCTTGCGAACTCTGCCTCGCACCTTCCAACCCTCATCCCAGCTAGTACCATATTTATCCGAATCTAGGCCGGCCCCCGGTTCTAAGCCGGCCCCCGAAAGTCCGAAGCCACGAAAAAAAAAAAAAACTTACCTCGAATGTAGGCCGAACAAAAAGGCGAGGTCAGCGTTCACAAAAAGAAAACACGTTTATTGAACATGAAGATGCGGTGCTGGAACTCAATCAGTTTCTCTTCAAAATCGCCGGGCAACTTCTGGGCGATTGAGGTTCGACGACGGAGGCTAAAGCCGAAGCGCTTCATGAATTTCTGTAGCCAGCCCCGACTGGCTTTGAAGTGTGCCCGCAATAAGCCTCGTTCCCTTGAAAGCTCCCTTGCTTTTGCCTGGAGCACTTCCGTCGTTACTGGAAGGGCAGCTGCTCGCTGTGTCCGAACGAAGTCAGCCAATGCCATCTCCATTTCGTGGTGACGGCCTTCTCGTGGTCCGGTGAATGCCATTCTCGTTGCGGCACACGCAAATATCCTCTCCCGTTGCGTCCTCCAACGACGGACATTTTTTCATCCACGCTGAACTTCCGCCCGACTTGAACGTTTGACGACAACTCCGCGGCTAATACAACTTTTCTTTTAAAAGCGACACTATAATGGCACTATAATGGCATTGCTTGTTTGGTGCCTTTGCGCTGTCAAAACCAAACGCCACACGACGCTGCACGACGCTGCACGACGCTGCACGACGCGACGCGTTGTTTTTGGCTCCGCCAATAGCGCACGCTTTTCTCTGACACGCCGAATTCCCGTTGCACCGCCAAGTTGCCATGCTCTTCCGCGTATGAGATCGCCTTTTTCTTAAAGGCTGGCTGCCACTCATTTTTTAAGAGACAGTAACATTTAAAAAACGTGTAGCCGCTGTATGCTTACACCACAAAAGACAACCATACAACCAAACAAAAAAAAAACCAAGATGGCGGCTTTAACTTGCCAGCCACCCATTGTTGCAAGACTGGCGCAGTTTTTCCTCCAATGACCGGTATATAAGTCGTGGGTCGACTTCTTGCGATTCATTTTCGGAAAAAAAATTCGACCTATATATAGTGCGGTTTTTACAGTAATTGATTGACTCAAAAAATAATGGCATACAGTCTACGCCCGTTACAACGGACCCTCTGAATCCGGAAAAAAACGTCCGCTGTAGCCGAAGTATGCAGTATCCGACCGGGGTGGGTGGGGGGGAGGGGGGCTGTGAGCTTTACAGTGGGTACTTTGACCGATATTGCATGCATAGTACATACACTTTGTTCTTTCTACACGGCCTGCAGCACCTCTGCACAGTATTCGCGCGAGGGCAAAGAATCGCGTAAACACTGTTTCCAAAACTTAGCACCGGCACTTCGAAAAGGCCTAGCGCATGTGGTCAAGCGTGTAAAGACGCAAGATGAGCTGAGCAAATAACGCAAGAATATAACTAGGCGCAATTATAAACCAGCTATAAAACACCAGTCGTGCCCATCAGCATTAGCTAGGCTCTTTTAAATCCCCTCACGACGAGGCAGGTTTTCCCGAAACCGTTCGTCAAACAAATCGGATCGCTGCCTGACGTTCCCTCAAGGCAGATTCCACACTTTTAGCGATTTTATTCTGGTCATTGAAACAGATGTAATGAAATAATCTGATGACAGTCAGCTGTAAAATCGAAAGTTAGACCAGTTGGACTGCGCACGGTTACCGGCAGATTGCACACAATGGATGGGGAACAACCCCTACTTGAGGTATTTCTTACCTTTTTCACCGAACGGAACGGGAACGATGCATGCGTGGGAATAATAAAAGCCGAACTTCACTGAACCCGAGTTTTTTATTACATAAAAAAACTGACGAGGGCAGACTCGCCTCCGAGTGCACCACTTCGAGTATTCGATTGCCCTGTTTTCAATCTCACCGGAGTCGCGTTTATCGGCAGCGGCCCTGTTCTTGACGGTACAGCGGACACTGTGCTTAGACAGGCCTGTACTTCTGGCGATGTCAGCCTGTTTTTCCTCGTGTTCAACAGCGTTAATTACGCTTAATTTATCCGACAGTGAAATCAGCTACCCTGCCGCTCATGCCGCTGGTCGCACAAAAAAAAAAGCCACTGGCTTGGCTTGGCTGCGCCAACGACCCGGCTGCCAGCAATGTTGCCAGACATAATAGTTTTCTTGCCAAAATAAACGAAAAAGCACACCGGGCGCCGGCCCCGCGGAAGTCTGCTATAAACGTTCAGTCGAAACAATTTTCGCCTAAAATTTAGTCTGTTGTAGCCGATAGTCTGCTCTAGCCGGGTCCGTTGTGAGCGGAGTGGACTCCATTTAAAATGCATGGGTACCAGACAAACCAACAGAAATGGTCTGTTGTTGCCGGATCCGCTGTAACGAGCGTAGACTGTATTTGAAATCGGTGAGAAAAAAAGCAGCAAGACTGACAAGTTTCATAGCATATGCTTAAAGATTAAAGGAAGTTGTTTTACGAGCCGTGTCCCCCCTCAAAGGGAATCCATTGTGCTCACAAGGAGAGAGACGGTTGCCTAAGAGAAAGTCGCCCTGCCCCCCTGCAGCCTTTCGGAGGACGTGGCCAACCACCATGCTGAGCCACCCAGGAAGGAGGGCCGCTCCAAGCGCAGGTGAGCTGGGGCCGAATTCTCTATAAAAAAGGTGAAATAACGAATATAAAAGTATTTTTTTACAGGCCTTGATTTCCTATAGGTTTTTGCGCAAAAAGACAAGCTGCCTGACATGTTCGGGAGTCACGTCGTTTTTTTACCACAAGAAGAAGGCACTTCCTAACTCACATTCGCAGAAGTCCAGACTATGTTGCGGAAAAACAGCTTGCATTGGTTGCCGAACCCGCCAGACCTGCCACGGTGGTTCAGTGGCTAAGGCGTTGGGCTGCTGAGCACGAGGTCGTGGGTTCTATTCCCGGCCGCAGCAGCCGCTTTTCTGATGGAGACGAAAAGCAAAAACGCCCGTGCGTACGAGATGTTGGCGCACGTTAAAGATCCCTCGGTGGTGGTGATGATGATGATGATTTCTATTGGTTTCCCCTTTGTAGTGGGGTGATGACATGTCATCTTACCAACAAGGACTAATATACCTATGTTTTACACTCTTGGTTTAATACTAGCGCTGCTTAATGCAGGCACAAAAAGCTTATTAGGCCCAAAATACTTTCTTTTCCCTGTTACAGGTGGTAACTGTCCTAGGCAATATTCCCCTCTCTGCTTTTCTTCCACCAGCATTGTAATCTTCTTTTCGTCCCCTCGACAGCCTTGAAGTTAACTTCCTCTCTGATACCCTTAAATCCTAGGGCTTCTGGAAGCCCAATATTCCCTTCATGTAGATTTGGATGGATACCCTCACATTCTAACACTATGTGCCGCATAGTTTGTTTCTTTTCCGCAGACCACGCATACCCCATCACTTTGTGAATACTTCCCCACAAAACTCTTAGTTCGCAGACAACCTGCTCTAGCCTCAAAAAGCAAAGCACTGCCCTGGGAATTATCGTAGAAATTTTCCTTTCTGGTGTTCAATTTCTCAGTCCTGTACATATCTAACGAAATTAATCTGGAGCCCTCCACTATGGCACGCCTCATCGCCCATGTTGCGTCGGCACGTTAAAGCCTACCATCAATCAACGTCAGTAATCCAGAGCGGGCATGACACACACCAAAGAACAACTTGCGCTAGAGTTGCTGTGCTGCAATCACAGGCAATGACTGGGCGGCGACTTGTAACTCCGACGTGAGCACTTTGCGGGCATGAATAATGTGACGCGAAAACACAACAGAGCCACAATCACGTACCACGATGAGGCAATTTGGAAGCACATGGCAAGTGTAAACGATTCATTGCGGAAGGAAGGCTTGCACTGCATCGGCCATGCATGAGCCTGTGCTAGGCTGTGTATAAAGCCCGTTCTATAGGGTGCAAAATTTCGCCTGCTAATCCGTAGCTGCGCCGCCGCTCGTATGGCGAAATGATCCGTTTTCCTATTTCCACTGCTGCGAGAAATTGCCAAATACCAAGGAGCAAGAATTATTGAGAAAACGCAGCCGGGTTTTTGCTCCGGCGGTGTGATAAAGTCGCGGCGCTGGGCACGGCATCGAGGGCATGCGGCGCGCTTTCTGAAAAGGCTCGCCGGTTCAAGCAGTTCAAGGTCAGTCAGTGCATAGCCGGCTGCCGTCATGGGCAGGCGCTGCCGACGAATTCCTCACGCGACTGGACTTTCATTGGAGTCGGTTTGCAGCAGAAGAAACCTTCAGGCTTCAAACATCATCGTTAGACGAAGGGGCTCTCATTTTTTTTAGAACGCAAAACCTACAATAAAAAAAAACGTGTTTGAGAAGCTAGGTACGATTAGTTCTAGTGAATGATGGTTCTTATCCTCTATGCCATTCAGACTGTCCTAGCTTTGCCGCCCTGCCTGTGCAACATGAAAAGCACGCGCAAATCTGAGAAGCCTGCGAGAGGGGGTAGCGGTGAGAGTGAACCACTCGCGGCGAGAAGGCGGCATCGGCATGCGTCGTCTGCTCCGTGATTCCTTCTAGCACTTCGTTTCAAGCGCAGTGCGGGTTGTAACTAGGGCAGTATTTATTAATAACTGCTGCTAAAATGTCCAGATGTCCAGCACTTCTATTTATTTGCTTTACAAAAAGAAATGAAATCTGCAATTTTCCCAATACCTTCGACGGTATTACGATTTTTGTGCGTCGTGTCCGTAGAGCAGCTTGTAAACTATGGCAACGCGCTCTACGCGACGTCTGTCGTGCTGCTTCGCAAGCTGCGTTTCCTTCTCGCCAGACAGTGACATTAACTCTTTCGTTACGGCGGAAAAACGGCCGATTTTAAGTGCTTCCACAAAACGTTTTTTTTCTCTTGAGGTACTGGACACACGTAGCCTTGCTATGCATGAAATTGTAGCTTATAAATTGCTCTTCTAAACACAAAGCAGCAGTTTTATTAAAGGTACAATTACTTACAGTTTATTCGTCCAGTAATCAGAAAAAAGCCCCCAAGAAAAGTGTACGAAAAACACAAATCGGCACTTTTACTGAGACTAAAAATTATTTCAGGTATTTTAAGATATACAAATTGTTCCTACGTTCCTTGGCTATGATTCGATATCTAAATCAACAGTGTACACCAAGTTTTGGATTTTTGAGGGCCCGTCAACTTAGCGCAACTGACGGCTGTGCCACGCCGCGAGGGTACTCAAGGGTGAGTGAGTCTCTGTAAAATGTGCATCCAAGTACCGTACTTACCCGATTCTAACGCGCACTTTTTTTCCGGAAAAATAGGTCGAAAAATCACATTCCCGTTAGAATCGGATACGAAACCGAAACAGGGAAAATTTCGCCCCACCCATCGCCATCGCCATGTCAAGATGGCGCTGAAGCTTTTAGCAACGATTTTTCGCACGCAGGAAGCATAGGCGCCTAGGTTTTTCTATCGGCGTTCACACAAATAGTCAAATCGTTCCACTTGTGCGCTTGATAACAGCAATGGCAGCAGCGGCTCTCACGCGTTCAAAACGAGCGGTCGGCTCAAGCGTGCGCCTCTGGAGAAGCTCGCGGGATGGGCGTGTGAGGCGTGGGCCACGACCCCATCGACCATGGTTGAACGTTAGTTCAGAAGTGTGGCATCGCGAACGTGCTTGACGGCACCGAGGACGAGAAGTTGTGGTCAGCGGAGAGCGACGAGGACTGAGATGAGTGAGATTACTTCGGGAAATAAATCACCCGTTTCTCTCGCATTCGTTTTTCTTGCTCACACAGTTCCGTGCGCGTTACAATCGGAGGTGCAAGTTTTTTCGGTTTTTTGTCAGGAAAATGGGGTGTGCGTTAGAATCAGGTAATTACGGTATACTCTTTTGTGTCCGCGCACAAAATCCTTATCATTTCGGTGGTAAAAAAACAAGAAAAAAAATGAGTGCTCTCGACAAGCATCGCACCTGAACCCTGCAGTGCTAATCTGACACGAGCGCAAGGTTATCTTGAAGGTGATAGCGCGATACGGCGCGGTGCATTTGGCAAAATATCCCGGCCGTACGTTCTCGAGACCCTAAACACAAAATCAAAACCGCAGTCGTCAGATAAGAAGCACGTTTTGTTTATAAATACAGCGCGGAGTCACAACGAAATTACCTGCCAGCGCTTGTTGAAGTGCGAGGCACCTGAACCGGAGCTTCGTCTTCCTAACTGAAATCTGAAGATCCCACATCATTGCTTGATCCCTCACTGTTGCTGGAATCAGAAAAATCGACAGCAGGAGCTGCCGAAGTGCTTGCTACAGCAGTCCGACTGTGCGGAGCGCGCCGCGAGCCCGACGCCATTTTTCCTCCTGCTCCCCTCCCCCTTCGGTTCAAATTTCTCTTGCTACGCCGCCACCACACGAGACATATAAACAAACGAAACCAAAATTGAAAGAGAAGTAGCCAATGAACACAGCAGATGGCGATAGTTGTCTGTGGAGCGCGGGTTTCAGACTTCGCGGGAAATTTAAAATCATCGGACGCCGGCTTCCGATTGCCTATGGCGCCGTCGTGAAAGAGTTAACGTGCCGCCCACCCGCACTGTCCCAGCCCAGCAGCGGATTCTCCTCCGCAAATACTTCTTTCTCCATGCCAAATACCAAGCGGCGTCCACAGGAGAAGTTTCGCTGTTCAAAACATTTGGCAATTTGCCACAGCAACGAGAATAGGTGGTTTTGCCACACGAGCGGCGCTGCAGCTGCAGATTCGCAGGCGAAATTTGCACCATGTAGTACGGGCTTAAAGGGGTCATGAAGACAAAATACAAGTTTGTTTTATTCGAAAGATTTCGTGTTCTGTAGTGGCCCCAGCGCTTGTCCAGAAGCAAACGATGCTTTATTTACTGCAAAATCAATCAACTCAAGCTAAAATTTTGATTTTCGCGCCAAAACGTGTTTGAACGACGTTTGCAATGACATCATAAGAACAGGTTTTTCAGCTAAACTTGGTGTGGAGCGAAGACTTGTTTACTTTTAGTCAACCTAGATGGCACCACGACGCGGCAAGCCGTTTTCTGCCTTTGGTTTTTTTGTAACCGTATTTAAACCTGGCTTGTTTTTGTTCATGGAGAAAATAACCATTTCGTGAAACATAGTGCTTGTTCGACAAATATGGTCACGTAACACACCGTTGCTTGCGTCAGTCGGCTAGTGTCGTCTGAGACAACCCCAAAGCCTGCAGTGCTGTGCAGCCAAACCAAGCATAGTGTGCGCTGTACTAACAGCAGTATGCATCGGTACTTCTATGTTTACATGTGGTTTCGTAACTTCCACTGTTTGTCCCACCATTCTTACTGAAATAAAAAGAATGCACCCTAAATTTATGTGCAAATAGCTCGTTCTGGAAGCTTATAAGCTCTTTCTAATTTGTGGTTGCTTTCGCCGGCCTCCGCCAATTGCAGAGCTGGCACATATGACATCATAGGTTCTGTTGCGAGGTCGCGGGTTCGATTCCCGGCCATGGCGGCCGCTTTTCTGATGGAGGCGAAAAGCAAAAACGCCCGTGTGTACGAGATTTCGGCGCACGTTAAAGATCCCCAGGTGGTCAAAATTAACCCGGAGCCCTCCACTACGGCGCACCTCATCGCCTGCGTTGCGTCGGCGCGTTAAACCCTACAATCAATCAATCAATCAGGTTCTGTTGTGGGAAATGAGCTTGTGGGTCGCATGGCCATTCCCTTTTTTCCTAATTTTTGAGCGAAGTTTACGTAAAAGTGGTGTCAGCATCATTCTAACGAGGCAATCTTTTGAATGAACCAAACTTGCATTTTGTCTTCATGGCTTCTTCTAAGGGCCTTGCAATGGTACCGCGGAACACAATGAGGCCTCTTTTTGGAAGCCCCTGGGGACGGAGAGTGTCACACGCCGTCTTGGGACGCAGGGAAGAGTGGACTCGGGAGACGTGCGAGGGACAGGATGAATTTACATCGCAGACGAAAACTCCCAAACATAATCGCTCAAGCTAGACAATAAATCAAACCCATAACAAAACTAATCAGTATTACCAAGACCAAACTAACAACCACTCAAAGTAATGTTTACATTTCAAACCTTAAAGGAGCCATGAAGAGAAAATGCAAGTTGGTTTTATTCGAAAGATTTCGTGTTTTATAGTGCCCCCAGCGCTTGTCCGGATACAAACGATGCTTTATTCACTGAGAAATTAAACAATTTAGGTTAAAATTTTGATTTTCCCGCTAAATCGTTTGTGTTCGGGGTCTGCAATGACATCACAGGAACCGACCGCTCTGCAGCCTAGAATACCTTCATTCACGCATCCGCCGTACAGGGTAGAGACACGTATACGCTGGCGCCGCCATTTTCGGTTGCTCGCTCGCCGCCGAAGCAAGTCATTGTGTCAAAACCGCTCTAAAATTATCGCCGCAAAGCAGTTTACTAAAGAATTTTGAATCATATTGTCTGTTTCGCGTTGCTAGGTCTCGTTGGAAACGAAAAGAACAACGCGTTGAGCACGTTGGCCCAATTGCGGCGGCACGGCACCGTTCAAAGGTTGTCTCCACCCTGTACAGCGGTGTTGGTTTGTTCCCGCGTTTCTTTACGTTACCTGAACCTAGATGGCGCCACCATACCGTGGCAAGCGTTTGGTTTGTTTTTGCCCGTATTTAAACGTGGCTTATTTTTGTTCTGGGAGAAAATATTCGTTCCCTGAAACAGTGCTCGCTCGACAAATGTGGTCACGTAAGACACCGTTGCTTGCGTCAATCGGCCAGTGTCGTCTGAGACAACCCCAAGCCCCGTAGTGCTGTGCAGCTAAATCAAGTATGCTGTGCGCAGTACGAACAGCAGTACGCATCAGTACTTCTATGTTTACATGTGCTTTCGTAACTTCCACTGTTTGTCCCATCATTCTTATTCCTTTGTAAAGAATGCGCCCTAAATTTACGCGCAAATCGCTCGTTCGGCTAGTTTGTAAGCTCTACCTAATTTGCGTCTGCTTCTGTCGGCCTCCGCCAATCGCAGAGCTGAGCTCATGTGACATCATAGGTTCTGTTGCGGGAAATGAGCTGGTGGGTCGCATGGCCATTTCCTTTTTTCATAATTATGTAGCTTATTTGACCGAAGTTTACGTTAAAAGTGGTGTCAGTATGATTCTAACGAGGCAATCTTTTGAATGAACCAAACTTGTGTTTTCTCTTCATGGCTCCTTTAAGTGCCACCTAGTGGAGTCTCGACACCAAATGTCCGAATCAGCTGTAGGCCTTCCTACATGCTGTTGTAGTGACATGAACTTGTCATGGCCATCAAGTTGTGCTGCGCTGCCTTTGTCAGCTGCGCTGTGGCCGTGCTCGTTGGGGTACCGACAGAGCGCTGGTGCTTTTGCTGCTGGATGCCGAAGCTAGTGGTCTACCTCAGCCGTGGCTATGCATCCGAGGAGGTAGCACATGGTTCCGGTAGAGTTGCCGTTGTGGAGGCCGTCGAGCCGTGGGTCAATGATGCGATGACGCATAGGCACTCGACCAGTCACTGCTGGGGCCGTCAAGGAGACTGGAATTGATGCGCTGTCAGTTCGCTCCCGCCCAGGCTTGGGTTGCGACTTCGGTGTCGCGGCAGCATCACCCATGGCTTCGTCATCCCGGACCTTGCTGTTTCCTCCCGGCGCTTCTTTTTTCGCTGTTCCGCTTCCTGTCTCCTGGGGCTCCTCCCTTAAAGGGACCCTGCAGCACTTACCATTGACTACTTAGAATGTATTTCAATGTTCTTACGGCGGCCTAGCTCGATCCTCGAGATTCGGCGGCAAGGCTAGCTCCGCTGAACACCGCTACGGACCGCCAGCTTGGCGTAGCGGCAGCCAGCAGCAAGGAACACACACAAGACATGCTAATCGCCACCCCGACGTTTATTGCACTGCAATAAGGGACGTTGGGTGCGTCGCTCTCCACTGCCCAGACCACCTTGTCCAGAACGGGAGAAACAGGCGCGAGGGCTGACAAAGGAAGGCCAAAAAGGAGCAACACGTACTTACGGTCGCTCCCGATGATGGCTGGTATTCAAAGAGGCCCTTCCTTCGTCGACTGCCCCGGACGTCGGCCCGGACCTTCCAGACCAACTAGTCACGTGAGGGGTTCGGCAGCGCCCCGCGCCGTCATCCTCTCGTGACGGGGAAATGCGCGGTTGCAGGGGGAGAGGGGGACCTCCCCCCCCCCCGCCTCCATGGCGAGCCGAGAGAGATAAGGAAGATGGCGCACCTCTGTGATTCCCACAAGTTTATTGTCCCAGCAATCTCCTCCCACAAGAATTATGAAAATCCGTTCACTATCACCGAAACTACACGTGGTGAAAAATCGCGCACAATTGTTCCTTCTCAACTCAACCGAGGACAACACGACGAAAGCTGTGCGCTCTCTCCTGGAGAGGGGGGCGGCTTGCAGCGTCTTCTCCGGCAGCCTTCGATATATGACAGGCCGGGGAGTTTTCTCCGAAACGTGGAGGGGTCTGTTTCTGGTTTGGGGCCACAAAAAAGCAGGCATGGCTGCCTGCTCGCAAGCGCGTGCTCAGGCTGGTTGGGCGATTTTGAAGCAGTAGACGTTTGTTGTCGAGTGGTCTGGTTTAAAGGGGAGCGTTGAGTTCGTCACTCAAACTCTACGCGCACTCAAAACACAAAAGAAACGTCAAAACTATGCGTACAGGTTCAGGCATAGACAAGGTTGGTACACAGTGCCGACGACGGCAGATCGTCACAGGAAGTGCGAGAAATAAGCCGCGAAGTGGACCAGTCACAGCCAATGGGACAGCCGGGCCTCAATGATGTTGTTTAGGCCATGCCAGGGGTGCATAATGAGGAGAACTGAAGAGAGCGCGGTTGATTTTTTCGCGTCTTTCACGGCAATTTGCGTGCTGACCGCTTCACGTGCACGTGTAATATTTGGCTCAGGTATTCCTGGCAGTGTAATCTAAACGTCACGCAGGTTTACTTGCACTGCTCAAAGAGTGTTGCAGAGTCCCTTTAAAGGGGCCCTAAATAGGCTTCTGAAGGTCGCCATTTCAATCGCGCAATCGCTAGAGTACCCCTTCACGACAATGTATACCAAATATTACACCTCTGCGTAAAGCAGGAGCCGCACAAACACACAACAAAGATGCTTTCTTTCTTCCTTGCTCGCCTACCACTTCCTTGCCGCCACACTGCCGCGCTCTGACGTGCGACAGACTAAGGTCCCCAAAAATTACTAAGGTTGCGCCAACTGCTCCCTCCTTCTCCGCTGCCCTCCTCTTTTTTCTTTCCCCTCACCCGCGGTGCCTTTAACTCCGTTTTTGTTGGCTGCTTCAGAGCAGACGCCCTCGCAATGCTACGGGCCGCTCGCTGCAGTTTTTCGTGCAGTTTGCTCTTGCTTTCGCGCCGCACTCGCTCTTTGGTAGCATTTGTGGGATTTCTAGAGCCCCGTTTTACCAACACGCACTGAGTGAGGGTGTTTTGTTTTATATTTTTGTCTACAAGGGGATATTTGCGGGGTGGATGCCACTGGCGCATACGCACAGCGCGGTTTTTGTTTACGTGTGCGGCATGCTGTAACATCTTAGGATAGCACGTGAATGCAAAAGAATCGAGCGTGGACGTTTCAAACTGCTCTGTTACGATAATTCCTTTCTTGCATTCGCGTGACTGTGGTCGTGCAATCACTGCACAGAGGGCTTGTGCACGGTTCGCGGCAGTAGTATAGGGACCGGGCGGCCGTTGTATGGCACCACCGTCGCTTCAGCGAAAAGCGCCGCCTGTGGCGAACCGCTCGTCAGTGGAATGCCGGTGGCGGTGAGTGCAGGCTATCTGTGGCTATGACAATGTGGGTTATATAAGTCTGGTTTAGTACCAAGTCGGGAGATGCACTTTTGCAATGGCCATGTGTGGTGCATTTGTGGAAATGTGGGATCGCTCAGTGTACTGACTCAAGTCATTGGGAAAGTTTAGTCCTTGCTTGGTGAGTATGTTTGGCTTCAGAACTGTTCAGAGGAGCTGGTCTCTTGAACTAGGATTTCTGTCCTTGAATTTTGAGGAAAGTTTGCTTGTTGTAGTGGAGCCTACAAGTATTTCGCAATCTCCAGGCATTGGTCCAAGCAAGATGCATTTTTTTTAATCTAAATTGAGTTGACAAATCTCCTCAAAGTTTTCTTAAAAAGGCACAAGAAAGGCACGGACAAAGGTTGAGGTTTAAAAAAACAGGGCGTCCTGTGAGTTTTCGCTTAAGCCTTCGTTTGTGTCTTTTTTGCGCCTTTTTAAGCATGAACCTAATGAACGTCACCCAGCTTTCTGTTTTTGGGGCACGCAATTTCTTATAGTTCCCCAGGTGGTAAAAATTAATCTGGAGCCCCTCCACTGTGGCATGTCTCATAGCCGTATCATCCAAATCGTCATTTCTCCTGTGGTGCAGCCCCAACGGCCAAGAGCGGCAGCGGGAACGACGTGAGCGCGATCCCGGCCGCAACCACGACGAGGACTATGACCGGAAGCGGGACCGCAACCACCGCGACCGGCGGGACCGGGACCGGCGGGAGACGAAGCGGCGGTCGTCGGCGCACCGGTCTTCCGGCCGGGACGAGAATCGGCCGCCGCCCGACGTGCGCAAGCTCGAGGGGGGGGAGGGGGAAGAGGGGGAAGAGGAGGGGAAGGAGCCGAGGCGGCCCAAGCGAACCTTCCGGGAGGAGCAGTCGCCCAAGAGGCGGTCTCGGTCGCCCAGGGAGCGGTCGTCGCGGCAGCGGCCGCCCGACGACAAGCCCAGCCGGTCGTCCAGGCAGCAGGGCACAGCCTCGACCAACAAGGACAGGAGCCGGGAGGCAAAGTCGCCCCAGAGCCACGTGAGTGCTCCTCTCCCCTTAAGGGGGGAGGTGGGTCTTTAGACAATTTTTTTATTAGTAGTGCCAGCTAGATGGAAATTGGCAGTCTTAAGCAGTTTTTTACACAGATTTCAAATATGTAATTGGTTAGTCTTAAGCAGTTTTTTACACAGATTTCAAATATGTAATTGGTTTTTAACTTAGCTTCATTTTTTCAAGAAATACAACACTTTGAAATTTATTTATTGAGGCATTTCTTATGGGGGTTTAGGGCAATTTTGCTTTAGCAAACTCAATGATGATTTATACGGACATAATGCCAAAGGTCTACTCTGGGGGGCTATGCTATTTTTATTCATTTCGAAGACTTCTGCGAGGCATGAAAGAGGTGAACATTTGATATCAACAATTCGTACAAAATCGCCTCATTTTTATTAATTTTTGCAAATAGGTAAACAATGACAGAGCAATAAAAATAGCATCACCCTCCAGATCAATTCAATACGAATACAATGGTACCAGTCTTGTCATCCTAGCCTAAGAGCAACATTACAAAAACCCCCGTAAGGCAGAGCTTGGTCTTGCAAAAAAAGAAACCGAGAAAAATGCATTTGAAGTTTCAGATCACGGTAACTTTTGCTACAGCATACCTACAACAATATAAATAGCATCATTTTGTAGCTGTATTCTTCACGAAGAAAAGCATACCAAGTATGTGACTTTATCACAAAAATAACTCTGGAAAGATTGACGTAAATTCACATGAATACCGTACAAATTGCGAAGGAAAATTAAATTTTCTACTATTACACTTCAGAAACTGTATATCCTCGTTCACCTTTTCTCTCGGTGTCTTTACAGAATACAGAAAGACACAAATACCATGTGCTGCTGTTATTTTTGTGCTATCAATGAGACTAAAGCACAGCAGCCACCCAGAACTAGAGATTGTCCTGCAATGCATCTCAAACCTACAGCAAGGCTGTAGGTGAAATGCACTTTGGTGATCAATGCTTCAGTGATACAAATAGCACCAGCTGCTAGACCTATTCAATACAAATGAAATTATACCAGCCTTGTTATCCTGGCTCAAGAGTAAGATAAGGAGACACACCCCGCAAGGAAGAGCGTGACCTCGCAAAATAAACTCTAGAGCTGCAGGTGGACTTCAATTTGGCGATGGATACCAGAGTGATACAAACAGCATTACCTGCTATATCTATTTATTGCAAATTAAATGATACCAGTCTTATCATCCTAGGTCAAAAGCCTGATAGTGAAACACTCAGTAAGGCAGAGCATGACATCGCAAAATAAGAGAAAAATGCATCTTTAGTTTCTAACTCTTGCTACAGCATGGCCCAGTATAAAAAGCGCCGAGTCACTCTGTTCCTCAAGAAAAAAAACCAAGTATGCGGCCGTACCACAAAAATAGCCAGGAAGGCTGCGTGCAAGTAATGAAAAACTTTTGTAAACAGCGCTGGAAAACTGCACTTTTTGTTGAACTTCACGTATGGTAGTTCCTACTTTGCACTTCCTTCAACGTTGATGCAAACTAAAGAAAAGCACAAACATATTGTGCTGCAGACTTTTTTTCACAAATAAAACCAAAGCACAGCAGCTAACTAATAAATCTGGACGTTTACACGCGGCGCTTCTCGGACTAGGTTCGTACGTGACAGGCGATCTCGGCACCGCCGTCCACGGCGTCTTCTATCGTGTTTTCGTACGCTTGCAGCGCGTAGTTCCTTGAGGTAAAGGTCTCCAGGCATTGCGGCATGAGACATAAAGACGTTGTGACAGAATCGCAGTCACTAACGGCAGAGAAAATGCACCCGAATTGAAAATACTGCGGCGGCGAACGCGCGCCTGCAAAAACAAAACCAAAAAAAAATGGCACCTGAACGGCACCGGCCAATCAGAGACGCGGAACGGGGGGCTTGACTCGAGCGCGCGTGCTCCTGCCAATCAGCGGCTCTGAAACGACCTTCGATAAATCGGCGGTAACGCTCGTTCTCCTCACGCGACGCCATTTTTAGATGGCGCAAAATACGCACAAAGAAATCAGCTACAAAACGAGCCCAAGATGGCCGCCGCCGGCAGTCTGCTTCGTGTGTGGCGCGCGCGCGAAGTTCAAGCTTTTTTATCCCGGTTTTCGGCGTTTTGCGGTTCCCGCTGCATTTTCAAAGTCGTTTTTGAGATTATTCCCAATTAAATTCAGCGGTAAACTTTTAGAGTAGGTGCTTGAAGGTATAAAGACTTCAAAAATGTGTTTTTCCCAAAATGCGTATTTTCGCGATTTTGGACCATTCTAGGACCCGCGTCCCCCCTTAAGCGCAGAGCATGTCGTCGTAGCTCGCTCGCTGGACCCAAGTTGAGCCACGCGGTTTATATAGTCGTGAGCATTCGAAACTTGCGAACCGGAGGCACTTGTCATACATCTCCCCGTTGTTTAGCCCAAAGAAAACTGCAGGTGCAATTGAGGCCAAATATACTGGCAGCGCTCGCATTCATTTAGTTAGGAACGCCCGTTTGGTTGGTTTTTACGATAGCGAAAAAAAAGTGGCAGTGCGATGCCGGCACGTGTGGGAGGAAAAAGCAAGCACAAAAAGAAAAGAACTCCCGCTGGTGAAGTTTCAGGCAGGGGGCGCGCGAGCATTGGGAATGCGGGAAATTTTAATTGCAACTGGGTGTCAGCACTGAGCGGATAACTATGCCACAGCCCGTTTTATGGCGAATCGCTGCTCTGCACTTCCGACAGCTTTCACATTGAGTGGAACGGCTTTTTCTTAAATGTCTCTTTGTGTTGACGAGATGCTTGCCCGCACCTGATTTCCTTCTTGGGCAATTTTCATCGTAGCACAAGGGTTTGAAATGCGCAAACATCCGACAATAACACATTTCGAAGTAGCTGTTTTGTTATTGCTGCTCTGCGCTGGCATCACCATCTACAGTCTACGCTCGTTACAGCGGATCCGGCAACAACGGACTTCCGGTTGCAACAGACCATTTCTGTTGGTTTGTCTGGTCCCCATGCATTTTAAGTGGAGTCCACTCCGCTCATAACAAACCCGGCTGTAGCGGACTATCGGCTACAACAGACTAAATTTTAGGTGAAAATTGTTTTGACTGAATGCTTATAGCACCCGATATGCTTTTTCTTTGTTTATTTTGGCAAAGAAACTGTTATGTCTGGCAACATTGTCGGCAGCCGGGCCGTTGGCGCAGCCAAGCCAAGCCAGTGCTGCTGGCCTTTTTTTTTGTGTGCGACTGGCGGCATCAGCGGCAGGCTAGCTGGTTTCACTGATGGATAAACTAAATATGATTAATGTTGTCGAACACGGCGAAAAACAGGGCGACATCACCAGAAGTACAGGCCTATTAAAAGGTTGGCTCCTATCCATTGTGTGCAATCTGCCGGTGGCCGTGCACAGTCCAACTGGTAGAACTTTTGACATTTACAGCTGCCCATCAGATTATATCGTATCAGCTGTTTTAATTCCCAGACTATAATTACAAGAAATGCGGAAGGTTCCTTGGGGGCACGTCAAGCAGCGATCCGATTTGCTTGACGAACGGTGCCTCGTCACGAAGGGTTTTAAAAGAGCCTAGCTAATTCTGCTGGCCACGACTGATTTTATAGCGGGTTAGTAATTGCTCCTTGTTATATTCTTGCTTTCTTTGCTCAGCTTATCGTGCGTCTTTACGCACTCAACCGCACGTGCTAGGCCTTTTCCGAGTGCTGGTGCTAAGCTTCGGAAACAGGGTTTTTTGGTGATTCTTTTCCCCGCGTGAATGCTGTGCAGAGGTGCTGCAGGTGCGTGGAAAGAACAGTGTCTGTAGCACGTATGTGCAGTACTTTTCAAAGTTTGCACTTTTGCACTCGTATACTTCCTCCCTCCGCACCCCCAACCCCGGTCGGATACTGCATACTTCGGCTACAGCGGACGTTTTTTTCCGGATTAAGAGGGTCCGTTGTAACGAGCGTGGACTGTAATCAGCCTATCTGCACTAAGTGAAAGAAGTCAATGCGACTTAGTGCTGTCAGCTCTGATCTGTGCTAATCACCTCTTAATTGGGTTCCGTGTTCAACAAGCGTTTTGGAAAAAGGGAACAGTCCAGCCGAAATGGCCCTGCCTTGTGTGCACATGCGATGTGACGAAGTGGTTTTGAATGGTCTTTATGGAAACTGACATTTCTCCACAGTTGGTGGCATGGAATGCTTCCTGCACAAAGTAAAATCCTTTGTGATTGGGCATCCTTGCGTGTATGTTAACAATACAGCGCGACAGAAACAAAGACTTAAGCGAGGCACACAGGACGAGCGCTGACTTCCAACTGAATTTTTATTACAGAAACAAACCTTATTAATACAAACACGCATGCACACACCCACGATGAAGCAATTCGACACAATAGGTAATCTATAACAAATGTGCCGGAAACATTACATTCAAAACAGATGCATATATGATTAACAACCCACATGCAACCCACCGAAAAATGCACTCCAAAATTTGATGAATGCCAGGTCATTCAGCATCATTGTGACCAGTTGATAAGGGAAATTGTGGAGGCTGCGCAAATCAGTAGGCTAGGCAAAGATTGTGTGAGCGCTCCGTCTATAGCCCTGTCCACTAAGGAACTAGAATATCTACACGTGGCTTGTTTCTGTAATAAAAATTCAGTTGGAAGTTAGCGCTCGTTCTGTGTGCCTCTCTTAAGTCTTCGTTTCTGTTGCGCTGTATTGTTAAGATGAATCACCAACTAGCCCAATACCACACTTTGTTTGCATGTATGACCAGCACATGCTTCCCAGATGGGTGCGTGAATGAAAATAATTTGGTTGGTTTTTCCTATGCTCTCTATGGTAGCAGTGTCGCATACAAGAGACCTTGGTTACGAGAGACGCATTTCCAGGGTCTCTTGGGTGTGTCTTGCGGCGAGGTTTTACTCCACTTGCTGGCTTGATTCAGTAACGGCTCCCGCTGTTCCCCCTTTCAGGCGAAGGGCAAAGGGGTGGCTGACTCGAACCACCAGCGGAAGCTGCCCTCCTCGGGCCGCAGCGGCAGCTCCTCCGGCCCCCCGTCGATCGGCCGTCACCCGGCCGTGCGTGCAGCCGAGAGGGGGGCCTCGTCCTCCTCTGCGTCCGACAAGCAAGCATCGCGGGTGCCCCGCAAGTTTGAGGAGCGCCCTCCTTCCGCTGCTGATCCGGCTCCCTCGGCGGCCGCGGCCGTGCCGGCCAGCGGCCAAGTGGAGGCGGCCGTGGAGGAGGCGGCTTCGGCAGTGCTCCGGTCGAGGCTGCCCCTGGCTCAGCTGCTGGACCCCACGGAGCCCCTGCCGCCAGGGGTCGAGCCGGACGAGGTCAGCTTGGACTGATGCACGCCATCGCGCTGCCTTTAGTTTCACATTGAACGCGTACTTGGGGGAATGCCATCAGGGGAGGGATGGTCACGTGGTTTGAAGGGCTACTGAAGTGTAGAAACATGTTTTGCTTCCATCAGTGGAAAGCAGGGCCGTGAATGCAAATGCACCATTCAGGGCAACGGCAGTTGCTTATTAACGCATGAAATGCCGAAAGCGTCAAAACGGGTATCGGCCCCTGTGTTCACTTTTCCACACGACGATTTGTGGTGTCACGGGTCTTGAATGTTGAGGCGCGGGTTGGTGCAGCTTGCAACTTAGTGGTTGTTCTGAAACAAGCACTTAGGCTGGGTCTCAAAAAGTTTGTCCATTTCATTTCATCTGTTTTAGCTGCACCAAGCTGTACTTCAACGAGATTCGTGACGTCACAAATCGTTGTGTGGGAAAGTGAACACAGAGAGCAATGCCTGTTTTGATGCTCTTGGCGTTCCTGCGTTAATAAACAACTGGCGTTGTTATGGGTGGTATATTTGCATTCATGGCACGGTTTACTGCTGATAGAAGCAAACTTGTTTCCACGCTAAAGGCTAAAGGCTAAAAGGGAGAACGTGGCTCTTAAACCAACTTCTTTTAATTTTCAAGTAAGCTTTCTGAAACTTGTCAGTCTTGCTGCTTTTTCCACACTGATTTTGAATGTCATTATTGTTTCATTTGTTCGATTAGCTCCTGAGGTAATTAGAGATAATCGGACATTTTTGGTCAAACATTAGACGAAACAGTGTTGGTCATAAAACTGTAATCTATTACATTTTTCGTTATTATGAACCCTGGTGAATGATGATGCAATAAGAGATGCTGTTTTTTGATGCACCTCTTGCAACTAATTTTACAGCTCATTAAACTTTGGTGGTGCCAGTGGCAAGGAACCATTTTGAATTCCCATTTCAAACACCAAAGTTTAATGAGCTTTAAAATTATTTCCAAGCAATGCGGCAGAAAAACCAGTTCTTTATTGCACTCTCCAGGGTTCGTAGTATCGGAAAAATATAAAGAGAACAGTTGTATGACCAACGCTGTTTTGTCTATTGTTCCTCCAGAAACGGCTAATTATCTCTAATTATCTCGGGAACTAATTCAATGACCCAGAAAATATTGGCGTATTTAAATCAGTAGAGGAAAAGCAGCAAGACTGAGAAGTTTCAGAAAGCTTACTTGAATATTAAAAGAAGCTGTTTTAAGAGCAGTGTCCCCACTTAATAAAGGAGCCAGGAAGAGAAAATACAACTTCGTTAAATTTGAAAGAACTAGGATTCAGTATCTCACTCAGCTCCATTACAGCCACAAAAGAGGTTTTTTTTTAACGAAAAAAAAAGCAAGAAGTATTTAAAAACTTTCAAATTTGGCGCCACAGTGACGTGTTATGAGCAACAATGACGTCCTACGGGCCAACAATAAAACATAATTTTCAGTGCGTTGACTGCTCGTTAGCATTCAAGTGATGCGGTCAAATGGAACTAGAGGCCCCATTACAGACGTCCAATCATGTGTCGTCGCGACAGGTCCGTTAAGCGGCCGCCAGTCGCACAAACAAGGTTCCGTGACGTCATTGAAAAGTTGCGGGAAATTGGCTAGGGGGTCGCGACTGCTTCACACGTTTTCTTTAATATCTCCGTTATTTGTTCGAAGATTGCGATGATATTGGTATCATTTTTATCGGGACTGAGCACTCTTTCTAGTAAACCCAACTTGTATTTTGTCTTCATGGCTCCTTTAACTTGCATCATGGTTTCTTCCATGTTGCCGTAAAAAAAATTGTAGGTGTGTCATGATATCACCCATTCATTGGGGATGCAAAACACTTTGATCGAGGTTTGTATCCCATGTTGTGAGTCGCTGCAGGGCAAAGTTTTTGAGATTTCACTTGGAAATTTTTATGGTGGCATCACAGGAACATTTCCAGTACCCCCTCTGTTGTGGAACGTGCACCTGGTACTACATAACCCGGAACTCAGAAAAGAAAGAGCCAAAGCACTTCAGAGGCGATTTGAACGCTCCGCTAATGTGGTTTAGATGGACGCGGCCGAGTACTGTGGCCACAACACCATGACCGTAGCACTGGTTGATTGAGAGGGCCATTCGATAGCCCCCAGAACAATCCACACAGAAATCTCAGAAGTTGGAGAAGAGGCTCCAATTGCTTTAGCGCTTGCATCTACGGCCTGAAAAATTGTAACAAGTGATTCCAAACCTGCACTGAGGAACTTTGCAAGGGGAAGGATTTCACCCGAGGGGATTTGAATAGTCCAAACTCCAAGGGGGTCCAAATTATGTGGGCACGAGCACACGCTGCCCTGCTTGGAACAAAAATGCCCACGAGGCAGCTCGAGGTCTTGGCTTCCGATACTGCTGTTGGATTGGGAACAGGGTGGAGTAAGGGTTAGGGAAAATAGCTCAGATTTGCTGATGACGTTGCCTTGCTAAGTAACTCGAGGGACAAATTGCAAAGCATGCTTTCCTCACTGCACCAACAGAGTAGAACCGTGCGCCTGAAAAAGAATGTGCAGAAAGCCAAAGTAATGATCAATAACCTCGGGACAGCACAGCGGTTTGAGATAGGTGGCGAGGCAGTGGAAGTGGTAAGTGAATGTATCTACTTAGGTCAAGTTGTGACCCCGGATCCCAACCATGAGGCACAGTTATATAGAAGGATAAGAATGGGGCGGAGTGCATACAGCAGACATTCTCAGATAATGAATGCAGCCTACCATTGTCCCTGAAAAAGAAAGTGTATGACAGCTGCATCTTACCGGTACTCACCTACGGGGCAGAAACTCTGAAGCACAGAAACAGGGTTCAACTTAAATTGATAACGACTCAGCGAGCCACGGAGCGGAAGGTGGTAGGTGTAACATTTATGGCACAAGAAAAGAGTGGAGTGGGTCAGGGAACGAACGTGTGTTAAGGACATATTAGTAGAAATTGAGAAGAAGGAATGGACGTGGGCAGGGCATTTTATGCGGAGGCAAGATAACCGTTGGTCATTAAGGGTAACAGAGTGGATCCCTAGAGAAGGCAAGCGTGGCAGAGGGCGGCAGAAAGTTAGATGGGCAGGCGAGATCAAGAAGTTTGCAGGGACAACTTGGTCGCAGTTAGCACAGGATTGGGGTAATTGGAGGTTAATGGGAGAGGCCTTTGCCCTGCAGTGGGCGTAGATAGGCTGGGGATGATGACTGCCCAGAAACATCTGAGCCATCATTCCGGAATGCACGGCGGGTAGGGACTGCATGTTGACATATAGGGACAAACGGGTTCATTACAGACTAGGGAGGATCAGGTATCCAGCAGCCCATCACACTTTGGGAAAGTGGGAGTCGGTGGCATGGCATCTACCACAGTCCAGCAAATACGGTCACTGTTATCCCAGCTCTATGAGGATAACCTTGGCCTTCTGAGTCCTCCCTCCACTCGAGACTCCAGTGGAGGAGATCCTTGAAATCATTTCCTCATGCGTAAGCATTGCAGAATCCTCGCCTCAGCTGAGTGGAGGGAGCAACTGGAGTGCAGGAAGGCCTCAGAATGTGGCCCTGAGTGTGTAAAGCCCGTTCAGAAAGGGCTGACCTTCAACACATTATACAGTTAAACCTCGTTATAACGAGACGGGCTATAACGAAATAATGGATATAACG
Organism: Haemaphysalis longicornis; assembly: GCF_048455015.1. Taxonomy (NCBI): domain Eukaryota; kingdom Metazoa; phylum Arthropoda; class Arachnida; order Ixodida; family Ixodidae; genus Haemaphysalis; species Haemaphysalis longicornis. Next base: position 176,376,467 of record NW_027526361.1, on the reverse strand, counting down.
AGCAAATCGTAATTCCCCTTGAAAGTCCCCATAGAAACCAATGTATTTAAAACCTCGTTTTAACGAGGTAAAATTTCCCCGTTACGGGATATAACAAACAAATTTCGTTGAGAAATCAAATTTTGAGCTAATTTTACAACAGTGCGCAACGCGGATTTGAGACCGTGCGTGACGCGGCAACTGTATTAGCAGTTCAAAACTCCTGCCACGCGCGCGAAGCTGGCTGGCGCGCGCGCCATGCGGACGCTGCGCCCGCGAAGCCCCCCCCCCCCCCTCCCTGCGCACGCCATGCAGACAATGGGGCCCTTCGATTTACAGTGTCGGACTCACTGCGGGCTCCCCGAGAAGCAGTCCGACGTTCCATTTTGCGACGTATCCCTATGGCTTCGGGGAATCCGCGGACTATCCGCAGTGAGCCCGAGAAAAACCCCAATGCACACGGCGCGCGCGGTTGCGTCGCCTTCCTCCCCCACCCCTCCTCCCCTGTTCGTATCGCCGACATAGAGAAATAAAAAATTCTTTCTCTATGTCGCCGACGTCGCTGCGTAGTTGTGTGTGCGTGGGTTTCGGCAGTCTTCAGCCTTATCTTTTATCGTACTGCCGGCATGATTCCAACAGCGCGAGTGCGACAGGCGGGAAGCGAAAGCGAAAGACTATCACTCTTGAACAGAAGACGGCTATGATAAAAGCCGTCGCATCGGGCGCGAAGGAAGGTAAGGTGCACTCCGTGGTAAGGTGGCAAGAGACTGACGTGTCAACGAGTACGCTGTCCACCATCGTGAGCAACCGAGATTACATCGTCAGCGCTGTTGCACATGGCTTGAAAAGAAGCGCTAAGGACGGCGTCAGAGGGACTAGATGCGGCAGACGTGCTGCGTCGCTACTTCGGCGCGCACGAGGGCGGCGAAGATGGAAGCCATCGCTCGCATCAGGAAGGTGCATCAATGTCCAATTACGGACTTCGTAGCCAAGTCTGTTTGAAATACGAGTTTTTAACGGCAATAAAGTAGGTTCGTGACTTTTCCTTTTTACCTCCGGAATGTGTTTATTTTACTGACTATCGCCGTGCAGCAAGATGCTATTTCGATCGCTTTTTGTTTTAGGTAACTACAATGCATAATATTTGCAGTAAATGTCGTCTACGGCTATAACAAAATATTGACTATAACGAGCAAATCGCGGCGCCCCTTCAATTTCGTTATAACGAGGTTTAACTGTATACCATATTTTCGCACGTGTAACCCACCCCCGCATATAACCCGCACGCCCCACTTTCCGTCGACGAATAAAAAACATATATCCCAACATAATGCGCGCCTATTTTTTTACATAAGAGAATGGACCAAATCTAATACTCAAGCAACATTGTGCAATTGTTTATGGAAAAGAACTTACCTAGCTTACTACATAACCAGATGACTTGCCGCATACATTTTTTTAGGTTGGTATATCGCGGAGCTGTGTGTGCAAAATAAGCACTGTCAACGGGAGGGATAACAGTGGCCTAGTCGCTATTACTGCTGTACGGGCATCACGGCCCCACGTGCATTGCGGTGAAGATGCACCAAAGGAAATACCTCGCATATAATCAGCACCTCTACTTCACCTCTGAAATTTTCGCATTTTTTGGCGCGGGTTATACGCTCAAAAATGCGCTAGCACAAAAGCGCAGCAGTTGTGCCTCCTCAGGAAAAGGTGCGACATAAGACCAGTTGGACAGCTGAGTGGGCCCCTCGCATCCCTTCTGTGTGAGCATGTGTGTGGGCAGGTTTTTGTCAGGGGAGTGGGTCAGGGAGTGCCCCTTTTGCACCCCTCTGCTGACAACCGTGCGTGCGGGCCTTGACCTCGGTGCTTGCGTGCGTGCAGATATCGTCGGGCCTGAACACCGCCAGCTCGCTGCCCCTGTCCCAGGTCAAGTGGTCCAGGTGAGTGAGCCACGGAAATCTGCTCTATAAGCGGTACCGCACTATACACAAAACATCTGCGAATCCAACCACATCGCAACATACCTCAAGTCGTCCTTTGTTTACCATTACTCAACCGAACACTACTAAAAACAGAAGGAAGGAAGAGAGACTTTGTTGAATGCCTGCAACAGACACAGTGTGTACGCTGCGCCCGGACGTAGCCACTCGTCGATCCCAACGTCACCCCTACTCGGACTACCCCTTCGCTACTCGCTACGGGGTCGGACGCCGCTGCCCCGTAAGGGAGAGCGTCGCCCAAAGCTTTCGCTCCCGTGTTGCTTTTCGAGTGCTGCCAGGACCTGCTGGATGGCTTTTAGTTGGGTGTCCTTGTCACAACTGCGCACTGCTTCTTGGATCCACGGCGGTAGGTCTGTCATGGTTGCCGCCTGGTTAGGTCGCACTTCACAGTCCCACAGCAAGTGGGCTGTCGAGACCTAGCATTGTTACACAACACACACGTGTCATCCGTATAGAGTTCTGGCTGTATGTGTTTCATGACAACCAGGATCATCAGTGAATTCGTCTGCAGCTGTCTGAACGTGGACGCTTCCTCCCTGGTTAGCTCAGGGTGAGGCGGTGCCAGCACCCTCCTACTATTTCTATGATATTTGGTGATACCCTGAAAGGTATCGTACCTTTCGTACGGTCCACCACTCTGCAGACGGTTGCACTGCTGCCACGCGGCCAGCTAATCGTCCCGCGACTGCATTCACCGTCTCGCTGTGGTTGATGGCGAGTTTCGATACCTTGTTCCCCACTTCATTGTCACCTTGCGTCCATCAGTGTTCACCCGCTCGAGCACCCGCACTGCTTCACAACACAGCCAACCCTTGGCGAAATTGCGCACTGGACTCTTTGAGTCGCTAAGCACCGTCGTCGTCTCTGGGTCCGCGATGGCCAGGGCGATGGCCAGCTCTTCCGCTCGCTGCGCGTCTCTCGTGACGATGCTCGCGGCGTTCACCGTGACTCCCGTCTTCCCGTCTATCACTACCGCCGCGAAGCACCGACGGTCGCCGTACTCCGCTGCGTTGACGAATCTGGTGCCCGGAACACTCAGGTGATGTTCCAACACAGCCTTCGCTCTGGCCGCTCTCCTGTCCGCGTTGTGGGTCGGATCCATGTTTTTGGGTAACGGGTGCGCTACCCTAGGACGGCGTTTCGGACTGTCGCCAGGACGTCGCACTCTTCCTGCTTGCCGATGCTCTGAGGGTCGGCCGTCGTCTCCATTCCGAGCCAGGCGAGAATGGTCCTCCCCATTCGCAGACCCTTGAGCCGCTCTCTCTATCTGGCCGACCCGCTGGGCTTCCATGATCTCCTCCAGCGTGTTATGTATTCCCAGCTGGAAGAGCTTCTCCGTGCACGTGCTGTCGAGCACGCCTTTGGCTGCCTTGTACGCCTTCCTCATGGCGCTTTCAGGCGGTTGCGCTCCTGAAACAACCAGTTGTGGGCGGCGTGACTTACCGCGAAGGACTGAATAAGTCTGAGCAGGCTGTCCTCCCTCATCCCGGATCTTCTGTTCGCCACTCGCTTGATCAGCTGCGTTGCGGCCGCTACCTTGCCTACCAGTCGGGTGACCGTGTCGTTGTTCTGGCAGTTGCGCTCGATCTGGAACCCCAGCACCCTGATCTTGGCTACCTTCGGGATCGCCTGCCCGTTGCTCGTGCGCAGGCTAATGTCGCTCTCCTGCTTGGGTCTGGATTTCGGCGGGATTATTAGCAACTCCGACTTGTTTGGGGAACAGATCAGGCCCATGCCCCTCAACTGGTCTTCTATGGCGTCCACCGCCTGTTGCAGGGAAGACTCAACGTGTCCATCGCATCCGCCCGGCACCCACAGCGTGATGTCGTCCGCGTATATGGTGTGAGGGACCTCAGGTATGGCTTCCAAGCGCCTCGCGACTCCGATCATAACAAGGTTGAACAGCAGTGGCGATATCACCGAGCCGTGGGGTGTGCCCACGCTTCCTATCTTCCGCTCGTCCAGAGAGTGGTCTCCCGCTTGAATCTTGGCCGTGCGTCCCGAGAGGAAGTCGTGCACGTAGTTGTTGTACATGTGCTCCCCCATTTGCAGGGAGTCAATTTGGGACAGGATGGCCGAGTGCTTCACCTTGTCGAAAGCACTCTGCAGGTCCAGTCCCACTATCGCCTGGTTGTCCTTCGTCGTGTTCTCTATGACCTCTGCCTTGATCTGTGACATGGCGTCTTGACTGCTCAGCTTGCTCCTGAAGCCGATCATCGAGTAGGGGTACTGATCGTTCTTTTCTAGGTACGCCTGCGACCTGTTCATGAGGACGTGTTCCAGCACCTTCCCACGCAGGACGTCAGAGAGATCGGGCACAGATTCTCGATGCCTGAGGGCTTGCCCGGCTTGGGTATCAAGATCGTCTTCGCCGTCTTCCAGCGTTTGGGTAGCTTGCCCTCCTTCCAGCACCTGTTTAACAGGGCCGTCAGGCTGGCGAGCAACGGTTCGTTCAGATGCTTGAGTACCTTGCTCGTCGCGCAATCCGGGCGCAGTGCCAACTGGCAGTTCAGCTCCTGTACCACGGCACGTACCTCCCAGAGTTCGATGTCTCTGTCCAGCTCCTCGTTGGCCCGACCCCCGTAGTCGAGGTGGCTCTCATTCGGGATGTCGGATAGGTACTTGTTGCCGATTCGTTTGAACGTCTCTTCCTGGCCGAGCTCTCTGATCGACTTGTTCAGGTTGTCGCACTCGTGGGACTTAGTCTTGGTGTTGTCCAGCACGTACCGTAGTAACGACCACGTCCTCCCCACGTGGAGTTGACCGTCCGCCGCACTGCAAACCTCCGCCCATTGCTGGCAGCAGAGTGCGGTGCAGTTTTTTTAATGGCCCGATTGAGATCTGTGACCTTCTCCCATAGCTTCCTGTTGCGCCGCTGCTGCTTCCATCTCTTGTGAATGGAACACTTCGCCTCAAGCATGTGAGCCAATCTGCTGTCTATCGCTTCGATCTCGGGTTCCGTCTCTATCTCCTTGGTGGCTGCTCCCACGCATTCCACGATCTTGGTCGTCCAAGTCTCTACGTCTTGGATATCCTCCTCGTCCTCCGGTAACAGGTGCGATACAAGTCCCAGTCCGTGAGCTTGTTGAGACCCGTGTTGGTCCACGTCGGGAGCTTCTCGCGCGTTCTGATGAACGTTAGATCCGGAGTGGTATCTCGATTGTTCTTGGAGCCGGTGCGCGTGTGGTGCGAGGGGTCCGTGATCAAGGTCAGATTCTCTTCCTGGGAGGCTTCCAGGAGGTCCTTTCCCTAGGCCAGATTCTCGGCATATCCCCACCTCTTGTGGTGAGCGTTGAAATCGCCGCACACCACTAGACCCGCGTTATTACCTGCCGTCTTGCCAATCTTGCGCGTGAGCGTCGTGAAACGCTGCCTGGGGTAGCTCGGCCTGCTGTAGATGTTGGCCACGTAAACGCTCTGCTTTCTTTTCTTGCCTATCACTAGTTCCGTGATGGTGTGCTCGGCCATGGACTTCTTTAGGCCTTCTCTGTCTTCGTGAGATATTCCCTTCCTGACGAAGGTGCAGATCCCCCCCTGCCCGTGCCATTGGGTGCTTTGCTTGGGGGGCTGGCGTGCGCTTTGTAACCTGGCAAACGAGCGTTCTCGCTCAGTGTGTCCTGCAGGACAATGACGTCCAGCTTCCTATTTGACTTGGCGGCGAGGACTTGGAGTACGGCCTTTTTGCTGTCGTAACCCCGACAGTTCCATTGCCAGATGACAAGGGACTTGTCATTTAGCACGGTCCTTATTGCGTTTTTTTTTTTTTTTCCCCCTTCACATCAGACGTTGCTGCACGGTCTTACAGGCTGCGAGTGCGAATATTATTCTTTGTGTTTATGTGTTGAATGATCTGCATTTTTTTAGCGCCTAGAAGAGTGGATGCCGCAGGGAGGGAAATTTTTTTCCTTGGCGCCTCGGCTCGGCGTCTTGTCTATCTTCCATGGTGCATCAAGCTAAGGCAGTTGTGATTATCGTGCGAGTAGAAACTGAACACGCGAACGAAAGGGTGCATATTTTTTCCCTTTTGTGTGTCAAAGTTAGAGCCAGCCGTTGAGTCGACATATACTCAGAGAATGGGCACAATACTGCCTAGCTCCACACTGCACTTTTCCCTCCAACACGCAAACTAACCCTTTTTCTCGCATTGACGCTACAAAGTACAATTGCAGGGAAAGGTATTCCTGCAGCGCAAAGCCACTGGCTCGCACATTTTTCATTTTTCACATTTTTCACATGCCATGCAGAGAAGATGCGCTGTGGCACGACGTGGTGAAATGTCGCTGTACAAGTTCTAATCTTTTTTTTCTCTTCTAAAACCAAAACTGTTATGATTGAACTTTCTGAAATCAACTTTGATCATTTGTACTAGTGAATGCATTATATTTCATGTTTTTACAATGGCCACTAAAATGTGCATTTTAGAGGTGAATATGAACCGGAAAAAAGATTTTTCGATATTTGACCAATGTTTTCTCGCACATTTCTCCTTTTTTGGGTGTCAGTATATTTTTTACGAACTGTCCACAATGGTGAAATTTATAAAAAAATGCTACATTGGCTGAGAGAGTGGACTTTTTATTTTCCGAAATAGTTTGAAAATGCGCAACATCGCGTATTTTCTGAATGGGGTAACGAGAGCAATAAAAGCAAAGATCATTTTAAAATGGTGGCAATTGAAAAAGAAGTGATTTTTTAATGAATTTTTGCGACAGAGCCAAGTTTGCTTTGAACAGTGGAGATACAAAAGAAATACATTGTTCCTGAAAAAAATTTTTTGACAGAGCATTGTGGGTCACGCAAAGATGAGCCACTCTTTTTACTGAGGAAATCCGCGATGGTCGACTTTACGGCTGGGATATTTGGCTATTGCGCTCTTTTACTTATTTCCATTGTCTTCACACGAATATGAACGAAGTGCAAGTAAAGGTCTCTCATTGCTGAGTTGGGAGATTTAGCCATCTACATTGTATGGGGGCGTACATTTTTTTTTGTTTCAAGGTGGTCACTTTTATATATAAACATCTCGTGTGTTGCACTATGACATTGTTAAATTTTAAATTCATCACTTGACTGGCAGGAAATCACATGCATTCTGCAAGTGGATGCAGAAGTTTCACTTCTACCAATTCACAATTATTTTTAATTCTTTCGAATTGCTTTCGTTTTATCACTATTCTAAATATAAACACAAGCACTGCAAACGCATGAAATGAAAGGTTTCTTTTACTTGAAAAGTCCACTGTAGAGGTGCCTTGATGGACTTGCTAACCTTTTAAACTAGTCTGTTCTATCCAGATGTATGTTCTGGCAAAATCCGCATTAATTAAAGGAAGTTTAATCAGTAGCACAGATAGGAAGACCAACTGAACGTCTCAAACCGGTATGTTTGTACCATCCCAATATCGGTTGTAAGCAGGTTACACTGTACTGGCGAATGTGTTCCCTAGGCAGGAAAAGCGGTCACAAATGTGTGATCATGCTGCTGTCCACTGTGCTAGTTCACCCTGCACAAGAAGTGCTCCCCTCACCTTGGTTTTACGCTTTGCAATAAATGTTGTGGTTGGTTTTTATTCCTCATTACCTATATGAACTTCGCTCACTGTTATCCTGCCTAAGGTTTTGTGCTGGCATACCAGTCGAACAGGGATGTGCAGCTTACAGCTCCAGTGAAGCAAAGTTGCATGCGTGCTTGCGTAGAGCTACTTCAACTTCATCGACTTGACACTAAACCTCCAAGCTTAGCAACGAGACTTTTACTTGCACTTCGTTCATATTCATGTGAAGACAATGGAAATTCAACTCTTGGTTAAAGACGTAAAAGAGACTAATAGCCAAATGTCCCAGCCGTAAAGTCGACCATCACGGATTTCTTCAGTAAAAATAGTGGCTCATCTTTGCATGGCCCGCAATGCTCCCTCAAAGAATCTTTTTCAGGAATAATTTATTTCTTTTTGTATCTCCACTATTGAAAGAAAACTTGGGCATTCTTTGGTGAACAAAGTTTGTCATGGCTTAATTTTGACCCAGCAAACGAATTGCAACGACCCACTGGCCAACGGACTCTGTTAAAGGGTCATTGAGCCGCACAGTAGGCTCAGCCAAGCGAGGACTGCCAGAGTGAGCGTGGCACGAAATGTCATAGGAAATCAGCAAGGTGGACGCAGAGAGGAGGACAGCACTTTGACATTAATTTCTTCCCACCAAATTAAGTTGCGTAAAATGCACCCAGAGTGGTCGAAACATGGCCTAGGGACTCCAGTTTGCCCAAGTAATGCCACAATGTTTACAAATCACTTCAGTGTCGTTTTAAAGAGGCCATGCAGACAAAACAATCTTTCATTTGAAAGCTTGCCTCATTCGAATCATACTGTCACCACTTTTAACGTAAACTTCGCTCAAATAAGCTACATAATTAGGAAAAAAGGGAATGGTCATGCGTCCACTAGCTCATTTCCCGCAACAGAACCTATGATGTCATACCAGACAGCTCTGTGATTGGCTGAGGCCAGCAAAAGCAAATTAGACGGGGCTTATAAGCCTGCCGAACGAGCTATTTGCACTTACGTTTAGGGCACATTCTTTTTATAGCGGTAAGAATGGTGGGGTAAACAGTGGAAGTTACGAAAGTACACGTAAACATAGAAGGACCAACACATACTCCTGTTGGTACTGCATGAGCTATGCTTGGTTTAGATGCACAGCACTGCAGGGCTTTGGGGTTGTCCCAGACGACCACGTTTCACGAAACGATCATTTTCTACCTTAACCAAACCAAGCCAGGTACAAATACGGTAAAAAACAAAGCAATGGCAGAAAACGGCCCTTTGCGGTATGGGGGCGCCATCTAGGTTGACTAACGGTAAACGAGGCTTTGTAATCGGCTGCAAAGCGGTTCTTGTGATGTCATTGCGGACATTGTGAAAGTGCATCATTTGGTGGAAGAATCAAAAGGTTTAAACTTAAATTAATTCCTCAGTGAATAAAAAATAATTTGCTTCCGGACGAGTGCTCAGGGCACTATGAAACACGAAATCTTTTAAATAAAACAATCTTTTATTCTGTCTGCACGGCCCCTGTAAGGGTCAAACACATGTTCGGAGAGTGACACGTTTCTGCAGGTGTTCTTTCTCTCTTGAAAGTGTTCCGGCACCGGTCGGGAACTTGCATGAAGGCTGCCAAAGTGGCTCTGGAAGACAGTTGCGGGAACGCCTCGCTCTCTGCACACGTGGTTGTCCTTTTATTACCATTTTCTTTTCTTTTCTTTTCTTTTCTTTTTTCTTTTAGTTCCGGTTCCTGTGTGGGATGCTTAAAAAATCAAGCTTTGGGTTCCTTCCAGTCCAGTTCTGGCAAAAATACCGACTTGGTTCTGGTTTTCAGTTTCGTTTTGGGGGTCTTTCGTAACATGTTAACTTGACGGTGCAGCAGATAAGACAAAAAATTCTCAGAATGGTTCCTAATAACCACGACCTAGGTCGCCAACTTTTTTTTCTCGGTGAGTTTTGAAGCCTGAAGTTTGCTTCGAGTCCCGTTGAGTGCTAGGCTCTGCTGTAACAGGTTTGCCGCCCCGCTTTGCAGCATTGGTGCGTCGGGCAGTCCCGGGTCAGCCCCGCCATCGTCCCCGGCTGCCAAGGCGTCCCAGAGTGCCTCCTCTGCCGCCTCGGGCAAGGCCAGCGAAGCGAAGCAGCCAGCCCGAGGCTCCTCCCACTCGTCGTCACAAGGGGCCAAAGAATCGGAGAGGAAAGGCAGCCAGGCTGAGAAGAAGTCTGGCGACCGCTCGAGCCCCGCCAAGAAAAAGGAGTCCGGGAAGGCCGAGCCGAAAAGCAGCGCAACGTCCGCGAGCCGGCCGCGCAAATCTTCGAGGGAGACTGGCACGCAGCGGTCCAAGGACAGCTCGCGCCGTTCTCGCTCGCCGAGCCGCCGGGGCCGGTCGTCACCGCCGCGTCGTCGCCGGTCGTCCCCGTCAGCGTCGTCATCCTCCTCCACCTCCTCATCGTCATCGGACAGTGGCAGCGACAAGAAGCGCCGGGCCAAGGGCGGCCGCCGGAGAAGCAAGGACGACTCGTCGTCGGACGAGTCGCGGCGGAGCGGCGGCGGCCGGGGATCGCGAAGGGAGAGGCGGCGGCGCGACCGGTCTTCGAGTTCGAGCTCACGGTCATCGAGTTCGAGTTCGAGCTCCAGCAGCGGTGGTCACGGCGGTCACCGAAGTCGGCGCAAGAAGTCGGGCCGCTCGAGCCGGCGGCAAAGGTCGAGTTCCAGTGGGTCAAGCAGCAGCGACTGAAGTCAGGAACTGGGGGACTGGTCATGTGGGGCACTTTCCTCTCATCGTCAGGGACCCTGTGGCGGGAAGCGTGCAACTCGAGCAGACGGGGCTCAACCTGCACGCCACTGCTGGGGCCCGTGTTTTCATTTCCCTCACACAACTACCGGACTTCATAACTGCTTGGAATTACGACAGAACTCGCCTGGCAGAGAGTCTCCTCGGCCCACTTTTTTTTTTTTGCGTCAGCCTTCTTGCCTGATCATAGAAAGACTAGCAATATTCTTCCCGCTGTACCAAACAAACACCGCATTGCTGCTACACTTTTTTTTTTCTTCATGAGGGAGGGGAGGGGAGGCGACATTGAGGGTTCTTTGATCGTGCTGACATTGGGCGGCCAGTGGGGGCTGGAGGCAGCGACTTCGGCCTGCATGCAACAGGTCTCAAGCACGGAAAAGCTTATGCCTCCCAATCGGTCCTTGTGTCTGCAGTATGCCAGCCGCCCCGCATGTCATTATCACAGAACAAGCACATTATTCTCCTGTAGATCTCATAATGGCGCAGTAAAGGCTTTTACCACGCAGCTCGTAATACTGTACGGCATCATCTGTGTTGTGTCACAGTACACCACACGTTGGAAAGCCTTTCTTTCTTTCTCAAGGGACTTGCTGGTTGCCTTGTGCAGGCAGGCTTACAGGTGTACAGGATTGAAGTGTCTGCAGTTGCCGGCAATGTATTAAGCACTGCGTGTGTTGTTGCCCTTGCACAATGTCGAGAGGGAGGTCTGAGTCCTTTGCTGTAATCCGTGCAAGCAGGTGCAAGTGCAATTCTGCGGGAATTCCCAAGCTCCCAAAGATGAGGCATGGTGCCAGGAAGCCATTGGACGAAACTGTTCGCTTAGATTGGCTGTACTGCGCTCCAGTTGCCGGCAGCAAGAGTATTCTGTACCTGCTGCAAGAGCAGAGATGCAGATGGGCGCATCGATGTTCATGAATGGATCTTTTTCTTTTCTTTCCTTTTTATTGTTTGTGCACTCTGAGAAATTGTGCAGATGACATAGTGCATTCTCGCATCAAATGGCTGAAATGCCTAAGTGTGTGTGATACAGTGTGCAACTACCCGGACAAGCATGATTTGTCAAATTCTACCTGTTTTTAAAGACCTGCCTGAACTGGTGCCCTTTCTGCTGTGCTGCTTCGCACCATTGACAGCACAGAGTTCGCTCAAAATCTTGTTTCACTTGAGCCTGAAAAAACAAAAGCACGCAGTAAGAGACTTAACAAGTCGCTTGTGGATCGTTCCTCGAATATTGGTGCCACACATGAGCTCTCGGATAGGAGTGAAGGATAACAGCTGCAGTGATGATGAGCACAGGGATTGGAGATCTTCCTGCATACAGCTTGCAGGATGCAGGGTTGTAAGGACTTAATGCTGAATAAAATGAATCCTGCGTCCGGATGCATATTTCTGATTTCAGAGCCTTTGAGAACACTCGGGAAAGTTGAACCTAGTTGTACAGCACAGAACTGTTGTGTCACGGCCGGCATTAGTATCACAATGGTTTTTTTTTTTTGGCCCAAGGTTTCTCCGAAAAATTGTCTGCATGTACGTTAACTCTAGGGTGGACCCAATGAATGCTTTGGCAATGCATCATGGCCTTTGACTTAGAAGTGCACGTCACCGCCATTTGGAGCATGCCAATCACAGAACTAACAGTAATAGGGGATTAGGAAAACATGTTCCAGGCGGAATGTCCTCTTTGCTCGATGATGGAAGTGCTGGTATTGCCTTTGGCAATACGAACTGCTCCCTGAGCTACGAGGAGTAACATTTTGAACATGCTTGATGAACTCGCAGTCGAGACTTTACATGGTATAGGACATCAGAGCAGGGGTGGAACAGCTGCGCCATTGGGCGCCAAACTTGTTTATCAGTGCTGTCCTGCGCCACAGAGCCCACTTTGAGCAAAGAGGAACGGCCGCCGTGATGCTCTGGGCCTGACAATGCGGCTGAAACATTGCGTTTTAGTTTTAGTCTGGTTATCTTTTGGTTTTATGAAGGCTGCGAGTGGCTGTGAACGATGGCTTTTGCTTAGCGGCAAGGATGCAGGCACTACACGCCTTCTCGGCCTTCACTTTGGACTTATCAGAGTGCAATTGAAGGTTCTGTTTGCCGGTGCCGGCCACTGTGCCAGAATCGATGGAAAATAACCAAAAGTGGGTGAAATGTCTTGCATCGCAAACAGGTAGGGAACGATAATATCACATGAAAGGTTGCAGGTGGACTTTCATTTCATCAACCCTTTTTGACAAGTGTAGCTGCATATGTTGAGCAAACAGGGTCTTGGACGCTTTGCCCTCACTTGGTAATTCAGCTCGCCTGTGAAGTGAGGTAATTACTCATTTTTGCCTGTGAACTTTGGGGTTAGCTTTGCTTATGTGGAGGTAGGTCCAGCATTAATTGTGCTTTCTAACATGCTTGCGTTGCATAGTGTTGCTACCGTGTCATCCCAGCGCTGACCCAGTTGTTGCGACCGTGAGGGCCGAGCCGAGCCGAGCTCTGTCACCTCCGGCATACGAGTGGCAGCGTGGTGAAGCGAGCGGCCAGCCGCTGTTGCAGCCGTGAAGAAGTCCTGAAGCCCTAGGCTAACGTAACTGTTTACTTCATAGCGAGAGGTGAGCTGAAGCCAAAGAACAATGCCCCGACGGGCGAGGTTACAATACAGGACTCGAGCAGAGTGACAGCATGGATTCGCTGCTCTAACAGGAATGGGTTACAGCGCTTGGGCAGCTCTATTTATACCCAAAATCAGTAACGGTCGAAGCGCCTTCCCTCTACATTTTGCGCACGCCACGAGAATCAGACACACACAACGCTCTTTCCAGAGTTCGTAAGCAGTCAGTAGCAGCGGCACATGCTCAGTCCGAGAGAGGGGAGAGAGGAGGATTCTGCTGTGATCGACGGGGCCTCTGTGTCCTTGAAACAGGCCTGGGCTTGTTCTGCCGGCGCGCCATCGAATGTTGATCGCGCCGATAGCGAAGCGTCTGACCCGGGCTTGTCGAAACTTGAAAGTATGAGTCCCCGACACGGTAGCGCGTTGCTCGAAAGGCGCACGCAGTGACTTCGCCGCACAGCCTAGGAGTGATGCGGGAAAGTACGGCGGCGGGCCGATTCGTAACAGCTTCTCCGCCCGGGGTCCGAGATTCCGATAGATAAGGGTCTTTAACCGTTGTCCGGAGGGATGCTTTCGAAGTGAAGTGCTCGGCAGACGCTCGACTCCAGGCCTGGGCTGTGCGACACCGTGCTGGAGCTTCACAGGGCCGATCACTGGACGAGTAGTGGCTCCCCAAGAACGTCTCTGGCTTGTTTAGGCAAGCAACAGAGCAACACAGGAAGAGACAAGCAACGTTTTTAGATTAATTCACACACAAGAGAGACAAACAACGTTTTTAGATTAACTCAGTTGGGAAAGAGCGCGCACTGGCCACGGCGGCGGAGCGGCCCCATCCTGCCGCCCGCGCAGCGGCGGCGCTGCGGTCGCGTTGAGATTAGGGTGCCTGGATGTTCCTCCTCGCCGCTCCTCCGTGACGGGTGGAGACAACTGCGTCGTCTGCTACGGAAGTCGCCATGTTGAACCCCGCCGCTGGGGCAGCGCGCTGCAAGCACGGGGATGTCCTATCGGATTCTTATATGCACACGCATTCCGTGGCCACAAACCGCTTCCAGAGGGAAGGAGAACTTATTTGTGGGCTTGTTTATACGTCTTAACAGTGAAAACACTGCGCTAGCTAAGTCGACAAGACGAAATAGCGGTAGAAACACGGCACACAGAGGCGCATCCGTGCCTACCGCCTATACGTGCGTCTCCTACTTTTTTGTTTTGTAAACTTAAGTCAGCGCAATGTCTCTACACTTTTAAATGTAACACGCATAATAATGCATCACTGAGGCTCGCTTCTTGATCGTTAGTTTTGGTGTTAAATCTCATCTGCGAAAAAGTTGCGTCTTATATAAGTGCGTTCGACCGGCAATGTATTGTGAAAAGACTTCGCGGGAGAGGTATGTTACATGAATCGCCCTGTTCTTCCACTAAGTCTGTCTGATTTCGCAGTTAACTGATATTAATCATGAGCCTTCTTTGCCGAAAATCATAGCCGCAAAAAGCATACCTTGTATATGCAAGATAATGCGCAAATGGCGAAGCGAGGACTCAGTTGTAGTAGTGTATGTAGTTGTATCTCTAAGGGGTAAACAAAAGCTAAAAGTGAATGGACGAAATAGCAGAGGCTTATCTAAAGCACCGCGGGTAACACATAAAGAAAAAAAAAAGAAAAATCTGCCAAGAAGCACCAAATGTAAACGCTTTGTAAATGAACAAAAATGCCTAATCGGCGAAGCCATTTAATAGGTACAGTAAATAGTGGCGCAGCATGCAGAAGTTAATTTTGGGTGAGGGGGTGGACCTTAGAGCTGTGCACGGGCCGAAATTTCTAGGCCCGGCCCGGCCCGACCCGCACCGATAGATACACGGCCCGGGCCTGGCCCGGGCCCGAGAAATTCATAAAAATTGAGACCGGCCCGAGCCCGACGAATATTTAAAATCTGAGCGCGAGCCCGCCAGAGTGTTGTTAAATATCATCCCTAGTCCGACAGGATATTAACATGAACTTGAAGATGTTTGTTGTTAACCTAAAAAGCGTAAGCACAAAGCGAATACGACTGTCTAAGATTTAAATTTCCTTTAAACTTGGACCGAACTTTGTACAACTTATCCTCACTTAGAAGCTTTTTTTCGGTAGCCGTGTAACTTCATTTGCCAGCCTTCGAAATCAAGGCACACCCGAGGATACCTTAAATGATTCCGAGTAAGGTGATTTTTTTTATTATTGTAATTCTTCAACAGATATTGCACCTTGCGTTCTTCCATTCCTTGCTGACATTTTTGTCTTTCCCTCTACTAGAGGGAAAGACAAAAATAGAGGGAAAGACGTAACTAGAGTCTAGTTACGTTGGCAGCATGATTTTATCTGCGCTTCAGTTCTTTCTTGCCTTTAGTCATGGCTCTAAAGAAATTCTTGCGCGAAATAATTATGGGCTCTGCTTAGAAAATTGGTTCTTCAAACTCTGCACACACTGCGAAATCCAGGCCACGTTTGTTCTGTTTGTTTTAGTTTGAAAAGGAGAGAGCAAATACAATCATGTTGTAGTCGGTGGCTGGAGTGTCCTCGTTTCCTGGCCCGCTCTCTCCCACTAAGCTGATGGTTTGATTGATTGTAGGGTTTAACGCGCCGACGCAACGCAGGCGATGAGGTGCGCCGTAGTGGAGGGCTCCGGATTAATTTTGACCACCTGGGGATCTAACGCGCGCCGAAATCTCGTACACACGGGCGTTTCTGCTTTTCGCTTCCATCAGAAAAGCGGCCGCCGCGGCTGGGAATGGAACCCGCGACCTCGTGCTCAGCAGCACGAACTAAGCTGGTGGGATTGATGTGAAGGCTTTCTAAGTGCAATCGTTTTTTTATCATATCTTTTAACGGCGCGGTAGTGAATCAGCACTTCCTTTTTTTTGTGTTTTCACTTTACCGTAAATATCAAAAAACTTTCTCTTCCCAACAATTTAGAATTTGCTGCACAGGATAGCCGTGCCTCAGGAACTGCCCGGGCCGGATCGGACCGGCCCGGCCCGACAAAATTTTTCGTTCAAGCCCGAGTCCGGCCCGAGCCCGAAATACTGCATGCTACCTGGCCCCAGCCCGACCCGCGGGTCGGGCCGAGCTCGGGCTTTCGGGCCGGCCCGGGCCCGTGCACAGCTCTAGTGGACCTACCTCCAAAAATGGAGGAGGGGAACTTGTAAGAAAACTATCAGAAAAAAGAAAAATCGATTCACAATTAAAAGTAAAAGGATTGGGGGTCATTTGGTAAAAAGTTAAAACAAACAAACACAACCAAACAAAGCGAGAAGTCATGAAATATAATTCAAGGGGAACTGATTACAACAGAAAGTCTCCCAGTTTGCTACACACAGCCACATCTCGTTATAATACTCAAAATGATGCAATGAAATCCCAAAAGTACGTGTCTGGTTCAGCACCTTCACTTGATCAATTAAAAATATTGCACAAGATACCACCACAGAAACATTCGCCAACATTCGCCAACCATTCCTGCAGTGGTTTGTGCACAGAGGCACGCAGCAACCAGGAATTTTGAGCCGCTAATCGCGGCCAGACAGTTACAGCACGTCGGCCGCTGCACAATTCGGCGGTTCCGCCGCAGTAGCGGGATTCGTAATGGCGGTCGGCGGCTCCGAAAACCGGTCGAGGCGGCGAGGGACCCTGCAAAGAATGTCTCCACCCTTCACGGAGGGGCGGGCGAGGAGGAACATCCAGGCACCCTAGTTGAGATCGCTCCTCCTGAAGTCGTCTGCTACTGCTCCGTGTTGAACGGCACAAGCGAGTTAGCTTTGCTTCAGTGTAAAGCCCTTGAAGTAGATTGAAAAGAAGTAGTTGGATAATACCCAGTGCAGTGAAAACAAAAGCCGTCATAGTACTCCCGAAAAATTGGAGTTATTGTTTCCATGTAGCAGGGCTGTCAGTACTCGGTTAATCGGACAGATTTCTAGACGAGGTGCCTGCTCAGCGTAAACCTATGTTTAAGCTAGGTCACCAATTAAATGTTAGAATGTATTTACAAAACGCCTCATTCGTATATAAAAGAAATGCTGCTTGTATTATGAAGGAATGCCGTTGGGCTTTTGTATTTGTGGCCGCCTCTCTTAATGCGATCCTGCACCTAAACGGTGCATTGTTTTCAGGTGAGTAACACTACTGCTTGAGTAATCTTACCAACGCATTTACTCGAAGAATGTCTCACGTACGCAGTTTGCTTGACTATGAAATAAAAATGTTCTGATATTGGCTGCCAAAGAGCCTCGTAATGGTGGATGAGGAATGAACAAGCGTCCAACTAAACAAGTCATTTGGCACAGTTTTCTATAGATTGCGAAAACAAATTAGCCGACTTTGTACAGGAATAATTGTTATTAGGTTCGCCTCAAACCAATAAGGCTACATTTCTAGCACCATCCTGAAGAGCTAGTGAATAATCGGAGTTGTCCGACACCAGCGTGGTGTCATCAGCGTATTGATACATTGTCGTAGTTTTAGCAACAATAGCAAGTTCATTAACAAACAAATTAAAAAGAAGAGGTGACAAAATATATCCTTGCGGGACACCACTCTTAAGGAGTACTGACACGAAATTTTTATGTTACGTTTTTTTTCGCTGCTATGCGTGCCTACCAGCCCACTAATCATAGAATGGCAGATTAGACGGTCGAGCGCAGCGTAAACATTCATTTACGGCGTCGTTTATTCGTGCCAGTTTCGGTTTCGACTGAAAAACGCCGAGCGGCCGCCATGACAGCATGTATAACATGACGTCACCATTGCCGTATCCAGTGGCGTAGACTTCTTATTTTTCCGGGGGGGGGGGGGGCAGACCTGGAGTGCGCCTTGAAGCGGCGAAGGGAGGGGGGAGGAAGCGGTGGGGCGATCCCTATGAGGTGACACGTCATCACCCCGCTACAAAGAGGCTACCACTCATCATCATCATCATCATCATAAGGGGCACCTGCAGCAGTGAGGGCCTTTTTCATTGTGTCGGCTAACTACGAGGTGTCCCCAAATAAGACGTCCCGCAAATCTATGAACCGTGAACTTCAGCGGTTTGACGCATCCAGTAGAAATTTCTTTGAATACGTGTTTTACTGGTCACATTTATTCAAAAATATTGCATGACTGAACCATCAGCACAAAAAACCAGTCGATTTGTTTTTCTTTTAATGGGCAGTTCGGGGGTAAAAAGAAAGGGACACGAGAAAGGGACACGACAGGGGCGCTACGCGCTGCTATGTTCATTTCCGTTAAGAGGAAAGGCGCCGCCGAGTATGCTCTCTCTTTCCCATCGCGACGGCTGGACCAAATCATGCCTGGGACGAACTAATCCCCGCAGACACACCGCAAGTAGCGCCTGGAGACGCCGCCGCAGAGTCGCCTTCCCTTTCCCGGTCGTGGCGGCTCGGCTGACGCAATCGCTTCGCCTCCATTCGCCAGATTCATAATGCGGCCAGTGATAGCTCCGGCTAGAGGCATTGGAACTGCACGCGGCTGCAACGGAACCCTGGGGGTATAAAACCAGCCCTGAAGCAGCGGTAGTGCGGCGGCATCTCATCGAAGGCCCTGAGAAGTGCTATCGCGCTTGTTTTAGCCATGTAACGCTCTTGCTACCTTTGCATATATTGTATATAAATGCTGCTTCAAATAACCGTCAGCTCGGCTACTTCGTCGCTATGGTCTGCGCCGCGTCGATAGCGGACTGGGCAAAGCAACGACGCAACAGTAGTGACTGAGCTTGGATGGCCCAGTCCCAACAGTGTATATGTATGTGTTTTGGAGGCTTGGAGCGGGTATCGCTCGCAGTCGACGGCCGCAGTGCACCCAGTTGCTGCCGGTACTTGGCAGCCGTTACAGCACTGTCCAACTGCTCTGGCGTGCTTTGTGACCTCGAAAACAAAGTTTGCAGACAGGCTTTTCGGAGGCATGATAGCTTGCACTGACTTCACTGTATTCCCGAGCTGGTGCGTTGGTTGCACAGTGGAAATCTGCAGCTCTTGGTTCGAGAAGCGCTGATGAAGCTGAGAGCTACCGATAAAAAAGTGCGGTGGCGTCGTTATGGGCAAGCAACATGTTTTACGAGACGTTCCAAGACGCGAGCTAAAGGTAAAAACCCAACGTCTGGCATTGGTGTTCATCATATAAAACGGCCCTTTCACGAGGCCTTCCACAGTGCGAGCTTAAACTCGGCACAAGTTGCTAGCGAGGAGTGGTCGCCCCGCCAGTAAACAGCAGATGAAGGTAGGGGAAGAACAACCACCGAAATTCACCATCGTCATCAGCTTCATCATTACACGGTGGCATAAACGAGAAGCAGCGCATCGGGTTGCCATTCGAAAGCAAAACGCTCCTCCAGCAGCAAGATGCCAGCGCTGTTCGACAAACTATGCGAGGCGAAACAAGGCGTCACACGCGTTCGATTGGGCATTATGATGTCCGATTAACAACCCACAACCTGCAAAATGGGGCTATATGCTCACTTGTGAATGGACAGCACGAGGGCATAGTCCTGCCAAACCTGAGCAAAAAGTTTCAAAACGGGAGCCTAATAAAACCAAGTGGTTGACACAAACCATGCAGTCAATTTGACGCGAATCGCGTAAACTAACTGCGACTGTTTAAATGAGCGGTTCCGCTCACGAAACGACTCCAGAGCATGACATGCATCTATGGAAACTGCTTAAGACCGGAAAAGAGCGACTTCGGTGCGCGTAGTGCATGCATTGTGAGCAGCCCCCACCGCTTCCCCTAAAAGAATTTGAAAGAAGCAAGCGGAACAAAGCAGCTACGCGTTCCCAGGCCGCGCATTTGTAAACAAAAAATTGGCCGCGTATCTGCTCCTTTCGTTGCAAATGTCGTCAAAAGACAATAGTCTTTGTAGACATTTGCCAAGGAAATGCCCCCCTTTGCTTTGCCGCTCACCTCTCATGCTGTTCCTGTACCGTCGCGCTCATTCCAAGGTAAACGCACTAAAGGTTTGCGCAAGGCGATTTGAATTTACCGCGTTCCACCGCTACAGGCCGGGTTCCTCGATGCCAGCGCTGCAGTACGGCGAAGACGCGCGTGAATGGAGGCGGCCGACTACAATGTTTATATAACCGCGTGGCCGTGATCCACGTACTTTCCAAGCAGAACGTGGAACCTAGCTAGTGGAACCTTTCGCTGCTGTTGCCGCGTGATTTTTCATATGCCGCCAGGAGGCGGCGGTTTTTTGCAGTAGATGTAGAATATCATTTGCTATCGAAAAACCTAGCATCCATTAGTTTTTAATAAAGGAACACTGTGCATATCCCTTGTGTACTAATTTCCTGTCTTGTATTTGCGTAATGTCTTGTTCTTGTTCAACAAAGTTGACAAGTATGAACATATAAACCGGACTTAGACGTTTACATGTGGCTGTGAGTATATAAGACTATTCCGCAATATCAATTTTGCTTTGACCGGATGGCTGAATCGAGTCACAGACAGACAGACGGACAGACAGACAGACAGACAGACATACAGGCAGACCAAAATTTCTAGGTTTAAGTAGCCCAAGAAAGACTATCGTCTTTAAAATAACTGCTCCAATCAACAGGTGCCGTAGAAACAGAGCAACTGTGGCCGCGCTTCCCACCGGGACCTAACCCCCTCGTTTTTCCCTTTTCATCGCGACCCCTTAGCGAGCGACCGCCGAAAAACGATAACAGCGCCCAACAAGGACAGGCAATGAAGGGAGGTGCAGTTTTCGTTGCCTGATTTTACCATCCTTGAGAGTTAAGCAGCGCAGCGCCATCGCTAAATGTCTGAAACTCGTACACGTGCATCCAGACTTGAGTTTGTGATAGAACTTGTTTGCACTGCTGTACTCACGAGTGGATGTACTCACCAGTGCAAGCACTCGAAAATACAGTATTCATGAGTATTGTAATCATGAGTACTGTGTACTCATGAGTACCATACTCACCAGTACTCATACTCATGAGTACTCATACTCATGAGTATTGTATTCATGAGCACTCATACTCATGAGTAGTGTACGTACTCATGAGTTCTGTACTCACGAGTACTGCATGGACTTACCCCTGTGCTCACTTGTCATCATACTCACTTTTTTAATCTGGGTGTGTACTACTCACTCATCATCGTACTCACTCGTGAGTTTGAGTACAAATGAGTACAAATGAGTGTACTCACGAGCGAGTGTGCCGACCTATGCTCCCGACAAAATGTCGCTTTGCTGGCGTGCTGCTGAAGCCAAGCTATGGTGGCTAGAAGGGCCACCCTTCTAGCCACCATAGCCAAGCGCAGCGCTACATTGTTGTCAGCAATCCGCACTCTGAGCACGTCCAACTCACCGTGAAGAAAAGCGAAACGGCCCTGCGTTTCCCCCTGCCCATCGGGAGGACGGAACTGTCTTTCAAGATCCCAACGCCTATTGCAAACAATAGTTGGCAGACAGGACGGCCAACAGTCCGATGTCGAAGGGCGCAGAGCAGAGCCAAGCCCTTAAAAAAAAAAATCCTCAGCCGGGGCCGGAGGGGGCTCTGCCCCCCCGTAAAGCCGTCCGGGGGGGGCACGAGCCCCACTGCCCCCCCGTAGTTGGCGCTTCTGGCCGTATCGCTGCCTCTCTGGAAGCGCGCGCGAGCGAGCGCACCCGCGCGCCCAGACCGGCCGAGGTTTTCGCCGTCCCCACAGGCCCGGGCAGCATGACGTCAGTCCCAAAACCATGACGTGTACACACGCCCGAGCAGCGCGCGCCAACCACAGCCAGCGCGTCGGCTTCGTCACGGGAGCCCCGACGTCGGCCGTTTGGGGCACGTAGCAGATGATGTCACGTCGGCCCGCTCTAGGCTTTCTCGTGCGGGCGAAGATTAAAATGGATTTTAAATATGTTTCGCTGAGCGGTTGCTGTTGAAACTTGCTGGGAGATATCTCCAGATAAAAAGGAAGCGTTTTACATAGTTATCTCAGCTTTGAAATTTCGTGTCAGTACTCCTTTAAGACTACACAACTACTCAGCACTGATCCAAGTGATACTACTTGATTACGATCCCGCAGGTAATTTTAAAACAGAGACAAATGGTACGCGGATGCCTTAACGGTATAATTTTTCGCAGACCACATCTTGGTTCACTGTACTTCTGACGGCGGTCCCCCAAGAAAGGCATACTGTTAGAGCTAGCCGCTTTCTGCTGACCATCAATCAGATTGGCATTCCCGCAAGGCTTTTTTGCGCACGCAAAACAAAAATATATGGTACTCTAGCCTTTGTTCGTCCTAAAACCGAAGTCCTTTACGTGTAAATTGAGTAACATCAATGAAAGGAATGGTTTCTTGATGGGAACGTGGAGTATGCCGCCCTAGAGACCACGTCCCGAGCTCATTTCGCGAGTATCCGTGTGTATTCCATATTTGCGCGGTCAACATCGAAATAATAGGCCGTTTGAAACGTGAAAAAATGCGCGTACACGCTCCGACGTTCGGTTTTCAGCGCCTCGCGCTTCAAACGCGCGAGCAAACTCGGCAGTTTTTCTTCGCAGACATGAAAAATATAACTTGTAAAATTCGGGACACCATCCTTGCGCAAACTGAATGCAGTGGCACATCTATAAACATCGAAATACGAACTTTGGTTGGTCGCGCTTCATTTTTTTTTATTGCGGAAGTTTGCTATTTATCATAAGCATCGTAAGGAAAAACTAAATGTGCAGATACACTCCTGAGTGGCATGTATTCTTTTAACAGCAGAGGTTTTTAAGCTTTCAGTTCCGCCGTCCAGCGTAACAAGAAAAAAAAAAAATCTGGGGAGCTTGCAATAAGTTGCGCAAGGCTTGAAATCTAGCGAAGATGCAGTATTTCTTTCTACGTGAACTCTAAGGGCACGTACATCACCACACAACTGTAGAAGTTTGAAATTGTTTATTGACATGGTATACGTCGTCGCTTTGCACTGTGCTAGCTCTAGTCGACATATTCATCGAGCGACGCGCTCACGAGCGCTCGGCATTTTCTCGCTACTCGGGGTTCTCGCTTTTTTTTTTTTTTTTTTTGCAAAAGCCACGGGGCGTGCCGGGGACGCTCGGCGCTTCGCGAGGCACGCGCTCACCAGAGTTCTACATTTTCTTGGTATTTTTAAAGCGCTACGCGCCACACATTACGGCCAGCTACAGCAGCTCCGCTGTTAAAAAATACAAAAAAAAAAGAGCGGGTATACGTGAGCGTGTACTCACGTGAGGTTCATGAAGAACACAGTCGTATGCCGATTTAATGTCAATGAAGACTGCAATGCTAATTTGCCATCGGATCTTTGCGGGCTTCACATGTGTTGCAAGGACAATGGCATTGTCAATGCTGCTCCGGCCCTTGCGGAAGCCCGACATCTGCGACGGATATGCGCTTCTGTCAGTCAGATCCTAATCTAAGCGAAGCAGTACCATCTTCTCCATGAGCTTCCCAATGCAGCTTAGAAGCGCAGTAGGCCGATACGAATCAATATTCGTGGGGTCTTTGGCGGGGTCAACTGGCACGACACGAGCTCGCTACCACCCAGGCTCAAGACAGCCGGCCTGCCAGGGGCGGTTGAATATTGACAAGAGCCACCGCTTCGCATTTTCGCCTAGATGACATAAAACCGTATAACTTGTCCCGGCTGGGCCCGGAGAAGAGGCTTTCTTTACTGAGCACCGAGCAGCTTCAAGTTCTGCCATAGAGAATGGTTCGTCCGTGTAGGGTGTGTTCGGTGATGGGTTCGCAGCCCTGGAAATGGTCGTGGGTAAAGACCCCAGTGCGGCAGTAATTTTAGCACAGAAGGCTTCAGCGACATCTAGGTCGCTTACCTTCACTATCAGAGAAAATGAGTTCGCGGTGCACGGAGACTACGCACTAAACTCCATATCCTTCCGAGGGTCTAGCTTCGAACAAAAGGACACCCATTCCCGTTTGGCAAGCGTCTTCAGATGTCTCTGAATGAGCTTTTGCGTACGTCTGGCTGCTCGTATATCTTCTACTGCAGAAGACTTCCGCACGCGCCTTTCTGCCCTTCTACAAATCGCCCTGAGATTTTCACACTCGACGTAAGCCACTGTTTTTGCTGCACAACCTCCGGGTATTTGCTATGCTGCTAATAGCGTCGTCGTATGACGAGAAATCACCAGCACTTGTCTCGACTGCTGTTGTGAAGTTACCCCAGTTGACAAACTGAACGGCAGATTTACGGCAGATTCACGTGCATAGACTTGATCTTCGCTGCAAATTGCACGCTGGTCCCGTTACTTCACCATCCACTACCCGTACACTTCAGCGACCGCAAGGCCGTCATCGTTAACGTTACGCCGCGTGTTAAATAAAGAATACATCATACGCGTTCCTCACACGTTTCACGCAATCAGAGAATCAACCCAACAGGAACACCAAGTGAACCCCCAAGATGCGTCGCATCTCCACAGGGTTCCCCTCGCGGGAAGGTGGGGTAATTTTTTCTTTCAGGTTTACATTGCTCAATTGGCTGTCTATTACACAGGCAAAAATATTCTATATGTTATTTAGTTGAGTTATTCTGCATGTGTACACAAAATGTCTGCCATTGATGTATACCGTGGGTACTGGGACCTCGTCAAGCTGTCGCGTGACAAGCTTTTTGACCCGTTTCCCTGCATTTCTGTATATTAGGAATGCTCAAATAAGCAAGCTTCAAGCTGTACCTCTCCCGTCTCTATACTCCCAACATAACACTCTAGAGGTTTGGCTAAGTCAATTTAAATTTACCGCGTTGCACTGCTCCAGGTCGTGTGCCTCGATGCCAGCTTTGGAGACGCGCGGGAATCGAGGCACCCCACTGCAACGTTTATAGAGCCGCGTTGCACTAATTCACGAGCATTTCAAGCGGAACGTGGAACCTATTTAGTTGAACCCTTCGTTACTGTTCTCGTTTGATTTCTTAATATGCCACCAGGTGCTATAGTAGCGCGGGCAACAGGATGCAACGGAGTTTTTTTTTTTTTTTTTAATTGCGACAGTATGCCCTTTGGCATAAGTTCCTACAGGTACAAGTTTGCACCCGTTTCCCGGATGAAGTCCAGAAGACAGCGGTGGTGGGGCCCCCACAGCCATCGCTGAAGATCGGGGGGTCTCCCCGGATGCAGGCCTGTGCCGCGAAGGTGCCGGGATCTCGCTGCACTCAGTGAAGGGCACGTCCATAGCAGGTGGTTGGTGTCGGCTTCTTCGGCAGGAGCCGTACAAAAGGGGCAGGTCGTGGAAAACGGGGCATGGTATCGCGGTGGCCACGCCCGGGTTACCGCAGGAGAGAGGGCCACCCCAACTCGTAGTCTACGCAGCAGGACCTCCTCCCAGCGAGCGAGCCCACTGGGAAGGTCTGTTCCACACGGTGGGATGAGAGCACGTGTGGCGCGACGCAGATCTTCCTTTAGTTGGACAAGTTGGTCATGTAGGTCAGTTGTCAGCAAGGGCAGGGGCCGTGGAACCGACGTAACGTGACAGAAACTATCCGCCGCAATATGAGCGGTGATAGAATTACGTCGTATCCATGACAGTCGGAGAGGGCAAGGCCACGTGTGAATTCTTTTTCTGCAGTTAATGTACTAGTATTTAATTTTCTATCGTTAAAACCAAACTTCCATAATTTTTTAAATAAAGGAACACTGCAAACATCATTTATGTGTTAATTTTATGCCCTTTATTTGCGTAATGTATTGTTGTTCAACAATATTGACCAGTATGAACATTGCCATTGGATTTGGCTGTGGGTATATAAACCTATTGCGCAGCTTCTGTTTCTCTTTGGCCGGGTGGTTGAATCAAGTCACAGACAGACAGACAGACAGACAGACAGACAGACAGACAGACAGACAGACAGACAGACAGACAGACAGACAGACAGACATACAGACCGACAGACCAAAATTTCTGCGTTTAAGCAGCCCAAGAAAAACTGCCGTCTTTAAAAGGAACCAGTCTTATAAGCGCCCAGTGCAGTAGCTATGATTGAAGAGCTATTGTCATCAATGAAAGTAATAATGTATTGTTGGAAGTAGCTTACACAGAAGCTTGCCTGCTCGCATTTCCGTATGCTTGCTGGTTTGCTATAGTACAAGTGATATACCGCTACGGCGTCAAACTATTTACAACCACAACTACCTTGCGCACACAAATTTTCGGGTGCATTTCCCCCAGCTGCCTGCAACTGCTTTTTTTGACGCGTTTTGGGATAGAAGTTTTTATCTTTTGATGGTTTAAAGCAAACCATTTTGTGGGCTTATTGGAATGTCGTTTTCTTGGTCAATCGTGTTGCTGTAGCTGTTTTCTTCTGACATGTAAATGTTGAGTTGTTTTTTTTCAAATACCAAATTCTTTTTTGCTTTAGTGGTGGGCA
Organism: Haemaphysalis longicornis; assembly: GCF_048455015.1. NCBI lineage: Eukaryota > Metazoa > Arthropoda > Arachnida > Ixodida > Ixodidae > Haemaphysalis > Haemaphysalis longicornis. Next base: position 176,350,181 of record NW_027526361.1, on the reverse strand, counting down.
TCTTGTGACATTTGCTTATTTTATTGACTAGAAGAATCCAAGCATAACAATTTTATGAATAAATCAATGAGGTGCACTTCTGAGAGTAACAATAGCAATCCCAGTTTCACCCAGTGCCGGATTAGGAAACTTTGGGGCCTGGGGCTACTGCGTCCTTGGGGCCCTAATGATGATGATGATGATAATGATAATGGTTCCGTTTTTATATGCGAAAATTTTCGAAGCCCATGTTATGCTCTCTGATCAGTGACAAATTATACATAATTTTACGCTTTTCAGAAACTATGTCTACAAATTTTATCCGGCGTAAAAGTTCGTATGGTTTGATGGCCGGTCCATCGCAGATTCACAATTAATCGAAGCGCCATGTCGGCCTGCACACGCCATGGAATAAAAGAGTATATTCTTACAAGGAGCATATTTTATTAAGCCTGTAAGGTTTTAGTCTTATTGTAAAGTTCTCCACCTGCATATATGGGAGGGCTCAAAGTCCGCGCAGGCAACTGTGACTCACAGACATCTGCCAAACAGTTAGCCGCCACGGCTTACGGGCCAAAATCCTGTAGGTTACCCGCGCAGACGAGAAAGCACGCGGCGGTTAGGACACGCGTCGCCTTTGAAAGAGGTTGGGGGGGAAGGGGGGGGGCCTCAGACGTGTTGCGCAACGCAACCTTCCTATAACATCACGATTAGCACAAAGACGATAAGCAGAAAAATGTCGCTTTTTGGGCTGGGCAGCGGTCCGCTTCGTGCGTGGGTTTGCGCATGGCCGTCGAACTTATTCAGCGGCGATGAACTCCTGTTGCGCAACTGTGATGGTCTTGCTAGTCGGCAAGCCGTTACACATTAACCGGTCCCCTTTGGATTGGAGAGCGACAGGTGAGCACGAGAGATGGCATCAGACAACAGTTTAATAAGGATAGAATGTCTCTGCTCACCCCCGCACTGCTGCTCCCGTAGGTGCCGCGCAACAGTTCCAGCAGTCAGTAGTTCGTTGTCGATCGGTCGGGTCGTTGTTCGGTCGTATAACTGGCAGTGGAAACACGCTGAAACTTCTCGTCTAGATTACGACTAAGGCGAGTATGAGTGGACCTCTCGTTTCCGAGTCCTCAACACGTCTGCCGCGTCCACTGTTTTTTCCGCGCTCCTTCGGGGTTCCTCTCCTCCTGCCGTCGCGCCCAAAGGGGACCAGATCTGCGGGCCGCCCTTTGGTCCCCGTCGTCTGCCGGCTCATTCCAAAGCGAAAAGCGCCCACGGGGACAAACGGCTTACCGTCCCCGAGTCGCGGCGGGGGCCGCACGCAGGATGCTTTCTTAAAGGGACACTGAAGTGATATGTAAACATTGCGGGATTACTAGCGCAAATTGTAATCCGGAGTCCCCAGGCCATGTTTCGACCGCTCTGGACGCGTTTATGCGAGTTTATTTAGTAGAAAAATTAATTCGAAAATGCTGTCCTCCTCTCTTTACGCTCGCCCATTTTCTGTGGCGTTTTCGTGTGACGTCGGGAGCAGCCGAGCTCGCAATTGGCTGCGCTACTGCACGGCTCCCCGGCCTTCAGACAGAGCACGGCCGGGCTCGACTCTTCTCCTCCCGCGCTCCCCTTACGGCCTTCGCAAAACCGGCTCGGCGCATGGGATTTTTTCTGACGCGTAGTTGGGGCGGCTGACCGCACGAGGGCAGCACCACCTCACCGAAAGGTCCGCGTCGCCGCGTCTCCGCGCAAGGGAAGAGCAAGGCAGCTTGAGCGTCGACAACATAAACAGTCAGCTTTCGCGGTGGCATTTCCGCGTGAAACGGGGCAGTTGGTGTAACTGATATGGCCCAGATTTTTTTTGTTCTTGTATAAAAACGATATACACGGAAGGCACTTGTCTACGCAATAAAAACAAAGCGAAAGTTGTTCGCGTATATACTATATTTGCTTGCAACAATATTCCTGACTTGAGGCGCACCGTGACACATAAAGTTTTATTTTATGAACAGCTTCATACAATTTTGGGAAAAAAGTATATCCCGTATGACTATACCTGAATAAAAAAAGCAACACTCCTCACAAGAACTGCCTAATGTAGACGTGTAAAACGCAAAAAATAACACCAAGGACGAAAAAGGACGACAGGCACAAGCGCTACTTCCGACTATATTCGTACCGCAGGGATGCGGGTTCAAATCCCGGCCACGGCGGCTGCTTTTCTGGTGGAAGCGAAAAGCGAAAACGCCTGTGCGTTTGAGATTTCGAAGGACGTTTAAGATACACAGATGGTCAAAATTAATCCGGAGCTTTCCTCTACGGTGCGCCTAATCGCCTGTGTAGCGTCGGCGCATTTAACCCCATAATCAATCAGACAGCATTTATTCATAAAAACGCTCATATATTACACAAAAAATGCGCACATCAGCGAACAATTAGATTCCACAGCGTATGTAACCATCTGTCAGGCGGCAAAATGGCAATATGTTCTGACACAGCTCGTGAGTACAGATGACTAGGCAACAACCGACCACTGTGTGACACCCGGTACTACACATAAAAAAGGGAAAAAAAAACAAAGCATATAAAGCAGGGTGCGGCCGTTTGGAACTATTCAGGTGCAAGATACCCAATTTATTTGACTGATAAACCGAATGACGGCATACGTATGGGAGTGTGACCAAGGCGAGTCATCTACAACGCCAAATGCTTTCTTGTGCGAGCTGGTTTTTCTGCTTTGCTATCCCTACAGTCTCATTAAAGAGAGGCGTGCATTCGCATTTCCGGCAATGTGCACTGAGTTGCAGTGTATATATAAAAATATATATTCCTTGTGAGCTGTAGTGTTCCTACACCATGGTGCGAGTTTTTCCGGTTGATTCCTCGGAAAAATTGGCGAGTCCTGCATATTTATATACAGCTTGGCAATCCTCCTTGACAAATCGTAAATCCGATTGTTGAGTGTATAGCAGTTCGGCGATGATGCTTCAACTGACGAAATAATGCTAGCTTGTTTGAAGGCAACAGCACTACAATACAGCAGCCACTACGTTAATGTAGCGATTTTAAGTCCTTCAATTGAACCTGCAGAACACGAAGCCATTTCTCCACATTGCGGTCGATCTTCACGACATCTTTTCATGGCGCCACCAATATTTTTCGCTGCTATGGGTGTAGGCCAGCGTT